>NC_139321.1:39521000-40228000 GCF_056507025.1 Lutjanus erythropterus | reverse complement strand
AAATCTCGCGCGAGTTGTGCAAATAAAGAGTTACCTTCAAGACACGACCGAAAAAGGTGCGCAGCTCCAAAAATAGAAACTCGTGTCGTGGTGTCAATGTCTTTAATGCGGCGGGCCGCCATAAATAAAACACTAGTCACCGGCTGTCATGGAAAAAATACTCAGATTCTTTATTTAAGTAAAAACACTAATACCACAATGTAAAAATACCTAATTACAATTTAAAAATCTTGTATGTTATTGTTTCCATTTTTGAAAAATCAACATTTTTATTGCTTTTGTTGTACTTAGATGTATTCTTATTGGTATTTTTTGATAACTAAATACAGACCTTCAAACTCATAAGAGGAGAAAAAGGTGTCATGTTGGTAAACCAGTCCCCTGTCCTCTGGGGGTCTGGGAGCGTCTGTCCTGCTCCAGAAGAAAATTGTTGTGATTTTAACATGTGAACAAAACATTCTGGTGACTGTTTCAGTTAAAAGAGTTAGTTCCATCTTCTGTTTGTGATTTCTGCAGACATTACTACCTTTACTTTTACCTTTGTACTTGGAAAAAAAAAGTAAACAATAAAGTAGAAACAGTAAGAGTAAATCTACAGTAAAAGTGAAGTTACTTTACTGAGTATTTTTTACTTTAGCAATCTACCAATTTACCATTGTTTTTAAATAAAGCAAAAGTAATGTAATAGAAAAAAATGCAGAACACACAATATTTCTTATCTGATTACTCGATTAATCGGCAGAATAATCGATAGATTATGCTTTAATTTTACTGGTCCGGCCCACTTGAAATCAAATTGGGCTTATGTGGCCCCTGAACCAAAATGAGTTTGACACCCCTGATCTAGCTAGACAGATCACTACTTTCAAGTTTGAGGACCCTGCTTCACTCTTTGCTTAATATTGTTTATTATTCTGACACTGAAATTACAGCTGATAAACAGATAAAGCCAACTGAATTGACCGATTGTGTCAGAGCATATGAACTCTTCTGCAAAATCTTCTATAAAAGCCAAAATAGGTTTTTTGATAAACTTTACAAGACAAAATATAAATGAATCTGAATTGCTTTTTTGTTTTTGTTAGATTTGGTTTGGTCAGAGCTGTGGAATATTACCCTATCATTACCCTCAGGTATATATAAACTACAGCTTATACGAACGTCTTCATACACACACACACACACACACACACACACACACACACACACACACACACATATACTTATAGATATAGATAGATTTAAAAAAAACTCACATTGTTTGTTACAAAGCCAAATTCTGAGATAAAGACCCAAATAATCAGAAAATTTCATAATCAACAATACAACGTTATTATGATTTAAACTCATAATTATGACTTACATTTGGGATATTGTTTTACTGGTGTTCTAGGAAATCCTTCATTTGCGTAATTCTAGCGAGATTTGCATGTCGTTTCTTTATTGAGCACGTTGTATAAACAAATTATGTTTCATATTGTGGTTTTATAAGGCGACAACACTGTGGTAAAAAAAAAGAAAAAAAAAACGCCTGGTTTCATATACTTCGGTTAGCGTTAGGGAAATTTAACTATGGTTTGTCTCAAAACGGTCACTCTTGCGAGATCTGTCGCGGGTCTGGGGTTCCCTTAAATGCAACCGTTCAATATTCGCTTTCACTCAATACTCATGCACAGGTGGCGTTGATTTACTGTGACAATATCACAAGGAAAGCTTGACAAAAGCGATATAAAATGACATGTGACTTCCCACAATAATCTCACAATTTTCCCTTCATTTCAAACTTGAACTTTTCTTAATTTATTCGGGTGGAATGGCCGCTGTGCAGTTTGTTTATCCGCCTCAGACTTACGGTACCCACAGGTGTTGTTAGCATAGCTGTTAGCCACCTAGCAACGGACGCAGCGACACTGTTTGTGTTTGTGTGTCCGTTCAGCCTCCGACTTACCTCAAAACTTCAGTCTTTGTTGTTGTTTCCGTCCATTTGGTCTCATTTTCCCTCTCGTACTCCACACGTCTTCATTAGACAGGTATTATCCGCTCAATTTGCAATATTTTCAGATGTGTCCTCTTATTACTTCGCAGACACTGAGTAAAGTTGAGTCCTGGGCAACATGACCCCCCTCTGGAGAGGGAGGGGGTGTCTGGGTGCCAGGGAACTTTTTCGCCATTTAATTTTTTTGACTGAACTTGAGAGTGACAGAAATTAGGAAATAATATTTGGTTTTCGCTGCAGAACCGATATACAACCAATAACTCAACATACAACTTCATAAAAACAGTTTTCACCGTGCCGCCTTCAAAATAAGAGTCCTCAATTTCCGTCTCTGCCTGCAGGTTGACAGTCGCATCAAAATATGAAAAGTTTATCGATCTTCATAGGAACTGGAGAAAATTGTATGATCTTCTAGAATCGTTCCATCATGCATATTTTTGTTGATTTATTTTTTAAAAACATAAATATAGTAATTAGGGCTTTCAAGTTTGATTTAAAATGAATTTTTGATTCATTAATTCTAAAAAAATTATAACACAAATGCAAAATGAAAATAAACACATATAATATTTGCATAACTGTTATGGCCACACTGTTGCGTGGACTATTTCCCCTTATCAATATGCAAAAGTACAATTGATATGTGTTATTTCATGGAAAGTATTAAAAACTATTTTAGGATAGGATTTTTTTTTTGTGCCTGTTTCTTGTCATATAATAACAGTTGATTTACCACAAAATCATCATATCTATGTTCAAAATTCAATTAATATTTAACTTATAAACCTAAAAACCATCAATAAACATAATCAAATTTAATGAAATACTTTTTTTCATATTTATTTTTAGGGAGTTTGAAGGCAGCACACTGGAAAAATAACTGATGATTCAGCTGCAAACAAAATCAAAGCAAAATCAGAATGCTAAGTGTAGATCGTCTGGCCAAATGTTTGTTCTGTTTGTCCCTTGCGAGCTACCATACTTGTAGTTCTGTTTTACAGTCAGCCAATCAGAATGCTTGTTGTACTGGCAGTTCAGTGAGTTGGGAAGACGTGGTTTGTTTTTATAATGTCTACCTGGTTAGCTATGTGGCAGCTAACAATAAATCCTGCAGTTCTGTCATACGTTGGAGTGATTAATGACTCTCACACACATACAGAAGGACTAATTTCTACACTAAGTTTTATATTTAATTTGCACTCAAAATAAAATAAAAATTACAAATCAATCTTGAATCTTTTTTAATATCCACGACATACACAGTGAACCAGAGCAGTCTGTAGGGGGCGTTGCTCTGCTGGTGTCTTTAAAGACAACACATGTCCTCAAGCAGGATTCACTGAGTTGAACTTCAATCTTAGCAGGTCATCCTCTTGAGTGTCTCTCTGCATCAACTTCAGCTCAAAACCAACCCAAGGACTGAACCTGGTTCCTCAGAACTTGAAAACAGTGATCTACCTTCCTAAGTCAATGAATCAGAGATACCAGAGATGTCTGAATAGGCAGCTGACCTCTGTTTCTTAGAGCTTTTCACTCTTTCCATTGAACACTGGTCTAAAAAAACAAGGATTGAACCTGGGTCCTCAAAACTTATAAGCAGTGATCTAACTTCCTAAGTCAATGAATCAGAGATACATGAAGACTCTTTCTTAGAGCTTTGGAAACAGAAACGGCTCTCAAGCCAAGGATAAAACCAGGGTCCTCTAACTTTGAAGTAGTGATCTATCTACCTAAGGCAATGAATCACAGATACCCCAAACCTCTTTCTGAGAGCCTTTCAATCTTTCTGTTGTATTGATGAAAACTGGGGCCTCAAAACCACTGAGTGGTGATTTTACTTCTTAAGCCAATTAACCAGAGACACTGGCAAACTCTTTCTTAGAGTGTTTTACTCTTTCCTTTGGAAACAGGTCTCAAAATCAAACCGAGGATTAAACCTGGGTCCTGAAAGTCCAAACATTGATCTAACTTCTGAAGGCAATGAATCAGAGAATCCCCCAAATAGAGACATGCAATAGATTTTTATAACTTTTATTAAATGTTTGATCTGTGATAAAATATCTGGACGACATCAAACATGTTACATTCAGAATAGTTCAGTCACAGCTGCAGAGACCACTTCATATGTAGGACAGCTGAGTGAGCGGAGCTGCAGGTCAGAATCACTTCATGTGAAAGCAAAGTCAAATCCATATTGCTGATTTCATCTTGCAATCATTGCATTTCTATTGATAATTCTCTCTTCAGATTTTGCAGTTTTTAGGTGCAGTTTTGTGCTTCTTTTTAATCACTTCTTTGAAATAATTTCAATCAAAGTGAATGAACTGATCTCAACCTGTAGAATAAAAGTGTTTCCCACTGCACTACATTTGGATTGTTGATATGAACATGTTGAGTGCATGAGCCAGTTTGTCTGAACAGAAACAACACCCAAACTTCCAACATGCTACAAGCACACAAAAACCTCTGGAAAAACTACACATCTGCACAACTTTTTAAGTATGACAGATTCGTCTGCTCATTACAGAGAAAAAAAAGAAAGAAAGAAAAACAATCTCGTCTGCATTATAAAGCTCCTTCAGTTTTTGTTTTTAGTGTTTCGGGTCTGAGCTGTTTGTATATGACATCCTCATCCCAGACAGATTCTTTCTGACAGGAAACTGCTGTTATATTAGCCAGATATATCTCTCAGAGACAAAATCTGTCATTTTAACTTGCAGAACATCATTGTCACTCATCTGTGGAAAATAAGGGTGTGCTATGACTTTTGGTAACGATTTGCTAAACCGTTTCGAAGAAAATCACAACAGAAACAGCTGGAGTTGGAAAGGTACCTTGTCTCAATTTTTGCCATTTTTTGATGTATTTAAAATTGAATGTTCCGTTGCACACAGATGATTGGCTGAATAGACCAAAGGCAGTTAGGGCCTCTCAGTATTCACATTTGAATCTGCTGTTACACACAGACGATTGGTCAATTTCACCAGCCTGAGCTCTTAGCAGTTAAAAGCTCATATAGAGACAATTACACCTGAAGCAGCTCAAGGTGTGAAATTAACAGTTTAAAAAGACTGTCTGTCTGTCTGTTGCTCTGCATGCCTGTCTGTGTCTCTCTGTCTGTCTGCCTTTCTGTGTCCAACTTGGACATTTTAGACTGCAGTCTTTTTTAACTGTTAATAAATTTGAACTTTGAGCTGTTTCATGTAAGGTTCTTTCCTTCTTTCTTTCTATCAGCTTTCTAATAAACATTCAAATTTTCTGCATAATTCTAATATTATTGTATTTTCATGGCAGCAATCCACTGTGGCTTCAGTCTGCCTAGAAACATTCAAAAATTCCACATAATTCAAACATCATTATATTCAGTGTGGTGTCAGCCTTTCAACAAACATTCAAATATTCCACATGATTCAAATATTGATATATTATCATATTATCATGGCCATCAGCTATCATCTGATATCTGAACAGCTATCAGCTGTTATCATCAGCTTTTTAACTAATATTCAAATATTCTACATAATTCAAATATTATTATATTATCATGGCAGCTATTCAGTGTGGCTTCAGCTTTTTAAGAAACATTCAAATGTTCCATGTGATTCAAACATTTTTCTATTATCATGGTAGCAATTCAGTGTAGCGTCAGCCTTTCAACAAACATTCAAACATTCAAATCATTTTTCAATTTTTTTTTCAAATCAACTTTATTGTACTCAAGGCAGCATTGCAGTTCAGCTTCAGCTTGCAGCATTCACACCCGCAATTTCTTCAGAAATTGCTTCTCTAGTTAATAAATGTTTTGGGCATAAGGTAGTTCTGCTGTTGCTGAGACCACAGGAATATCTTGAGTAAAAATATATATATTTGCTTTTAATTGGGTTTCAGCCTCTGTAGGCTTTTACTTTTATTTTATTTTATTTCACTTTTATTTTATGCTTTCAGTGCAGGCATACTGGGGGAGATACTAGCTGAAACTTCTATATATCATCTCTTGCCTGTATTGAATAATGACAAAACTTAAAGGGATGGTTCACATAAACATGAAACTTCAGTCATTATCTACTCACCTCATGCTGATTGAAGGACAGGTTTAGTTTTTTAGTTCACAAAACACTGCTGGAGTTTCACAGGAAAACAGTGTTGCAGAATCTCCCAAACAATGGAAGTGAATGGTGACCAGTTTTCAAACTTTAAAAATTAAATAAATAAAAAAAATAGAATAAAAATATAAAAAGCCTCCATACTGCATGTCTGGTATAAGTCTCCTAAAGCTCATCATGCCACTTTGATTGAAAAAAAAAAATAGCAGTTTGAATATTTCTTCATCACTTCAGCATTAATACCTCCATCCTAAAAGGAACCGTTGCCAGCTACTGAGGGCCGCTGTTTAACGCTGTCAATCCAATTATCTGTGCTGTCACTATTATCAAGCAACAGCAGACACGGTGTGTAGAAGGGAACCCCAGATCTGCAAGATCTCATGAGACTGAAGATTTTACCAGAAACCATAAAAAATGCTACCAATACCGATGGAGTACATCATTTGATACCTTCTCGGAAAGGTTCTTCTTTACAAACAACGCTCGTGGTGATTGGCTACGAGCAAAACTGTATGAATAGCAACTTTTTTTAAGATTTGGGTACCAAAAGTAGGCTGCTGAATGCAGGTATCGTTTGACTGGAGAAGTTTTGTTACTACTCAGTTCTTGGTATTGAGTACCGATACCCAACTATATATGGACTATATATTAAATAGGTTGAAATCCTATTTAATATAAGACCTATGGTTGATGTGATTTGTTTCCCCTCTGCTTCCTTCTCCCCAGACTCCCTCAGCAGGAACACTGCAGGAGCTCTGCAGGAGAGCAATATGCACACTAAACTGAAAACTGACAATAACAAGTGACAACGACTCCTCCACTCTAAGTTGATCAGCTGTTTATAACTGTCAGTTGTCCGCCTATCTAAAGTTAAGCTCGCTATCCAGACAACGAAAACCCATTGCTCTGACACTGGAGTTCAATGGCTGACTGTCTCACTGCCTGCCATTAATATATCACTCAGTGAAACCGTTATAACCATCTCCTCCTTCTAAAAGATTATTAAGGCTTTCTTATGGCTCATAAACAGACACTAACTCATGCAATGCACATTTGGCATTGATTTGAACTCTAAGTAATGTGAAACAGGTAAACAAAAACAGCCTGGAGTTTAAATTTCAAACAGGGACACCACAGCTGTAGTGTTGTTGTCAGAGAAGCAAGTAATTCAACTTAATGTTTCCTTAATCTCTGATGACAAATCATGGTCATTTTATAATTTATAATAAGTAAATATTACTTCTTTTTCTGTTAAATGATTCATTTATTGTGGGTGAGTTGTCCAAGTTACTGGTTTAAGTGGTTTTACACCATCACTGGGTGTATTTTTTAAAAACATATTCCCATTTAAAAATGTAAAAATGCTTCACAAAGACCTGTTGTGTCTGTTTTTGTTGTTGTGAATCTGTCGCCATATGCTTTCTTGCCTTCGCTCCTGTCTTGGAGGAACAGAGTGGAGGCTGTGAGGTAATAGTGCGCAGGAGGGGGTGGTGGTGGAGACACACACGCAGACACACACACAAACAGAGAGAAAGGGAGAGAGAGAGAGAGAGAGAGAGAGAGAGAGAGAGAGAGAGGATATAGGACAGGCATCAAACGGAGGTTTGGCTGCAGACTGGTCTGGTCGGGATCCCTTTCGCCGCCTCGGTCGCATCACACGCAGCAGGTCAGTGAAACCAAACGCGCCGTGCGCCAAAATATCACAGAAACCGTGTTGGGAAGGGGCAGCAGGGGATGCTGGTTATTATTTATTGTTGTTTGTGTGTTCCTTTGGTTGGGTCTGAATTGCATTTGTGCTGCAGCTCGGATGATTTCAGCGGCGTGAAGATGGAGAGTGCGAGAGAGGGTGCGCACAGGTTTTAGGCGTGAACTGCTGGTGTGTGTCTGCCTGTGCGAGCGCTTGTGCAGATAAACAGATCCAGACGGGCTGCAGGTATCCGGCAGCTTCACCTGGCTGAATGCTTTCATGCAACACGCGGAAACGGCGGAGAGGAGCCGCTTTGTGTGCAGAAAACCACGGTTTGATGTTTCAGTTTTGTTTAGTTGAACCAGAAGGCGTGCTGCGGATGATACCCCCCTTTCCTCCATCCCTTCACATCTCCCTCCTCCTGCTCGGTGTTACATATCTTCTCCCCCAGGTGAAGGTGCCTATTTCAGCGCCATATCTCGCCTGTAGGTGCGAATTGTGAGACAAGGGGGAGGAAGGAGAGGAGGAGAAGGAGGAGGAGGATGCAGCTGGGAATCATTGATGAGGATGAGGCAGAGCCCGCGCTGCTGAATGAGGAGGGCCTGGCCGGCTCCGGTCCTCCGCAGTGCCGTCACCAGCACCGAGCAGCAGCAGCATCACTCTGCTGGTGATGGCTGGTGGAGAGAGAGGCTGAATTATTTATAGTTGCCAGTGCATTGATTAGCTTTATGTAATGCACCGGCAGCAGCAGCAGCAGCAGTGTGAGTGTGTTTATGGGAGAGGGGCGGTGTTTGTGCATCACTGTGTCAAATGAAAGGTGTGTGCCTCCGTGCATGTGCCTGGACGTGCACACGCTTGTCTGATGGTGTGTGTGAATGGGCGTGAGATACAAGCGTCTTCCCTTTAGCCAATCACATGCAGAGAAACTGAATTATAGTAGCAAACCTGTAAAACAGCTTCGCTGCACATTTAAAGGAAAATTACACAAAATAATCTACTTTGGAGGCCTATTTTGGAGTCTCGTCTTCCTGCTGCCCCGTGTGTACAATGTGGCAGCATGACCAGATATTTCCAGCATCTTCAGTAAAGTTTAATGTTTCAGTGATTCAAAACATTAAAGGAGAAATATGTAATGATGACCATGAAAATGACCATGATATGACATCAGCAATTAAGGAAACATGCTGAGGTGAAATACTCGCTTCTCCAACAAACCTACAGTTGCGTGCATTCCTGTGGAATTTCCATCCAGGTGCAGAATGTCTGTTTTAGTTTTTTTGATTTGTGAGTTCAAATTATTGTTGAATGTTTGCAGAATGTCTGTTTGTGAGTTGTAAGAAGATATTAATAATAATCTTTTCGAAGGTGTAGATTTTTATAATAGTTAAATTCAGTAATACATCAGTGGAGTCTGGCAGACAGTGAGACAGGCAGCCACTGAACTCAAAGTCCAGAGTGTGTATTTTCAGAGCAGTGGCTTTTTGTTTTCTGGATAACAGACTAAGCTTTACATTGACAGACAACTGACCGTTATAAACAGCTGATCAACTTACAGTGGAGGACTTGTCTTTGCTTGTTATTGTCAGTGTCCAATGTAGCGCTCCTGCAGTCTGCCTGAGGCTGCCCAAGTCTGGAGAGGAGGGGGCAGGGGCAAGCTACTGTATATTAATAAGGATTTCAACCTATTTCATATATCATCCATGGCTCCAACATGATATTTGGAATGTAGTGCTCATTTTGCAAGTACAGTTACTACATATTCCTTCTTTAAATAGGGATTCAGCCTATTTAATATATCACCCATGGGTCAATTTTTGAGTTCTTGTGTCTAACACATTGTTCCTTTAATGGTAAATATCATGTTTTGGTATCAGAATCAGAATCTGCTTTATTGGCCAAGTATATGTACATGCACAAGGAATCTGTTAAGAACAAGGACAACAAAGCTAAACAAAAAAAGGTAAAAGAGTAGGCGGTCAATCCCTTAGGATCAAAAGAACCTGAGGTTCTTATTAGAAAGCAGTGCACCAGTGATCAACATTCTTACAAAGATAAATCAGACAGAGGCATTATAAATACAACAGTAAGTAATAACAAAATACAGTACTGCTATCAGAACTATATCCAGAGTATATACAAATACAATAACAGAACCAGCATCATGGAGATGATCCAGTAAAGTGCTCTTTATTGTTCCTCCAGGCTGTAAGAAAAGAAAATCAGTGATGTGAAAATGTACAGCAGACACTGAGGCACATATAAGACAGTCCCTCCAGGATGTCATGGGCTGTTTCTGGGATTGTTGCAGCCCAAAATGCTTGATTTCACGGCAGCCTCTAAAAAATAGTGATGCACATTGCAATGTTTTTAGCAAAAGAAAGTATTATATATATCTATCTATATATCTATATAAAGGAATGGAGTGCAGATTTGTTAGCGGCTGTACTCGCTGCTGTTCAAGCATATATATATATATATATATGTATATATATATAATTCATTCCAATCAAAGTAGAACAAAACTGCACCCTCACTCACAAGTACAAAAACTAAGAAAATATGCTTTATTTGTGGATGAAGAAGTGCACAGAGCATTGATAAATGTTAATAACAGTGACAAACCTGTCCTTTTCAGTACCTGTGACAAAATAAAAAAAAACACATAAAGGCAAAAAAATAGTGACTAATAAAACAAAACATTGACTGCGTTCATTGAGTTCTTGTATGATGTCAAATTTGCAGTCCAGTTGTGGAGTTTTTCAAGGCCATGCAGAATTCAGGGAGATTCCTTGAATTTGCGCTGAATTGTTGCGATCATGACATTGCAACTTCCTGAAGCACCTTGAGGTTACTGTTATACGCTTCTTTGTTTGTTAATGTCTCCAAAATGTGTTTTTGATCCGGATCAAATCTAGCAAGCAGCTTTTGGTGCAAATCCATGCATTTAAAACTGTTTTTCAGCAACGTGAAACAGCATTTTGGGAGGCTTGTGTCAACCCATGAAGACGCCACTGGTATGAGCTGCCGCTACTGCAAAGATTACTATGTGTGATCGCTGTGTGTCCATTCTTTCACCAGTAACTATGGTGAGCAGAAGGAGGTTCACAATGGGGATGTCTGTACAGGATGTGATTCAGTGAAAGACCAGCAGATTTTAAGCAAAATTCATATAGTTAAGACATGTTCTACAGTGGTTTCACCAGAGATAATGAGTACTTCCTCAGTAATATAACTACATGTTGGGGCTGCAGTGGTCTGACTCACCTATTTCAGGCGGCATTCTCCTCCACTTCCACAATCTGCCTGTTACTGTCTGCAAGGAAACAACAGCCCCCTCAATGCTCCATTACCTCATTCTAAACCTCACTTCTGTTGGGTCTTTATTATTTTGTCTGAAATCTCCTCTCCTGAACGCTTCTGCAGGAGAAAGTCTGAGGCACATCAGCTTATCACAGTCTCAAGGCAGTTCATGAAATTGTTACAAAATCTACATATTTCTGTACATATACACGATTTTTGCATTTTATTTGTGACATTAAGCACAACTTTTACACTAATGTATTATTCAGCGGTGTTCTTATTAGCAAGTTAGCAATGACAAATAAGCAACATCCAGTTAGACTTTCAAAATAAAGCTGTTTGGTTAGTTTAAGCCTACTTCGTTAAAAAAATCATAGCTTGTGCCAAAATAACTACTTCCTAAATGCAATCAACACTGAATAATAGTCTTGCAAAGACAATGAACCTTAAAGTCTCCCTAGAACAGACCTGGGCAAAATGCGACCTGGGGGCCGGATGTGGCCCACTGAAAGGTTTCATGCGGCCTTCAAGGCCATCATGGAAATACCACAATTAAAAATCTAACAAAGACAGTCAATAGCATTTTGCTTACCTTTAGTGATGAGGGTTAATTTATGCCGGTGTACTTTCCATATTGTTCATACTGTCCACCCCAACTACAAGACATCATTGTTCAGTCGGTGGTTGGTTCCAAAGCTGCTGAGATCTATACTTTTTTTCATTTTTCCTTTCCCTTCTCTGTAGCTTTGAATCTGTCAGCTTTCAACCCTCTGGACACGTTTCCTGTGATTTGTGGCAGATTCGGGCAGTCCGTCTGCAGCTCAAACACGGCAGGTCAGGTCTGAGAGTCAGAGACCAGGAGCTATGTGAGCAGTGAAACTGAGAAAATAACTGACTTTAAAGCTCACATCCTGCTGGCGGTATGTATAGGTTGACATTCAGTTGACCTTTAACCTAAAGCCTTTTGTCACATCTTTGTATAACCGCTGTTTGGCTGAACCTGTTTCTCATGACAACACAGCAAAAAAATGCACGTGCCTTTACAACTAATCACTGCAATATATCAGTTGACAAGTATTATCTGCTGTTGTCGCTGCACTGATGTCAGGCTCACTGTGAGTGTGAGGAAAAGAATGAGTTTCTGTTATCAGTGCTGCATCGTTTCTCTGCTCTCAATAGAAAATCTGCCAGAGCTCAACAGACGAATAAAGCTTGAGCATCTCTGGTTGAGTCTCTGGCTTTGAGCTCCTGAGCAGTGAGAGGTTTGAGTGACAGCTGTGCAGAAAGATTCGCCCAGCATGTTGGCATTCTCGGCCTGTCTGTCACCCTGCTGTAGCCATAAACAGACTTCTATACATGCGAGTTATCGCTGCACTGATGTGCCATTAGCTCCATCACACCCACTGTACTGTATGAGCCATACGCTGAGAGGCAACCCCCGCACTCATCCTGTTACTGAAGGCAGACTTCATGACATGCTCAGTGAAATCATGGACAAAATGTCTTTTTGCATCTTTTTCAGTTGTTGGAGCCAGAAATTCCTAATTTGGTGGAGGAGGGTGGAAATGAAGTGGGATAAGAAAGGGGCAACCACCATGGCTGAGTATAATAGGCTGGGACACCTGTCAGTCAAAGAAAATCAACCCCAAAATAGCCTGAAAGGTCCAGTCAGGGTTTGTTTTGATCATATAAGCTCAAGTGTTATTGATTTAAAGGGATAGTTCACCTAAAAATGAGTGGAGTTTCACAGGAAAACAGCATTGCAGAATCTCCCAAACAATGGAAGTGAATGGTGACCAGAAACAAAACAAAACAAAAAAAAAAAAAAGACAGAATAAAATCATAAAATGCTTCCATACTGCTCATCTGCTGTAATACAAGTCTCCTAAAGCCCCAACATGCCAAGTTAACAACAACGACATTTCCACCAGCCTGAATCTTCAATGTAGATCTTTAGCTAGGAGTTCACATGCACATGCACACTGTCTGAACTGTGTGTGTGTGGTGTGCAAACAGGATGTTTGGACTTTAGGAGACTTGGATTATGGTAGACGAGTAGTACGGAGGCATTTTATGTTTGTTTTGTTTTTTTCCTGTTGTTTATTTTACATTTGAAAACTGGTCACCATTCACTTCCATTGTTTGGGAGATTCTGCAACACTGTTTTCCTGTGAAACTCCAGTTTGTGGACTAAAACACTAAACCTGACCTTCAGTCAGCATGAGAGTGAGTAGATAATGACTTTTCATGAATTTTCCTTTTTGGATGAACTATCCCTTTAAAAGAGAAACATAGCAGTCTTATTTATTGCCCTCAGTATATCTGGATGTAAAAGATACTTAATATAGAATTACACAAAATCTTAAGTGACTGTGCCTAAAGATGTACTTTGGAACATTGTTTTGTATGTTTCTGAGCCAGTGAGTTTTCACTGACGTCTGCTGCAGAATACTTTCACACCAATGCTCTGATGTTTAACATTTGCATGTTGATAATCTGTATGCTTGTGTGAGGAGTGTTTCGTCATGCGTTCACTCTGCAGGAGCCTCACTACAGGAGTG
Organism: Lutjanus erythropterus; assembly: GCF_056507025.1. Classification (NCBI taxonomy): domain Eukaryota; kingdom Metazoa; phylum Chordata; class Actinopteri; order Lutjaniformes; family Lutjanidae; genus Lutjanus; species Lutjanus erythropterus. The sequence continues at coordinate 40,214,353 of NC_139321.1, read as the reverse complement.
AATGTACGTCAGAAGCATTTCATAAAAGATGCATTATTTATAACTGACTGAATTACCTTTAATTAGGCTGCCTGTGCTTCTTTATCCAGGATGAATCCCACAGTTTTGGTGCTGTGAGAACTCTCACTCTACTCACACATGTAGGCGACGTACTATAAGGGCTTAGTCTGAAAACATGAAAATACGGTGTCTGATGAAAATATATGTCTGCGTGTGAGGGCAGATTTACTGTTTTATTTATTCATCACCTTTTAGTCTTGTCGTCTGCGCATGACGATTATAAAAAATGTAACATCTCATCTATTATCCAGAAATTACGACATGAGGGCAGCCAGGATGAGAGTAGTCACTCAGGAAATGCAAAGCTTCATAGGAAAATGAGTCTTAGAATTTAAGACAGGGTGCTGAGTGTTTATCTGCCAGCTTTTTGTTGATTGGTTTTCACTGATGAAGATCAGGGTAACACAGCTGTCACTGTATTATATTTAGTAGTGGCTGAAATGAAAGAAGCCTCTTTGAGATTCTTCACATCTCATATGGATGTAAAGGATCAGATTAAATGAAAAACTATTTGGTGGGCTGATTATAAAATTGCTGCTTAGATCTGATTCTAAACTACAAAATAGCTACAACAAGGAGTTTTTAAATGGTTTTGAAAAGTCTCAGTTTATTTCTGGTGCTTCTATAAGACCTACAAAAGCAAACAAGACCATTCACGAGAGGAACGGCTGTTTTTATACAGTTATTCTTAATGCCTTATTCTTAACGCATGAAATCATATAAAAGAGAAGAGAGAATGTTTTCTCAGGCAAAGTTACAGTGAGTAGTATGTTAGTTTATCTTCCTCTTCTTCTTCATTAAGTTTATCTTGAAGCTGAATTCAGGTTAATGTGCTGTTCAGTCCAAAGATGAAAGTCAACAGAAGAAAGAGACAGAAAATATGGGATACTCTTCAAGTTTGTAAGAAATTTAATTTCTTTACAACCTGGCTCTCGTTTTCATAGTTTTGATTTGGTGTTTTTTGGTGTTGAAAATGTGTGGCTTCTTACAAAATGGTGACAGTTTAAACAGACATGGGTGTAACTGAATATAAAGACGTTAACACTAAACAGTCAGAGATAACAAACAGTGGTTATGAAGTTCATCATTTAGGTTTGGTACAGATTTTTGGTAATAGCTGGGGGCCAGCACCAAAAACAATAAAGTCTATGAGTTACTGAGTCAGTAGTGAAGTTACACCATCGGCTGATTGCGTGATGGCTGTTGCTCTTTAAAGTGAACAGGTAGTCACAGTCCTTAATTACATCCTTGAGATAGATGCTACCACTTCCTGTATCCATTTCAAATTAAAAGTCCTCCAGAGTTTTGAACTGTACAGGTTCCAGCCATATACTAGGTTCTGGCCTATTACAATACATACCATATTGTATGTGTTTGTATGCATGTAAGTGTCTTGTGTATTCATATAAGCGTAAGTGGGGGGGTGTGAAGGTATGTGCCAGGGAACAGAAAAATGAATCAATAAAAATATTAAATAAAAAATTTAATAGTTATTATTGATGAATAAATGTATAAATCTAAAAAATGAGGAAAAATTATGGAGATTTCAATACTGAAAATCTGTTCTGAAGTACAAGTACTGAGACCTTGCTAAATATTACTCAATTACATATAAAAGTGCTGGTATTAGTTACTTTTAACCACTGATTAAGTACGAGTAAAAGTCCAGACTTGAAAACTCACTCATAAAAGTAAAAGTACTCCAAAAAACTACCCAATTACAGTAATTTCAGTATTTGTAATTAGTTACTTCCACCCCTGGTTTCAGTCGCGGCTTGTTTAGTATCAGTCATTTGGACAACAGTAATATGTAACAACATCATCATTATATAATTCTGCTGAAAGTCCATAAATCATAACATTGAATTATTATTCTGGATATTACAGTTGTCATGAATTGCTGATGTCATATATGTCATGTAGCAATCTAAAGATTTACCCATAATGTCACTATTTATTCTTAGCAGCATTAATCCTGCTAAGATCACGTAAAAACATTCACAAATCCACAAACTCCCTGGCTGCTGTTTCAGCTGGATGGTATTTATGAACTTATCATAGTTTGTCTTAAAGTGACTTCACAGTCCTCCAGTTGGTCCTCAGTTTGACCAGGACTCTCAGAGTCGCCCTGACAGATCTAAAAAACATCACTGAGCCGCTGAATCGGTCTCGACTGCCGAGCCTGTTGCTTAATCCAGTGGGGGTGTTGTTAGAGAGTGCTGATAGCGGCTGGCTGGAGTGTTTAATCTTGTTGAAATGTTAGGCAGATAAAGTGGTGCGAGCTTCACGCTGCAGTCTGAGGAGGCTCAAGCGCCGCAGCTGCCGCCACCTTATCTTCCCGCCGCAGCCCAGCAAGCAAGACTGAACCACCAGGAGGGGATACCCGACCTTGGACACATGCAGGCCCGCAGTCACATGATCTGCTAATATAATCAGTTTAAACACATATCCATACATCCATGTAGGGTTAGATGTTTAGCACCGAATGTTATGGCTTGGGAGAATAAGGAGTGGCAGGTTGATATTACAACCCCAATACACATTTACCTATACAGTTCAACAACCGTGGTAAATAACATCAGACAATACATGAAATAAGCAAAATCAGTACAATAGGCAGAGACATGAAAAACACTTTCAACACCGATGTCGCTATCATCATAGTCACCGGCACATCATTTTTGCTTTGTGCTGCCAATTATCTAGGCAAAATTAAAGTTTGAACAATTAATCTGTAAATAGTTAAAAATAACCATTCTGAGCCTGATGTGACGTCTTGAGACAACTTGTTTTGTATTTGCATTTTTGCCTGATTAATTACTTAAACTTGACTGTATTTCTGGATACACTGGTGATTAATTCTCTTTTTTTTTTTCTGGACGATATGTCTGATAATATCTTATTTATTCTATGATATACTATATATATATACATTTAGAATATATAAAATATCATACTATAAATTCTCAAATATGGCAAGCATATGGAAATTTTATAGCAGGGCTAAGAGATGAGGAACAAAACGTCCTGACGTCAAAAACTCAATTGGTCCTCACCAGTGGTGGAAAGAGTACTGAAAATCTGTACCTAATTACAAGTAAAAGCACAGGTGTTAGAAATATACTTAAGTAAAAGTACAAAGTATTCATTGTAAAAACTTCTCAGAGTACTAGTTATTTTTAACCACTGATCTCACAGTCACCTCTCCAAACTAGGGTTGCAAATTTTGTGTGTTTTTCTTAATCAATAGTTGAAAACGCTAACAATCAATTAATCAATAATTTTTAAGATAGAAATCACATTTATTTCATAAATTTCAATTTTTGTTGGTCAATTTTTTCTAATTTTAGCTCTAAGTTTAATTTTCCTTATTGTATTGCAATTACTGCCATGACTATTGATTAAATATCCATGAATATGTTTTTAATTGGTTACATTCTTAATGGCAATTAATTAACTAATGATCAGCATCTTGTTTTGTTTTTCATTTGTATGTCCTTGTTCTCATTGGCCCATTGGTGATCTGATCATCTTATTGGCTACTAAAATGCAGATGAAAGGTTTGGATATTAATTGAAATTGTACTCAGTACTAAATTATGATTTTAAAAGTAACTAAGTAGATTACATCACAGGCATACTTAGCTACAAGTTAAAGTACAGACCTGAAAATCTACTCATTTAAGTACTAGTACCTGAAAAAACAATTTAATTACAATAATTTGAGTATTTGTAATTAGTTACTTCCACCCCTGGTCCTCACAAAGATAGAAGTACAACACAAGGGCACTCACATACACAAACAACACACACAATCAGACTGGAGACTGTGTGGAGAGTTTAAACTCTCAATTACTGTTTGCAGAGTGACTCAACAGCTCATATTCAGGCTACAGGCCACACACACACACACACACACACACACACACACACACACACACACACACACACAGTTACACTGGTGAGTGCTGAACGAAATTCCATAGTTATGACAGAAGCTAATTAGAACCCTAAAGGCAGGAGGAAGAGGAGGAGGATAAAGATGAATCGTACAATACAAGTTAACTGTTGCCTCTAAAGTGTTATGCAGTCGCCTGTCACTAGTCGTGGCAGGTGCCTTATCAGACGGCAGCTCCTCCCGCCTAGCACATATTCCCCGATGGCCCATCCAACCCCCGACGTTTTCATCAGCAAAGTCGGACACATGACACCTCTTAACACCAGTGCGGTTTAGCAGTGATTTAATCTAGAAAATTAAAATAAACTAGCTGTGCCAGAAAAAACTGGTATATAACCACTTGAGTAGAGCAACATGTGACCACATTCAGCACAGACACGGACATTACCCTGCAAGCAGAGCAGCCGCTGCTGCTAGTACCGCTAACCCGCAATTTACACCAGGGGCGGCTGCACCGCGTTACAGCTGCGCTGCGGTTTTGTTCCGTCATGCACGTGACTGCAGTTTCCACCAGCAGCATTTCAGAAGCATTTCAGCAGCGTTTTGCCCGTCTGATTATGTTTCCTTGCTCTGATTTTGTTGATTAAGTCCTCTTTCCTTGCTCTTTGTACTTCTACCATGGATAAGCAGGCTATGTAGTTAAATTATTTATTTTCTGTCTGTCTTATGATCACGAGTCTGCACGGGGTCTTTTATTTTGAAAATTAACCAGATTATGCCTGCCTTTTCCGTGCCTGACTTCCTACCTGTTCGACCTGCTCTGTGCCAATTGACGCGCTATCCGTCAAAAATAGACTAAAGACATATTTTCTGCAGAGCGGCACTCGGACCGATTCGTGGCTATTCTAGTCAATGCTCGTGTTTACACCAGAAGCGCTGCAGCGCGTCTTAGCTGTGAATCGGTCTGAGTGCCGCGGCACAGCCATGCCTGGTGTAAATTACTGGTAACATTAGCCACTGTGTGGGTCAGCTCTGAGTAAATTATGTCAACACCGTGATCCTTTTCAGTCTTAAAGGAGAAGTGTGTGATTTCCAGTGGCATCTAACGTTCAAACCTTAGATTGCAACTAAGAGGATTTACCCGACACCGCCCCTCTCTCACCAAGAGTACGGTGGCCGTCAGCGGACAAAATGGCGAGCGAAAGCTATCTCACAACAAACTATAATTATGTGTGTAGGATGAATTACCTGTCCAGCAGAAAACAGGCAACCTCGGCATCACTGTGAGAACGTTTGTCCTCCATCAGCGATTTCCATCGTGTAAACGCTATGCTGATGTTGATTCGTGTTTTTGCCATTTCCTGTCATGCTTGCGTTTACTTTCTTCGCGTCTCCGCTTCTTGGATGATGGGGATTCACTTTCCGCTGCTTTTTGTTCTGGTACAGTGTATGTATGATCCTCCATTTGTCAAAACTGTGCCAGTCAAGGTTCACAACACTAAATGATCTGCCAGCAATCACCCGCAACTATCCTCCCTGTCTACTTCCGTGTTTACGCTGCGGCGTCTATGTAACGTCACCATGGGCTCCCCAAGACTCACTGTTAGTGCAGTTTGTCCGCTCTGCACTGCCGTAAACGGTGCAGGATGATGATCTCCGTAAGTCGACCCGACCGTATGTAACTATAAATGGCTATTTCTAAAGTAACGGGAACATATAGATTATGAGTTTACGTTGATTGATAATAATAAATAACATACTTATATATCATATATCTCATTTATGTACATAAATTCATTTAATTATTACACACTGGTCCTTTAAAAGTTGAAGCATTTAGTGAGTTGTTGTCATGCTTTCTAGGTTAATGTGCAATTTGTTTGTATTGCATGGCGCATAGTGGCACATGTCAGCAGCATTTAAAATAAAATGTGGTGATTGTAGACTGTGATTAACAGCTCTGAATACACAGTATTTTTTGGACAGTGCTTAATATTATCAATGAATAAATTGTGCTCAATTTTAACTGCTTTCTGAGTTTTCACCCTGTCAGAGTAGTCGACGAGTCTAAATTAAAATTTGCATTTAGTTGACAGGGAAATTAGTCACCAGTCCATGGATACCAGGGACATTTGAAACAACAACAAACATCTTACCAGTAAAGACTGAAAACTCTGTGACTGGAGCCACAACTGACCGTGCTGAATCTGATCTACTCAGGTTGCCACAACATTGTTCAGACGGCTTATTATTCTGAAACCCCAATGGTCCAAAAAATGTCTAACCTTAACTCCTAACCCAGATAACTGCACAGAAAGTGTTTATTTTTGGGATAATGGACTTTTGGTCTAGTGGGACATTTTTTGGTCTACTGGGGTTTTGAGATAAGGTGCTGTCCTCCTAAAAGTCCTAAAAGTGATTTTGCGGTCAGTCTAAACCAAATCTAAACCTGCATACAAAATAACACAACTAAAGTCGCCAGTCCTTCCCATTAAATTCTTCGATGAGCAGTTCTACAGTCAGGTGACCTTAATCGTCATGGTAACAAAGATAAACGTGGTAAATGTTGTTAGTTTGGTTTAGGCATCAAAACTACTTGGTTAGGTTTAGGAAAAGGTTAAGGATGATCTGTGGGCCAGGACACCTCTGCAGTACCATGGTATTTCATTTAAAATTGTATTTTGACACACGTCACCTTTAACAAATATTGCACATCCTGCAATTTGAAAATCATAGTAGACCATATTGTGATTTTGATAAAATTTTGAGTAACTGTTCAGCCCTACTTGTTAAGCCCTCTCTGTTGTCTCTGAGGGTGTGTTCGGTCCTGGTCAGGCCAGATTCAGCTTGACGCTGACAAGGTTAGGAAGTGTTGATGGCTACTGTACATTACTATATTACATGTACTGTATTTCTAAACAGAGATGAGAGGAAGCAAGATTTCATCATCTGCTCCAGAAAAACCATGTGTTGAATTCAGAATTAATTAATTAATAAAAATAAAAAAATTTTAATGTCCTCTGAATGCAGTCTGTTGGACAAATAGCTGTTGAAACCTAGTCTTGATCCTTTGTTGGTATCCAACCATTTCTGCATCAGTATGAGTCTGCTACTTTCTTTAATATTTATTCTCTACTGGATTGTTAAATTACACGTCTACCTGTCCATCTGTCTGCCTACCTGTCTGTCTCCACCTGCCTGCCCTGGCTCACTGTGCAGCTGATGAAGCATTTCACCGATCAGCTCTGAATCGATGACTCATCCTAAAAACTGTCTGAGTCACGGACGCCTCTCTGGCTCGTTACGTGTCTCACACCTGTGATAGATTTCACTTTTGTTTCCCATTAGATGAGTCATAGTAAAATATTTGGACATTTATTGCTTTTTAATGACCACTCAGACGTTTAATGGACTTCTGTGAGCTAAAGGGTCAGAATAATGGGAAATCACTTTCACCTCTTCACTTCCTGCTAAATCAAATGTAAACACAGTGGCACAGCTTGCTCTCTTGTTCTTTTAAATGAACAGAACAAAATACAAATTAGTTTAATACTGAATCCTGTGCAGCTTGACAGATCTGACATTTCTGTATTTGTTTTTTAGTGCATATAGTATATTCCATACTATTGTATTCTGGTAATCGGCCTAATCCACACATTAAAGACAGATGCTGTTGTGTTACATCCCACTTCTTTTGTGTCCGGAATGCCGGCATGCTGTCTCAAATCATACACATCCAAATACTCATTATGCCCCCATTCCTTGGTCCAGTGTAAAAAGAGCAAGGGCAGCATAATGCTGGGTTTTCCTTTCACTAAACATTGGTATAAAAAGGGCTAGTGTTTTGTTAGATTCCACTCTGAATATTGCAAGTGAGATCAACTCAGCTGATTTGCGTAGTCCTCTTCTTTCCAATTGGGAAATAAAGCTTGGTCGTCTTGCTCCTTTGCTGTTTTCTGAGCCTCGCCCCATGTAAGTTTCAGTTCCCTGAGCTCACCTTCAGCTGTCTTGTGCCACGTGTGCTTTGGCCATCCAAGCTTTCGTTTTCCATGGGGTGTTCATCTTAATGCTACCTCTGGTATCCTGTCCTGGTCCAATCTGAGTGTGTGGCCTAGCCATCTGAGCCACAGACATTTTATTTCATGGATCGCACTCATTAAACCAGTTCCTTCTTTGGAACTTTGCTGAGCCAGAAGATGTGGCACATTTTCCTCAGGCATCTGTTGTGGAAGGCATTGATTTCATATTGCTGAGACTTCCAGATCAACTGAAGTCTTACAAATGCTCTGTGAGCTTTGGTAAACCTTGCTTGGATGTCCTTTTTTGCCCCGTTGTCTTTGCTGATAAGGCTTCCCAGGTATGTAAAGTCCTGCTCATAGTCTGAGTTGATGTAGTTTATGCACATGACTTTTGTCTTTGAGGTACTGATGTTAAGATGTGTCTGCTTTGCATATTTTTTCAGCCTGTCAGTTTTCTCTGGCTAATTAATATTCTGAAAACTTGTCTGATGCATCCCATCATGGACTTATTTGTGTTTAAAGGTACAATATATAGGATTTTTTGCAAAAACACCATTCAAAGTTAGCCCCTCCTCCTTGAGAGAGACCTATGGAGAACAAAGCAATGAATCAAAGCAATGAAACCTTGTTTTTTGATTGTCTCACAGCAATTACGTTCTAAAGCACAAATAAACACACCCACACTGCCACACAATGTCGGGTTATGTATGAATACAGTAGAAATGTGCCTCAGTCTGCTCTGCTTGAAATTGGGGGTGGGAGGGGTGGGGGGGTTAAGTGAGTACAGATTTTCTTTAGAAAATAAAAAAACTTTTCTCTTCTTTTTAAGCTATTACAGCTTTTAAGCAGTTTTATGTTGCGATATACAATATATCTCAATAAACAAATTTTCCCCCAAATAATGTGCTGAAAAATCCGGAATAATGCAAACATGATGATCTTATAGATATGATGCATTGCTGTAGATTGAACTAGTCAACAGTGCATAAAGTTGGATAGCTGGTCAATATGAAAAAGTCAAATATCACAATACTTTTGACCAAATACCTAAAGACTGATAGTGACAATTCTAAAGACTAAAGACAAATAATAGAACAGCTAGAAGAGTCTAATAAGTTTACTGTACTGCAGCATTTAATACCAGGAAAAGACAACACTTATGCCATATCATGATATAACAATACAAGTTCAGGTGCAGAGGCACATGAAAATAACAGCAGTATTTGTAATAATACAGCAGCAGTGTTAGTAGTTAGGCCTAATAGCAGCAGTAAATAGAAGCAGCAGTAGAATAATTAGCTGTTGTATTATTACATCAGATTTACATCCCTGCTGTCAGTGTTAATTCAGTGTGTCTGCTTCTTAAACTCAGGAGCCTGCATGTTGTTGGCCTCTTCCTCCCTCCAACACTGTCCTATAGCTGATGCAAAGTGCCACTGTTGCCCCGGCAACGACCCTTTGGCACCTGTTGCCGTGGATCACCGTGTTAGCGTTTGCCAATCGGTGACGTTCTGGCTGACTTGGGAGAGAAAGCAGCTTGTGCAGCAGCAGGGAGGGAGATGCAGTGACAGAGACAGAGGAGGCTGCATCTCAGTTTGTCAGACTATGTTACTGCTCCGTGCTAAACGTTGTCAAGTTGAGCTTGATGTCTTTTTCTTGTGGGGGTTACAGGATAAGGCTGGTGATATTATATAATTTTCTTACTGTCAGCAACTTATTGAAAAGAGCAAAACTAACAATAAAATGATCCTACTAACAAGTATTGTGTGTGTGTATCAAAGCCTCATCTGTCTTCTTCCTCTGTGCTGTAGAGCTTCATTGTTGTCCCAAAACTATTAAAAACACATCAGTGAACTACGTTGCACTGAGCTCCATGTTCATTCACTGAAGTTTATTTGACCTGCTGCCTCAAATACTCACTACAGCACTAAATGTGGATTAATCCGCTGCTAAAATTAGTCCCCAGCAAATGTGCTTTTTCCTCCTGTTTGCGTAATGTTGGTTAAAATCTGCAGCCATTTTAGAAGTTACTGGGCCAATATATTTATGATTACACAAACTTAAAAGATCATTGGGCTTGAAGCTGACAGCCAAGGACAGGATGGGTAAGCAGTGTTGGGTCAAATTTACTTTGAAATGTAGTCAGTTGCTTGTTACATGCCATGGATGCAGCCACAGTTTTTTTTCTCTTCAAACATCTCATTGGGTAGTTTTTTGTGTGTGTGTGTGCAGCAGTTGTTTGAGATACCAGGTATGTCAGATGTGTTTTTTTTTTTAGCAAGTTAAGTGAGCATTGGTTATCACATAATCAAGTAATCTTTGACTATTTAACTTTGGTCTAATTAAACTTTTTTAAATTTAACACGCACTGATTAAAGATACTTATATTTTGTAATCTGATCTCTACATAATCCCAGTTACATGTAATCCATTATTGTGGGTAAATTAGAAAGTACTGAGAGATTGAGATGGCTAACGCATTGTTGATTTTGGTTTTTTCATGGCATTTGTTCACAAAAATAAGTATATAGAATATCTCCATCATATCTTTTAAAGAGCAAATTGTCATCTTTGATCACCTCCATTGGTTTATCTTTTCATCATGCTGCAGTGCAGAGATGTAGAGGTGCACACCAGGACGGGGTTGTACCTGCTATTTATGTGTGGGAAATGATATTAACTGCCAGTCCTTTATTAAAGAATATACAGTATGTATGAGATTCTAAACATTAATATAGCTGCAAACAAATATTTAGCATGTAAAGATGGAGTGGAGTAATAGCGTACTGAGCAGAGAATGATGTGTGTGTGTGTGTGTGTGTGTGTGTGTGTGTGTGTGTGTGTGTGTGTGTGTGTGTTAAAATCAGCGCTTCTCAGTTCTTTGGCAGCTTGTCTGGCTTCAAGTGCATGTTACTGTGTGAGTCGCTCCTTGTGAAATGGTATTACATCTGTTTCTTTTCACGCCTAACTCTGTGAATGAAGGATTTATTTTGACCAAACCAGAGCTGGTGATTATTGAAACTGTGGAAAGACTAGCATAGACAGTTTTGGTGAGTTTTATTTTATTTTAATTTGTCAATAGAGTTTGGTAGGCCTACGTGTCCATTTGTTTTGGTCTGAGACGTGGTGCTTCTAGTGTGACATCTAGTTGCAGTGAATGTTGTTTATTGTAGGAATTAAGTTTGATTTATGAGTTAATGGTTTTGTTTATGAATACATGGAAAAAGTTAATATGCCAACCTAGCACACATTATTAGAAGGGCTGGGGCTACACACTTATCTCCCAGTGTGATCACAATACTCGGGTGCCAATTTGGTAGTGTGATTTTTAAGTATTATGTTTCATCATTTTTATTATTATTATATTATTATCACTTATTTTCTGATGTTGCAGTCATTTTTGTGTTTGTTTTATTTCTGTTTTTTTCCCTCTTTACCTTATGTTTTTGTTCTCGATATGTATGTTAAATACAAAAAAATGTAAATAAAAAAAAACAGCATTTAATGTGTTAAAAAAAAGCCCATTAGTCATCTACTGTTGATTGGTTAGAACTTAAATGAAATTTAAAAAAACACTTTAATTACACTTTACACTCATCATTACTTCACTTCATCATTAAATAGAATTTTGATAAAGTCTCAGATCAGATGTGTTGACCATATTCCATATCATCTCCTTTACTTTTCATTCTAAATGAGAAAACATTAGTTTCATCTATTGGTTTTTTTTGCCATTAAAGATTGTTCATTATTATGAGAGAGAAATGATAATTAGCTTGTATAAAATTGCAGCAACATTTTTGTATTGCTTTTTTAAAATGAAGATACAGTACACAATGTGAAAGAAGTAGCTTTCTATGTCACTGTAACATTAAACCGGCTGAAAAAAGGAATATCTTCAGTTAAACGATACTTGTGGTGGACAGCAAAGGAGACAGCTGAGGGTTGTGTCCCTGCCATCTGTCCTCAGAGCACCAAACTATGATTCTGTATGCAGATCTGAATTTTGTTTTTTTTTCTTTAATTCAGGAGCACATCATAGTTTTTTGTTTCCAGGTCTCAGCAGACAAAGCTCAGGCTCTGCGCTTTGACCCTGGCTTCACTGAGCCCCTCATGTCACCCCTCAGAAAACACACAGATTTATTGTTCAATCAGCCATGTAATGAATCCCACCATCCAGAATCCCCAGCTAATTAACTGCACAGCAGGTTCCACTGCTAAGTTAAATAACTTGTGCCTGGCCCACGCAGTAGCTGCCTTCAAGCAGAGCCAATTCACTTAATTCAAACTAAATACCATCAATATATTCAGAAGACACCAAACAGACTCCATGCTGAAACGCTATGCTGAGTTTTCCATTTAGTTTTTTTTAATGGTCTTCACTTAGTGGCTTTCTGTGTATGTTGCACAAGAACATAAGTTGTCGTGTATTTGGGCATTACGCTGGTTTGGCAAGCTGCCACTGTAGCGAGACCTCTGATGTCCTGTTAAACACCCGGCTGTCGCTGCGTTTATCATGGAGCTCCTCACACTGTCAGTCGGTGACAGGAAATGGGGCAAATCTTGGCCCTGCTACACTGTTCAGCACAATGTTGGCAGTGTGACAGCAGCGTCTCATTCCACTGTACGAGGCCGAAAACAGAAACAGGTCATGAATTAGTGTTAGATAGAAGCTATATATGGACTAGACAATGGGATAGCTACAGATGGAGCAAGTCCCATTTTTCTGAATAGTCTTCACTCCTGCTGCCATGTGTTGGAGGTCCTATATGTCTCTCCGTCTGTTATTGTTCCTCCTGACCTCCATAGTGTCTGTGAAAAAAGAAGAAGACAAAATGCTCTGGTCTTATTCTGGGTAAAAATGCTTCTGCAGCCTGATCTCACCCACAACTCATCAGAAACTGCTGAATTGTTACTGCCCCTCGGCCACTTATCCAGACATAGACAGTACTCATTTGTGGCTGAAATTGAAGCACCAGGCTTTTGAGGTGACTTCAGTGTAAACCTATCCACAGCTGTATGAGACCCCCTGAGCTGTTTATGTAATTTAAAGAATTAGAAAGTCCACACACAGAGGAGGTGAGGTAGATGGATGGCTCGAACAAAGTTCAACCGGAGTTAATGTCCCATGTGAAAACCTAAACACACACACAACAACACCTAAACAAGTCGTTGTTAAAAGTTGTGTAGGCGCGTTCGAGATGAGCCAGGCCTGCATAGAATCGATCACTGGCGATTGCCACACAATGCATGCTGGTTAGATTTGTGTCCAACTTGATGCTGACTTGCTCTGATGTCATGCGCACGTGGGCAACGATAACCTCACATGATCAAGGCGGCTGCAGTTTTTTTTAAGTCAGGCACCGAAGCTGCTCTCCACCAACTGATCGATGCACTGACAGGTTCCGATTTGGCTGTTAATTTTCACAACAAACACGTGTTGTATAAAATCCAAATTTTTTTGTGTAATTGTAATATTTAACACTAGATATATTAGTCTTATCTTGTACAATTAAGTTTTAATCTCCACCTCCTGCCTCAGCCTCCTGATCTTGTCTACTTTGAAGGCGAGGCGCAGTTTATTTCAAACAAACATATTGTTGTGTGCATCACATGACTTCTGTCACATGACTTTCCTATTTCAGTTGTGGTAACCCCAAACATGGTCCTAACCAAGTTTGTTTTTTTTGTACCTAAACCAAAGTGCGACCCTTGGGACGGCTTTCAGACCGTGTCAATTACAGCAGCCAAAGTGTTCCGTCTGCCTTGGTATCAGACAACCAGGGCAGTGACATTTTGTCAGTATGAGCTGGGATGAGAGCACATTTTTATAATGCCCCCTCCCACAAAATAGTTCCAGCGTCCCTGACCCTGTCAGACTCGTCATACCCAACCACGTCCATGCAACAGAAGTAACCCCTCTTTGGTACAAGCTCTTTCTTTTGTCATTTCTGGTCAGAGTCCTCCTCTTCAGAATTACCCTTTTTTTCTTTCTTAATGTTGTTGTCACTATCAACTTCTAAACAGCACCAGAAACTTGTCGAAGAAAACACAAGCAGTCCAATTTAACCAATCACAATTCTTGTTGTCCCCCCATGGTGCGTCCATACAGTCACTGTAGTGCTGACATGTGATTTGCTTTTTAAAGGAGGTGCACATCAGCTGGCCTGCAGCATTTCCTGTCTTCTGCTGTGTAATGAGCATCAAAGCCTAATGTGGTCCATATTGTGGCGACAGACTGTAGTCTTGATTATTTGGGTGATGATGGTGTATTTTTGTAATGTTAAAAATGGTGTCAGAGCTTTGTGTTGTTTTCTTTTCCTAAACTGTCAGTGTTGCTACTTTGAGCCAACAACTTACTGTATATATGTGCTTGCTTTATTCTTCCTTTTTAATGTGGAAACAAGGAAGACTTGTCCATGCCACAAAAGTGCTTCTGAATCAGACCCATCAGATCTTTGCCAGGACTTCCTGCAGTGTATAATAAGCTCCCCAGTTGGCTAATGTACTCTCTTCAAAAAAGATATTGTGTGCGGGGCTTCTTTGAGCTCTCTGCAGATCCTCCTGTGGATGTGGGGCAGGGAGTGGCCCATTGTGAGCACAGCTCTGTGTTTAATGCTAATCATCCATTGTTCCTGCTGTCACATCCACTTTGTCCAGGAGGAAGAGCTATATTGAGTGTAACTTGATTATATACTCCCCCCACCCACAAAACCCCCGCTGCCCCTCCACCCCAGTGCTCAAACACACAAACACATACTTTTTATTTTTCCAACACAGTGCTGATAACTTTACAGTTGGATGTTCAGTACTCAGATAGTGCTCTTATATCTAAAGTGTTTTAAAAGATTACAGCCCCATCAAAGGCTGAAGGTCAAGGTTTGTGTTGTAATTAATTAGCTAATTGACTTAATAGATCAGTAATCATTTTGGTAACTGCTTAAATGCGTAATTTATCAGTCAATATCCATATTCCAACTTACTGCTGCTTTTTTGTTTTATGTAATTGTAAAATCAATATTTGGGGTTTGGGACTGTTGGTCAAACAACAAAAAGCAAACTTGAAGACAACTTAAGATCTGTGAAGTGGTTCAAATGTTTTTGATTAAGAAATTATCAATTAGTAGGAACGACACATGCTAGCAACTCTGTAAGGCTGTTATTAGACGGCAATCCTTTGAGCTAACATGTCAGCTTGCTAACATGCTCTCAGTGGTAATGCTAACATGCTAAAGTTTGTCAGGGGTAATATTTACCATGTTCACCATCTTAGTTTGGAATGTTAGCATGTTACTATTTGCTTATTAGCACAGAACACATGAACATACATACATTTGTGTACTTGTATACATTGCTGTCATTGTGATTATGAGTCTAATGAGACAGGAGGACAGGAGGGCAGACCTCTGTCCACCCCTGGCCTCCAAGTCTCAAAAATAAACTTGACAAATGAGGAGGCTTGAATTAGGGCTCTTAATAGCCAAGTGTTCGCGGGACTGAATTTGTGTACTTCACTTGCCTCGCTCGCGCCCCTTTTGGGTGAAAACAAGTGCTGCTAAAGTGCAAAAAAGGAAAAAAGTAGTCTCCTTCAAAGAATGACACTACCTGAAAGGTTACTCATCAACCCCTTTTTCTTTTTTCTTTTTTTTAATGTATTGATACTGATTGTTGAAGTACAAAGATATAACAGTTCAGAAGCTAAGTTGTGCTCTTATTATAGGTGTTTAAACTAGACCATGGAATTTGTATTCACCGCCAGTCAAATTAAAGTTGTTGTTTTCACCCAAAATGACGTGGAAGTATGACATCTATGACATCATCTATCTATGGAGCAGAAATTGTCCCTCGTGTGGATGGTTTTCCACTCGTGGAAAGCTCACACACACTTGCGGTTATGTGCATGGGTAAATTTCTCACTCTTTATCAGTCTTCTGCCTTCTTTTTGGTGCAGCCAATGCAATGTCTCCCTCCTTTCTTCAAAAAACCTAAAAAGAAAAACAGTATTCGAATACTGATTTGGGCCTGGATTACCATGGCAATGGTAGAAGCTTCAAAGTGTTCATGTCAGTTCTACTAAACACAATGTACAGCTGCGGATAATGAGAATGTGTTTAGTTTTGCAGGTATTTGGTCAGACCAGTGTTAAACAAAGTGAAATTCTGACCCAATATTGCCATTAGAGGAAAAGTCAGAGGATTAGCTATTCACATAACAGAGGATGTCTTTAATGTCACAAAATTGATTCTGACTAATTTTTGGCGAAAAATTAAGTTACTGCCTTTTTCTTTTGTAGGGCAGGATAGTGATTAGAGACATTCCTAATGACTATTTTCCCCATTGATTAAAGAGAAATTTAAATCTGGATGAGTCTAAGTGTAAGAGAACATTCGGGGCTGGTAAATGATGTCACATTGGTTTTCAGAGAGTGGCTAATGTTAGCTCTCTTTGAATATTAGGGTACACAGGCCTGTGATGAATGTGGTTACATGTTGCACTGGCCAAGTGCTTACACGCCAGTTTATTCTGACATGCAGCCTTAATTTCATTTTCTAGATTAAAAATATTTCCAAACCACACTAGTTTTACAAGATATCACCTGTCCCACTTTCAGCCTAGTTGATTAATGCATGTCTGTTGGTCTAGTGGCAGTTGGCTTTATAACATCGTAGGTGCAACAGTTATGGTACATTTGTTTAACTGACTAGTATTTCTGGTATTTTCTGCTGGCACAAGTATCAAATAATTGCTCACATCCCTTTTTTGTGGAGCTAAAGAAGAATTCAGGGCATCACCAAAGTCAGACAGGTTCATGCTGGGTCGATCCTGAGTGTCTGTACTAAATTTGCAATCCATCCAGGAGTTGATAAAATATTTCAATCTGGACAAAACCAGCAGACAGACAGACGAACACTGCCGCTACTAAAGAATCATGCCACTACCATCATCACCGGTAGTTGACACTGGTGACACACTCAATAAAAGGAACAAAATGTAACCAGGCTCTCTCCTCTTTTGTTTCTGGTGTGATATTTTCTTGTTTTTGTTTTTGTTTTCCTTTTTTTTTTTTTTTTTTTTTTTGCAGTGCAGCTCTCCATCTCCCAGCAACATTCATCACTGTACTCGAACATTTGGCAGGCGTAGCAAACCTCCCACCCACACAGCATCACCGCCCACCCTCCCAGCATGCTGCTGGCCACTTACCAGAGCCCTCTTAACCCTGATGGAGTGAAGGGACGGCTCAGTGAGCGCTTATCGACAGGAAAAAAAAATAGCTTAAGGAAGAAATAAACAGCATTTCTATTCACCAGCATACCAGTGAATGTTACTACTCTCTCTCTGAATATCTTTGGTACTGACATGATGTTCTGGTCCATGGCTCCCTCAAAAATGAGACTCCATCAAGATCATTTCTGCATGGGTGAAAGCTGTTCTCTGTGATGCTGTTCTAGTGTTTACATAGGTTTATTGCTTGTTATCAGGGTTGCTATGGGCAAGGATTGGTGCCCCAAAAAGCAACCACTGATGGGTAACGGTATTAAACAAACTTGTGTCACGTACACATCACCACAAGCTGATAGCAGAAGGGAAACAGACGCAGGCAGAAGCGCCTGAGCAAGTGGACCAGCAACTGTTAGACTTGGTAAGGCAGGTGCTCTCTCTCCAGCACCAAACAGGAATCAAACTGGGTAGTTACTTTGTTAACAAGTGAGAAAACTCTTCAAATACTGTCACACACACAATAAATGTTGAATTAACAGTGTTATGTGAGTCTGTGTTTAATTTGGCATGTCTGAGCCCCCACTTTAGTGAGAAATCTTAATTTTTGAAACAGTTTGCCTCTGTCACACACAAGTCAGGAACACAACCTCTGATTGGTTGACAGACTCAACTGAAGGCACCTTGAGATTGCCAGTGAACAGCTAAACATACTAACAACAAGAACAACTACTTTCGAGATGGAAAAATCGATAAATAACTACAGAGGATGTTCATTAAAGATTTATTTTACCAAGTCTCCAAAAAAGACGCTACAGTTCAAGTCTGGATCTCAAAGCTTCTGAAAGGGATATGATTGCACTGAGCCAATGCTGAAAAGTTACAATGCTATGGTTAGCATTAGCTTAACATTAGCCTTTCCAGCTCATCTTACTTCTGGGCTAACCCCGTCATTTTTCCAGCAAGTGGGGAAACAGAGGAGACTTTTCTTGGTGTTGAGAAGCTGCAGTGTTTATTCACTGACACACTGTGAACTGAACTGTATATTTACTGCCAGACTGACAGTTTGCTGCAAAGTTTAAGTTTCTGCTCTGCTGTGAGCAGCATCATCACTTGCCTGCTAGTCGCTCTCCTTCATTGCAGGTTGCACACACTTACACACTGCCCTATTCCTTAAAGGAGATGTGCTACGCTTATGACAGTGTGTTTGAATAAAGTTCAATGAAATGTAATTATTAAAGACATCCTGCGAGAATATGTGGCTTCGTCACTGCTGTCAGAAAAAATCCGTAACATCACAGCCCTAATGGAAATATAGTTTGTTTTTGTGGATTATATATGCTGAATTGACAAAAGACTGTCAACATATAATGTATAACATGAGAGTTTGGTGGCAATATGTATATTTTATAACATTTTGTCTCCCCTTGCCTGGCACTAATCTCGCACCCCCACTTCTAATTATAAGCAGGCGCCCATGGACACAGACAACAAGAAAGTGAGCAGCCACGTTTTGTTCTACATCTTGCCACCTTCATCTGGTCTCTTTTATCCTCACAAGGTTTTATGGGAAGCGAGCCATTACACATGCAGTTTTGTTTATTCCAGTTGGAATTAACAGAAAAAAAAACAAGGCTCAGCAAACCAAGAAAAGAGCAACACCTCCGTAAAAACTGTATCAACAGAAAATCCAAGTGAGCAATGTTTGAGTTGTGCCAAGAGAAGTGTCCTATTTAGTTGTGTAAAAGCTCGGTGGTACTGACTTGACATTAAATCTGTAGGAACCAGAAATACTAGTTGGTTAATCTAATTCATTTATTAAGGAACAGCATGGTTAAATGTTGCTGCTAAGATGTTGCACAACTGCCCGCCACTATCATGGTCTGCAGCCCCAGCAGACAGCAGCCCTCCTCCCCACCTGCCCTGTTGACTACATGGCCCAGATATTGTTATCAGGAAAGTGGGACTAATGACATCTCATAAACAGTGTGGTTTGTTAAAAATACTGTGCCCTCATATCATTTTGTATATTGTTATACTGTGAAATGTCTGGCCCCTATTACATATCTTTGTCACAGGTGTTAACCACTTTTGAGGGATCATTGCAAAAACCTGTGTGTTTATGCATAGGGTTCAATGTTAAAGTTTTTTTTTTCTTCACTTGACAAATGGGACAATTGAGCCACAAATCTACTTGCCTGAAGTCCATTTTTACTTGCCCACGTACAAATTGTTTTGTTTTTTAGCAGTAATCAGCAGTAATAACACCAAAGACTAAAGTTAATTATCATGTGTAATCTAGGGCTGCAAAATCTATAAAATCAGAAAATAGTGAAAAATGTCCATCCCAGTTTGTCAAAGCCCAAGATGATGTCTTCAAATGTCTAAAATCCAAAGATTTTCAGTTTTTATATTATAATGAATAAAGAAAACTGATAAATATCTATATCTGAGAGGCTAGAAACAACATTTTGTATGAAAAACTAATGATTACTTGATGATTCAAATGTTTCATTTTTTTGCCACTTGGTTAGGCAATTGAGTTGCCAGGTCCATTGCCCAACATAGCATTTTACTTGCTCCGGGCAAGTGGGCAAGCCTTATTATTTAGCCCACATATACATATACATTCTATGTGGTGTATATAAGATTCTGTATAAACACAATCAGCCAATATATCAACATAGAATTTTCTTTTACACTCCAATATCTGTATTGGCATCTGCCTCAAAAATCCAGTATTGGTGGTACCCTGGAAAAAAATCTAATGTTTGTTCACTTCCTTGTTCGCATTGGTTCCAGTTAGGAAGTGGTGTTAAAGCTTAGGAGAGCTGATACTGCTTTTACTGACCACAGCTAACCTGAACAGATCTCTGATGCCAGCCATAATGTTACTGCATCACTTCACCATGTTGATCAGTGACATGATACATGAGCAGTAGTTCTTCAAATAAGAACATAAGAAAAAGGACTTTTTAAATGATTAGAAGTACAGAATTCAACATTGTGATATTGATCTCTAAGTATCAGTAAAGTGTATCCATAGATTAAAGACTTGTGTGGACTTACGGTGTTGTGACCTCTTCATTGTGCAGAAACCCGACATGTTTGCCGTGACTCTGTGAAGTCTCTTTAACCCAGATCTGTCCTACACAGAGGAGCAGACGGTCCAACTGAAGACAAACCACTCAGCTCTCCATGCATTATGTAGTGTTTGTGTCTCTGAGGACTTCTGTCCTCTTCAAACAGAAGAAGTACAAACACTGAGCCACACCGCTTTCAATTACTAATTCAGTGTGTAATCTTCCTTCTCTTCCAGTTGGTGGACACATTTATCAAAAGCACTGTGCAACATGATACAGAATAAGGTTAGAGTTGTTTTTTTATTATTATTATTATTATTGTGAAATGCATCATTTCATTTCCAGCTTGGCAAAAACAAACTGGGTTTGTGACTCTAAACTTTTGTTTAAGAAAAAGAAAAGGTGGATATTGGCAGAATTTGAGATATTTTTGATATACTTTTCTAACTGTTTTTTTATATATATATAATCCTCAAGATGTCTAGAAAACAAATTTTCACTTTCACATTAAAACTCGATGCATTGGATCTATAAGTGAATCGTTATACGCCTGCAGTTTACTCAGTAACTACATAATATTACCAGTGCTCATTTAAAAAGAAAACACAGTATATATTTCACCGTCATCCTAGCACCCTGTAATGACCAGCCGCCATTGTTCAAGGGTATTTCTTTTGAGCCAGTTTATCAGCCTAAAGAATAAGACTAATAACTCACAAGTTGACTTGATGATGGCATGCTGATGAGTCACAGAGAAGTTAGAAAATGAGTTAAAATGTGTATTTCATGAGAACATTCAGCCCAGTATTACAGCAGTTTGTAAAGTAGTTGTGAAATATAATCTAGCAATCTGACTCACCAAGGTACTGTGTGGGTAATAGCCTGCCATTGGACAACTTGTTTCAGGCAGCATGCACTGTCTGCGTTTTCAGAGACCCCAGGAAACAACAGCCTCTTTCAGACAACATCATCTTATCAGCCTGTCATATCAGCAGAAATGATACCAATACGCAATACGACCTATGCAGATGACATTCCAATATCATCAAACAGCATTAACAACAAAGCATCCTTATTAGTTTGCTAATACTTACAAAGCTATTTGTCCATCCACATGATACACAAGCACTGAGAGTCCTCTCAGAGCAGACAGGTATTGGCAATCAGAGCAGAGGGATAAAAGTTTAGCAGTAAAGTTGACAAGTGGCAGTAAATGTACAGTTTGCCCATGAAAACACCGAAGAAAAAGTCCAAGAAGTTCCTGTGCCTTCCTCACCAGCTGCTGGGTGAAGTGAAGGGAGAGTCTGTGGGATTATGTTTTCAATGGCTTTCACTGGGCCCCAGCCTCTTGTTTATACGTGTATTGTCAGAAAAAATGGACCTGAAGTCGAAATAAACACTTCAGCTTGCGTTTACGCCTTTCAGACGCAGCTGGGATGCAAGACACAGGGAGCTGGTGCAGGCAGCTGCAGAGATCAAAATGATGTGTTTTCTGTTGCGTAATGACGTGCGAGTGAGAAACGCCTCTGACTCACTTGCAATTAAGACATGTCCAACAGACATAGAGCACATTTTCTTCCACAGAGACTGAACTGCACACTAAATGTGGCATAAAACCAAAATTATGAGCTAAAAGAAGCTAAAATCATCAGCAGAGTTGCACAGTGGGTAATAATCATCTTTGGATTTCTCACTGCAACACAGCCCTTTGAAATTACATATAGTCTCTTGAGTCGATGTTAATATGTGATATTGACAAGGGCAGCTACAAAGAGCACCTTTTTGTTGTTTTGCACCTTTACCAGTATTTCAGCCGTGACACATCAATCAGTTTTCCACTGGCTGAACATCACTGGCTGAACTCCACTGTCCTCCAGCAGCAATCTGTGCTGCTGACACTGAGCTGCCTGCGAGTCTCGAGGCCTGAGAACAGATGTTTGGCCTCGGGGGGATTCACATGCTGACCAGGAAAGTCAGGGTGCTTTTCGCAGCTGTTAGCAGGTGACTTGTGGCTACAGCTAGAATTATGACCTGCAGGGCCATGAAACTGTCAAAATGCCTTTGAGTGGGTCACCGAAGCGTAAAGTGAAAGAAATAATACAGTACCACTGTTCATCGTGGTCTGACTTGTTAGCTCTCTCTGAGTGAGTGGTTTTTATATAAATGTGCGCTGAATGGCAGTGACTACAGTCAGTTAATTAAAGGGTCAATTCACTGGAATTTCAAACCATTGCTCGAAGCATTGAAATATTATATAAAAAAATATTCTACTTTCACTGGAATTATTTTGAAGATGCTGCTTGAAAAATATTATGATCTTATAACTTGACACTGTAACATTTGTAGAAAAGCTGCCTGGGCAATATGACCTAAACATTATATCATGTTATTTCTTTTATTTTTTTGCAGTGACAATATTATATTACGGTATTACAAAATAATGCAGGATATATGCTCACAACATGATTCTACCTAATAAAAGAACAGACTTGTTTATTGGCTTCAAATAGGAATGGCAGAAGTAGCTGCATATGATGGTTGAAGAGAGAAATAAAAACAGAACAAATTAATTTATAGGAGCTCTGAAGATGAATGAAGCAGTCTCACAGTCTGAGAGAAGAAGCTGCTGCTCAGTCTGGTGGTACAGCAGTGGATACTTGTGTATCTCCTGCTCAATGGCTGTAGATCGGGTAGGTGTTGTCTTTCAGTATCCTCTGACCAGCTGCAGAGTCCTCCTGTCCTGGACCGTGAACCATGGTTTGTGATGTTTCCAGTCAGGATGCTTTCAGTTGCTCCTCTTTTTTTTTTAAACCTAACAAAGTAGTTTTAGTACCTAAACCAAACTGTGACTGTTTCACAATGTTAACCATGACAAAGATCACAAAGGCCTGACTATGACAGCAGAAGTCACCTGACTATTGTTACCATCTAAAACTCATTAAATCAACTAAGCAGCATTACAGTAAATGACAAGTGAAAAGCATGATGAACAAAATGTCCTTTAAAGTAGTGTGCTATTCTTTACAAATCTATTACATTTTGACAGAATGTTTCAGTGTTAAAAATGTCCATGTTAGACTTAAATCAATTTTATATTATTTCATTTTAAAGCAGCTTTTGTTGAAACATAACATCGACAGGAGCAGCACACAGCTTTCAGAGCTTTACAAAGCTCTAGATGCTGCACTTTCTTCTCTCTCTTTACCTGTCACTTCTTTTTGCTGACATTTCACTTGCTTTATTCTGCATGTTTTCTCTCCATCCCTCTGTCATCCTTTTTTTGCCTCTTTCTCCACCTTCTTTATCTCCTTTGTGTCCTCCTCAGTCCTCCTCTGCCTTCCTTTCCCTCTTTCACCCTCTGTCGCTTTCTCTACATTTATCATTTGCTCTCTCTCACTTTGTCATTGTCTCCTTCCATTTTCACCTCCTTCTCTGTTCTTTCATGACACATTCCTCCCATCACAACTTCTTTTTCTCTACCACCTTCACTCTTAAATGATTCGTTCCGTGCCTCCTCCGTCCTTTCCTCTCTAATTCCTCTGCATTTACCATAGCCCTCAATATTTTTGTCCTTCATTTTTTTTCCACCCAATCATCTTCCTCCTCTCTCCCTCTATCCTTTCTTCCTACCTTCCCCCCTTTCCGCTCCCTTCCTCTGTCCTCATTTCTCTTTGTTATCCTCCCTCTCTCTTTATATCCACCCCTGCACCCCCTCCCATCCTCGCATCCTTTTTCTCTTCCTTCAGCCACCCAGCCGCAAGACAAATGGACGAATGCCTCGTTGGTGATATATAGCCTCCTTCCTCCCCCTCCATCCTCCACCGCCTGAGGGGAGGAGGGGGGAGGTATGCAGCCAGCTACATATACTATAGGGCTTGAGAAGTGGCCAGAGTCAATGGAGTATGGTTGTGTGGCACCATTGGCTTTAGTGATGTGATTGTCTGTGACAACAGATTCTGCTGTTGTCTCTGAGAGTAAATCATTCATTACACCACTCCAAATTCTTAGTTATTTACATATTTAATTCTTTGTTAGTTATTTATAGAACCAAGTTATTCTTTGTTACATAATGGGGTTGTGATTTGATTTTGTCGGCTGTAACAATGACTTTTGCTAGTTAATTTTGTTAGTTTTATCTAGATTGCTAATTAGCTCTATGTGAGTTGGCAAAAAAAATGATCATAAATAAGTAATTGATAGCACAATAAGCTAAATGATGTGTTGGTCCTGAATATCATCGCATCGTCTACTTTTGTTCTTGGAAGTAACTCTGCTGGTTGTAAGTTAGCCAGGAACACAAATGTTTGCAGTGTACATGAGAGCAGACAAACACACTGTTAAAGTGTAACTGCAAATGCAGGTCTGAGACTCCACCTATCGGATCATTTTAACAAATAGGTGCTGAGGAGGTGGAGCACAGGATGAACACTGTAGGGGACATACCTTTGTGGCTATGTAGTGTGTGATGTGGGAGGTAACATTACTCAGTGTAGCAGGAACAACTAGTAGTCAGAGTTAAACCACCATAGGTGGCTGCTGTCAGACTGTTCTGTTTTGTAGCTAGCCAATCTAACACAAGCAGCTCAGAGAGGCTGAGAGGTGTGTTTGTGTCTGTGGGGAGTGTCAGTATATAGCCATAGCCCTGCTGTTGTAGTCTAGTGGAGCTTGTACAGCCATAAAAAGCATCAAACTTGAAAAATACTTATTAGAGCAGTCATTCCCAAAGACTGAGTCATGACCTACAGGTGGGTCACAGGAGATTTTATTTGGGTCACCAAATAAATAAAAGACTATAAAAGAAATTATGCAAACTTTAAGATTTGTATCTGCAGTAGAGCTTTTATAAAGCCTTTAAAAAGTGTGTATTGTTTTAGTAATGAGAGGGGAAAAAGCCTGTTAATTCTGACTAAATTAACTTATTTTAGCTCATTTATGAAGTAGGCTTAAATGTCTTACACTGTAAAGATGAAAAAGCTGAGAAAATGCTAAATTCGAAGGCAACATACTTCAACAGATTTTTGAGGCCAACTCAAATAAGTAACCAATGGGGGCAGCATTTTTTTTTATTTGGTCCAGTATTGAGTGAGACTGCTGCAGCTATTAGGAGGAAAAAAAACAGCTGCAGTGTCATCTCTATGGGTGATTGCACATCATCAAAGAAGGTCCACTAAAAAAGGGTGAAAAATATCAAATTTACCCTTTAACTGAACATGCTGAATTGTTTCTCTTGCATGAATACAATCACTGATTGACTAAAAGCAGGCAACTGGTAAATGAAATGGGCTGATAAATTGGCAGAGGGATGAGAGATGAAGGAGTAGGTAGATAACTGGCAGACATGCACAGATGCAAATACAGATGGATGGAGAGAAGTGGAGAAATGAATGGAGTGAGTGAATGAATTAATGAATGGAGTGCTGAACTGAACTGGTGCAAAGATGCTGTAGGTTGATGGATAGAAGCGTAGGTCGAGGTGAATAAATATAATGAGTGGTAGTTAGAGAAAAATGTTGAACAAGACGTATGATGAGATGAATAGGAAGAAGGGTGGATGACAGATGAAATGATTAGGTGGATGACTAACCAGCAGAACTGGTGCAAAAAATATACATGTGTGATTGATAGATGATAGATGGTGGATGGATGAAAAGATGTAAAGAATCATAGAAGCCCATGGAGATGATGAATGATTGAGGGAGGAATGGAGTGATGAATGTTGCAGAAATTAGCAGAAGGTTGGCAGCAAAGACAGGTGGATGGATGGATGGGTAGAGGAAGAGTTATGGAAGTCAGGAGAATCTCGTAGAATGTAACATAAGTAAGTTCACTCAAGTACTTCTACTTTACTAAAGTATTTTCTTCTCTTGCCACTTCCAACTCCACTACATCAATCTAATTACTTTACAAATTAACATTTTACAAATTCCTAATATGAATAATCATTGAAGTCATTTTTCATGCAAAAGCATTTAATGGTTCCGGCTACACTGGGCAGTCAAAAACAGGTTCATTATGCAAAGCTTTGGCGAGAATCAGTGACCTCTATCAGTAAAGTGCAGAGAGGTACAGTCTAATTAGTCAGATCAACATGTGATACATAACACACGTTCACATTATACGCCCTTTCAGTCTTGAAACACTTAATCTAAATAATTATTGTCATAATGAATAATAATTCACACTATGTAGCAGCATAAATAAAAGGTGGCAGCGTCTCCCTGCACTATGAGCATGAATTAATGTGAGCTGTCATAAGAAGTTTACAGTTTCCTACTTTTACACTTACTTTTTTACTTTTACATATTACACAGTACTCCATCACTTAAATGTGGCGGAGGTGGTCTGTTTTTTCTCTTCTTCATTATCCATCTCTGATTGTTGTCATAACCAACATATCACCATCCTAAAAGGCATCGTCATCAGTTACTGAGGGCTGCTGTTTAATGACGTCAGTCCAATTGTCCATGTTGTCGCTGTCTGCAGGCAACAGCAGACACAGTGTCTAGAAGGAAACCCCACACCTTCAAGATCTTGTGAGAGTGAACATTTTGACTGAAACTATGAAAAATCTCGCTAGAGTCTCGCAAATGTGGAGTTCCTTCTAGGCCCAACCAGCAGACACCAAGAGTGGCGGTCACGATTTGCCACCTCAGCAATGGTGATGCCAGATTCATCTATACAGAAGGTCTCAATGAGCTGCGACTTAATCGACTACAAAAGAAAAATCCTACTTTTACATGCATAAGTCACAATAAACTATATCATATATAACAGCCTAACATTCACAGGCTATATTTTATTTAACTTTTACTTGAGAAATTTAATGAAAAAACTTGTAACAAAGTATTTTTACAGCATGTGTTGGTACTTAAGTGTATTTAAGTGAAAGATCTGAATATGTCCACCAGCACTGGCAGAATGGATGGATCCATGCATTTATGGAGTGGCAGATAAAGTGTTGAGAAATGAGCAAAATAAATCAACAGTGACAGTGAGCTGGTGGATGAAAACTGCACGGATGAGCAGGTTGATGGATGGACGGATGAATGACATTCTGGATCAATGCAAGTAGTAAAATATCAGCAGATAATTAAATGTCAACAAATGAACGTCATCTCCGTGCGTCTGTCAGAGGTGAACGTGTCGGCAGCGTCTGTGGATCTTTTGTCTTTTCCAATCTTTTGTCTTCAGGCTGAATGAGTTCACTCTGAAAATGTCACCGGCTGTTTGATTCCACTTCATCACCATCACTCGCCTTTTCTGTTTTTGCTTGTTTTTGTTCACTCAGCGTCTGTTTGTTTGTTTGTCTCCTCTGCTTTTACATATTTCATGAAAATTACGCATCCTGCTAATGATGTTTACTCATCTGTCAGAAACTCTCCATTAGTGATTTTGGGATGATAGTAGTTTTACTTTCTCCTGAGCGAGCTCAACCTGCTTAACTTCAGGCAGTTAATTTTCTATATTTTCCAGAAATGCCTTTCGAGAACTACAAATGCGGATATCTGAACATGAAAAATACACGTAATGCAAAGTAGCTTACATCAACACAACTCATCATTTTTGAATAAATCGAATGATGAAGATGAAGCTTCTTGTTAATAGGAACATTTGATTTATTTTCCTGCAGAATGCTACAGAGATTATTGCCTGATTGATGGCTGAAGGCGCCGCCTCCACGTTACACTGCAAAAATGTCAACCACATACATCATCTCCCTGTCATGGTGGCACCGTGGTCGTCACTGCGCCTCCCTCCATCTGCAAATTTTTCAAAGACAACAAAATGGGTTATTTGTCAGTGTCTCTCAGAATGATCCATCGTATGAAAAAAATTATGTAAAAGGACATTTCACCCTGAAGTCAAACTTTTCTCCGGACCTGTAGTGCTATTTATCCATCTATTTTTTTGGTGTGAGCTGCAGTTTTGAAGATACTGATCAAAGAGATGTCTGCATTCTCTCCAGTATAATGGGACTAAATGGTACTTAGCTTGTGTTGCTCAATGCACCAAAAAATAAATTTGACATGTTTCTTTCCAAAAATCATGACCGGATTAGTCAAAATAATCCACACACCTTGTTGTGAGCAGTTTCATGAAGGAACTATTTTCTTTCTGCAGTAGACCAGAATTACTTCCTTTTCTACTAGAAAGACAGCAGTTCTGAAATGAAAGGAAATGAAACAATGTAAAAGAAATACACGTGGATAACAAGACAACATCATGTAATGTCAAAATAAATAAATACAAATAAAAAGAATTTAAAAATATAAAGACAACAATGTGTGAATCAAAACCTTCTAAACTATACCATGTTTTTTTTAAAGTACAGATAGACTGCGACTCAAATTAGAGGCAAAATTTGGTGACAAATAATATTTGACATGTTTGGTATTCTTCTTTAAATCCAAACTAACCTTGTAAGATACAGAAGTCACACAATAAGACAAACTAATGAACAGATCGAGGCAGTGGTAGACCAGCAGCTCCCGTGTTCTGCAAGGTAAAATGACTGATTCTGACTGTTTCCTGTCAGAAAAGCTTGCCTGACAGCAAAGTAAAGTGCTGAAAATGTTTCAAATATAGCATACACTTAAACTCATGTTGTTATTTTTTAGGTGGACATTTTTTAAGTGGCTGTTATTTGCAGTTTTAAATGTTACATGAGAGCTGTCTCCCCCCCAGCAAACCTGCTTACTTATTAAATCAGCACTTTACTTCAGTCTGTGACCTTTTTAGGTCAGAGTTAGAGCAGAAAAAAAAATCAGACTAAATTGAACCAGATAACCAGCTCTGATAATCAGATTATGTTTACTCCAGCCAGGGCCTTCAAGGGATAGTTAACTCAGAAATGAAAATTCAGTCATTATCTACACACCCTCATGCAGACTGAAGGTTGGGTTTAGTCTTTTAGTCAAATGTAAAAATAAAACATCAGATGCCTCCATACTGCTCATTTGGTGTAATCCAAGTCTCCTAAAGCCCCCCCCCTTATTATTATTATTATTATTATTATTATTATTATTATTATTATTATTATTATTATTATATTTTATTTATTTATTTTAATGTTTGAAAACTGGTCACCATTCACTTCCATTGTTTGGGAGATGCTGCAACACTGTTTTCCTGTGAAACTCCACTTTCATTTTTGTGTGAACTATCCCTTTAATTTAATTTTGCTAACCTGCTTAAACTGTTAAAATGACACCTACATGGTACTCTAACATGGTTAAAGTCCAGGAATATGCACATGGTTAGTGTGAAGCAGGATCAGGTGAAGAAAACACCTGATAAATGCAGGTAAGGATTAAAAAAAAAAGGCCCAGCTTGTGTAAATGAATCCCTCAGTTGTTTTTCTCCTCAGATTGACTCTGAATGGTTTGTTTAATGGTTGACAGGCTGAACAGCGGCTGAGCGTTGGGGCTCGGCGCTGTATCGATTTCGTTGTTTGTCATCTGAACAGATGGCTGAGTGAACGCGCCGTACTGTAGCAGCTAATTGCTCCATTAATTACATAATATCCAACACACTGCTTCCAGTGAGTTAGAAAACCTGCCTCTGTCCGTCTGCCTTATTTTCTCCCCCTCTGTTTATGTGACGAACCCTCCAGAATCACTCCACCTACCATCAAATCAGCTTCTTGTTATTGACTTCTAAAAGCAGTATTTTCTACATGCAAAAAAATCATTTTAACTTCATTCTAGGACAAATCAGAGTAATTATTTCTCTAATGAAAGTGAACATGAAGACAAGAGAATGAGGTTGAGACTCTACAAAGAGAGACAGCATGACAGAGAGACTCAAACAATACAAGAGGGAAAAGATGCTGGCAGCGTGAAACAAAGCAGAGGAAGAGAGACAGAAACAGATGGAGAGGAGAGCACAACAGAGAGCGTGAATAAACGTAAGCACTGGTTCCATTCATTGTTTTCCTCTCTCTTGTCTTCATGTGAGCATCTGAGTATAAACCTGCAGGATAACGACACTCTGAAGCCTCCATTTACTCCACACAATGAACGTGACACGGATCAATAATCGAACCTGCTGCTGGAGGGTTTGATGAGGTGAAATTTTTCTTCACACCAGATGGATTTATGGTCAAACATAAAGAACTCAGGGGTTATTGATGGTGTGGCATGCTTTGGTGCTCGTGAACAACCACAGGACAGAGATGTAGGGGGTTAGTTAAGACTTAATGTCCTGTGACATGTTGGTGACCTCATCTCGGGAGTTATTACATGTCAGAGAGTTTCCAGTCTCAGTTATTGAACATTCAAGGCATTTCCAGTTTCACAGCAGTCTTAAATGATATTATCAGTTAGTAAAAGCCAAATGTATATATATTTTTTCAATCCTGCCAAGTACATTTCTTGCTTGGAATTTTCACAAAAAGCTAATTCTAGGAAACCTTAGCCAACGCTTTTATTTGGGTTTTAATATTGAAATATTGTAATGTTGGTATCAAGGCTTACATTTCCTGTCTGTGCTGTGGCACCTAAATGTGGGATTAAACAACAGTAATATAATGTTACCTTGGGTCAGTCACTGGCTTTATTTGGAATTGTTGCTGCTGAATAAGCTTGATTTCATAGCAGTTTAAAATTTTTTTATATATATGTTGCAATGTTTTTAGTTGTATTTCACTTTGAAATTACCAGAGCAAGTTTAAATTGCAAAAGAAAGTTGTCTTTAAAAAAAAAAGTTTAATATTTTTTGTATTATTCATTAAAAATCAAAGGCAACTTGTTCTGGTGAGAATAAAACCTCACTCTGTTCTGAGTGTTCCAAGTAACCTTCTCAAAAAATCTCAGGATTACAAAAATTCAACTCAATTACAAACTGTGCTTTATTGTAAAAGAAGTGCACCTGGGAGTATTCCAGTGCACACAGCATCGGTCAAATTTATGGAAAAGGTAAGTTCTGCAAGGTCGTGCAGAATTTGCAGGGATTTGTTGAATTTGTGTTACTTCATCCAGGAAGGACAGTTTAGTTCCTGCCACTAACAGCGCACGCATTTTAAAACCAACTGAAGTGGCTGGTGGCAGCCCGCCCTCACCAGAAAAAACAGGGCATATAGCTCAAAGCTAACGCAGCTCGCACTGCACAATCTCATTATTTCCAACAACATCTCCCAACTAAAAATCGCCACTTGCCATGCAGGCATCTGTTTGCAAGTAAGTATCCACAATGCAGAAAACAAGCAAACTAAACAAACTATGAAATTCAAAGTTCTTGGAGGGAGGAGCCCCCACTTTGGTTTTGAAACCCTCCCTACTTTTGAGGCCTCAGAGTTTGCAAATATGCATTAGTTCGACATTACCCCAGCCTGTGGTAGGTTCCACACAAGCCGTGCAGCATGCTAATGCAGGGTGCAACAGATTAACTGATATAATCAACACTAAAACAACATGGCAGTTTACAGCTTCCATGTTTGAAGTTGGGCTGCGGACAGCCAGATTTGATCCATCGTTGAGCTTGAATTGTTGGACCTTGTATCACTTTGAAATCATGAAAAAAATGGGGAAAAAAGAACATTGCGTTTGTTGCAGTTGCTTGACATCATCTGCGGTTGGCATGTCAATATAGCGGCATTTTAAAAGTAGAAGTATAAAGAGCAAGAAAGTCCACATAAAGAAGAGGGGGGTGAACAGATGAATCAAACAAACACAGGACTTTCACCCAGGCAACTTAGGATCATGTCATAATGTACCTTTAACTCTTTTTTTGTTTGTTTGTTTGTCTAAAACAAACAGCTAAGTAGAACCACAGAAACATCAAAAACACAAAAGAAAATCTAAGCATCCAACCGCCTGCATCCCCCCAGGAGTCCTCCCACCTCATCACATCCTCAGTGAAAAACAGATGTATTACCAACCCAACAAAATGCCAAAAGGCACAACAAAAAGTGGGAGAAATAAACAAATCACCCAACAAATGAGCAAGCAAGGGAAAAAAAGGCAGAAAGAACAAGAAGAGGAAAAAGGATCTTGTGTGTCATATAATTGACGAGGTAATTTAGGTACAATTACTCAAACACTAAATTATAAAGAGCCAAAACAGAAATAGAACAGCATGTGAGGAAATGGTGTAATATTTAATCTGTCATAATGTCTAACCTGCAGGAAGTCAGTGCTATAATAAACCATATTAAGTATTATTAAAATATAAAATATGCAAGTTAAAATTAGCTTCCTCATGTAACATAATGTCACAGAAGCTCCTTTCACATTTGAGGCGAGTTGGACACTTTTTAAGGAAGAAAAATGAAATGGAGTCATGTATCCCTCCTCTGCCTTCCAGTCTGTGCTGAGGGAATAATTTATCACCACGAAGTCACATGAATAAATAATGTCACTGGGTGGTGAAGTCACCGCCCGGCAGGTCTGAGAGCGAGCGCGGCCCGGGTGTTAGCAGCTCATCATTAATTCATTTACCAAAATGTATTTTCTGTCTTTGGTGATTTTTTTGCAACATGAGGGTGTAATTTTCTGCAGAGAACAGCAGTGTTTTATGAAGCATAAACAAAATCAAAAATGCTTGTTTGTACTGGGAATGTGTGTGTGACACTATCAACTTCTGTAGGTTTTCTGAACCGAAGTGGAAACTTTGACTCTGTTGGACTTTTGCCTTTAACTTATTCGGTTTTACTGTTCAATGACTTGTTTTCACTGGCTTTCTTATTGGTCAGATTTGGTAACATCTTGTAGAAGTTTTGTAAATAAATTTGGCATCGTTTCTTGCGCAGTGATGGGGGGAAGGACTGATCAAGTGCTCTTGGACAGCCGTTGGATGATCAGGGGAATTTCTGACGTGCTGTCAGACTCTCACAGGGTTGAAGCAGAGCCGCGAGTCGATTGTGAAGCAAGTGCCTTTTTTTCTCACTGCACCTGCATGACGTGGCAAACATTGTCTGTTCCAGGATTAGACCTGTTTAGACGTGCTCTGAGCACTGATCAGCTGAGCTGAGAGCGCGCAGGATGCGCTGGTTACTGAGCGCACCGCTGCAGCAGCATGTGTGTGTGTTTAAGAGAAAGTGGGAGATGGATTATTGTGTGTTTTTGTAAGTTATGAATAACTAACTCGGACAGCTGCTTTGTCACTTGACCCACTGGTGCAAACTTTGTCAGCCTATGCATCACTGCAGGCTACTGTACCACATAATTAAACCAGAATCAATTCCACTAGGGGGTCTGGTGAGCCCTCAGAACAAATACAAGCTGTGCTCATGCACCATGCATCATGTAGACAGTAAAACATGGCTAGCTTACCTCTTCCTTAAAATTCTGTCTGCAGAATAGATGAGCCATACTCCCCACGACTTCATTATCACCTGGCACCTTTTATTTTAAAGTTTGGGCAAAGCAGCACGTTTTATTTTTTTTATGTTGGCATTGCCTCGCAGCTTTCAAACAAATTTTTATCGAGAATCATCAGTAGCGAGAACCGTCTTCGGGGACTGACGGGCCATTTGAGTTTCTATTGAATGCGTACGGCGTGAGCCCTCAGGTCGTGGCTTGATTGAGGGTTGGACCATACAATGTGAGCTTTGGCTTTACATCTCAGATGACTTACTTGTACAGTATGAGTTGGAATTTAACAACATTTCTAAAATTGTACAGTGTATGCTCAGATTATGTTTGCTGATGTTATTGTGTGAGTCTGGTGTTTTAAAGGGCTTCTTTGTATTCATGGATGAATATCAAACATGTCCACTGGGAGAGTCACGATTTGATTTGATTCATAATTTAATAATTCGACAACATTAATATTAAACATTGACATTAACAGTTATGTCATTGTTGGACTATTGAATTTTGGCAGAGAGAAAAACAACTACCATTGCTGATAATTGACAATTCAGTCTTTTGATTTGATTTTTTTAAATCGAATTTTTATTTCAATGGATTTGTCATTTGTCACAATGAGTTTGAATCATTGTGCACTTTTTAAAAATACGCTAGGTAATATTTTGGGCAATCAGTACATCAAAATAGAAATAAATCAAAGAATTATACTTATAAAAAGCTTAATATAGAGTATAAATATCTGGAAACTATCTAAACAATTTTTGAACAACAAAGTGAACAGCTTTCATTAAATGAATGTATGTTGTCAGTGTCTGAAACAGATATATATGAAATCATTATACCTTTAATTACTAATAATGAGACATACTAAACAATATAAAACAAGACGAATTAAACATTAAATGGTTTGACATAAACAAAAATCACATTAAATCTTAACAAAAAAATCATTATTAATATAAAAATGGCTTAATGTTGGCAAGGATATTGTAATGTTTTTAGGCATACGTAGTCTCAGGAACCACAGTAATCTGTTGACTGACTGCTGACAGATGAAGATGGAGGGTCCTGGTGGACTCCTGCTAACTTGGTGTGAAAGCGGCTCCTGTCAGGGATCCATCTTGGCTCATTCGTCCAGATCTCTATATTGATTTTCCCACTCAGGTCCAGTCGAGTGTCCCAAGGCTCAGCTCATCAAACACAGGGTGAAAGCCTAGCTGGGGGCAGTGTGTGTGTGTGACCGTTACAAATGACTTTTGGTTTTTAACATCGGTCCTTGAAACTGGTTAAAGGGGACAGGAGCATTTCACCTGTGATTTATGTTGTGTGACTGATTCTCCAAAGACACTTGAGAGCTCGGTACATGTTCAGCTTCTGTTTTCTAAAGCTTTGTGAGGGGCAGGAACCAAAACATGGACTGGGAGATTGAAATTCAGACATGCATATTTTAATTTGCATCAGATGAGTGCTAAACATTGCCATATAGAGATACATGTGGGTGAGAACAATGATGAGAACATGGCATCACACTATTAATGCAGCAGGGATGCAGGATGAGGAACTGTGGCGACCGCAGCGATTGTTAATGCAAGATGAATGAGCACTTTATGGGGTTCAAGTCTCATATCTCCACAGAGGTTTTAGAAATGATGATAACATCTGCAGTTTGAGCTCGTGAGAGGGTTTAATGAGCCTAAAAGGAAAGGGAGTTTTCTTAAAGGACCATTAACAGTTTTACATAACCAGCATAACCAGAAAATCAGTTCTTAGATGTTTGAAACTTATTTGTGTTGTATCATCAAAGGGATAGGTCACCCAAAAAAGACAATTCAGTCATTATCTACTCATCCTCATGCCGACTGAGAGTCGGGTTTATTTTTTTAGTCTACAAAACACTGCTGGAGTTTCACAGGAAAACAGTGTTGTAGAATCTCCCAAATAATGGAAGTGAATGGTGATCAGTTTTATAAAGTGGAAAAAACAACAGAATGAAGATTCATGTTGCTGTCCAAGACACTTTATATTGCAAAATGATTTTGTTCTAGACTTGTTGCTACACCAGTGCATCCTCCCCCCAAAAAACTAAAATACTGCTTTACCTGTCTCCTTATCAGACTTAATGCCAAGAAATAACTTTTCTAACTAATCTGAGTCACTCTATGTGGACAGCAACTAATGGTTACGACCTAAAACCACGCTACAAATTACATGTGAGCAAAATATTGATCTGCAATACATAGACAAATAAAAAGTTAGCAACATTTATTTTTGTCCACCATGTTTTTGTGTATGACATCAATTGACAAGTACTCGGCAACTTGTGAACCAAAAGTTTTCCCAACTTTCTAAGTTGTTTAAACGAAGTTTCACAGTCAGGAATTAATTTTTTTCTAATTATCCCAATGCTACATAAATGCAGGATAAGCAAGGCTAGCTATTTCCAGTCTTTATGTTAAGCTAAGCTAACTGGCTGTTACCCTTATATTTACTGGACAGATATAAGCGGGGTTACTCTTGGCAAGAAAGCAAGTAACCATATTTCCCAAAATATTAAACAACAGCTTTAATGTATAGGTCTGGCATACTTTAATAATAAATAAATTGACTTTCTAATGAGTATCGTGTGTGTATCCAAAACCTGATATATCTTCTTCCTGTGCCATAGAGCTCCATTAAAAACAAATGAATGAGCCACAGTGTTGCACAGTGGCATGTTTCTTCATTACCATGAACACAGACACTACTTTATTTTGACTCAATCCTGAATACAGCATCTCGCTGCTCCAAATACTCATCAGAGCACCAAATGTGGATTAACCTGCCACTGAAAATAATTGCCTTTTTTTATGTTTTCTTTTTTTTTTTGTCTGTTTCAGAAAATTGCTGAGCAGGTTTTAAAAATGAATCTATTAAGGCTGGGATGATACATTTATCTGTCGATTTGATAATATCGCGAATGCCAATTCAATATGTATTGCAATTCTTAAGTATTGTGATTAGATATTATTATTTATTGTGATTTTTGTTAGCTTTTCTCAAAACTAGACCATGGGGAAAAGTTGAATCCTACACTTCTCCCTGTATATCATGAGT
This sequence comes from Lutjanus erythropterus, assembly GCF_056507025.1. Taxonomy (NCBI): domain Eukaryota; kingdom Metazoa; phylum Chordata; class Actinopteri; order Lutjaniformes; family Lutjanidae; genus Lutjanus; species Lutjanus erythropterus. The sequence goes on along the minus strand of NC_139321.1, from coordinate 40,177,675 downwards.
CATTTTTAAAAACAATGCACATCACATGCCAGTCAATCTTATTTTTTAGCAGGATAATTGCTATGCTGCTTAAAGAAGTGGTAAATATAATAGCCTCTGAAGACTGCACGCAGCACAAAAAGATTTTAAATTAATATCTGGCACATATGAAATTGAACTATGAAACTGTGAAATTTCAGTTTGAGGTTTGACCCTTTGAGGCTGCTGTAGCTGGTCAATGTGACTGAGTAAATAATGTGGAGTCAGTAGTTATAAGTTTGTTTCCACAGATCAGAAGAAATAAATGGCTGAAAGTCTGAGCGCATTATTGTTTTATATTAAGCATGTGAGGTAAAATCTGTTTAAGATAATTTTATTGCAATCACAATGCAAATTTCTGTGCGTCAATGGGAATTCCTTATATATGTTAGCATCGAGCTAACAGACTAAACATTAGTTATTTATACATATAATAAATCAACTGTCAAAAAAGTGACTGAGGATTTGTAAAAGAATGTTGATACTTAAGAGGATTATTGTTTTCCTCCGACCTCGAGAATCTGTATGTTTGTAAGCTGTTTTTAAAGATTTATGTCTTCGGTGGGAAACAATGGACTTAGAGCTGACTGCCTCAGAAAAGTAATGAAGTCAGAAACTATTAAGAAACATATTTTCAATATGAAACATATAGAATATGGTCAGCCTTATCATTTAAAGCTAAAAATGAGAATCAGCAAATATGTTGTTTTCCATCATTAAAAGAGACAACAGCGATGCTGCATGTGTGTCTTCACGCTGGTTGTAAGTCCCGTAATGGACCTGTCATCTTTGAACTGAAATCACACACATTCAAAGCTTTTCTCCCATTTTCTTCGTTCTTTCTCTCCCTCCAACACATTTCCCTCGCCTGTCATAAACATGTTATATTGACAGAGTCATGTTCGCCTTCCCGAGCCGCTCCCATCCTCCGTCTCCGGCCGTGAAACTCGGAAACAACTTCCAATTAACTGGATAGGATCAGCGCGCCGTCCTGCCCGGCCCTGATAACATTATCCCACGTCACGCACCGCTGCCAGCGCCTGGATTATGAAATTAAAAAAAGAAGGAGGAGAAGAAGAGGAAGAAGAAAGGGTGGTGGAGGATGGAAGGAAAATGGTTGGGTGCTGGGGGATGGGAATGGAGGGGGGGGTGGGGGGTAGGAGGGGGGGATGCCCTTGGGTGCTGTCATCACTGACTGTATGGTATATTTGGCCCTGTGTGAAAGGGAGGGTTATGTAAGGTTTTAAAGCCCCTCCACTCTCACCAGAATGGAGAAGTTCAGTATGCTGGAGAGCTGCTTCAGCTTCCAGTCCAACGCCAACCGCCCACTGATAAGCTCTTACATAACAAGCCGCCGTTCAGGCCTGTGGTTTCTGATGAGGATGTAAATGGAGGCAGGTAGAGTGACGCTCCTCCGCTTCACATGATAACACTGTGATGAATTGTTCCAGGCTCTCTCGGTTGGAGGATTTTCTAAGATTGTGTCATCCTGGTTATGTTGTGTTGGAGACAGAAAAGGAACAGAGAGATTACCAGCAGATGCAGTTTGAGTTGCATCAATTTAAATATGTCGCATACATTTCTTATGAACCTTTCAAAAATCTAAAATAATGACATTTCAAGCACTTTTTCTGTTGCAGACAGATTTTGAAATGTGGGAATAAAAGAGAGTTTTACTTAAGTTGGTGCACGCCACCAATACCCAAAATGTTAGACGTTAGCAATTGCAGGAAGTGTGTGTGTTTTCAGTTTCCCAGTTTTCAATGGGATAACTGGCTGTTGCACAAATGCGCTTGTGGTCCAATGGGATATTTGTCAGGATTTCAGAATAATGGGCCATCTAATCTATGGCATAGGACCGAGTGAATATCACCAATAAAGGCAGAAATATCTTTGGTAGCTCACTAAACAATGAATCAAGAAATCTGATTTGAAAGTAACACAATAATTTCATTTGATAAGCACAGCTCAGATAATACTGCCAGCAGGAGAAATGGAAACTGCTAAATATCTATCTATACCTAAATATCTACCTAAATATCACAAGTATGATGCATTGTTGTGATGTCTTGAAAAGTACATTTAAAAATGGAACCCGTCCTCACCAGAAAAACAAAAGTATAAGTCATCTGTGCAGGCAGCTTATTATGACCAATATTGACATTTATTGTAAGGCAGCGACCTCTAGTGGCTTTAGTAATAATGACAGGAGCACAAAGTCAGGTGACATAGTATGAACAGCATAGGGAGAGATGGGTCAAACACACCCAGACTTTCACCCAGGGGGCCGCTGTTCATGTCCGATATGAAACAAAAAGTCAGCATTGAGGTATTTCAACTAACCACGTGACAACAAAGGCCCAGTATGCCTGTGCCTGACACGCTCCAATGTTTATATGATGTTTTGGGATTCACTGGCAAAAAAATCTATTTTGTTGTTTAGGTTTAGGAGGACGTGTTGTAAAAATGTGTTAATATTAACACCTTGTTCAAAGTGAGATATTCTTCAAGAATCTGTTTGTATCTATGTGCTAGTTACACCATGTGTGTACCTGGGTTTGTTGTTTAAAGTGTGTTTGTACTGTGCATGGATGTGTGTGTGTCTGTTCGTGCACCAGATAAAAAGGCAGTGGGTTAAGTCATAAAAAGATGTACGCAGATGTGGTTGGGGGTGGTGTGTGTGTGTGTGTGTGTGTGTGTGTGTTTAATGAGTGTGTTGTTGAAAATGGAGAGATAAAGGGGTGGAAACCAGCAATAAAAAGAAGTGAAGATGGAGAGATAAGAGCAACTGAGAGACAGAGACAGACCAAAAAAAAAATAAACCAGTGATAAAGAAAAGAGAGTCTGAGGCAGAAAGATAGAAATTGGAAAAAGATGGTGGAAAAAATGGCAAATCAAATAATATCTTCTGCCTTTTCTATAATTAAAAACATATTTTGAAGAGAAGTTCAGTTGGAGTGCAAAGATCTTCTTCAGTTCATCTCAAACAAACTGGAAACATAAAACTTAAGAGCAGAGAAACCAGAAAATAAATCAGAATAGAGGCTGCATCACTGCTGGGACACAGTGATCACAGATCTTTTTTTTTTGTCACGGATTATGATTTTAATGTCAAGGTTAGAAACTGAATACCCTCAATACACAAGTGTGTGTGTGTGTGCGCATGTGCGTGTGTGCGTGAATACTGAATACCCTCAATACACAAGTGTGTGTGTGTGTGTGTGTGTGTGTGTGTGTGTGTGTGTGTGTGTGCGTGAATACTGAATACCCTCAATACACAAGTGTGTGTGTGTGTGTGTGTGTGTGTGCGTGTGTGCGTGAATACTGAATACCCTCAATACACAAGTGCGCATGTGTGTGTGTGTGTGCATGTGTCCATTTCTTCCAGATGTCCTTGTCTGACAACAGCATCTTTCCTTTATTCCATTAGTGTGTCCTTGAGTCTGTTTCTGTAATGATAAGAGAAATGTTCTGCTGCCAGACCACAAACACCAGAGGCCATACACACACACAAACAAACAAACTGTATAATGTATGCTGCCTGCCTCCTTCTACTATACTGTGATGTTTTGATGTAAGACAGAACAGAAATCAAAATGTTTATTCCAAATGAAGCCACAGAAACAAAATAAGATGCAACAGCAAATACAGAAATGTAAAATAATACAAAATAACACTGCAGTATTAGAAAAAACTCAAAGTAACAGAAAAATGACAATAAAAAACATTTCTTTGTTGATTTTATCTAGCTTAATTTATAGATTTCATCCTTGCTGTTCTTCTTGTGTCATACAAAAGGTAAAAAGCCATGGTCTCATATTTTCCCTGTATGAAAAAGATAGTATACAGTGAGTATAAAAGTTATACCATGGGTGATTGTTGTGGGTGATGTTTATAACAAGTAAACAGATAATAATAGATAATAGTAATAGATAATAAAAAAGTGTCAAGGTAATTCATTGTTTTCATACAATACAATACAATACAAGGTTGCATAACAAAATGACAGTTGAAGATGTTTCATGCTACACACACATACAATATAGATAATGAATTTCATCTATAGAATAAAAAAATATAATAAATGAAAAAATATAAAACAAGGCAAAATATAATAAAGTAATATATATAGCTATTTACATATGTGTATAGGGATGTTCCTAGTGACTCGTTTCCCTGTTGATTAAATGCAAAATTTAATTCAGACTAGTCGAATGGTCCAATACTAATAAAAAAAAACACTCAGAATGTAGTTAAAATTGAGCACAATTTATTAATTGATAATGTTAAACACTGTCCAAAAATACTGTGCACATTAAGAGCCATTTGAAGCCGTTAATCACCGATTGTATCACCGTATTTTAAATGCTGCTGAAATGTGTCAGTTTGCGCTGTGCAATACAAACATTACACATTGACTTACAAAACATGACAACAACTCACTAAATGCCTCAACTTTCAGACCGAAAAGGATCACAGAGTCTGCAGGTAAATGACATTTTTTACCTGGAGCTGACGTTACTGGCCAGTCTTACACACATTGTAGCTAACGTTAGCAGTGCTAGCAGCAGCAGCTACATGCTGGGTGAGAGGGGCTGCCATCTGACGGAGCTGCAGCTTCAACTAGTGGTGGGTGGCTGCATAACACCTTAGAGGCAACTGTTAACTGGCATTATACATGAATAAAATATTGATTAATAGTTTAACTGACTAGTATTTCTGGTGCCCACTAGCGAGTTTGGTGACATTTAATAGTGTAGTTGACTAATCACACACGTCCCTAGCATATACAGGTATACAACCAGGAAATAATTCTGCAGTTGCATGTCAACAGCAGTAACAAGATGGTGATGATAATATGGTTGACATCTTCACATAAAAAGTTGGATGTTGAAATAGTGTCCATTAAGTTTGATTGTGTTTGTGCATAAAGCAACATGGATGAAACAATTGTCCTGGAGGAGTGTTGTGGTGGAGCTGGTTTCTCTGTGTGTGCACAACAGTCTCTGGTTTTCTATTTGGCCAGCCATTTCATTTAGCCAGGAGCAGCCAAGCTGGGTTAGCATAGGACTTTGTCCCTGCTCACCTCCGCTCCTCCCAGGGTGGTCTGCAGCGGTGCATCCAGATGGCCTGACTGGGTGCTGAAAGATACTGTGTGCATATTGTTGATCATCTCAAGGTCCGCTTCAATCCAAACCCTCAGTGTTCCCTTTTCCAATGCCTACGAGTGATATTCTGTCATAGCTGATATGTGCACGTACACACGCATCTGTCCAAGGCTATTCACAAGAGTGTGTGTTTACATCCTGTTTTATTAATGATTCAGTTTCTAAAATAAATTCCATTCTTCCGATTGTACATAAACTCAGATTCACTCTTGTGTACACACACTGACACACACATTTAAATAGACCTGTATTCATACACAAAAACACACAATGTCTATGACAGCTTACCGTCCTCACACAAGGTCAAGTGTGCAGCTTTTGTGTTTTTTGCATTGTGTATCAGTGCACATTTAGCATTCCTGATAATGAAATCTTGTGTGTGTTTGTGTGTGTGTATTGAAATGAGGTGCTTCACCCCCTGAAGCGCTCGGTCACAGTTACAAATGGATTGTCGTCCTGCTCGTCTCCCCTGTTGCCTCCCAGAATAAGCTGTGCAGCTCAATCTGCCGTCCCATCCCATCTCATCCCGGCTCTATTCAGCTCCGGCAAATATTGGCGCAGCGAAATGACACCGGGCGCTCAGCGAGGGGAGCAAGAGGGATCTGCTTCAAAATGGAAATGGTGTTCTGGTTCGCCAGGTGCAATAAATGTGGAGGATTTCATCTTGGTTGACACTGGCGCAGAAGAACAGTTTATCAAATAGATACAGGGGCAACAGTGAGACTTTACAGGGACAAAATACGAGGACAAGAGGGTGTCCTATTTAACATAAGCCAATGAGCAGCCAAGCTCGACCACAGCTGAGTAATGAAGCCAACTTTAGTTCCCCTAAAGGCCAGCTGTATGAAAAACAGTGGATGCAGTGTCAATCATGCTGTTTGCAGACCAACAGCAAATAAACAAATGTGCACTTTGGAAAAATCAGACTTGTATCAGTTTGTATTTCTCTTTTTTTTTCACATTTCTTCATTGAATGTCTTACAATGTAGTTTGATTTTAGCGTGCTTCTCCCATAGGCTTCACTAGAGCTGTCCCCAAAGTCTGGCACAAAGCACATCATACGATATTCTAGTGATGTAATGTCCTTCCTTCTTTTTTAGTTTCCTTGGGTGGGTTAATGACTTTGCCATCCTGTGGAAGAAATGGCGTATGTAACACTGCTGGGAAGTAGCAGGGTCTCATTTCAGGTCTAATAAATTACATGATATCAGATCGGTATATAGGCTTGCATATTCGCTGATATCTAATCCAGCATTGGTATCAGAACAACCCTATCTGTGCTGCTCTCCTTGTCACTGCTTACTGTACTGTTGTCAACATGGCTGCAGACAGACATGCAACCTGACTGAATGTCTCCACTTGAATACCATAGTTTTTAAATGAATGAGACTGTTAGTATATTAGGGTTGGGGGAGAAAAACAATTCTTGGATGCGTCATAATTCTCTCTTCATGTTGCAAAGCAGAAAAGTCAATAACTGTGCATTTAAAACCCCATTCTTATTATATCACCTGTAACAATTTTGTTAGACCAGGCTGTATCTCCCTCATGGCTTAAGCAGTTAGATGGGGAAAATAACAGACATGAAATAAGCATCACTGTATTGTCTGTGTTCCTTATTGTAGAACAAATGTAATAGACATAAGCATGTGGGTCTTATTTAAAGGGATAGTTCACCCAAAAATGAAAATTCAGTCATTATCTAGTCACCATCATGCTGATCAAAGGTCAGGTTTATTTTGTTAGTCCACAAAACACTGCTGGAGTTTTGCTGAATCTCCCAAACAACAGAACTGAATACTGAGCAGTTTCCAAATGTAAAAAACGGCTGGGAAAAAAACATAAAATTCTTCTATACTGCACCTCTGCTGTAATCCAAGTCTTCTAAAGTCCTGACATGCCCTTTGCATTCTGTCACACCACACACACAGTTCAGACAGTGTGCATGTGAATGTGTCTCTAAGCTAAGGATCTATAGTGAAGAGCTAAAAACATGGTGCAAAAAACACTTTTTTTTTTAGTCAACTTGGCATATTGGGGCTTTAGGAGACTTGGATTACACCTGATGAACAGTATGGAGGCGTTTTATATTTTTATTCTGTTGTTTTTTTACATTTTAAAACTGGTCACCATTCACTTCCATTGTTTGGGAGATTCTGCAACACTGTTTTCTTGTGAAACTCCAGCAGTGTTTTGTGGATTAAAAAACCTAAACCTGCCCTTCATTCGGCATGAGGGTGAATCAATAATGACTGAATTTTCACTATTGTGTGAACTATCCCTTTACACTACTTCTTAAACTGACTGAGCATGAGCAACTACAGATGCATACAATCATCAAGCATTTAAAAGATAATGAAAGAAAATTCATCTGTTATTTTAATTATGGATCATTACAAATACGCCACACATGCTGAGAAAAAATAAGTATAAGTAAAAAAAAAAAAAATGCATCAATAATGGTTTTATAATTGCATCATAGCCCTTTGAATTAGAATCAAATTGAATCATGTGGTGACAAGAGATTCCCACCCTTGTAAGTTATTCTCCAACTGTACATGTCACTCTTTACTGTAAATACATTCCATATTCAGTACTTTATGTTCAGTCCAGCAGAATAGAATGGCAGCACAGTATTTGATCATATTGTATTACCAGCTATGGTGGAAATGCAGGAAGTAACCTCTGAAACTGAGACACATTGTCACATTGATTGTCACAGTTTCATTAATATTCATGAGAAAATATGGATGTGACTATATTTTGTTACTTACTTTGAATATCCAGAGTAAGTGTATGTTTTTATGTGCAGTATTGTGGATATAAGCAGATTTCTCAGCCTGCATGCATGTTGTGTGGGTGTGACATCTGAGGTTGATGGATTTAAGCAGAAAACAACCGCATCGTTTCATTTACCATGAAATATTTATGACCACCTAGCAATAGAAGATGACTGATCCATTGGTATTAAGTTACAGACAGAAAAGTGACTTGGAGCAAATGGCCTCAATATTGATTTAAGTGCTTCCCAGAATGGGATTCCTGTCACAGGGAGAGTGTTAAGAAGATCCGGTTATTTGTTGCTTTAACATTAGCGTGACCTGCTGTCTTGCACTGTCCAATACCTGGACATCCCCTGTTGTTTAGTGTCTCTATTTAGTCCCTTTCACATGTGTCCTTCACTGCAAACCTGAACGTATTTAGACATCACCTGAGGGAACTGAAGGAGCTGCTTATGTTCAAGCCAGTTGGAGTGGACATTACCCTGCCAGCTCCCTGGTACACAGTCCGTGTAATGTCCAATTGTACACAGCCAGCTGATCGATGATGTGTTGAAACTGGAAAACTTTTTAATTACTGTGCATGAATATATACACAACATTAAGGTTCCAAGGATTGTTTGTTTAATCATTTTTCATTTATACTCTCTCAGGTCCAGAAGAGAGTCACTGAAGACTGAAGGAGAAAGTGAGAAAGATCAAGACACCCAGAGATCCCAGGCTTGGTGGCTACATGCTCAGTTCTCTTTTGTTTTGAGAAGAATAACTACACGAATCAGCCGGAACCATGGATTTTGTAATGAAACAAGCTTTAGGTGGTAAGTACTCAACTGTTGCCCCTTGTCCATATGCACCTTCACCTGTCAGCGCTTTGGCAATTTTTCACTGTCATGTGGGAACAAGAGTTACTGACAGTACAGCTCAGACCCCAGTAACCCTACAAATTTGTCTCAACAACTATTAAACTGCCATGAAATTTGGTACAAATATCCACACCCTCCACAAGATAAATTGTAAGAACTTTGTTGATCCTACAACCATCATCATTGGTTCAAACTGAACATTTGCTCAGTGCTTTGGTTTAAATACATGCAAAACTAATTTAGCTTCATTGGCTCAGCTACAGTTTGTGTTTAGTGCTAATTAGGAAAGATTAGCATGCTAACATTCTACACTTGCATTTGCTGAAGCCATGGCTTTAGTTATAGGTACAATGGTAGTATTAAGGTGCTAACTTTGTGATAAACACTGCATCTGTGTCGAAACGTTAGTGTTTTAATAATAACCACTAGTTTGAATTTAGCCTCAGTCCGTATGCTCTTTAACCTTCTTCTTCACCTTATAGGTACAGTCTCTCAGAGATGCTGTAGCATAGCTGCAGATTCTGACATTTAATGTACTTGTACTTGCATTGATTCTATATGAATAACTTCATGCAAGAGATGTAAATGGTCACTTGACCAGATCCCCAAAACAAACCCAAACCTTGTCGTAGCTGGTAAATTAACCAGCAGGATATCTCAAAAATCTTTTGTGTAGATTCAGGAATTTAGTAAATGATTTCCTTATCAAGAGACAAAGCCTGATAGGGTTTTCTGATTAACTACTGCAGCTAAACCTCCCTTTCTTAAATTCTTTCACCATATATTAAATTTTTTGCAACAATAAAACTTAATGGCCACCAACAAATGTAGTAATCAGCTGTCAGACAACTGGTTTTCAAGGCTACTGTGAAGGTAACTGTATCAGTAAGTGTATTTTTTTTTCACTATATGGATTTTGTTGCAGAAATAGGAAATTTAGACACTTATGCATTCTCCATGTCTTCAGATTATTTTATATGTATACATATATATTAGCATTGTGATAATTTTACTCCACATGCTTAATATAAAATGACGTGTGCTCAGACTTTTGGCTATCTATTTATAATCTGTGGAAACAAACCAATAGCTGAATTAAAGTTAAATTTCATATGTCAGAGATGTTTAGGCTCTTTTCTCTGTGTGCAGTTTTCTGGAGCTCTGTTCATTTTGGCCAAACATCTTAGTTTATTTATCATTTCATTATGGCAATAGCTCCATGAGCAGGAACAGAAAAAAAATCCTATAAAAAGTATTTTATTTCATACTTCTTTTTGCAGTATAGTGATGATGTTGCTGAAATAAAACTCAAAGACTGACTGATGTAATGTGCAGTGTTTTCAGAAACATCATGATATACAGTCTATAGAAGTGTATTAGTGTATGAACTTCTCCCATGGTGTAGTGTTAAAAGGCAAACAAAATAACCATTAATCATAATATTGAATCGCAATACTAGAATTGCAATACATATCAAATTGGCACCCAAATATCATGACAGTTTTGAATTGAGAGATAAGCCGTACCCTGTCATATTATGATCATGTATATTATATTATTCTATATTAGTAACATACTTATGTTTTACCTCTATTACAGGATAGAATAATCAGGGTAATGTCACACATTTTGCGAAGACACTTGTACTCTTGAATGCGTTCACAGCCTCAGGTTTTCATTTCCACCTCAGGAGCCTTGTACATTGGTTGAGGTTACACATTGAGTAAGATAACATAACATAAAACAGGCTGTGTGAATGTTCTTGTAAGTGAGGACCCCCCAGGGGCAAGAGGTCAATGTCTCCTTAAATCAACCCTCTCATCTAGTTTCATCAGCTCAGTGACCACCAGCCAGAATGAAATGAGATTTATTCCTTTATAGCTCAGCCAGCTCCCTCTCTCTTTTTTCCTCCCTCATCCGCATCACTCTTTTATTTCCACTCCTCCCTCCCTCGTCCATCTCACTTCCACCCTCTCATTTCTTCCGCTCGGTTTTCATTCCATCAATTCTTCCTTGCTTTATTTCCTGGCCCTCTTTACTCACCTAAATCTTTCCCTCTCTCTTAAATTTCCTTCTCCTTTACTTCATTTTTTACTCCTTTCTTTCAAGACAGTGTGCTGATCTTGCTGCCTGATGCCTTTCTTATGGAACTGTGGTGCCATAATGTCAAAAACCCAGACATGAGTCAGGCTGGGACCAAATTATATACAGACTAAGTGGGTCTGGGTGTTCATGTTGACCACATTCTAGATTGCGTACATCCTCAGGGAGAATTGGGCATAACTGCACTTTGGTTCCCTTTAGGATCTGGTCTCTTTTTTATGCATGTAGGATTTGCCACATATCTGCTTTGATTTGGCTCCAAAGTTTTGTACCTACTTAAACCTTAACTATGTAGCCATGTCCTCTATTTTAGGGATTTTTGAGATCGGAGGCTGTTGTTGTTTCACATAGCGATGGGGACTTTGAAAACAGTAACATGTGGATAGCGAGTACAACACCAAATGAATGGACCAAGACCAATGGCAGGTTAATATGAACAGCCTACTTCCTATGAGTCAGACCAGCATGATCAAGAAACTAAAACCTAGACTCGGTGCAAATAAAACTAACTGGTGCTAACAGCATGAGACTGACTTGAGAAGCTACACTTTTGCTTCGTTTCATCCATTGGTGACTGCTAGTTTACCAGGCTAAACCAACACATTGACTATTGTACGTTGTATTTCTTTGCTTTTTCCTGAAGGGCATTTGTTATCTACTTGCAACACTTGACACACATGGATGCTGATGATTGGCACAGTCTGAGTGAAAATATCTCATAAATTACATTTGAAAATAATCAATTTGCTTTGTGCAACAATGGCCAGAGCACAACCCAAATCTTGATTTTCTGTTTGGACCTCTCAGGGCTGAGTATGGTAACAAAGCACTCAAATTTGCACAAATAAAAGGACTCTAAATTTGTATTACATTCTGTCTCAACACCATTAGGCTGCCTTGCTTCAACCATCTTTGTCTTCATCCATCCATCCAGTCCTCTTTCCCTTCCTCTGAGATTGGTGCTGGCCTGGGATGGGGCAATTTCCCTGCCCGTCGTCGTTTGATCCTCCTTTCTTTTCCAATTCACTCATCCATTCTCTCCCACAGGCTTTTTGCAATTTACTCTCCTCTATCTTTCTCCGTTCAATTCCCACTCCTTCCATCCATCCTTTTGTCCCTCCTGCCGTGAGCAGTGCAGATTAGGCTGTTAGCATTTTTCTTCTATCGCTCTATTCTTGCATCCCATGATCCCAGAGTTTCCATCCATTTCTTGCAGAGCAACCTTCTTTTTTCTCTCTTTCTCCCTTTCTTCTTTGCACAGTAAAGGCTACCATATAGCAGTTTACCCCTCCCTCCATCCCTCCATTCCCTTCTCTGTCCATCCATCCATCCCAGAGTGAAGTGTTGTAATTTACCTCCTGAAGAGGTGCTGTCTAGTGCTGTGACCTTTTCTCCTGGAACAGACTGGCATTTATTTCACTGGGGCGCAGCTGGACATCCATGAATATATACACACACAAACACACTCACACAGATGAGGTTTCAGCCATGGTTTTAGTCCCGAGGGAACAAGACCATTTTGCAATGAAGTGTACTCCAGCCAATGGGAGTGCTGTGCTTAGGTGGATGTGTCAGGACATCAATCAAAGAACAAACAACCCTGCAGTCTTCCTCATGCAAAGAAATGACTTGAATGACCAAACCAAATTGTGCCAGAAAAAATATTTTTTTTTACAAATCCATAATATTAATTAAAGAGGAAACAGAAATTTCCTTGAATAAAAAAAACAAAGTAATTCCACAACAATGTCCAGTTAGATTTTAAACTCATCACATGATCTTTGTCAACAGATATTTGAGTCTGTACCAAACAAATGTGTTTTCTTAGATCTAGAGAAGAAGATTTGTAAGCCAGGGTGTCTCTGCAGCACTACAGTATTTATACTTATAATCCTACTGTGGCACAGATTTTTTCACTTTATCAAAAAAAAAAAATGTAGCTTTTACGATTTGAATATTGCACTGGGCCATACTGCAATTCAAGTCCAAGTATATATCCAATCATTATTTCTTCATTATTAGAAACATTACATTTTCAGATGTTGAGTCGACCTGCTGTACATTGACCAAGACTCTGTTATGCCAGTTATTCAGTTCCTGCAGGACTTTGCAGGCTTTCTGGGGATTGTGGCCTAATTTCACAGCAGCTGTCTGCTTTTGTTACAGTTGCAACATTGTAACTTGGAGGGACTAATTAATTGGAATAAATTCAGCAGAAGTTTAACAGTTGAACTATTTTCATTAGGGATGCACTGATACCAATACCAGCATTGAGTATCCGTCCGATTCTGTCCTCACGTACTCATACTCGTACTCATAAAACTACTCCGATACCCCACACCTGATACCACGTTACAAAAAGTAGCTGTTCGACACAAGCAAATATCTAAAGAACCAACACGACGCAGAGTTCAAGGAGTTTGCTGATGCTTACCTTCTTTTCTTGGTTGCGCCATCATTACCAGCGAGAGACTCGCTGTCCTCGACATCACCCACTAATGATCGCAGTGACTTTGGAAACTGTCCATTAATTTCCTTGTTAGTCCATGTAACACTGAAATAAACGCACAGAGTGCGCCTGCAGACCGCAGCCAGCTGCTGTCCAATAAGTCCCGGTGGGTGTAAACTAGTTGAATGCCTTGACTAATTAATCCAAAGACAAAGAAAAAACACTGCCACCATCAATCTGTAACCCTCTTTTCTTCATAATAAGGTGCTATAACTTCTCTTTGTGTACTTAACCTACTTAATCTTTAGACAAGAGGACATGAGGAATAAACTTAAATACTACACATGTAAATGTGTCATTGAAATACTAGTTAAACTGCTGTAAATGATAATGACATAATTATCATTTGTAACAGTAAACTTAATTCTGCAAGTCCATAATAATGTTGTATAATTATTATACTGAAATATATAATGTACACAGTAAACTGCACAGCTTAATAAGTACACAAAATCAGTAAAGTAACTTACTACAAAAATGAAAACTCAGTCATTATTTACTCACCTTCATACCAATGGAAGGTCAAGTGTAATTATTTAGTCCACAAAACACTGCTGGAGTTTCACAGGAAAACAGCGTTGCAGAATCTTCCAAACAATGGAAGTGAATGGTGACCAGTTTTCAAACATAAAAAACACAACAGAATAAAACCATAAAATGTCTCCATGCCACTTATTTGGTGTAATCCAAGTCTCCTAAAGCCCCAACAAATATCCTTAGCTTGGAGTCACGTTCACATTCACTTGCACACTGTCTGAACTGTGTGTGTGTGGTGTGCAAATGACATGTTGGGTCTTTAGGAGACTTTGATTACACCAGACGAGCAGTATGGAGGCACTTTATGGTTTTGTTTTCTTGTTTTTTTCCAGTTGTTTTTTACATTTGAAAACTGGTCACCATTCACGTCCATTGTCTGGGAGATTCTGCAACACTGTTTTCCTGTGAAACTCCAGCAGTGTTTTGTGGATTTACAAAATAAACCTGACCTTCAATCAGCGTGAGGGTGAGTAGATGATAATTGAATGTTCATTTGTGGGTGAATTATCCCTTATATGTCCCTTATAGAATCAAAACTGAGGTCCTCTATGGGCTCACATGATATCTGCAGGTAGAATGTAATGTTATGAAGAATTTTGTCCACAGTAATGACACAATTAAGTTTAGCTGTTGCATGTTTCGCATTCACTAAATAGACCAGAACCAGAGAGTTTTGCATTTCTGGAATTTATTGATCTATTTTGTCTGTGAAGGAAAGCGACTATTGTGAATTTAAAAAGTAAAGTTCTTTATCAGCATGGAGACACACAGTCTAATTTCATTTAGCCATAATCAGTCAAACACAAACACGAACACAACACATACTGGTGTACCAGATTAAACACAAACACACACAAAGCCATCCACTCAGTCCAATTTAGCTGCACTCAAACTTTTATCTAATTTAGCCTGACACACACACTCAGACCAGGCCTTGCTAATGTCATTAGATGTCGGACACCTCTTGAACATTTCATTGGTCCAGACTGAGGTATAGATTTCAGCTGCGGGCCACAGATTGTATTTGCCAGTTGTTTAATTAGAAATTGGATTCATCAGAGTTTCCATGTTGTGTTGGATTAATTAGTCCAGGACAGCGAGGTGGATCCATGGACCAGACTGTGGACCTCAGTGTGTAGACACCAATATTAGTGCAACAAGTCCTTTCACAAACAGCCAAACCAAACCTTAAAACTTTTTCGCTAAGCTAGTGACATTAGGATACTCTGTTTGTCTGTCAGTCCAACACTTTGGTCTCAAATAACTGATATTTAGAACAAGCATTCATGTTGATTCAGTCTTTTGTTCAACACTTCAAGTCATGACAGGAGGACTGTGATGATTCATTTAATTTTATCAAGCAAACATGGTGATCAACAATGTTAATTGTGAATGTTAGTGTCTTATATTTCTTCTAGTGTGCAGCTACACTTTGTTAAGCTCTGCATTGCATCCTAGCCCGATAATCGTAATGAATTTGCATTTTGTTTCTCTTTCATTCTTTTTTATTTAGCCAGCTCTCAGAAGTGATGGTCTTGTAGAAGAGGCATTTATTTCCCTGTTGATGTATGGTTTGTTTAAATATCACAACTCAAATGTCTATTACGAAATTACAGGGTACCCGTGGTTATCTTTCATGCTCTCTGCCTTGATCTGAAGTTACTGTAACAGAATAACTGTGGTCAGGGAAGGGACTGGCTGTGGTTGCACCTGTGCCTGATGAAGACTTTTGGGATGGTGTTGGAAGGGGGACCTGAGTGCTGGCAGGCGGCTCTGGGGAGTGACGGTTATTGCGCTTTGCTGGGGGTGACGCCGTTCACAAGCAGGTTAAGGTTGCCAGCTCTGAAGACAGGTAGCTGTGTTGTAGGTGGGGGATGTGACTTTTCGCATTTCACATTAACTTACTTCCAGCTGGTGCAACAACACCCTCTTGGTAGGGTTAAGAGATGAGGTTCGAGTGAGGTTGAAGTGAGAGGAAACACATATCGGTGGGGAAACAGACTTGTCACAATACAAGGAACGGAAATGTGAGTTGCTGTGGGTGTCTCGCTCTCCTCTCAGTCATAACTACTTCATAGCACCAATTAGCATCACAGCTAGGCTAACTGTAGCCTTTAGCAGAAGCCTGGAAGGGCATAGCCAATCACAGCAGAGTAGGGGTGTGTTTTCCCACATCCAGCGTGTCAATTTAGGCTCTCTCAGCGTGCTCATGTTACTCCATTTCTTGTCATGGTTGTGGGGATTTTATTGTTGTTTTTGCTCCAACAAATTTGTCCCATCAATGTCAGTTTTAGGCATCACAGAAGATGTGGCAACAGAAGTACTATTAACATTTGTTACAATGACAATGAAGAAATAGGGATGCACAGATCAACCAGCCAGAGACTGGAACTGGGTGGTTTTGTGTGTGACCGGCCCTGACCGGCCAGTCGGTATCACATATCTCATCCTGTGCTGCTCATATTTGACACATGCTCTGCACAATGGTCACATCATGCATGCAGCAGACACATTGACCATAACGTCACAACCACAACAGCACTGATCAAAGCCACACACACAGACACATGCTTGGATGCAGTCGGTGTTAGCAACAGGTTCCAAGGACAGGATGAAGACAGTCAATTATAGTTCTTAGAGAGACTGTAAATTGGAATCAGCAGTCAGACCCTTAAAAAATCAGAAATCAGAATCGGCCAAGAAAATTGGAATCCGTGCATCTCTAAAAAGAAATATGATGATTTAAGAGTTGTCATTTCTGTAAGTTTACTTACAATAATCTGTACAGCTGCATCCATATTATCTAATGTTATATGTCATGAATGTAGCCTGATCTCAATCCCAAATTCTGTGTGTGAATCTGCATAAGGAACTTACTTATTTTAACAGAAACCATGATCTTTTCCTAAACCTACCTGGCTCTTTTTTGCCTTTATTTTGGAAGGGCACTCAGATGCTGCATGGTTATTATTGCTGCTGAGGCCTGCATGTGCAAAACCAACACCAACGCAGTGCCACTGACCGAACGGAGCACTGAGAGTGAGAATGTGTTGGCTCGGTAGCTTGCTAGTTATTTCTGAGGATAATGTACCCACTCTTAATTTTGCTTTATTTGCTCTACTTTGCTTCTATTGTTTGTGGACGGACAATTTTTCTGTATTTATATCTGGTGCCACAGTTTAAATGGCATCGTTCTCACCTTGACTGACCTCTTGCTCAGATAAAAAATATCATGAAGAACAAGACAGAAGTTCAGGTAGACAAAAAGTGAAGGAGACAAATGAGCAGAGGAGACTAATACACATTAGCCTATTTTTTGTCTCTCGTGTACTCTTAAACAAAGCTAAATTTTGAATGAGCAAAGATCAAGGTTAATTTGAGCTGACAAAAATGTCAAGGGACGTTCCAGACACGATTAATTTAGTACTTTGCAACCCTACCATGCTGCACATGAGTGAGCAGATATAAGGTAAAAGATGTTGGGTGTGTAGGTATACGGGACCAGTGAGTCATCATCAAAACATCTGTTTTGCTTGCAATACGTACTTCCTAGCTTCGACGGGATATCAAACACGTGAACCTTTACTCATAAAGAAGCTCATATTAAAGATAATGTCGAGATAATCTCTGAAAGATCAGCGTGAACTGGACCTGAACAGACAGGTCGAGATCACAGTTTCATTTCCTGTGCAGGCGGGATGATGGCAAGAAGGCGAGGATGGTGCAATAACAGGAAGCCACAGGCAGGTTGATAAGTTGACCAGAAACTCTGCACAGAAACACACAGTTGAGGTGCTCAAGAGCACTTCAGTAGGAGACGTGGCTTTGAGATCTGGGCTCAAACCATCCGGTGATGTAATCTGCCTCATCCTGCCTCCCAAACATCTGATCGATGTGGAAGTTTTTCCCACAAGTCCGGGCGCTCATGTGACTTATGAGAGCCTAATTTGGCGATGGAGGTCATCCATTATTTAAATGAGTTCCATTTTTCAAACTCCTCCACCCCTAACAAATTATCCAGCAGCACTGCCATCCATCTGACCGGCTGGAGGGGGAGTCAATGATCCATGCTTTGTCTCTCTGATTTCCTCTGTCTTGTGTTCCCCTCCTAACCATCCTCGTGTTCTCTGTCATTTTTCAGCTCATGCCTCTTCCTTTCTGTCTCTCCCTTTTTACTTTTTCTTTACAGTTTCTTTCCACCGTGCAGTTTTTGAGAAAGTTTTAAGAAACACTGCAGAAAAGTAGAAGTGTATAAGGTGTTTCCCTGTACCCAACAGCTGGATTTTAAACAAATAAATAAGAATCTTTGCATCAGAGTACATCTACAACAAAATAATTGTATTCTCTTTGTTTTGGTCCTCTGTGCACACTAGGCATCTTCCTCTGTATAAAAGGAGATAGGATAACCCAAGGTTGCAGTCTTGCAGAGGAACCAAACACCTCCTAATCCCAACAACGTATCATGTGGGCTTGAAGAGTAACTTTTTCAACCTGGACCTTAATGTCCTTTGCGACTAATGGGGAGAGCAACTGATCCAGTATTTAGGGAGAGTGCTGCAGCCAGCAGACAAGACAGTGAGCTGCAACGTAATCCCTCCGGGCAACATTTATTAAGAGTAAAATCGTTTTCATTTCCAAAAAGCATAGCTCTGTTCAAAGCGACCAGACTCCATTGACAAAAGCAGTAATTTTATCCCCTCTGATCTACCACTGCTTTGATCGAGTTTTAATCCTTTAAAACTCTTAAAGTCGCACAATAACGCAAATAAACTAACCAATCAAGGCAGAGCCAGAGAGGTAAAATGTTTTTGTCACTGGAGTCAGATTGCTTCGAACAGGATGGTATCACGGCTGTTTCTGGTTTAAAAAAATTACTGTACTCTTTAATTAAAAAAACAAACTCCATGCAGAACAGTCTGAACCTGTTTGTGGTAAAAACAGTCCATTTTAGTGGACGCACTTTGAGCGTGTGCTGTTGTCTGGAGGAATAACGGTGCAGCTCAGTTTCTCTTCTGTTAGCTGCACTGTTCTCCCATTTTTTGTTCCCATTAGTCACTTCCTGTCGATACTAAGGTGTTAGAAAATTGTGTTCAGGATGAAGCCCTGAAGTTACCCTTCAAAGTTAAAGCAAGCTGATTGGTTGACTCAACTACTGTCAGGAAGTAGGTCATTTTAGAAAAGCGCAAAATAGTATCACCAAAGCCACAGTATGAAAACAAAACAAAGAAAGCCATGCACAACTGTCCAAACTATGGAAAGTATTTTTTTAAGTTCTTTTCAGCATGGCCAAAAGGCCAAAACAGCTCTGACATAATTCATGAGAAGAAAATAATGAACTTAGCATTTTTGTGAGACTTCAGCTAATGTGCATACATTAGCACCATCTTAAACATGGAAATATTTCTTGGAGGCTGTGGACAACAGATCAACTTAAGCTGCAAGTGTCACTACAGCAGAATTTAATGTATCTGACAAATGATTTTCTGTCACACTTTCTCTCTAAACCTTTACCTTAAGAAAACAAAATTGTTTTACAGTTGCAAATTTGCAATTTCCATTCAGTTCACTTTTTGTAATCCATCATAATATTTATCGAAATTGACAACCTATAGCTTTTCCCTTCCTATTTTTCTACTTAGCCTTTCTCCTTCACTTCACTCCTGGCTCAGCAGACAGTAGAAATCCACCTTCCAGCAGGGAGGTCAGGATGCGAAGCCACAGTGGTTAAGATATGTTAAAGACCTGTTTCAGATAGATATTATACGACATCCTCTGGTCTTCATTCTGTGGCCACGGCTGGAGATGATAGTTTATGTAACCATTTAGTTCCCGAGGTTGCTGGGACACAAAGTTAACGCTCAGTGGCAAAAATAATAAAGCAATGTCTCAGAAATCATGCCTTGGTTACTCAAGATAATCCATAGACCTTGTTGTGAGCAGTTTCATAGAAACTAAAGAAAGTAGCTTCATCATGATTCCTGGAAAGAGACTTTTTTTAAGCACCACAAGACTAGTTATATTCAAGAGAGGGCAGACATCTCTATCTTCAAAACTTAGCAACTCAGACCAAAACAATCTAAATGGATAATTAGCATACAGTATTATGTGTGTTATGCATATATGTGTATTTTTGATTTTTTGGCTGAACTTTAAGCAAGGGATCACGTAATTGTTCCTATACTAAATGGTAGATTTGGGAAGCGATGTTCCTACATGATAGTGATCTAACCAACAGTTCTTCAATGGCGTCGCCCATGGGGCAGGTAAGAGGGCTTCATGTGACAATTTAGACAGGACACTTTTGAAAAAGTTTTCACATTATGTTAAAGCTACTACAAGGAGTTTTTAACTGATTCTGAAACAGTCTCAGTTTATTACTGGTACCTCCTTCATAAGCAAACAAGACCACCCATGAGAAGATCAACTACTTCTATATAGTTGTTCTTAATGCCTGACACCAGGTTGGATTCTCCTTGAAATCAGATGAAACAAGCCTGTGTTTACATTTTCACCAGTATTATGTTAGCCAGTTAATAAGAAGCAGGGGATATTTTTATTTAGATCATTTTACTTGTGATGTTATATTTTGTGGTTATTACAGTGGAAATGTTACCACAGGAGCCTCTAAAATCAACAAAATATGAAAGGTCCTTGTAGTAGCTTTAATATAACAGGTACAGTGCTTCTGGAATGACAAGTTATATAGATAATACTAGAAGAAAGTGAAAAATATATTGGATAAACCAACCCCTTAATACACAGATAAATGCATAAACAGCTTTAAACACTAAAATATGCAGCCAATAGTTTGTTTTGGTCACGTACAGCAGAAAATGTAACACAGAATTAAATGATTAAAAATAAATGTAGTTTCAGTTTCACCCTCTTCTGAGGTTATTTTCATTCTAAGCAGGTACAGTTTGTCTTTTTAAAAGCTGATCTTAGGTTTCACTCCCTGCTGTTATCTAGTTATACACCTCATTCCTTTGTCAGGTTCAACTTAATCTACAAAATGAAGTCTTACCCACACTGGCTCTCCGCTGCCAACTGTTAAAGTCTTCAGACAGCTGCACTATATCTCTGACTCTTTAAATTCAGAATTTTGTGCATTCAAGCCCCTGTGGTCCAAAGACGTGCTCGATGGATTGAGTGAAGGAATGAGCAATTGAGTGTCTTCCTCTGCTGTGGAAATCTGTGAGGTGACCTCTAATGGACTGATGGAGGAGACGGAGGAGGAGGTGGGAGATGGACGGGAAGCAATGGAAAGGAAGGAAGAAGGGCAGATGAGTCCGAACTGCAGTGATGTCAGTAAAGTGATGGTCATGTGGTGACAGGATCAATGCTGGAAAGAAAGTCTGTTTGAAAAGGAGAAAAGAGGAGAAGAGATGAAATGGTAAAGAGAATAAAGGAATGTAGGGGAAGTGGATATAAGAAGAGGAAGACCACCTTATCAAATTTGGTCTTGAAATGTCACTTTAATAGAGGAAAAGGGAAAGAAAACTAGAGGGGAGGGAAGAGGGACAGTAGAGGACATGGGAGAAGGACAGTGGAGGGGGATGGATGAATGGATGGAGGAAATATGTGAAGGGTAAGAACACTGATTGGTCAAAGAGAAAATGCCCTGTCTCCCTGGAGAGTGAAGCAATAATGACTTCCCCTTTACATTTACTATCTGCAGCTTGTCCCCTGGTTTACCAGGATCACTTTATGGCCCTGGAGATTTGTTCATACAGAGGATTGCAAATGCTAACTCTCTGCTGACAGAGTTCAGATTTTGCGAGTGGCACAGCTCTGGGAGTGCTTGATCAGACGACCACTAATAATATCTCAACAAATATCACATGGATAACCAATATGTAGTGAAATAAATTAATATGATTTATGTTGGGGTAATAAATAACAGTTTACTGATACCATTATGCTAACATTTATTTAACTTAAATTCAACTTCATTTGCTTCCTCAATTATTGTTCATGATTGATAAGAATTATTGGGGAAAGCTAACGTTTTTGGCTCTTAAAGGGGAGCCTGGTTGGATATCAGGTTTGGTGTTCCTATAGTCAAATTTCCCTGCAGGTATTACTATTAAACTCATTTCAAGCTCTGTCCGAGCTAAGCTGATACTAAAAGGTGGAGTTAAAACACTGCAGAGCTCTTACTGGTCAGAGAATTGTCACTTATGGGACCAGAATCGTCTGCACACTGATGTAGCATTTTCCATATTCTCCAGTTTTTGTTTTTTAGCAATCTTGCTCAGTCTGCTCTAACACAAAGTTTGCCTCCATGCTGTGACAAACTTAACTTGTGAGGCAGCTGGATTTGCAAGAGGTGGTACTAGCCAATCAGCATCCTCAGAAGGCAGCTGGTTTTAGGTGTGACAATAGTGAGAAACATCCATGGAAACAACTCGTCTCGAACAAACAATGGCGGCTCCTGAGGAGGTTAGTGTAGATACTGTGATAGCATCAGTTATATCAGAACTGGAGAGTATTTCTTCATTGAAAGAAAAGCAAAGAATTACACTGAAGGCTTTTATCGATGGGAAAGATGTCTTCACTTTTCTTCCGGCCAGCTTCAGCTTCACTTGGATGAGTTGATCTGATTGGTTGAAGTTAGCTCGTATAAGGCATGACCTGCCAAGGATTTTCTTGAAAGTGCCTACTCTTTTCCAAACACTTTCTATGGACGGCTTCCCAGATGGTTCTGAGTAACAAACCATCTGGTATCTCAGGTTATTGACAAGCAGCCGTCCCTTAAATATCCTCCATTGTTCCGTTTTTTTTTTTTTTTGTGTGTCACACTGAAGATGTTGTCACAGCAGTTTCACACAGCATCACTGTGACAATCAGCTAAGAATCTTGACTATGAGGGGATGATTTGGAAAACCAAATCAAGAAAAGTACCTGGTGCCAAAAGTGAGGTGTGTAGAGCCAAGCCATACCATGCAGTGGTTGCTTAAGTTGAACTCATATCTGGATACAGTTCCTAGGTCGTATTTTTCTGCCAAACTGCTCTTCTTCTTTGATACTTTGTTGACACACTTGCCTCCTTCAAATGAATGAGGCTGCTGTATTTAACTAACAAAAATATTATCCTATGTAAAATTTTAAAATTTTACGCAAAAACCCAAAGACTTTGAATAGATCTACGGTTCATGGACTTCTGACAAACAACCCAATGATGGATTATCATTATTGATTATAACAAAATATATGTGTGCATGCTCTTTCTTGCACTTGAACACACACTGCAGCTCTAATACATATGGTGTATGTTTGAGTGTTTTAACACAATGAAGCACACACAGCGGACAGTCTGACCTTAACCCGACTCCCCAGAGAGTCCTGGGGAATGTTTCACGGCCTAACTCCCTCCCACCAGCTGAGTGCTAATTTGTCATCCTCAGGTTTGCTGCCACCACACAGCGCTGCAGGGCAATTAAGACCACTGTATGAGTCTGCTGCAGAACGGCAGGACCCCCCACCCCTGGGTTCACAAACACGAGAGGGAACCACACAGTCTGTAAAGCCACATTTCTTCTGAGTAATTTGCTCTGGTCCCTCAGAAATGTTCTCCTTTGGCTCCTTAAAGAGGCAGTAATTCAGGTTTTTATTACCACAGAACACTAAATGACCACAATATATCTGTGAGGGTTGATGGGGCTGGTAATCAGTAGTGATGATTGAACCATAAATGTTTAATGACCTTCCTGGCTTTCAAAAGTAACTTTCAGTCTTGTAATGTCCTCAAACCAAAAACACCACACTGAAGTCAGTAGAGAAATCTAAGAACTCCATTCTACTCCTAAACGTACACATAGACAGCATGGATACCGCGGACACCTATACGCCGTATTATACTTTCTTTCCTTCTTTCTACAGCCCTTTTTTGTTTTCTTCTGCATATAAATACAGATACATTTTAAAAAAGCTAATCACAAACTAAATTGTCAGAAAATTGCGATGGTGTCAGAGATTTAACTGCAGCCAATGCGTCCCGCCTCTTTTGCTCTCCCCACAGATTGTTTATCTGCATATTTTCTCACAAAGACAGTTCCAGGCCAGTCTCACTCCCAGCTTGTCAGATACTGACGAAATGTCCCCCGTCTCTCTGGGAGTCAGACAGGACCAGGGAGGGACACCTGGGAGACTGGGGTTTGTGTCCCATGTGTAATCAAAACATCATTAAAAGTTATAAAACAAATGACAGTACATGCTTCATGAGGCAAAGTCATTTCACTTTAGTTTTGTGAATTGCTTCAGTGACAGATGATTTATGTATGTCATGTGACTTTCCTAGTCATGGTAACCCCAAACATCATGTTATCATGAACCCAAGCATGTAGTTTTTGTGTCTAAATCTAACAAATACTACTAAAGGTACCTTCTGCCTCACTATGAGATGCTGTGGTGGTATATGAAGAGTTAGGAAGAGAACACATTAATCATTCTGCCATAGGGGAAAAAAAATACTCTGGCTTGTTTGTATTTCTGTGAACCATATACAGTCGTCTTGAGCAGCGCGAAATGGAAGATACAGCAATAGTGCCCCTGCAAAATAGAATTGTGATCTTTATAAATTGCTAACGTTCATACAAATAGCGACCAAGCACTTGCCAACTTGCCATTTTAAGCCTGTAGGTTAAATTTTATTTATCATTTTTATTTCCCGTGGCAAGAGGAGACACAGACAGCAGATGCTGTCTCACTGCCTGAAACAGGCAACCAATGGCAGGCTTATAGCTTACACACTCAAACCTGCATACAACCAAAGCCCACTCATTTGTGATCGGTTAATACTGTTTGGACTACAAACAGAAACCAGAACACTTTCAATAAAAGAAGCTTGTCCCTTGCCTCAAGATCCTTCTTTCATTTGTTAATTGGGTTTCTCAAGTCTCTAGCTACAGAGGCAGATGAATACAATTACAATAATGAAATGAATGATTGAATGAATTATGAAATTTGAATAAAATCTCTACTGGCACTAAAAAGTCATTAATAGAGAAGGAACAATGGGGCAAAAGAGAGGGGAAGTCCCTCCCCTTTTGGTGGACCCCACTTTGGAATTAATATGAACATCAAGACACGAATCATTTTCTGGTTTGAACTGTGTCATGAATTACATCCATGATGTTTGTCAGTTTAAGACATAATTTTAGGGGCAATAAGATAATGTTACAAGGGACAGCAATCTTTGTGCTGATGATGTTACCACAAACTGCAACTTCTGTGTCATGTAAAACTATTTTTTTAAATTGGAAAAACATAATACATGTAATATAGAGTTCAAACGGGAACAAAAAAACGATTTGTCATTGACTAACGTTCATATTTTTTCCGAAGTTAGGTCACACCAGAAAGTCGTTGCCCTCTATACCGTCTGTGTGGCTTGACTAAAGAAGATAAAACAATCAGTGTAATTTACTTTGATAAGTCCGTCTTTAGTATTCTACCCAGTAGTCAATAGATTCAAGCTGGTTTGGAGTCAATCACATTCAGTGACCCTCTGAAGGACTAATGACCTTGAATCTAAATGCTGTCAAGAAGCTTCACACCAACAACATAATTCTGTTTTACAAGATTTATTTATTTATTTGGGGATAGTTATGCAGCTTTTATACCCATGCATGTCCACAAATAATCTCCTCGGTGGAGAGACATATGTATTTAGCTCTTATTCTGGCTAAAGAAAGGTGCTAGATGGCAAACCAGGCCGCCAGCCATGCTTTCCTCTCACCAGCGCCTCAGAGGCAGATCAATACCCAGATGAAGTTTTCTCTCTGCTGGAGAATCCATAATTCATACACGCTAAGGTGGTCCTGTATTTACTATCGATCAGACGGAGGTAACAGCAGCAACATCGATAGGCCGGAGGGAGTCGCTTTCACGTCTAGAGAGCAGCTCCTGTCACAGATAAAGACGTGAGCCCATTTTAGGAGCAGAGGCAGAGAAAATGCCTGAGAATGGAGCTGAGGGAACTAGAGGCACCTGTGTGCAAGGCATTTAAAGGGATAGTTCACCCAAAAGTGAAAATTCAGTCATTATCTACTCACTTTAATGCAGATTGAAGGTCAGGTTTAGTTTTTTAGTCCACAAAACACTGTTGGAGTTTCACAAGACAACAGTGTCGCAGAATCTCCCAAACTATGGAAATGAATGGTGACCAGTTTTCAAACAACAGAATAAAAACATGAAATGCCTCCATACTGCTCATCTGCTGTAATCCAAGTCACCTAAAGCCCCAACATGCCAGATTGACTAAAAAAAATTATTTACGCCATGTTTTTATCCTGAATCTTCACTGTAGATCCTTAGTTTGGAGGGATGTTTATGTGCACATGCACACTGTCTGAACTGTGTGTGTGGTGTGACGGTGTGCAAACAGCATGTCGGGATGTGAGAATCTGCTTCTCTTCTGTAGATAAAATTGAATCTTTGAGTCTTAGAAATCCCCCAAAATTGTATTTCAATTTACTGAAGCTATTTGCTTTGACATTTAGGTTTGTTTTCTTGATGTGAGGAAATATAGAGATTGAGATGGCCTGTTAACTCAGCCTAAAACCATTTATTTTTTGTAGTTGTAGTTATAGAAATATTTAATGTGTCCATGCATTCATCAAGATGATATATGGTGAAGAGGAAATGGCAGTAACAATGGTCATGAATGTTCATTAAAGCACAAATTAGTTCTCCCAAGATTTATCAGTAAGGCCTGTTGTGAACCAGGTTGTGATGGTTTGTCATTTTTATATTTTTTAAATGTTTTTTCTGGGTCCCCACAAAAAAAAAAAAAAAAAAAAAAAAAAAAAAAAAAAAAAAAAAAGTCAGGGAAACACTGCAATACATCATGCAGTGTAACTTTTCTATTTTGAAATACACTGTTTATTGATGTATTAACTCATAGTGTATGTTTTGTGGGACACTTCTCCAGAAAAGGTCTCCACAGGTTTTCTCACAGTTCTGCAAAATCTAGAAATGTCAATAATTGCAACCCATAGGACATTATTTTCAGCCATTTATTGAATAAGAACAGGCAGAGAAGAGCAGCCGTTTAAGCAAGAGCCTTATCATTATATTATTCTGTTAGTTTACATTATTTGTGTCACTAAATTGTTTAAATAAAACTTAAACTGAGAAAAAGCCATTCTTTTTGTATCTTATAAATTATTAATGATTATTAATCATTTGATTATTAATGTGTTCATTTCTGGTTAAGGAAAATGCAGAAAAATTCCAATCCTAGGATACAGCAGTATGAGATCATTCTCAGTTATCCTGTCCCCAGATGAAAGTGGTTTTAATTTGGCCAGCTGTATTTCCCTGTTGTTTAAAATATTGGCATGGCAGTGTTTAATGCTGGACAGATTGTCGTGTGTTATTGCATTGTTTCTCAAACTTTTTATATCGTGTGCCTTCTCAGAAAACACTTACCATCCTACTGTTTTGCAGTGTTTGGTGCTAGCAGGTTAAACCAACACTTCACTGGTGCTTTTTAAGTAGCCACTTTCACCTGTGTTCTCTTCACTGTCGTCCACTTCATTTTCAACAGAAATGTTCTCCTCCTGAGCTGCACTTCTCTTTGTAATAGCTCCCATTTGGAGGCATGATTACAGCAATCATTTGCATTCTCATAATTTCATCTCCGCTTACTATATTCCCATCACAGTTTTGCTTGTAATTAGTGGATGGATGACACATGTGCACACTACATGCATGATGGTGACTACATAGTGGGCTGATATTGAAACATTTATATGATCTGGTATTTTATGTATTTTGATTAGTAATATTGTAATATTTGTATTGTAACATATGTTTTTAAATTCATTTATTTATTTATTTATTTTTTTTAATTAAAATAGAAGACAAAAGTGGATACAGACATAAGGCATCAGCAGGATGAATGGGATCCTGACAGTCAGTAATGTCATGCCTAAATATTCTTTTTCCTAAGTTGCTAATTTGTCCAGACAAAGTGTTCAGTTTTATTATGATAAATGATAATCTTGCATGTTCAATTCAATCAAACAGATGTAAATATGAAATTATTTCACTTCTGGACATTCAGTGGGATCATTTCTCCAAGAAAATCAATGTAAGGAGAAAGGACGCTGAGATTTACAGGCAATATTGAGTTTGTCAGTATGCCTTTTCCTCTGTGTTAGACATTAGGCCCTTTCCCATACACAGAGCTGGCCTGGCTTGACTTGGTTTGACTCGACTCATCAGCCCAGCACATGGGGGTTTACATTCCCATTACAACAGGGATACCGTCTTGAATGTGTGTCTTTTAAGTAAAGATGAGCTTGAGGAGGCTCAAGTCGAGCAGCTGTATAGCAGTGGATAAACCGGTCATATATGTCTCTGGGATAAACACACTGCTTAATTTCTTCATAATAAAAGTCCCCCATTGTTTCATTATTTGAATGCTTTTATTGTGAAGCAGCACAAACAGGAAATCTTTTCATTTTGGGTTCAGCAGTAACTTAATAAGACCCCAACACAGCTTAAAGCCAATATGAAATGGTAAAATAATGCAGATACCTGAAAGTACAAACAGCGGCAGAAGAGAAACTACTTTTCAAAGCACAAAGATTCAGTTAGAAGCTACAGAAGTACTGAGAGATGAACATAAAGAGACTTTAAGAAACGTCTTTCTCTCTGCTCTCCTGCACACACGAGCTGAGTATCACAACACTCGCTTGTTCAAGGGGGAGAAAAGGAGGGTTATCACGGGTTGGCTGTGACTGGTGAAACGTCATCGCAGCTTGCTTGGAGGCAGGTTGGCCTGGCTTTGGCCCCACTCCAGGTAGGTCCATGTCAGGTGTGGCTCGGTGCAATAAAAGTGCTAATGGAAATGCAAATCAGCACAGCATGCTTTGACTCGGCATGCCCAAAAGCAGCAGTGGAAAAACCCCAATAGGGTCCTAAAATAATCCTTCAACATGCTGAAATCTAATGTTTTTAATTAGCTAGTCACTTTGTTAGCTTTTAAGCCTTTCAATGCATATTGTGGTGCTGATTGTTTTCCCCTCAGAGTTTGATGCATTGCATTCTGTCTCTATGTGACGCTGATTAATTGCTTAATTAAATGTATGTTGCTTAAAAGTTTTAAGCGAAGTGATTTAATGTTAATTTGTTATTGCCAGTCATTCTTCAAGACCTCTGGCCTTGAATAAAATTCAGATGTGGACCTGCTAAACAGAAATACAACTTGTACCTCATACATTAGTCAGGTCTATTTCAAAGTGAAGGTAAACGGCCTACCTGGATGAGGAGGCACAGGTAGTGACAGATGGCTGACACCAGATGGAAGAGCGCGACTTCCTCTGTCTCAGCAGTACTTTGAAGTATTTCCAGCTGGCTGTTCATCTTCCGTCTTGTTTTCTAAGATGCCTCAAGGATCTTCAGGGAACCCCGTCGCCACATAATCCTCAGAACTGCCAACGCAGTGTTTTCAAAGTTGTGTATGACAGACGGACGTGGGTGTCAGTACACACGTGGTATATTGTCATGTGTTTCTATTCATATACAGTAGTTCATATGAGTTTAGTTTTAAAAAGCAGTAACAAAGTCTGGATGGGAGGAATCAGTGTACTTCTCTCTACGCTTTTACCTAAATCTTGCGGTTGATGATTACATTCAGGTACCCAAATCTGGCTGGAAAAAATCAGGCAGATGTTCCTTATCCTCAAGCAGCAACAAACGTCTGTCACTTTTTTTATGACAAATGCGCAGATATTTAGCATCTTTAAATGACACAGTCAGTCCATGTTTACCTCTAATATCTGCATGTCTTTTCCATCCAGGGGCCACCAAAGACATGGGTAAGATGCTGGGTGGGGAGGAGGAGAAGGACCCGGATGCAGCCAAGAAGGAGGAAGAGCGGCAGGAGGCACTTAGGCAGCAAGAGGAGGAGAGGAAGGCCAAACATGCCCGCATGGAGGCAGAGAGGGAAAAAGTACGACAGACCATCAGGGACAAGGTAGGAAACCCTCCTCTGGTGTGACTAAGGCTGTAACCTTCTGACTCATGTCCTTTTCCACTTTAGAAACTTAACAACCTTTTATACTTAAGGAGGTCAAAACTCCAGAACAACTCTGTTGTCAGACACATTCTATCTTGTGGCCTTCATAAGGATTATCATAAAACAGTATCATAAAATGGTTCATTTTATTTTATCTTAGCTTTTCCATTATTGAGACACTTGTAAGCTATACTACCTCGGCTCCATGTACCTGTGTGTGACGGCTACGTCACTGAACTGCTGTGCCTTGCACGCCTGTGATGTTCACACAGACTTCTAACATGCTGTGTTCCTCACAGAAGGAAACCAATCACAGCACCGGCTCTTAACTGGGAGTGGCTGGCTTTTAATGTTGGATTGTTTTTACTGGGGTGAAAAATACCACATAATTCATGTATATACTGCCCCTGAAGACAGAAAGAAATCTCAGTTATTTAACAGACTTGGAGAACTTCGTACAGTCAGCTTCAATCTAATTTCAAGTTGTGATTTTAATACAATTACATCAGAAAATGACTGTCCTTTTTGTTTTGGATTGTATTTCTATGTTGAAGTTTTTATAGGTGTTTCTATAGGCTTTGTGTAGCAGAGTGGTTCTACATGCAGGTCAGTGCATCATCAGGTGGTTTCAGAGAGTTACAAGCTTCTGTAAATGCATCATGAAAACAATACAGCATGTATTGATATTAGAAAATGGACTTTGTAATTTGCACTTTGGACTATTTAAGTATTTTTAAAAGCAAGTACTCTAGTACTTAACTTGAGTAAAATATTGACTGATCAACTTTCATTTGTAGTTGAATAATATTTGACCAGGAGTATCTATACTTTGACTGTACTGAGGTTGAGTACTTTGTACATCAATGGATGTCAATATGTCAGGAAGTGTTCATTCATGAAAATGGCATCAAAGAGTAAAAAGAACTTTGGAGAGTGACGTTCTGCTTCAGAGATCCATAATGGAAAATCTGTCATTTTAACAGCGTCAGCAGTACATCATTATAACAAGTATACACAAACATCACACAACAGCTGCTGGGCACTGACTCATATAGGAGATTCAGATTTACACAATAAATGATGATAAACCAACAACCACTGACACTGATATTTACTCACAAAGCAGGCGATGATCTGATAGTAAGCATACAGTATACACAAATATCATACAACAGCAGCTGGGCACTGACTCATATTATTAGGGCAGATTTACACAATAAATAATGATCATGATGATAAAACAGCAACCACTGAAACCATTATTTAATCACAAAGTAGTCGATGGTCTGATAGCAATAGTACACAAAGTACACACTAACATGACACAACAGCGCCTGGGCACTGACTAATATAGGAGAGCCAGATTTATGCAATAAATGATGATGATAAAACAGCGGCCAGTCACATATTTAGGATTACAGCAAAGCACTGAATCATCACACTAATAGTTCATATTAGACTCAGAGGGGAACCCTGAGGGCCATGTAGGCCTTCAGAGAGCGCCTAACATATCACTATTTTGAATATTATATTTAAATATATTATATTTATGTCATATTACATTTATGTATGTATCTATCAACTTTGCTTCAGAAAAGAAAGGGTTACTGTCCTGAAAACTGCAAAGTAGAGTTATCCAATCAGATTTTTTCCTTGTTGTATCTAAACAGAGAAAGGTTAGATCTGGCTCACTCATTGGTTAGGACTTCATCACTGGGACACAAGGTCAACAGCCTCTGTTCATTTATTAAGTGGCAGGTGAATTAACCAATCACATTTTAATTTACAGTGGGTGGGACCAAAAATCATCCTCATAGGCCTTCTAGAAGACCAGCGATATCTTGCTTGCGATAAAACAGTGGAGACTGATGCTAGGTTGCTAACTTGATAGTGCTGCCTTTTTCAAGTCTGACTTTCACAGTCTAATGGAAGATCTGCAAAGGACTGTGTTATTTAGGAGACTGAGATTTCGTTCGTCCCAGAGAAAAAAAAATGTTAGAAAACAATTTTCAGACACTTGAATCTTCTTTTTTAAAGTTACTTCCATCAGTGCAGCACAGCAGACAGAGCTGTGTTGGTAGACAGAAATAATAGAACTGGAGATCTATGCAACATGTAACTGTGTGTGTTACTGAAACAGAGAAATAAGAAACTCAGAATGATTCATATAGATTATTACAGCTCTTAATATCAAACACAAACTGAATTATAACTGATCCAAACAATAGTAACAGAGTAAATGACAGTTATCTACTGTTTAATACAAGTTTAAGTACAGAAAACTATGTGGCAACTACACATTACAAACATGTCACAAGCTACCTGCTGCCTGCCGCTTATTCCAGCAAAATCTTTTTCCATTGTGCTGCATTTCTTGGTGTGTCTGGCTAGATTTTGGCTGAACTAAAGTCCCAGCTCTAACACTACTGATAAGGCTAATATTACTACTATTATTATTATTACTGTACAGCAGCAGCAGTGCATGAAAAAGTTGTCTTACGTCATTCTGATGCTCCCAAAGTGTTCTGGATTTACACTAATCATGTCCTGTATCTCCCTCTGCAAGAACGACAAATATTAGCTTGCTGCTCCACTGGCAAAGAGTTTGCAGAGGTACCGCACTGTGTGAGCTGCAGGTGCTGCTGTCAGTTGTTTATTCTGATCCGTCAGGGACGGTCGTGTCTAGAAGGGACTCCATGACAGATCGCGCAAAGGGTGATAATTTCATCCGAAACACTGAGTACAAATCTTCTGGAGTTTTGCAGATCAAGGGCTCCCTTCTAGACACAACAGAAAGGAAGGTGTGCGTAGCTCCAAAAATAAAAAATCAATGTGGTGGCCAATGTTGATATTGTGATGGGCCGCCACAAAAAATTAATGTATGGAAAACACTGACAATTCAAACAAAATGTATCAGTAAAGCTGTAACTAAAAATTCATTCTGCATCTGATTTTTGGGTGTGCCAGCTGCCCCTTTGGGTGGCTCAGGAGCACCCTGGCACACCCATGGCTACGCTATTGATATAAATACAAGTTTAGACTATATTTTACACAAACTTTATGTCATGGTTGACTTGTTAAGCTGTCTGATTACAACTACCACCAAAATAACAACTGAATTGTAAAGATTTCAACTGTCTCATGAATGCTGATACATAAAGTTTTGCATATCTTGACAAAATCTTACAGGAAGAAGTTTATTCTTTTCACATTCAGATTATTATGTGACACTACAACTCTACTGAATTTATTCCCTTTTCTTAAATAAGGTACATCTATTCATTGCAAAAATTTCAATAGACCTGCAAAGTTTTAACAGCAAAAAACTATCCCTTACTGGTTTTCTTCAACCTTCTTATTCACCCTTATTTTCTCTCCCAAACATCTCTCCACCATCTTTTCAGTATGGGCTGAAGAAGAAGGAGGAGAAAGAGGCGGAGGAGAAAGCGGCCATGGAGCAGGCCTGTGAGGGATCACTGACACGCCCGAAGAAGGCGATCCCACGGGGCTGCGGAGATGACGATGAAGAGGACGAGGAGAGCATCCTCGACACCGTCCTCAAGTTTCTGCCTGGACCTCTACAGGACATGTTCAAGAAGTAAAAAAAAAAGCAAAATAAATCAAACGAACCCTAAATTCAGGGTCCAGTCTGGCCTGGGCTAGGCTGCGGGGCAAAGGGAGGCGGGGATGCTTGCATCTGGGAGTTTGGGTGGAAAGGGTTGAGTGAACTTTGAGTGTTGCAGCTTTGGGGGAAAGAGATACCGGGGGGGATACTGGTGTGGGTATTTTTCACGCAGGCAGGGTTTGAGAGTAGATTCGGGGCATGTAGAAGTTCCTGGGAGCAAAATGGATTCGGGAGTGGGGTTCTTGCCAAACTGTTAGAGGCTACACACTGCCTTTCTAGAAATCTTTTACTTTGTTCTTTTCTACTCCTCGACGATTGCGTCATTCTTCCCCTTTTTATTTGCCAAGATTGCTGTACAACCTTTCAACTGCCACTTAGCACATTTCTTACAATTCGTATGTTTTTTGTCCTTTTCCTGTTGTTATTTTTACACAGATTATGGTCAGACATTTTGATTGGTTGACTATTATCTGTAGACAGGCGATGGTGACCAATGGAGAACAGTATTCCCTTAAAGAAGGGCAGTGGACACTTCTGTCCTCTTGCTTCTGTGGTTTCTCAAATGGCACTGCCACCATATTTTCCAGTAGATGAAGCATGTTGTGTTTATTTTAATGGGTGTTTTCTACTTTTATGAACCTGGTGTAGGTCTTTATATTGAGAAAAAAAAAAAGATCAGCATTTGAGTTTTTAGGGACATGTGCCTTCATATCATCTCCTCCAGCAGAGGAATTGTAAATGAGGGTTTCATTTTCAGTCAAACAGGTTGTTGGTAGCATGTAGGCAAGGAAACAACGTTGGACACTTTTGGAATAATGTATTTGATACAAAGTAGGCTTGTTGGCATTTTTTGGGGTTTCCAGAAGCAGTTGTTCAAACTGAGTACTTCTGTCCACACAACTATTAAAGAACATAATCTGGTGTCACCTTTATAAAATATTCTAAGCCTCTCAGCTAGTTAGATGGCCGTTATCTTAAAAAAAATGAAATTTAAGATCTTGAACATGTGAAGAATTCATGTCAATATGTGACTTTTCAATCATAGGGAGTTTGGAATAGATTTTCTTTAGCTCAAGTTATCATTCATGCAAGCATACAAGACAGCCTGATCTCACTAAAAGGTGTATGAATAACACCAGTGTCATTTTATGTGTTATCACAACGTCTTTTTTGCTTTTCGTATCATTTCTCGCCATTTAGTCGGAACTGAGCTTTTTTGTTTTTAGAGAAAAAAATGTTAGGTGACGGAGTATAAATGATAAAGTGTGCACATGGAGAGGCTTTGGGTGGATGTGTTGGTCAAACACAGGACTTTCATCCAGGAGGGTCCTGTGTGAAATCAACCGTCAGCACTGATGTATTTTAACTTTTGAATGCAAGTAACTTACGTAACATACTTATGTCACCTATTTAACTTAACTTAACATCTCTAATCCAAAACATTATCTCTTCCTAACCCTAACCAGTTAGTTTTGGTGTCTCAACTTAACCAAACTGCAACTGTTTCACAACGTCAACTACGACAAAGGTCTCCATGATGATGAAGGTCACCTGACTGTTGTTACCATATCCAAAACTCATAAAATGCACCAGACTAAATGGCATTAAATGAGTTGTGAAAAGCCTTGGCAGGGTTCAACGTCAATGGTTTTTTTCATGGTCAGAAATCTACTTGCCCAAAGTCAATTTTTACTTGCCTCTGTAGCGTCTGTAAAATAACAGAAAATTGTGAAAAATGTCCATCCCAGTTTGTTAAAATCCAAAGTGATGTCTTACAATATCTTGAGAAGACAAAAGATATTCAGTATAAACTGATATTAAATGGAGACAAGCAGGAAATCTTTATATTTGAGAGTCTGAAAACAGTCATTTTGCATGAAATTTATTCATAGTTTAACTCCTTTTCACTGCTTGCTCTTGGACAAGTGAGTTGCCAGATATACTAGCCCAACATGGCATTTTACTTGCCCTGGGAAAATGAACAATCATTATTGTTGAGCCCTGTTAAGGATGCATAGACATGATACATTAAAAAAGCAGTGTGCTATTTATACACCATCCCATGAGATCATGTTGAATAAGACCCATTATACCTGCTTTGTGTTTACGTTTCAATAATAAATCACAGCTGTTTTGTCCAAAACTTACAGATTTATAAAGACATCCTGATTTTAGGTAGTGTGGTCCCCATAGACAATCAAAGCATTGACCACTTGGAAACAGTGAGGGAAGCCGGTACTATACATGTTGTCATTTCCTGTCATATGATTGGTTAAAAGAGGCACTTGGTTAACTGATTGCTATTAAGTGGCTCTTAATTTCAACTTTTTTTTCCTTCTTCACACATGAATGCAAATGCCAGGTGACACCTGGGTTGTTTTTACTTACTTGCTTTAATTATTACTTTTTTGTGAATGTTGTGCCAGTTTACTTTAATGCAACCGAAATTGTGATTTTATTCGCATTCCAGCTGAGGTAACCTTCCTCCTCATCTTTTAATGCGTGAGTTTACCTTGATTGACGTTCATCGACATCGAGACCAAAGAAATACTGGTGAGACCTTACTATTTCTTTTGTCGCCGCCGAAACGAAGACGTGCATGCCGAACCTGGTTATTGTTGTACGTGCGAGGCCTGCGGGAGAAACACGGCAGCCTGTTCAGCATGTGCATGCATTCCAAAGACCACCACTAAACTAAAATGATACTACTCTCCTATTTCCTCCTATTTGTCCAAAAGTATTCCATGGCTAAATAAAACTAGATAATTTAACTGTAGACTGAGCCTTAGAAAACTGGTTTGTGAGTCGTCGCATCTCACTGCCTGAAGAGCTCACTTAGAGCCGAGTATATTCTGCATCCCGCATCTCTTAATCCAACGAAATATCATAGTGATTTGTCATATAGCATTTAAGTAGATGTACTGTAAATGGAAACGATCTCTATTTAGTGAAACTACCTTAATATATGGACATTTATCGGTAAAACAAAGCATGTTGGTTATTCCTAAATGATCCGGTGGCTTTTCAGTGGTTAGTTATGCGACGATATATGATTTATACATTGTTCCACGAGTTTGTAACTTAAAATAATATTTAGGTTTAATAAGAGTAATGATGAAGTTGTCATACGCACTATAAAAGCATTTTCTTTTTTTCATTTTCTAGCTCAGATAGGACTTTTCACTAGACAAAGCCATATTGTTTAGATTGCAATAATTACTTAAAATGATAAAAAGAGAATATTTCATCGAAAGTCAAGTGTCTCATGTTTGTTTTCTGTAAAGTTAGAGAAAAGATATTTGCATATCTGTTTGTAAATCTTCACCAATCTTGTATCTTTAAAGATGTATACTAATGTATACGCAAAGAAAATGTATGTTAAAAAAAAGGAAGCCATTGTTATAACTGTCTCAGTGTACTACATGTGTACTGTAAGTGTGTGTGTTTATATGTGTGTGTCTTTCTACATGTCTGTGATGTGAGACCATGTTGTTGACTCATATAGTCCTGGTTTATACTACGTAAATGTGTCTTTGAACTATTATGTGCACAGGCAGAAGCTAGCTCCCTAGTTCTGCTATGTCTAAGAAAAAAAAACAATAACAAAAAAACTTAACACATTCCTTTCAAATGTTGAGCATGCAAATGTTTGGTAGAGAAGAGAATACACCAAATGTCAAAAGACAAAAAAATAGACAATTTCCTGTTTCTGTAGGAGTCTCCAGGCAACAGAATCTGTGCATTGGATCCAGAAAGATCAGCTGTGCGATGGGCTTGTTGCGTGTTCGATGGTCTTTGTTGTCTGAGGTTTGGTGAAGCTTGAGGTTGTGATCACCCATCAGGAGGTTTGTTATTCAGCTGAGTCAAGAAGCTCATAAAAACCAAAAGCTGTGTCCCAGTTCTACATTATAAGTAGTTTGAGTAGTAGCTAGAAGTGTGTTCACACAGAAAATATGATAAAATTAAGTAAACTCAAACACGTCAGTTTGCAGATTAAAGGCTGATTTATGCTTAACATTCGATATGCACACGCTCATTTCATCCGGCCATCCGGACAAACTGGAACAGTCGCATGTCGCAAAGTGTTTAAAGGCCACACAGACCCCCACTGCCTCTGCTTTTTTCTCTTTCTCAAGAACAGACTTGGGCAAAATGTGGCCCGGGGAATTAAAAATCTAGCGAAGACACTCAATAGCATTTTTCTCACCATTAAACTGATATCAGACTTTTATTTTGAAAGGGGTCAGTGCTGTGTGCATTGGTAATGATAATGAACACTTTATTCACTCAGTGCCCTGAAAAATAATTGCCCAGCCCCGCTTAAGAGGTACATTATTACAACCTCCTCCAGTGTTGCCATGTTTTTGTTGTCTGTCCACAAGCCAACCAATTGCAAGTATAGGGAGACGCAATGTACAGTACTCATGTACAGTGACAACAGTGCATACGTATACGTATGGTCATGTGTAGTTCTTTAGTGCGCTTGCATAACTGCAATGTGAAACCAAAACTAACCTGATCAGTTATATACGACGTATGCGATTTTTTGCAGCATTAGTATGGAATGCAGATAAACACTGTATACTTTTTAGTATTAGTGTATAGTGTGAGATTGGGACACAGCTTCTGGTAGTTGGTTGCAATTTACCAAGCAGTATAGAGTTAAAGATGTAGTTATTTCCATGGCCACAAACTCCAGTTCTTAGAAATACTAGTGGTTGCAGTCCTCCATCATTATCCAAACTGGATCTACTGAGTCACATTACTGGCTATACTGCTGCACAAGACAGGCATATCCTGCTGCATCCTGACACACATTGATCCATTAATGCATATTTCCAAGCAGACACACTTTTCAACTCTCACTCAGAAAATGTGCAGTTTTACAGTCCAGATAGTGAAGATATGATGTGCTCGGGGCCTCAATTACAGCAACGAGTTGCAATATGGCCGTCATTTTTTTTTTTGCACTGCAGTAAGCAATTCTGGAGAAAGGTAGTTAATTGTTGGGTCTAATTCCCAGGTTGTCAAACACTGATGCTTTGGGTTGGTGATCTACTAGCTCACCAGAATGGCTGACTGCACTTTTTATGACTGAAAAAGGCAACTGAGACATTGTCACATGATGGTTCAGATTAATTTGACAAAAATGATTTGAAATGAGGTGATCACGACCTTAAGACATCAACTCTGAGATTAGTGGAAGGCTTTTAAAAAAAAATGGGGGATGTGCAATTTAAAAAAAGAATAGATACTGTAATTAAATTATTTGCTTTTTTATGACATAGGTGTCGTACAGAAACTCAATTTTAATTTCTATTTAAAATACGTCATGCAAATTGTCTCTATATAAGAGACCAACCTGCAGAGAGATTTATTTTGATGCAGTTGCTTTGCTCATTATCATAAACTAACCACCCATATTGGAATAATGCATGAGCCTTAGCCACGTAGTTTGAAATGGTGCGGTGCAGAATCTGAGGTGTTTTTTAGTACTGTATGCTTTATTTGAGTTGTCTGAGGAGAATCAACTTGATTTATTTTATTTATTACATCAACACAGGGATTCCCACAATTCCTCCTGCCGGGTGCCAGGCCAGTTTCACCTACAGCACGTGGATTAAGTTTATTCAAGCCTTGTATCTCTTGGGTGGTTAGGGGAAAAAAGGGGACATTAATCCTAGACTAGGCTTAATTCACGAGCCCTTCATGGGAACTACAGCCATACATCCTCTGTATGTAAAATAGTCTCTCAGCGGGACACGTCTCGAGGCATCACAACATGTGAACTGCCTTTAAAAAGGGCTATTACCATGTCATCTGTATGTAAGGTTAGTGGTAACTCATCTGTCACATCTGTGCTTGTCCTGGCGTGAAGTGTTGCTGTTCTAATTCATTCTGGTTGCATGAGATACTTAAGTGTGGAAAATTGTGTTTGTGGAGCCGCTGTGGCTTTTCAGTTTAGATAAATCCTTGGGTTGATAGAGAATAGTGTTAAAGCAACGAGTTGTCCTTCTAACTAAGTATTATTTTACATGGAATATATAAACTGTATATTTTCCTAACACAGACGTAGATTTGGGTGAATGAGAGAGATGAAAACTGCGAGTGTAGATTTTGACACGAAAGGCCTCAAAGACATTAAACAGCTACATCAAATCCTGGCTTCTCTAAAACGTCTCGGCTCAAAGGCCGCCATCGATGGGATGGTTTTAGGGGAGACTCGATCTGAAGAGAATGCAACTGAAAAACTGGATTATCAAAGCATCTTCTGTTGTCAGGAGCCCAGAAACATTCAGAGAACTGAGAAACAGGCTTGGCTTAGAACTGCCATTCAAAACCACAGTTCATCCTGCCCTCAAAAAGCAAAGATTCTTTATTAGCTTTGGTGATATTTCTCATGACTTTTACAATGTATCAACATAAAATCATTTATACTGGCAGTGTGCTAAAGACATGTAAGGAAGGGTGTTAGGACCAGGCATAAGGGAAAAAACAAAAGGAGAAAAAAAATATTTTGCATTTTCAGAATAAAATAGGGAACAAAAGTTAAGTTTAAGTTTTAGTGACGGGCATTTAAAAAAGTAAATCAAAGAAGGGCTTTTTATGAGAATAAAGTTGAAATGTCAAAAATGAAGTTAAAATGTTGATAATAAAGTCTAAATGTTAAGAATAAAATTGAGAGCTATATTTCAAGGATAAAGTCAAAACACTATTTCAAGTTTATTCACAACATTTTGACTTAATTCTCAAAGTGCAAAGACCACTTCCTCCTCTGGTTCATCTTTTTTATGCACAGCACTAACACACTGTAAAGAAAAAGAGACAACTCAAGAGTTCAAGGCCACTAACTGCAATCGATTTTTGAGTTGTGAGCTCAACTCAATCCCTTGTAATTTTAAATTAAACTGAACAAAAGTTTTGCCTATGATCTTAATTTGAGATCATTTCCTCTTCTTTTCTTAGATAAGCATGAACAATTGAGTTTTCAAAACTCAAAAAAATACATTTTGTATAAATTATGTATTTGAAAAAATTGGTCCCAGTGAGCAGTGAATCTGTAGGTGCATAAAATACTACCTAAAGTATTCACTTTCATGTCAAGGAGTGTTCTAGATTATTTTTGAAATATAATTTTTGGGGTTTCTAAAACTCAAAGATTCAAGTTTATCTAAAGTAGAAAAGTAGAAAAAGTAGAAAAAAGTAAATTATCTCAAAAGATTAGTAGTTGGTAAAACCTTTTCAAAACTAATTCTCAACATTTCAAATGTATTCTCAAAATGCAAAATTTAAAAAACAAAATAGTCTTTCTCTTCTGACTTTCTCCCCTTATGCCTGCCCTTAATACTCTCATATAGACATGCTATAAATGTTTACTTCTTTGTACTTTATGAAATGCAGTGAACGACTGAAATGGAGATAAGGTTTTTAAAGTTTACTTTAAACTTTATCGTTCACCCAACTCCAAACTGGCTGGACTTTTCTGAATGATGTCATGACATTTGCCTTTTTCGTAACATTTTTACGTACACTTACAAATA
This sequence comes from Lutjanus erythropterus, assembly GCF_056507025.1. Taxonomy (NCBI): domain Eukaryota; kingdom Metazoa; phylum Chordata; class Actinopteri; order Lutjaniformes; family Lutjanidae; genus Lutjanus; species Lutjanus erythropterus. The sequence continues at coordinate 40,136,501 of NC_139321.1, read as the reverse complement.
TTATTGTGACTGCCCTGCTGATTCCTGCCAGTAAATCCAGAAGTGAAAGCGAACGCGTCTTGTTCGGTGAACGTCTCGCCGAGACGTCACGTTAAGGAGCACATCTTATCGCCACGTTTACTGTCCCTCCAGTGTAAGCTGAGATTTTGGTGAGCTCTCGTTAGCTGTGAGCACAAACTGTTACTGTGAAGAGAAACTCTCTGAATACATTCCAGTCTTTTTGGCATTTGCACTAGAATACGTTGAAATGTTACACTAACAACGGTTATGGCATCCTAGCAACACTATTAACTACCTGTATTTTTTTTCCACCTGCCTTCTAAACGGTAAAGTTGAAAGGTATGAGATGTAAAAACATTTTACCTACCACCGTAGCGACCGGGGTTCAATACCTGGCAGCATTCCCTTTAGCATGGCCCTTTGTGCCAACCAACACAATTGGCAATGTCCACAAGTTTGCTGATGATGGGACCTTGTCCTGGTCTCTGCACTAGCTCTCTTCACTGTCCGGTGAGGCAGCTGGAGACCCCGGAGGTGCTGGACTTGACATGGACTGTGGTATACAGTGAAACTGGTGACAAAAAATGTGGATGGAAATGGGGAAACAATTAAACAAAAAGGGGTTAAAATGGGGTAAAAAAAAAAAAAAAAAGAAGAAGAGAGAGGGATTTTTATTAAAGTTCCTACAATTGAATCTAGAGGGTCTTTCTTTTTCATTCAGGGTTAAAATACTTTCAGGGTGCAGAGGTTAAGAATGTAAAATATGAGTTCTTATGCTATTGTTTCCTTAATTGCATGTCATATACTCTATGTGGAGCCCAATCACTGTAAAACTGTCTCATCGATGGAATTGAATCATTCTTTTTGGAAACTAAATGCGTAACACTAATAAAAAAAAATGTTTATAAAAAGCTACCTGTGTCTTTATTCTCTGTTTTACTTTCCTTTACTTCACTGGTATTTTTTCACTTCATTGATTGCTGATTGATGATTGATGATAGCTACACTGTAGATGAGGTTTTAGCTCATCAGGAAAAGGGCAACCAGTCATTCCCAGAGAGTGGTTCAGGACCTACAGGTGGGTCACAAGAGATTTTATTTGGGTCATCAAATAAATATTTATTTTGTGATTCAGGCTGTAACCGTTTTCTAGTCATGGCTTGCTTACTTGCAGACAAAAGTATTTTAAATAAATACTTGTCTTCTCAAAATCATGTTTTTAGCTGAAGTACAGAATAATACATCAAAACGGAATGGAATCTTAATATCAAGCACAGTCTCTATTACCATATGTATATCCTGCCAAAAAGAATGAATTACATTGCAGTCCCAATAAATATGATAATGATTAGCACTCACACAGCCACACTGTCTTCAGCACTTTGAATCATCTGTAAAATGTTTTTTCTAAGATGGTTTAATAAAAAAAAAAAAGAATCACATTCTTCCAGCAAAACTCTCTGCATGTATTAGAGACAGTTACAGACAGACTGCTATTCTTCCTCTGTCAAAAATAATGAACTTTCTTGTTCCCATCTTTCTTTGATATATAATGTGGAGATCTGGGGGGGGTCTAGGGAGAGACTCATGGAGTGGTAAGAGGGTGGCATGGATGCTTTAAGAGGTGGCAAATAGTGAAAAAATGCAAATTTAATCGCAAACGATAACATAAATCAATATTTGCTTGGAAAAGCCCCCAAATGAAAATATTTTTGTGGCACTTGAGCAAGCCATTGAATAGGAATATCTAAAGGTGACAATAAAAAGCAATAAATTGTTTTATTTTCATATCTTGAAAGATTCTTCCATATATATCTGTTTTTCATTGAACATAAGCCCATCACATGACCTAAAATGTGGCCATATATATATATATATATATATGGCCACATTTGATTCTTCGATGTCAGCTCTTCCTATCATTGTGAAGCAGAATTCACCAAGCGAACGTGAGCTGGGTTTAGACCGTCGTGAGACAGGTTAGTTTTACCCTACTGATGATGTGTTGTTGCAATAGTAAACCCGCTCAGTACGAGAGGAACAGCAGGTTCGGACAATTGGTTACGGCTGAACGCCTCTATGCCAGAACCCCGCCTAGATGCACCAATGTCAATTTCGAAACGCCAGCGTTTCGACGGTTGGGCACCGATAAGCCGGCTCCAGCCGGCCGGGTAGCGCCACTTGCGACAGGGCCGGGGGGCGGACGGAAGACGGCTGCCCCCTCTCCTATCACGCCACCACACGTTCGTGGAGAAAGCTGGTGGAGAATCACTTGCAGACGACCTGATTCTAGGTATATATATACATATATATATACATATGTGTGTGTGTGTGTGTGTGTGTGTGTGTGTGTGTGTATATATATATATATGTACATATATATATTTATATACACATAACAGTCCAAAACTGGGGTGGCAAGGCATCTTTTAGGGCTGGCAACTGCCACCCCATGCCACCCCTCTAGATTCGCCCCTGGTGGAGATTGTTTGCTGGATCCCAAATATATTGCCTAGAGCCTAGAAATGATTTTAGTTAGACTTTGATCCATATGCAGAGAAGAATACATTCATTAACTCTTTCTTTAGTACGTCCTCTGTACATCCACTTTTTATTTCTTGACAGAAGTGGTGTCTCTTATTTTAGATACCTAAATTCGTCCATATGTTCCAGTCCAAACTTCTCTTCAAGGGTTTTATAGTCTTGAAGTTCAACATTGTTCATAAAAGTACAGCAGGCAGTGCGCCCCCCTGTGGTCCAAACCTTGAACCTGCTGTCCAAAGTATTAGAGATAAATCCAGTGTTGTAGACCCATAATCTGAGATATATTTTAACCTATTTTATATACAATCTTTGACTTCAGCTCACTGTACTAATTTTTGCACATGCAATTGCTACATATTTCTCCTTTAATATGTACATTATTTTAAAATAAAGTTGATTGAGCCCAGCGATGAACTGGCGACTTGTCAGTTTGTGAACCCCACCTCTCGCCCAATGTCAGCTGGGATAGACTCCAGCAGCCCACGACCATTACGGAATAAGCGGTTACAGAAAATGAATGAATGAATAAAGCTGATTGAGTGATTTGCTATCAATTCACAAGGCCATAGCAGGCTACATAAGAGTCAGCTGTTTCATCAGGAATTCAAAGTTTTGAAGGAAGAAAACTCTACACTTGGTTGAAGAAGAGAGTATTGCCTCTAGTGACTGACCTTTTTAATTAAAGAAATCTCTTCTATAATTAAATAGTTTGCTGCTTGTTCCAGGGTATTACTAAAGCTCCTAGTGAATATATTAATCACCAAAAGCACAGCACAAAGCACAACAAACATTTACTAATCCCACAAACCCCCCCAGATGTGTAGAGTGTGTGTGTGTGTGTGTGTGTGTGTGTGTGTGTGTGTGTGTGTGCATATGTTAGTAGTTGATAATGGATGATCGCAGATGTAAAGGGCTGCATGTTAAAGTTGTGTACATTCTGGTTTTTGTCGTCACTCACTACTCTGCAGCAATATAAGCCAGTGTATGCAGCTAGCTGCACTTATTTAAAGAAATATTTCCCCAAAAACACATGATTTGATTGTTAAATACTCATGATCACTTCTTTATTTTATTTTTTTCCCCAGAAAAAAGCAGGACATTTTTGTGTAAGTGTATTGCATTCACTTGAGAAAAAAATTAAGTCTTTCTGAATTTATTATGAAAACAATTCTTCACGGATGAGATACTTTTAATGTAAAAAAATATATTTAAAAAATGTTTTTGAATTTTTGAGGAAAAAAATGATTTTTTTAAACATGAAAAATTATCTTTTGAATTCAGATAAACTGAGGAAAATGTTTTTGCAAGTCAGTGCAATAATCTTCTGTTCATTTTTAAAGTTAAACAACATAAGAAAAAATAGACAGATAATGGTAAATAACAGTAAGTAGACAGGGAAATAAAATCCACTTCAAACACAATGTAGGACTAAATGAGTAAAAGTATTTCAGGTGATTCAAGGCCTTGGTTTGTGGGAGGAAAAGTCCACATTATTTGACACAGTAAGTTTTCTTCAACAACAGTGAGCATGTTGGCAGAGTTGTTGTAGAAATTTGTTGTTCATTTGAATCAGACTTTGCATAAAAGCTAGCAAAGTGTGATATTAATGAGCTTCTGTGGTTGATCTCAGTGCATGAACAATGGTGTGAATGCGTGGCCGAAAAGTTCTGGCTCTGTGCTGAACAGACTTCACTGAAAGAACAGGTGCAGGTTGAGAAGCAGATCAGCATTTATTCAGTAACAGAGGCTCACCCACGGCAAATCTAACTTTTTATAAAACAAACAGAACAACACATAAATCATACACTCAGTATATTCTCTGAAAAGCATAACTAATAACAGCCTCAGATGTCATATACTATATAATATAAGTCATTGCTGACATTCTGTATAATTTATTCACCATCTTTCCCAGAAACAATCTGACACACGCTGATATGCTGAAGAAAAATGTACAGTTTGCATTAGGTTTCTCTCAAAATGTATGTTATTTATGCAAAAAATGTTTCAAATAATGTTCAAAAATAATTGCAGCAGAATTTGTCAACTTTAACAACCTTCCCTTAAAGCATCAAGTGGAAAAGTAGCAAGACTACTACAGCAACCAGAGCTGCAGGTAATTGTTGTCATTGCATTGTCAATTAACCTGCCCATTATTTTTTTGATTTTATGAAGTGTTTCCTTTTACTTTAGATTTGTTTGCACTTGAAAAATTTTCAGCTGTAGTTATCTGCTATTACAACCTTGAACTATTGCTTTTCTGCAACAGTTTTCAATCTGATTTAAATAGAATACTGTCAGGAAATCCCCTAAAAAGAAGATCAATATGGACACATCATCGTTTTTAAAAAAAAACTTTTCATTTATTTCAGGTTAATTATTAACAGTGCCTTAGCCTGTATTTTCAATGAAATATTGTCCTCTGGGAAAAATATGTTCTCTTTTAGTCCTTCATCAAAATCATCTTACCTGCATATGACTCCAGTGATGAAATAAGTCCATGACATAACCAGTTTAAGTTTGAAGTCAAAACACTGATTGTTCAGTTCAGTGAAGGGTTGACAGTGATCAGTGAGTCTATTAAACAGGCTGAAATTAGACTAACTGTAACATATGACACTAGTATCATTACTCTAACATGTCTGTTTTTCAGGATTATGATTTCATAAAATATTGAAATATTAATGAGAGAGAAGATTTTGACATGTATTTTAGGTAAATGAATTGTTATATAATTGAATAATACAAAAGAATTGTTAGATTAATTGATAAATAAATTGATAAATAATGATTAATTGATAAATAAATTGAATTTAAAAAGAATTGTTAGATGCAGCCCTAAACATGGTCACTTTGAATGATTATTTTTGCATTACAATTTTCATTTTTACTTAAAAAACATATTTAAATCATTATTATTATTTTAGGCCAGGACATGTATACAGCACTACAGTACTTCACTGTAATGCTGTTTTCTCACAGTTTTTCCTTTTTCAAAGAATTGCAGTTTGGTTCTGCAGTTTGGACATTGTTTGTCCGTGAGGTGAAATATGAAAAGATCAGTGTTTAAAGCTGCTACAGGCAACTCTGAAGAAAGATAGATGATTGTTGACTGCATTTCCAGGTTGTCAAATAGCCTCCTGACACTTTGGGTTGGTGCCTCGACCTGAAGCGTCTGTATTTGACGACCTGGAAGTGAGACCCAACAACCGACTGTCTTTCTTCAGAGTTGGTCATAGCAGCTTTAAAAGGCTGATTATTCATATGAGCCTTGTCTTTTTCAGTGACACCGCGCTTCACACTCACTACATTTGCATTCCTTCACACAGCCTGGTACAAACAGTCACCTGCTTTCCTCCAGGAATTCCTACCTGCTTCTCTCGGCCACAGCTGACTCAGTCAGTGTGTTGTAGCTGATGAATTACCAGCGGTGATTTGCTCTTTTACACTCTTGTTAATCCTGAATGAAAGACTCAGTGACAGATTAGCGTGTGTGGGCTGTTTGTAATTTCCAGAGACCAATAGACTTTTCTCGTTAAGGGGCTTTCAATGACAGACGGCAGAGAAGTGGTTTAGTGTATTTGTGTCTCCAGAGGAAACTCTACACGAGGCATTTACAGTTGGAGGGAGAGAGAGATTAGCTGTTTATTTCGACTAACGCTCTCATTTAACGAGGACACTGTAAATGCCAAGCACAGAGGATTTATAAGTGTGTGAGTGTGTGTGTTCTTTGAGTGTGTTTTTCTTTAGGCAGGCCTATGCAGTGTGTATCCTGGAATAGGCATAATTATTAGAGGTCCACAGCGAGCAACGCTGCTTAATTTTTCCACCCCTATGAGTGCACAACATGCTATCACTCACAACCTACATGATCAACAATCATTGATATCGACTGATATGAAACTTCAGTGTCGTGATAGGTTATTCAGCTATATTGCCCGGGCCTAGTGTGAATACTAAGCTTCAACAGTGTACAGAAAACCTCTTTGTTTAAACTTCCAGCTGAGCAATCTTGATCCTGTCAGAGTATTAATGAACCAAACATGCACTGTGCACAGCTGAAACTGTTCACAAATCATATAATACAGCTGCTACATGTCAGTCGACTCTGAAATCACTTCTCTGCTTCTTTAAACTTAGTGCCATCATGAAATACATCCTGAAGCAGCTGTGGTCTGGTTTGTCAAGTTCTCTTTTTCTTTTTATCTCATGGAGTTTATTAGTGTCACTGTTGGTGTGTAAAGGCCTTTAGACAAATGAAAGGGAGGCAGAATCTTTTTAACATTCAATCTTGAGAAACAAGTTTAGAAAAGGCTAACATTTGCAATCTCCTCATTTTAAACTAAAAGGATTTTGCTGCATCTAAACCCACGTTTGAAACTGAAGCCATCAGTCAACACATGGATCCGTGGAGTGTATGATAAAGGCAGATGAGGGGTTTGTGCGCGTGTCTCTGTGGTGGTCCCTGTATTTTGCGAGTAGGGGTGTGACCCTCAGCTGCACTGGGACAAAGCCAGGAGGGAAAATCACAGACATTTGAACCAAAAATAAAGGCTGATAAGAGGAAAGGGAGGGAAGAAACCCAGGTGGGTGGAGGGTGGTCTGGAGGAAGATGACAAAGGAAGAACAGAGAAGATTGACTGATGATGGAGGAGGGAAGGCAAGGCAGTGGTTAGAGGAAGACACAAAAATACAGCTGTGAACTGGAGGCAGGATGAAATGAGGAAAGTGGACACATCTCATTTTCTTACCTGGTTGAAACACTAGTTGTGTCGCAGACATCAGAAAGGTCCAATTCTTCATTTCTCTTTCACCACCTAAAGATAAGATACATTGATAGATACAGACACATCTTCAACATACTGTATCGTCTCAGTAGCTTAAGACTAGAATCAAGAAAAATGACACTGGATTCTTAAAACAAGTTGACTGGAAAGCTGAACTAATGTCACTAAATAAGACAAGTCAACAATTTTTAAGATGAAATTTCTGCAGTGATCTACTAAAAAAATCAGAGTAGTTTTATATGGAAAAATGAATACATCAATAAACATCTGTGCCTTCAAGTGGATGTGAGGAGCTGCTGCAGCTTGGCCTCCCTTAAAGGGGTGTTTGCACAGGGGCAAATGAAATTTTGAGTGCGCCTGATGCTTGCTGCCAACTAGTATCCCCACCATATTGTCAGAAGTATTAATAGCAGTAGATGTGTCATTGAGGTTGCGTGTGTCTGTGTGTGTGCACATGCATGCGCTGTCGCACGCATGTGTGTATGTATGCGAGTGTGTGTGTCTCTGTGCATGTGCATGCCTTATCATGTGCGTTTGTATGTATATGGGTGAGAGTGTATGTCACTAAAGTCCCCTTACAGACACAAAGAACAGCTTTTGTGTGTGTGTATATATGAGAAGGTGTGTAAGTAAGTGGGACAGAAGAACAATACAGTTGACAGTAAAAATGTCAGTAGGCAGCCATGGATATTAGACTTAGAGCTAGAAATTCAATTAAGCCAATCACAATCAGCCTTGTCAATCTATATATCCATAGTGTATCCACTGTGTAGGCAAGATGGGCATTTCATGAATGAATGATGATGCTTAGTTTTGAGAGCCGTTTCTGTTTCCAAAGCTCTAAGAAACAGAGGTCAGCTGCCTATTCAGACATCTCTGGTATCTCTGATTCATTGACTTAGGAAGGTAGATCACTGTTTTCAAGTTCTGAGGAACCAGGTTCAGTCCTTGGGTTGGTTTTGAGCTGAAGTTGATGCAGAGAGACACTCAAGAGGATGACCTGCTAAGATTGAAGTTCAACTCAGTGAATCCTGCTTGAGGACATGTGTTGTCTTTAAAGACACCAGCAGAGCAACGCCCCCTACAGACTGCTCTGGTTCACTGTGTATGTCGTGGATATTAAAAAAGATTCAAGATTGATTTGTAATTTTTATTTTATTTTGAGTGCAAATTAAATATAAAACTTAGTATTCTGATTTTGCTTTGATTTTGTTTGCAGCTGAATCATCAGTTATTTTCCACTGTGCTGCCTTCAAAATCCCAAAAAATAAATATGAAAAAAAGACTTTCATTAAATTTGATTATATTTATTGATGGTTTATAGGTTTATAAGTTAAATATTAGTTTAATTTTGAACATAGATATGATGATTTTGTGATAAATCAACTGTTATTATATGACAAGAAACAGAGTAGAACTGGACAGGTAGAGATAACAGATAAAGGTATAAATGACAGACTTGGAGAATATCAAAGGAAGCTGGCAGACTCCAAAAGTCCAGGTCCTGAAAGGTGAATTCAGTTTCTCCACAATAAATAAAGGTTTCAGTCATTCATTCAATCATATTTTTGTCTTGCTGATTTTTATTTCACATATAATCATCAGCTTCTTCCAAAAATAAACAGTTGCTTCAGCCGTCCCATTGTAACATCACGTGTGAAAAGCAAAACTACAGTAGATAGATTTATAAATCAAACACTCAGGCTGCTACAGGAAACCTCCACACATCTTTTTTTTTCTTTTAGTGTAGCAAAAAATAGATTTGGAAAAAACTTCAAAATGGCAGAAAAAAGGTCAAGACACAAACAGATGTGACTTCTATAGATAGATGAGGCTCCTACACATTTTTCCATTGCAGAAATCTCTTGTCACACTTACCAAAGAGGTAAACTAACCTCAACATATTAAACCAATGACATTATATTCTGTTCACCCCTATATTTTTTAGCTTCTTTTATAAGTAAGAAGTGAAAATGAGTTGAAAAAAGTTGTTCATTGACTGTTTCCATGGATGCAGCCATAAAGGTTTGGTTTTCTTTGATTTGGAAGAGAAAGATCACACACCCTGGTGAAAAAGTTTGGCTGTAAAAGCCAGAATTTGTTGGTCTGTGGCACATTCTGCTGCAGGCGTCAATTGTTGGAAAATGCTACGCTCCAAGTGACAAGTGTTATTACTATTATTCATTTATTTTTTAAAATTCTGAATTTTCTATTGAAAAAAAAAGAAAGAAAGAAAGAAAGAAAAGGGGCAATAGTCTGGAAACACAAATATTTTTTCCATCTTCTTTTCTTTTGTTTTTGAAGTTCCTCAAATCAAATCCCACTATGTTCCATACTGTGTAGGAACCCTGACAGACTCTTCTGCACCAACAAAATCTGGGGAAAAAGTTTCTTTCTGAGACTTCGGGTCCAAAAGTTTCAGGCTATTAGCAGCTCCCTGTACCGACAGCTATAACTGGATTATTCTGTTATTGACAAAAACTTAGAAATGTGATTCATCGCAGACAACTTCTGAAGCATCTTTCATTGATGATTTCTAAGCAGATTTATGGAGGTTTGATTGTGATGGACATCAGAGATGTCACACTGAATGATATATAAAATTTCCCATTCAAAGTGAACAGGAAATGTTTCACATTTTTTTGCGATTTTCATGGAAATGGTTTAGTGAAACTTTAACAAAAGTCATAGCACAGTTTTCCACATGTTTTGATGTGCTTTTTGCGTACATGCTCCCAACGGTGAGTGACTAGTTACATGCCAAAAATCTGCCTCCTATACACTGAATAAACGAACAGAAGAGCAAATGGTTTGAATGCTTGCAGCATTCACACCCAATTAATCTTACTTACTCTTTACTTACTTTTATTATATCACTCTTAAATTATAAAATGCTTTGCTGCAGGTCACAACATAATATTATACAACTTGTCATTTTTACATTTCTGTATACAGATTAGATAAACAAAATACAGTTTAGCCATTTACTTTTCTTTGATTTATTGTAAAAGACAAGTAGAGAGAAACACTGACAGTGTCTGCTGTACTGTGTCCTGCATGAGTATATAGATGAAGCTAACTCCAAACACCAGTCCCTTGATGGGCACTGTTAGTTCGAGCAATCATTAAAATTACAGTTTCAGTTTGAAATATTAAAATCATGCAAGAACAGCAACCACCAAACACACAAACAAAAATACAAACTTTCAAACAAAACAGAACATAAAACAAAACATTTATTGCAAGAACTCAATGAGTTGTTAGTGTCATGATTACAGTTTTAATGAGGATTTGAGTGTAGTAGAAAACATGTTAATATCTTCAGTCTGATTTCAGTTGGCAAGTAGGGAATTCCAGAGGGGTGTGTCTTTAATTGGGAATGCAGTTTGTGCAAAGGAAATATTACAGTCTCTAATTATACCATTTCCTTCTGATGTACTTCGAGTGTTAGTGTCACTGATGTCTAGTTATGAAAGATGAAAGATGGTATATACAGTAACAGCTATATGTAAGACCCTAATGTTCAAAAATGACTGCTACAATGTATGTATGTATGTATGTATGTAGCAAGTTGGAGCTAAATACAGTATATAAAATATTGTATATATACTAAGTAGTAACAAGTGATACACTGTAAGCTGATCAGCTGTTTATAACTGTCAATTGTCTCTCCCAGAAAAGCCCACTGCTCCTCTGGACTTTGAGTTACATGACTGTCTGTCTCACTGCCTGCCAGACTCCATTATCAAGATTATTAAAGATTATTAATGATTTCTTAGGACTCATAAACAAACACTGATTTTTTTGGTGAACATTTGGCATTAATTTTAGGTCTATGTAAAGTCAATAAATGTGAAACAGGCAAAACTGAACAGACATTGCAATGGAAGTTTCAAAGTAGAATATAAAAAGCCAGTATTTTAACTTTGCATGTTTCATGGTGATTTTAAGACAAATATAATAAATATGCAATAATAAATCTAAATGTGAGGTTAGGATAATTGATGAAGTAGTTAAAACCGACATTATGCTTCTTTTAGAATGATGAAAATGTATTTTGTTTTTTAAACGCTCCATTGACTGAGCCACCAGACCACCAAAATGATGACAGCTTTGTCCAGAACTTCTATCTTTCAGTCTCTATTCTAAGCCATGCCAGAGGTTCTCAGTTTTCCTCTCAGCAAAAGACGCTTTACAAGATACAACATCTTGTGGGGACCCACTCATGTATGTCCCAGTTTCACTATTTTATTAAACTTCTACTTACGGGAAAGAAGAACACGAGAAAAGTAGTGGAAAGAAAAACTGAATTGAACAGGCAACGTGTGCTTGACTTGCTGACTAATTCATGGACTATTTCAGATTTACAACTCAAAATATTATTCATTTAACTATAAAAAAAAAACATTGTTGTGTGTGTGTGTGTGTGTGTGTGTGTGTGTGTAAGAAAAAGAAAGTTATGATCATTTACTTTCCCCAAATTTTGATCTTTAATTTGTCCTCTGTCTGTGTAGATAGTAAACATCAGCAGCACCCATCAGAAGCTAACAAGATACCTTTCATGGCATCCATATTAATTAAGGTCTCTTTTACTTATAAATAAACATATGGATCAGGTGGATACACATCATTAAATCACCCCAGACTGGAAAAGCCTTATGGGACTTGTAGTTGAATGATTACTGTTCAGAGAAGCAGTAGATTTGGACCAAACAAAAAGTAAATTAACTTGACTCAGAAATTCAGACAGATTGATGAAATAAACAGTTTAAGAGAAAGTTACTGCAACTGGAGAAACAGATGTGAGCGAAGAGAAGAGGCGGGGCTTCAGCTCCTCTGTCGCTGCATTCAGGGTCATCAGCTGTCAGAGCAGCCGGTGTTGCTGGAGGCTGCTGATGTGAAGCCTGGTGTAACACTAATGCACTCATTGTTAAAGCGTCATTACAAGTCTCATTTATCACTGAGCAAACACACACATGCACACACACTCAGAGGCACTACGCAAACAGACAGGACAGGTGCTGCCTGCTGCTCACGCTAACAACATGGCCAAATCAACTGAATCTAAGCAAACACTGATACAACATCATGTCCTGCTCCGAGTGAACCAAACCAAAAGCAAGTCTATGATGAGAGCACAAAAAATGAAGGTTCAGAGAATCTGCAGTTTTCACAAATGTAAATCCATGAAGATGAACAATCAAGATTGAAGTGTGTTGTCTCATTTTTAAAAATATTCAGTCCTACGATGGCACTTGCTTGTTGTTTTTCATGAGTTTCTATAACTTCCAAAAGTTCTCTGTTGCTGTGTCTCAGGTGAGATTACTCTGAAATGTAGTCAGTTACTAAACACAAATTGTAATTTTTGTAATCAGCAACATAATCCATTGGATTACAAAACACGGTAATCTAATCTAAATACTCTTAGACTACTTCAAAATCAAAGATTGAAAATATTGCACCTTATACCAAAAAAATGGACACAGCCACAAAACGTTGAGTTCCACAAATATTCTTTTTTTTTCTTTTTAAACATATCAAAACATTTTTCATTTTTGTTTAGGATTCTTTTTTTGTGGAGCTTTGCACGTCAGAGATGCTTTTCAGGAGTTAATGGAGCATTAGTTATAATGAAAAGTTATTATGAAAAAGTTTCAGAATTACAAAATTGCCTCATTTTAAAGATGTAATCAAAAATTATTAATTATCAAGTAATAAGTGACAGTGTAACTCTAATCCAAGAGTCTTCAACCTGCAGCTCCAGAGCTGCATGAGCCTCTTTTACCCCTTTCCAGTGGCTCCCTGTGGCTTTGACAAAAAAATTGTATGGAAAGGAATAACTATTTATACTATTTTATTTATTTTGATATACAATTTTTTGGGGGGGTTTCTAAAACTCAAAGATTCAAGTTAAGATAAAGAAGAAAAGTAAATTATCTTAACAAAATATTATATATTGAAGTGAGTTGCTATGAAATTTTGAGTTTTCTTAACCTTTTCCTTTTACAGTGTGTACCAAAAATGTTTTAATATTTTGTCATCTAAAATGTGCATCATAGCTGTTACGGCCACCGCCGTTACCGCCCCCTCCGTGATTAACCCCCTTTGCCGTGTAGTTCTGTTTGTGTGTTGCAGTGTGTGAACTCCTGACCCGTGATTGGATTACCTCCTGTTGTTCGGCTTGCTGATTGGTGCACCTTGATCGCCGTCCACCAATCACAGAAGTGCAGCTGGAAGCTGACGAGATTTAAACTCAGTGAGTGTGCCAGTCAGCGTGGCTGCCTTCCCCATAGACAGTTCGCCTCATGTGCCTCTCGTTGGTACTCGCTGGAAGGGACTGGGCCAGGGTACAGTTTCAATAACTGATAGAAGTCAACACACACTTGTTAGGTTGTTTGTGCATTGTGTTAGATTACACTAGGTAAAGGAGTGCTGACTCTTTTGTAGTTTTGTCTTAAAGCTCGACTAGGTAGATAGCCACTGTTCTTTTCTGTTTTCCCTTTGTTCCTAGCCACTGCAGGTAGCTGTTAAACTCCCACATTGGGAGCTCTCTTTTGGTTATATTACTTTTTTGAGTTGAGCAGCACTCACCGGCCCTGTCGCCTGTTTTGAATGCCTCTCGTTTGTGTAAATTGTCACTTTAACCGCCGGTGTGAATAAACAACTTTAACTTAACCAACTACAACTGGTTTATGTTCCTTCCCTTTTCCCATAACGAGCCAAGGGACGTAACAATAGCCTTCGTCTTTGATTCGACACCTTTTCCTCTAAATTCTGTTAGTTTCTTGAGTCTCCCTCGGCTTGTTGTGGATGCCAAAGCCAAAAAACAAACACTTCTGAGAATTTGCAGTTCCAAACAGATTTCTCTTTCTTTTTTGGCCAAAATCGCTGCTTTGAGAATAAAGGTTGCTGACCTCTGCTTTAATCTAATTACACATATTTCAAATGTAATCTGGGCTGATCATAATTACTTATTTTTTGCAAACTCATTACATAATCCTGATTGCATGTAATCCATGACTACACAACCCTGACTGTGACATACCAGAAAAACAATCATATAGGTCACCAGTACAAGCAGCTAATTATAACCCATATCTGCATTTATTGTTAGGTGATAAGCTTTGCTGGGCTCAAAGTCCAGAATGTGTATTTTGGGAGCAGTAGGCTTTTTTAGGAGACAATTGACAGTTATAAACAGCTGACCAACTTACTTAGTACCATTCGTTATTACTTAGTATTTATGGAATATTTAATATACTGTATTTGCTGCTTGGATTAGCCATAGTATGGGAGAGTATAAACAGTCTGCATGGGGAGGCGGCCCATGTGGATGGATGCAGCACAAACAGCCTGTTCTCATTGTAACACCACTTGGAGTTCCATACAGACACACTGCATCTGCACCAGGCTTTCAATCAACTTACATGTAAACTTATCTGTGCACGAACATACAAACATCTTAACAGTGAATTTTAACTGAGTAGTAGCATGCATGTGCAGATCTATGCTCTCAACTTTAACCTAGAATGTGTAGAAAACTGTGTACTGTGTAGAGAAAGAGTTCAAGGATTTATCTTATCTCAACCTCCTTTGAGCGCTGACCAACTGAGCCGTTGGGATGCACAGCACCAATGCAGCCAGTGTGTGTGTTTTTGGGAGAGTGACAGAGAAAAGGTGGAAGGTGAACTATTGCACGCATGGTTCTGTATGATATTAGTAATTCTGGAATGCTGATTTTTCATTTGACCTGCCCGGCTGAACCAGTAATTTTTTTTCTAGTAGGTTGACCAAACCCACCTGACCCACAGGCTGCTGGTCGACCCACACATGTCACTATAGGCCATCAATAAAGGTGAACAGTTTTTACTCGTACTGTTAAGATGCAGAATTATTTGGGTCTGATATTCCTCTTGCTCACAGCAGTGAGGAGTGAATGCCACTCTTCAGTTCAAAACTGAACTGAACAGAGAGGCTGCCTGCCCCACCGACTAAGCTTTGAATATTCACTGTTGATTATCACAAACGTTCTGGAGCTTAAAAACTGTTTTATGGACAGCCCAACCTATTTGGTCGTGCAGGTGAGGATGCATCAGTTGCGTTGTGGCTAATTAATGGAACGTCTATATGGACACTTAATGGTCCTCTTTACCTGAAGGACCAAGAGCTTGTATGTAATAAAATAAAGAGATCTAAGAGTGCAGAAACTTTACAGGCATATAGAAGCCCTCGCTCATACACCACAAAGGTATGAAGCCATTTCCCAAGCTAAAGGTTCCGTCACATTGCTACAGTTCGTATGTTAGTCATCTAATCCCGGTTACTAAAAGACATAAAGACAAACAAACCATAGAATGCATCTAAACATACAGGACACAACAGCATAAATCTAGGTGAAGCCATTACTTCAGTACAAAGATTGAAAGACAAACTCAATGTAAAGTAATTCCAGTAGTCCCACCCATCATCAGTAATGTTCTACCGGGGTCAGCAGCCATTTTTGCCCCCTGACGATACAAATCTTTGTTATGGCGCTCACGTTACTGCTCTCGCCTCGCCACAAAATCCATCCTGTGGGGTCGGGTAGAGGTTACTTACACAAAATTGCATGCCCACTTCCACTGCGGAGAAACCTCTCCTCTTATGAAAGATGCAGACAGGTCTGATTATTGGCTGGATTAAAAGGCTTAATGTTGCCGTTGTGTGAGATCAGTGTAAATGTGATGAAGAAGCTGCTAATGGCCTTCAGATCGTCTCGCTGTGCTTTCAGCTGCTGCTGCTCATTTACTTACAGTTTTCTCTTTCTTCATCATCTTGAGGAGTTTTTAAGCTATTTCACATTTTCTGCATATTGAAAAGTTAATATTTTATTACACTCTCAATACTGGTGTGGTGCATAAAGTCCACATTTTTGTGATTTAAATATCTTGATGGTCTCGCCTAAAGAAGGTGCCTCACTTTTTGCAGTTGAGATAAGTTACTGTGTCAAATTAAGCTGATTTGAAGTATTTGAAACTGAGAATGCTTCACCATTAGTGATATAAGATGAGATATTCTTTTATTAGTCACAGTCAGGGAAACTTTCAGGGAAACTTTCAGTGTTGTGTACAGCAGCAAAGTGGATAGAAAAGTATAAAGAGGCATCAATAAAAATGTAAAATTAAATATCAAAATGCAAGAAAGAGGACATATGAAAAATATGAACAATTTAAACAGGAAATATAAACGTAGGAACAATATAAACAGGAAGAATATAAAAATAAGAAGTGTATATAAACAGACTCAGGAGTTGAATTTACACCACTGCACAGAGGGGATATTCATGTTGCACATAGAGTGATGATATTACACCTGATCATTGCACAATGAAATTCACCTGTGTGTAATATTGATTTTGCACACTGATGATACTACAGCTGACTGAAGTATTGAATATTGCACATTGAAATAAAAATGTCACCTGTGTGAAATATTGTACCTGATAATAAGTACTAATACTGAACAACTGGTGTACAGTACAGCTGGTAGTGCAGTTTTAGGGAGTTTATAGTAAGTATGTGGTCTACTGGGATCAGTGCTGGTTGTACAGTCTGACAGCTGCAGGATGTTTCATTCTCACAAACATCACGCACTGAAGACAGCAACTCCTTACTGGCAGGCCACCCAGCATGTACGTTCAAACCTCTACAGATGATCCAGAACTCAGCAGCATGTTTGGTTTTTTTAATCAGCCAATAACAGCACATGTCATTCTGCTGTTCAGGTCGCTCCACTGGCTCCTAGTCACTGCCCGCATCAAATAGGGAGACACCACTGCAGCAATGACAGCTTGTTAGCTTCCTGTACTTTGCAGATTCGTATATACAGAACCTTCAAATAGTGTTTATGTGTCAATTACTCCAAAGCTAGAGGCAGCTTTTATTAAATATATATTTTCAATTTCAAAAATATTTATGTGGGGTTGCAACTTCATGTTTTATAGACGTTGGAGTGGACAAATCCCCTCCGTCCCCCTGGGAGCTGCACTCACTAGAAATGTTGTCAGACTCTGTACATACTGTACATACCACTGTAAACCCTGTTTGAGCCAAGCTCAAAACTGTATTTATCTTTGCTTGACATGGTTTGGCAGTGGCAGATGAGCTGGATCTTTTGGGGGGATTAGACGTGTCCCATTCTCCTTCATTTCTTAATGAACTTCATTGACTATAAAACCAAACACTACGTGGAATAACAGTCTGATGTTTTATAGAGTCTGAGGAAACGATCTGCTGTGCCTCTGAGAAAAGCTTTAGAAAATTCAATCAGTGATAGAATGCAGCGCAGAGATTAGCTTCATATTATCCAGTGAATCAGCACGCATGTATAATGTTATCGGGTGCAGGAGGGCGATCACACTACAGCTGCTGCTGAGGAGGACTTTCTGCCTCACAACTGACATAATGGGTTTGGAGTTTTGGGTGATGATCAAAGTCGACTTTATCTGCTCAATCAGAAAACAGACAAGACGATAAATTACATTTAAGAAGAGAAATATAACCTAAAACCTAAAACCTCCAGATGTTGAATTTTCTTAACATATTATGGATGACATAATCATTCATGTAATACACTGAGTGTTATACTTGAATGAAGATTATCTCACACTAAAACAATATCTCTTCTGAAACAAACATTATATATTAATTTATTCCTATAAGGGAAAAAGCTGCTTCATTTAATCTCCACTCAAGAATTGTCTGAAACTGTGAATACACACACACACACACACACACACACACACACACACACACACACACACACACACACACACACACAACTCAGTGGACTGAAAAAGCAGCAGAAGAATATTGAAGTGAACATTGCACTATATGTTTTCAATTTGACACGCACGAGGCGGCTGTAGGCTGTTCCATGACAAAAACACGAGGCATGAGGATGCAATTGCATTAAGCCACGATGCCTTTAAATAGCAATATCCTGCCAGACAAAAGACTAATTAATGTGGTTTGGGTCCGTTAGTGTCCAGTGTGTGTTTAGTCTTCAGGTCTGAACTGTCTGCAGGCTGAGCCTTAATCTCAGTCAGATTACCAAGAAGAAGCTCTCTATGTTGTTATCACAGACAGAAAGTAAAGTTTTCAGATTTGTTGTTACTGAATGTGGACCTGAACACATTTATCTATAACACTGATGGATACAGTAATAAATCTCAAATAGGAACAAATGTACATACAATTTAGCCTAAAGGACTTTTAAAGCAGAGATATGTAAGATGGATTCAGAAATGAATACAGCAGTCCAAATGATATTAACTCTTTCCCCGTCACTGACAAGATGAGGAGATATCTCATCAATTGCTAATTTCACTACCAGGCGATAGAAAACACTGTGATGCATCGTCTTTCACTCGAAGAAGAAGAGAACCACTGGAATTTAGCACCAGAAGAAGATGATTGTGTTATCTGGCATGAAAACATCAGCGCACAGTGATGGTGACCAGGTACAGAACGAGGCAGTCAGGACACAGTGAGGCTGCTAACACCACAGCCCCTGGGAGTCACGCTGCAGCTGGATTCAGAGAGCGCCACGATCCGGCCATAGAGCGGCGCTGCTTGCGCTGCAGTCCCCGAAAAAAAATTTGAAGTCAATATCCTGCTTAAAAACGTCCCTTTCATAAAAAAGCTGTTTTCTCAGTTTTTTTGTCTGAAAGTGATTTTTTTTGATGCAACCAACCAACAATCAAGTGCTTATAAAAAAAGAATGAATGAAGCTGGAACAAAACATCAGGATCTGTTCTTTCTTTTGATATAATCCATGTTAACATATTCAGAGAACTGAATATTCTGTGGGTGTTGAAAAATCAGTGAATTATGTCAAAAATGCTGGCGCTGGCTGGCAACTTTAAAAAAAATGCTCGCAGGGAAAGAGTTAAATAGGTTGATTCCGTATTTGATATATGATCTGAACAGGACTGCAAGACGAGTGCAACATTTTATTTTGACACTGACAAGCAATGATGAGTTAAGACCATTATTCTGAAATCAGCCCACTACTGTGAAAATACAAACTGCATTTAGAGTTCGGTCACTGCCAACTCCATTAACATTTTGCTCAATTTAACCATTACAAAGATCAACTCTTTCTAAAAGATTATTAATGATTTCTTACAACTCATAAACAGATGCTAACTCATTTGGCAAACATTCAGCATTAATTTGAACTGTAATTAACGGGAAATGGGCAAAGAAATACAGTTATTTTGGCTCGAAATGTAAATTTGAAAGGAGAACATACTGGCCATAATGTTATTAAACAAGCAAATATTACAATTTAGCATTTGTTCTTAATCTCTTACAATATCATGATCATTTTATGATTTAGTACAATAAATATATTACAGAATCTTTCCTTCACTTTCACTTCACCTTTTCCTTCACTGACCTCTACCTCTGATCAGCTCAAACATTTTAATGCAGAAAACAACCTTTCCTTTCTCTTGTATTTTCCTTTCTCAGGTTTGATTGCCAAACAACAAAATGCTTTTTACCCATCAACTTTCAAAACTTGGTCTCTCTTTGAGCGGATGATATTATTTTCAGGACGATGAACAGAAATCTGACCTTTTGATAACTGCCTGTGGTTTTCACATAAAACTGTTGTTTCAGTACAAAACTACAGCAGTAAACAAAGAATATTTCCATGTATCCCACGTGGGTCAGGACAACGCCCTCTGCGACCTTTTTGTAATGCTCATGTAAACACATTTGTCAGAGTTGTAAATTGGATTGAAGACATTCGGGAGAAATATTGGCTCATGTAACTGCAGCTAATATTTGATATAAATAAAATTACTCTTGAAGAAAATCTCATCATGTCTCTGAGGGTGAGAAGGGTTTTTCTTTTTCTCCAGCCTGCAGATCATTTTGTCCCACAGAAACACAAACAGCAGCGACATGGACCAGATGTCGCCCAGAAAACACATCAAGCTGGATCATAGTGAATAATTCATACACAGATAATACTGTGTGTGTTTTCTAATGTTGATGCTCCATCTGTTCACATGCAGCCCAGAGGACACTTAATGCTGTTTTCACACTGCAGATCTACCATTTAAATTAACACTGTGTCAGTCTACAGCGTCACAGAGTTAAAGGGAGAGTACGGATTATTTGATGTGCATGGATTGTATGAGTTACAGTGTATTAGTTACAGTAGATAGCGGTCGGTACGCTCCCAGTTTGGAGAAGCAGGGAGGAGCACTTGCACAGAAGCTAAGCAATGAACAGTTGTGGACAGGGTCAGCAACAAACCGTATTTTATCCACGTTTATTTTCTACCCAAAACAATCAATATCACCTTAAGTGTACACTATATTTAGAATATTTCTGCCGCCTTACTTTCTTGTCACACGTCCTTTTCCAACATTAAACCTCCATTATATAAGCCTAATAGCTCTCTGTCCAAACCAACCAAACTCCACAGGCAAAATCCCTAATTTTAGGATTGCTGGCTCACCACTGCCTCGATCTGTCACTTTGTGTGTGTTATTGTGTGACTTCAGTATTTTAAATGGAGAGTTCAGCTTCACCAGAGTCACACAGTAACACAAACAAACTTATATAAAATAAATAAATATAAATACGTAGATCAAGGCAGTGGCTTACTTGCCAACTTTGACAACTATAAATGGATGATTTTGAAACCAAAGAGGGGAAAAGTTTGAATTTCATGGTGACTTTTAAAGAATGAAAATAAAATAATATGTACACATTTATTTGGCAAACAGATGCCTGCAGGTGACCGATAACTGACATTTATTAGCTGTAAAACTCAATGGGAACACAGCCTTGCATGGTCCAATTTCAAAATAAGACAAAAAATTTTTTGCCAATATTCACAACTGAGTATTTGTCTTATATAATGTCAGCTTCCTGCCAGAAAAGGTAAAGCAGTATCTAAATAAAGCGCACACTTGAACTGATATTGATTTTTTTTTAGTTGGACATTTTTTAAAACACCTTTTCTTACTGAACCCGTCCAGCATTTCATTTCAGCAGTGCTTTGTTTAGCTTCTGTACTGGTGCACCGCTCTGCTTCCCAAACTGAGGTAGTGCCAAGAAAGAAAGGAAACAGGCAGCAACTTCTCAGAGTGTAGAACTGAGAAAAAACTGAGACCTGAAAGTTTTCTTGTTATCGAGCCAAAATAGTTGCAGGCAGATAACTGGATATGAGGCAATTTTGACCTTTGACCTTATTTGGAAGTTCCTGTGTTCTGTCTTTGCAGAGCTCACCAAAAAATATTTGGGTCATACCAAAGCAAAAGGCAGTAACTTCCATTTTATCTGATCACTTTAGCTTTAAAAAGATGATGATTTAAAATGAAGTTACACCTTTTACTGTTATTCTTTACATTATTGTTATTATCATTATGTATTTTCAACATTTACTATTATATTACGGTACACTTGTAATGTTCCAAATTACCTTTTAAAATCAAATTATTTTAATGGTTTTGTGATGTTTCTGAGCATTTGAAGCTAAAAACATGTATATTCTAATAATATAAAATTGGAATTATAAATATAAAAGGCAATATGCTGCAACAGAAAAACTATTAAATACCATCAAACCTTTTATGATAAAATATGACACTGATTGCTTCATTTTAATGTCATGCATTTTCACAGCTGGTAGAGTTGTTGTAGTGGTGAGTCTGAGAGTTATGAGTTATGCACATACTTGACTTTTTCTTCATTTTCCTACAGATAATTTACATGTTAGAATACAGTAACTGAAGTTATGGTGGTTTGCTGTGGTTTCTCTACTTTTTGCATTTACTGCAATTTCAACCCCATATTTTCTTCAAAATAAAACATATTTCAGAGAAGGTATTTGTCCACATGACAAAGGATGTCTTTAATGTTGTAAAAATGATTATAACTAAATCTTGACAAAGAATGAAGTTACTACTTTTTCCCTTTGTAGGGCAGAATACACTGACTATAGGTAAGTGCCTCATAAAACCCCACTTCAAATAATCCAAATTATCCCTTTAATGCTTTGACCTGCTGCTCTGATGCTTATGTGTCCACATGAGGTCCTTTGTCCCATGTGCAACAATATGTGGTTTAGTGAGTTTGAACAGTATTTTGAGTAGACAGAAGCACGCTTTATTGGGATATATTTTGTTTACTGAGACTGGTTACCAAGGTGGGTCAGCTAAGCTGGCATTCTGGGTAACGTATCACAGGGAAAATGAGCTCACGAGACAGTAATTACCACCCTTCATCACAATATAATGAAGACAAAGAGAGAGGAAGAGGATTTTAAAGACCCAGAATGCGTCACAACCTGCATTAAAACTCTGGTATCAGCTTGACTTTTCTCTAACATCTGCTCCTGGACAGGTTCACTAAGCAGCTTCTATATTTGTGTTCACTATTTTTGGTCCGTTTCCTCCTCCTCTTCCTCTGCTGTGCTGTGTAACAGCTCTGATTAGTCCATTAGTCACAGAGAGGAGCCCAGTTTATCATCGGTGAACGAGCCATCGCTCCTGCTTCGCTAAACGATCCATCAATGTTGTTAGTTGCTTTATTTGTTGGAAATACTTCAGAGAAGAAAAGATAAGATGAATTGCTGCAGCATGTCTTTCTCATTACAGCAGTAAAACAGGAGGAAGACGAAGGGCAGTGGTCGCAGTAAACACCTTGTAAAATGTTTGTTGAGTACGAGGGAAAACACAATCAGGTGAAAGCAGGGATTTCTTGTTGATAAATCTTGAATCTGTGAGGGGAGTCTGATTCTAAAAATACAAAACAAAGAAAATGGTGTCACTTCAAGCAAAACAAGAGCGTGTCATCACCTCACTAACTATGATGAAAAGATGAGAGCTTCAGTCAAAACTTTCAAGACCGGCAAATAAGAAAACCAGCCAGCAGCTCTGTGAGCTAAATGCTAATGTCATCATGCTGACATGCCCAGTGCTATTTGCATGCTAATGTTTTAACAGTTCTTTTTTTAATGTTTGAAATTACAGTTATGATTATGATTTTAAAATAAAGAACGATATCCTACCATGCACAGTGCACACACACACAGTTGTGCACAACAAAGTAAGGAACCGCTAGACAAACTAATAAACCTAAGAACAGACAAACATCTGCAAGAGCTGCAAGGATTAATCTATTATTGATCAACTATCAAATTAATCTGCATCCACTTTGATAATCGACTAATCTTTTCAGTCATTTTTTAAAAACAAAAAGTCCAAATTCTCTGATTTCAGCTTCATAAATATGAACATTTTCTGCTTCTTAAATGTGAATATTTTCTGCTTTCTTTACTCCTCTCAGAGAAAACAAGACTTTTGAGCATGTCATCTTGGGCTTCAATCACCTTTTTTCACCATTTTCTTACATTTTATGGACCAAACAACAATAAATTGAGGAAATAATTGAATAATTGATGGCAAAATAATCATTAGTTGCAGCTCTAAACACACAAGGCTAAATAATTTCACCGCACTTTATATTGAGGTCATCCAAAAGTAACAAAAGGGGAGGCCCTAGAATACCCTTTTTTTTAATGATTTACAGTTTTTATTTTATAATACTCAAACCAAACATATCACCTGATATACATAATACAACAGAATACATTTTTACAGTAACCCTTCCAGTCTGTCAGCACTAATTAGTAAAGTACGGCTGAGGCTGATGGGGATGTCACGACTTTTGCAGGTCCCAAATACCAATTTTTGGGCTTTGAATCTTCAGTGAAAATTGTCTGTTAATATTTAGAGCTTCAGTGCCTCAAAAGTAAAAATGATGAGCAAGCATGTGTTGAACAATTGTAAGCAGGTATTATTCAGGTTTTATTCAAGACCAATTTAACAGAGGACTCCATTTCTCACTCTTTATCAGTCTGTTTTTTAGTGCATCTGACATTGTGTCCTTCTTTTTACCAAAAAATAAAGAATTTCAAACATTGATTACCATGGCAATGGTCAAAACTTTGAAAGTGTTCAGGTCAGTGTTTGTTACTAAAAAAAAAAGTATCGGTCTGATTTAAGGCCGTAGAAAAAAAAATCTGTGGATCACCAGAGTCATGGGAATTCATTATTCATCAGTTTATCAGTTCAACAAAATTTATCTTAAAAACCTAAAAATAACAGATAGAAAGTGACAATAAGTATTTATAAACATTAAGATAAAAAGAAGAAAGATATGTATGTACATATCAGTTTAAAAATATAAAATCTAAGAACTATAAAATGTAAAGTATTAAGTACAGGGCTGTACACACAAGACTATTTACAATATATACACCTTCCACTGTAAACTTTGTTGCCTTGAAGAGGCAGATTGCACAAAGGGTATGATAGATTGCACTAAATATTAGTGTTAGCAGCAAGAGATTTAACAAAGTGAGAGATTTAACAAAGTGAGCATACAATATTGCACAAGGAATATGCAGCAGACCTAATAGTGCTACATTACGTCATGCTGGTGTTGGTGTTATAAAGTCTGACAGCTGATGGGATGAAGGACCTGCGGTAGCGCTCCCTCTTGCACTGTGGATGCAGCAGTCTGCTGCTGAACGAGCTGCTCAAAGCTCTTACAGTCTCATGCAGGGGGTGAGAGGTGTTGCCCATGATAGATGTCAGTTTTGTTAACATCCTCCTTTCACCCACCTCCTCGATGGTCTCCAGGGGACAGTCCAGGACAGAGCTGGCCCTCCTGACCAGCTTGTTCAGTCTTTTCCTGTCCCTCTCTGTACTTCCACAGCCCCAGCAGACCACTGCATACAGGATGACAGATGCTACCACAGTGTCATAGAAAGTTCTCAGCAGTGTCCTGCACACACCAAAGGACCTCAGTCTCCTCAGCAGGTGAAGACGACTTTGGCCTTTCTTGTACAGGGCGTTGGTGTTAGTGGACCAGTCCAGTTTATTATTGAGGTGAACACCCAGGTATCCATACTCTCCCACAATCTCAATGTCCAAACCCTGGATGTTCACTGGGGTAGTCTGGGGCGCGTTCCTGCGAAAATACACCACTAACTTCTTTGTCTTGCTGGTGTTGATGTGGAGGTGGTTGACACCACACCATTTGACAAAGTCAGTGATGACACTCCTGTACTCCAGTTCATTCCCTTCAGACACACATCCTACGATGGCAGTGTCATCAGAGAACTTCTGGAGGTGACAGCTGTCCGAATTGTTTCTGAAGTCCACAGGGTGTACAGGGTGAAGACGAAGGGGGCAAAGACTGTCCCCTGGGGGGCCCCCATGCTGCAGACTACCACATCAGACACACAGTCATGAAGCCTCACATACTGCGGTCTGCTTGTGAGGTAGTCGATGGTCCATGCAGTCAGGTGGCAGTCAATTCCAGCTCCTTCCAGCTTCCCCCTGAGCAGTGATGGCTGTATCGTGTTGAAAGCACTAGAGAAGTCAAAAAACATGACTCTCACAGTGCTACCGGAGCTCTCCAGGTGAGATAGTGCCCGATACAGCAGATAGATGAGTGCGTCATCAACTCCAATGCCTGGCTGATAGGCAAACTGCAGGGGGTCCAGTTCTGCTCTCACCAGGGGTCGGAGGTGGTTAAGTATAATCCTCTCCATGGTCTTCATCAGGTGGGAGGTCAAGGCTACAGGTCTGAAGTGGTTGGGCTCCCTGGTGCCGTCTTTGGTACCGGAACCACACAGGAAGTCTTCCACAGGACAGGAACTCTCTCCAGACTGAGGCTCAGGTTGAAGATGTGCAGAACTACCTCACAGAGCTGAACTACACAGTCCCTCAGCAGTCTGGAGCTGATGCCATCTGGACCCATAGCCTTTCTTGCCCTGATCTTCATGAGCTCCCTCCTCACCTGGTCAACTGTTATGGAGAGGCCGGAGCAGGGGGTGGGGGGTGACTCCAGCTGAGGAAGAGCAAGATAGGGGGAGGGGGGAGTGCCAGAGTGGGTGAGGAGGTCCTGGGTCGGTGCTGCAGTGGGTGGGGGAGGGAGTGGGAACAGAATCAAACCTGTTGAAAACAGATTTAGTTCATTTGCCCACTCCCGGTCTCCAAACTCGGGGCCCCCCCGCTGTCTTTGTTACGACCAGAGATTGTGTTCAGGCCTCTCCACACCTCACGCACGTTGTTCTGTTGAAGGTGCTCCTCCAGCTTCCTCCTGTAGCTGTCTTTGCCCCCCCTTCTGGAGGCTCTAGAGAAGAAGTCATGATCAAACACTTAAGGATTCATCCTACTTGGATTATCAATTTTAATGACAATCTGTCGAGGTTTCAGTCTGGACTAAAGTGGTGGACTGATCATCGACATCCAAAGAACCACACGAACACTGTGACTAACAATGATAAATATTCTCTGATTACAGCTTCTCCAATCTGGAACTATTGATTAGACAAAAGCCTCCTGCCTCTTGGCCACGTCGTCACTGTAAATGAGAACTGTTTCTCAGTTGACTTACCTATTTAAATCAAAGTTAAATAAATACATAAAAGGCTATGTGGAGACATTTTTCCACAATATTCTGCCATTTTATAGACTAAACCACTGATTATCTTACATCTTGTCACTAATCACTAATGCACGATGCAGAATATCTTTGCTGTGTGCATTTCTATGTTAACAATGTTTCAGTTTCTTCTGTACAGCAAGTACCCCATTTTTTTGTATTCAACAGCATTTTCACGATTATCTCTTTTTCTCTTCTAACCTACATGGTCACAGCAGATGGCCGACCGTGACAAAGCCAAGTCTCTGCCTGTTAAAAGGACAGTTCACCCAAAAATGAAAATTCAGTCATTATCTACTCACCCTTATGTCAACCGAAGGTTGAGTTTAGGTTTTTTAGCCGATAAAACACTGCTGGAGTTTCACATGAAAACAGTGTTGCAGAATCTCTAAAACAATGGAAGTGAATGGTGACCAGTTTTCAAATGTAAAAACAACAACAGAATAAAAACATAAAATGCCTCCATACTGCTTGTCTGCTGTAATCCAAGTCTCCTAAAGCCCCAACATGCTGAGCTGACTAAAGAAAGGTTACTCACACCATGTTTTTAGTCTGAATCTTCACTGTAGATCCTGAGCTTGGAGCCACGATCACATGCACACTGTCTGAACTGTGTGTGTGTATTGTGACAGTGTGCAAGTGACATGTTGAGATTTAAGGAGACCTGGATTGTGCCAGACTGGTCACCATTCACTTCCATTGTTTGGGGGATTCTGCTACACTGTTTTCCTGTGAAACTCCAGCAGTGTTTTGCTCCTAACAAAACAAACCCGACCTTCGATCAGCATGAGGGTGATTAGATAATGACTGAGTTTTCATTTTTGGGTGAATAATCCCTTTAAAAGGAAGTTTGTCCTCACCACAGTCACATTGGTGCTTGCTCATGGTGGAAACTTGGTTCTCTGTAATTAAAAAGATTAAAAAGTGTGCAGTGTGTAGAGCTGCTCGATATAAAAAATGCCAAGCTAACTTCTGTTGTGATTTGGTGCTGTATAAATAAAACTGACTTTGCTTGATGATCTTAAAACAGCTGTGATCAAATCAGTTTACTGACTGAATAACAAAAAGTACCCAACCAAAGTGTCGGTTTTTAATCAGTTGGCTGAGAGGAAGAAATAAAAATGTAATGTCTACTGTCCACAAGATGGATGCTGCTGTCCACACTTTTCTCCCTCCCTCTATCGTCCTCCCCTCTTTACTTTCTACAGCTCTCTCCTCTGCTCGTGTGTGTGTGTGTGTGTGTGTTAATGTGTGTGCGCGTCCTCGTGCTTCTTGTCTTTATCCGGGGTGTTTGGCTCAGCCAGCCGAGCGTTGCCGCTGTCAGCAGTTCACTGCCTCTCCAGAAAGAAAAGTCCTGACTCCGGCACTTCTAGTTAAAGCAGTAATCTGCGTCCTCGCTGCTTATTCCCCAAGGTCAAAACCGCAAATTAGAAACCTGAATGTCTTGTATTGTTGTCTGTGATAAACTCTGAGTCCGGCGAACCTGCAGCTGTTGCCTGTATTTATCCAGGGAGGGTCTGCTCAGCACACACATGCTGCTTCCTACAGTTTATCCAGGCAGAGAGAAATATGACACGTGTGTTTTTATGTCTCCTCTCTACCTCCATTTATTCAGGAAAAGTAGAGTAAGCAACATGCTCTCTTTCTAACACCGAAACTACAGAACAGGGCCACATTTCCCAGTTTCCATATAATCTTAGTGTTCTACAAAGGTTTCTAAGGTATAACTTAGCAAAGAAACTTCTTTTCCTACAAGTGTTTCCCAGACTCAGTGGGTGCCCTTAAGGAAGAGCTGCTAAGGTACATTGTAAGTTAAGTAAGCTGTCTTTTGCTGCAATGTACACATCTATTTATCACTTGTAAAGGCTACTAAATGACATTATAACGTAACAAGTGTTGCCATAATCATCATACTCATAATCATTCAGAGTCAGACAGAAAAAGTGTGAGAAAACAGCATTATAATGAAGTACTGCTGCAGAAAAGCTTGAGCCTAAAAAAAGATGAAGAAATGAAAGAAAACCAGTTTGTTTGGTACAGACCCCAACAAATATCACCATCATCATGATTGTGATAGTTTCTTTTCAGCAAAAACGAAAACTGTGACACAAAAATGATAATTTCCACTAATCGTATCGAAATATCAGTCAAATAATCGCATTATTATTATTTTTTTTACCATATTGTGCAGCCCTGCTTTGAGGAAAACAATTCTAGCACCACACTGAGGTTGCCAGTGCACCAACGTTAGGCTGATGCTAATACTGATATTAGGGAGTAAAAAAATTCTGATATCAAAGTCTTTATTTATACCTATGATATATATAGTGAATAATTATAATAACCATTATTAAAAAAATAAATAGTACAACTTGAATTAAGAAAAAGGATCACATGTACATAAAATGCTGCCTATAAAAAAAGTTTGTTCATATGAATAACATACGCATACACCAATACATATACTGTATAGCTTTGCTAGGCCACTATCAGCTGACTGATATATCTGTCTGGCTCTAAACAATATATAACGTGTTTTAATATCATCTTTTTCTCCCTCATGGAGTTTATCGGCTGTCAAATGTTAGCTTTCATGTTTTAGTAGATAACAGTTTCACAGTAAAGACTTTAATACTGCAGATGTAATTCACTTTACAAGGAGTCAGTTTTAAGGTTCCTGTCCACAAATGGATGCACAAGACTGAAGGCTGCAGGGAAGTTTAGTCATTTTAGGGCATAAATTATTCACATGAATGTAAGAGAGAACTAAAACAAAAAGGGTAAAAAAAAAAAAAAAAAACTGAAATACCATCCTTGCACGTCTTTGATTCACTGCAGATCCCATTTCAGAAAATCAATCATTTTAATCTGGAGACAGCAATTAACTCTCCAACCAATAACTGCTTTACCAAGGATGGCCTGTGTGAAATGTAGACGATGATTAAATTTAACAACCAGTTTTGTGTCATATGAAGTAACGCTGCAAATGTGCATACACACAAAAATAATGAGGCTTGGACTGACTCACTGCAAAGAGCTCTCAATATATCTTTATGTTTAAGCTTTTTAGGCTTTACCTGATAATTCAGGCAGCTAAAATTTCACAGTGGACAAAAAGGTGGAAATGTTAATCTTGTGCATCCTGATTTCCTGGATTTTGTATATCAGAGACAGGCAGGATGCCAAACACTGTAGCTTCTTGAGAGTTCCACCAATCACAGCAGTCCCCCGTGCGAATGTCATACACATATGTCTTGATGAACTGATTCAGTGTTTCGTACTTTTATTTTTTATTTTGTCACAGGTACTAAAAAAAGCACACTTTTTGTCACTGTTAATGACATTTATCAATGCTATATGCACTTGTATATTTTATAATTTTATGCTGCTTTGACTGAGTTTGAGCTCTTCTTTTGTTTATTTTTGGTGTCCCCCCCCCGCCCCCCCCAGGTGCACTACAAATACAGCATATTTTGTTACAGTTGTGCAGTTTTATTCTCCCTGGAACAAGTTGCCTTTGATTTTTAATGAATTAGACAAAATAATTAGCAATTTAAACTTAAACATTAAAATGCAAAAACATGCATTACACTTTTTTTTTAGAAAAGCTGCCATGAAAGCAGGCATTTTAGGGCTGCAACAATCCCAAAAACACCCTGCAAAATTCTGGAAAGACTGTGTAGTCAGTGTATTACCTACAGTAAATGGTAGCCAGTCCGCTCCCAGTTTGGAGAAGCAGCTGGAGTACCAGTGTAGGAGGCTAAGCAATGTACTGCTGTGGACAGTGTCCGCAACAAAACATATTTTGTTGGGTGTTGGTGTAAAAGATATATTGTGCCTTTGATTTATATACATAGCATTAACTCCATAGCCTGTTTATCCATGGTAGAAGCACAAAGAGCAAGGAAAGAGGACCTACTCAACAAAATCTGAGCAAGTGAACATAATCAAGCAGGTGAAACACTCCGCTACTGAAATGCTTCTGAAACGCTGCTGGTGAGGCTTGCAGATATGCAGAGGATGGATCAGAACTGTGCTGCAGACATGCCATGCTTGGTGGAGACTCTTCCTTGCAGGAAAACATATCACATTTCAAATCAAAGAACACCAGATGAATGTCTCCATTTTTTTGTAGTTATAAATCGCATTTTTGTTGTGTTGGTTTTCTCCCTTCAAGCTGAAATAAAACACATTTAGTCACAAACAGAGTGTGAGAGAGAGTGACCGAGCATCAAAGAATCTCATCTCACCAAAACTCCAAAAATCAATCAGGAAGCCGCTGGTCAATGCAACGCAGCAATTATCCAGAATGGCCGAAATGCCCTTTAACAGATCCAGAGACTAATTCGTTTTGACTGAAGCAAATGGACGGGTGGGTCTGATTATCTCTCTGCACGCAGCTGGCCTTCTTTAACACACACACACACACACACACAGAGAGAGAGAGAGAGAGAGAGAGAGAGAGAGAGCGAGAGAGAGAGAGAGAGAGAGAGAGAGAAAGAAAGAGAGAGAGAGAGAAGTAAATAGACAAATTCCACATCACTGATACACTCATGCAAACACACACACATGTAGCTTGTCTGAAAGCATTAGTATCTGAATGGATTGATCAGCATGCCTGGGCACATCTGAGCTCCCTCAGATGAATTAGAGGACGATCACCTTGGGAAAAGCTTATGTTCAATGAATGAGAATATTGATTAGTGTGAAACCTGCTCATATCTGACACTGATTCACTTCCCACATCTTTGAAATGTAAAGCGCATTAGGAAGAGATTAGTATTGAAAGGATGAGTTAGATTGCACAAACATCCAGATCCTTTAATTAAAGGGTAAGATTTTTGACCTGGATCTTTCCCATGCTTTTGTGTCTAAGTGACTAATGTGGACAGCATTTTTTGAAATTGGTCCAGTATTGAGTGAGACCACTGCAGCCATCAGCTGCAAAATTGCAAACCTTCAATGTACGTCGACTAAAAGTTCTTGTTTTGGCACTGACAGG
Source organism: Lutjanus erythropterus (assembly GCF_056507025.1). Lineage (NCBI taxonomy): Eukaryota > Metazoa > Chordata > Actinopteri > Lutjaniformes > Lutjanidae > Lutjanus > Lutjanus erythropterus. Next base: position 40,104,645 of record NC_139321.1, on the reverse strand, counting down.
CTCAGATTGTTATTGTGCCTGACAAAATTATGGAAGGGATCCCTACAGAGATAGACATTTTTATTAAAGAGTAAAGTCCTTTTTGTTTAACCAGAAAACACCAAACTCAATTTACAGAAATGATAATTTTATCATTATATGACAAATTCCACAGAAACAAAATAAAACTCACTAGAAATGTATTTGTTGATCCATCCATCCATCCATCGTCAACCACTTATCCGAAGTTGGGTGTTATAGGTAACAGTTCCAGCAGGGGGTCCCAAACTTCCCTTTCCAAAGCTACATTAACCAGCTCTGACTGGGGGATCCCAAGGCGTTCCCAGGCCAGGGTGGAGATATAATCCCTCCACGTAGTCCTTGGTCTGCCCCATGGCCTCCTCCCTGCTGGAGGTGCCTGGAACATCTCCCTAGGGAGGCGACCATATGGGATCCTTACAAGACCCCACCTCAGAAAACCCATTTCAGCTGCTTGTATCTGTGATCTCGTTCTTTCAGTCATGACCCACCCTTCATGACCATAGGTGAGAACAGGACTGAAGACTGACTGATAGATCAAATGCTTTGCCTTCTGAATGAATGAAGTGTGTTTTATGCTTTTTCTGGCAGGCAACCACCGTAAAGTGAACAAAATATCACTTGCTTCTCTAAACTTGGACCATTGCAAACAGCATCAACTGTAACTAATACACTGACTATGGATAAGAGCTTCATACAACATCATCATGCATCATCTGCATCAAATAATCTGAACGATCCCTTTAATCAGCGCCGAATGATTTTGGTCTTTTTCAGAACATGAGACAGTGGTGGTCTTCAGCCTCTTGTGGTCAGAATGTGCATCACTAGCAAAACCTGTCTTCATCTGTTCTTAAGTCATAAACTCAGGAGAGAAAACAATTTAGATTAGACTCAGAAAATAAGAGCATAAGAATTTTTTCTCACTTGCCTCTCAGGGCTTCTGTAATTTAATGCTGTTCTCTATGCAGTGAGCTTTACTGCCACATCAAAGTGACAAAATAGAAGTGATTTATAGACCACCGGTAAGTGGAGCGGTGAGGTTGCACCATGTAGATCAGACCATTAAAAGTCAAATCAGATGGACCTTACTGCTTACACAATGAGACGGGCAGATGAAGGAGACCCTGCAGGCATCTATATTTGATTTATTATCCCAAAATGCTCGCTGGCAATCACATCCATGGATATTGACCGACCTCTTCGCAATGTCTATGCGACAATAAACAACAGCTGGGATCAGCAGGGAGACTGATGGGATGACACGCTCAAGGGCCATCCAGGAACATCAGGCCACGATGCTAAATTCAATACCAGGTGCTTGACTCAAACTGATTTGCATGTTGGCACCCAAAATCAAAGGCACAATATATCTTTTACACCAACACCCATAGCCCTCCACAGATTCCCACTGGGTTCCATAAAAATAAATAGCTCAACACTCTTCTCCATATTTCTGGGTATGTTCAAACAGTGAAAGCACTTTTTGCCACAAAGAATTAATCAACCTTTTGGAAGACTTTCATGCAGTGACTAATACGAGTGAGTCAGCAGAGAAACTTCATCTCACAGGAAGGTTTTGAGCACATTTTTTTCTTGGACACAAGTACAGATCTCATAGGGTGGAACCAAATTAAAATTAATTAAAGGAGGGACTGATTCTGCTTCATGACACCCCTCCTAAGATTACAGGATGCTGCGAGGCCAAACATCCTGCAGCCTGCTGGTCTGAGGCTCCAGAGAGGGAACAGCCACCTGTCACCGGACCAGGCCGAGCGCCTCGCACATGGGCTCACACTGGGCACGGCTGTCACGACTAAGGAAGATGAAGTGGTCAAGAGAAAACGGGTTAGACAGGCAGACACGCCCACTGTCAAGTGCTGGTTGTTTTAGACAGAGGGGTTATCAAAGTGCGGCCCGCAAGCCAAAGGCAGCCCTCTGAAACATTTTCTACAGCTTCCAATCCCTTAACTTTTAATAGCCAACATTAATTACACCACTCAGCCACTGCATCAAAATGGGCCCAACAAGGATTGGCATCATTTGGATTTTAAAGATTCTAAGTCTCGATTTTGGTTCCCAGTGATGCTCGATTCCAATTCACTGAGTGTCGTCCTGCATTCTTCACAGCAGGGTTGTGTGATACACTAAAAACTAAAACTTTGAGGGTTTTTGAGGCTGCTTCATTTTAAGACAGAGGGTATCATGTCCTTGTAATGAGTTTTGCGGCACAGCATTTGTTAAATTGGGGTGAATATCACCGCATGTTCACACTGCCAGTGGCATAGCTGCAAAACGGCTAAACGTGGCAAGCTACATTGATGCTGAGTCGCCCATCAAGTGCTGCTTGTTGACATCAAAGAGTGGTAGTATTGGTTGCGTTTGAGTCAGCGAACATGAATTGTCAAGCTGCAATTTTTGGTGATGTCACAGTAAGAGAGAAGGTTTGGATTACTGGAAACTGGCTAATAGCAATTTGCTTTTTACACGGCAAAGGAACTGTGGGGAAACAGGAAGCCAAAGCGGTAAAACAAAAACATATGATTGGTTGACATGTCACCGCATTATCAGAGCACTGAAAATAGTTTAAATCTGTGCCTCATGCCCGATACGCTGGTGACATCAGTGTCTTCATGCTCAGTGTTGCTGACTTTCATTGAAAATTACTTGTAGCCTGATGCTTTATTGCTTCTAGTCTGAACATACGTCACAAGACTCAGGGAGGCATGCATACATTCAACTCACATGTCTATACATCCTGGCAGATAGCCAGGTCACAGTAGTTATTTGAAGTACACGGCTTAATTTCAATCAAGCCTGAGTGAAATTTGGAAACAATAAACAGAAGTGAAATTTAAATTTCTTCATGATTTCTTTGGATGGATTTTTATTTGGTATCAGTTCTCAATGCCCAACCCTACGAACAAATGTTTTTACTTCTATTGGTTACATGGCAAGTGGTGGCACTTCCCAAGTATCACTGAAATTAATTATACTCTCATCAATGTCTGTGCTGTATTTTGGTGCACAACTCAGCAGTTTTATGTAGAAGATGGAAGAGCAAATAAACCAAAAACGCTGTACGGTTGAGGAGAAAATGTTTCAGGAAAAATGCATCAACTCTTACTTAGTCGGACCTTGGACACAAACAGTCATCTACCTCATCTGTACAGGTGAATTTTGTACTCATGAATCTAATATTAAATGCCATTATCAAACCAATCACAAAACCTATAACAAGTTTTTGGGTTTTTCTGTGCAGACCTCAATTGTTGGCACTCAAGTCCATGTCGTCAAGTCTCTGAGACCCCGTGTTTTAAGGTTTTTAACACTATCTGCTGGTGACGATCACTACTTTGTTCTGAGATGAAAGAACACAACAAAGAAAGACAGTAGATCTTAGTAGTTATATTTTTGCTGCTGAAAAGTAACTATGAACTCCAGCAGAAAGTCTACTGTAATGTAAACACTAATGCACAGCACAAAAACCAGTTTATCTACTTAACCTGAGTGCAACACCTTCAGATACCTTGTTTTCCCTCATCAGCAGAAAAACATTACAGTTTACATAAAAACCCAGAACACACACATTACAACATGAATGAAATGATTTCCTATAGCTTCAGTGAGGGAGGAACTCCCCATTATAATATTGCTGAACTGTTTAATATTTAACAAGGCCACATATAAAACAAATACATCAATCTGCTGTTTGGTTTGTGTGCAGAGGCAGGAGTGGGAGTGTTTTCTGGATGCAAACGTGTGAATGATGAGCTACAGGGTTGTGCGTTGGTGTGTATGTTTATTTCACCTCCCCCCACCTCCTCCTGTTATTATACAACACACAGGTTGCAGGCGGGCAGGGATGGATCAAGGTCCATAGTAATTAAATATTTCCTGCTCAGACTCTCTGCTGGTCCTTCAACATAAAAATTACATCAGCTTCCTTCTACAGCTCTGCTTAAAGGCAACACAGTCTTAAAGAGATGCCATAAATATAAATATTTCCTTTTGAATTTGACCATTTAAGATTGCCACCCACATTTCATAGCAAGAAACTTTAATGTATGTGTGTTGTTTCATTTTCTATATTAGCCTAAAACAATTTATTCTGTTTAAGAACCAGATCTCATTGCAACTCAAACATCTGGATACCAACCTCAGAGAATTTCATTAGCATTTAAAAAGCATCATAATTAATAATTCATCAGTAAGAGCTCAAGACACACAAAATTTATAAACTGGTCGATTTTAATATCAAATAACAATGCATATTTTACATAAAAACAATATATTACAGCACTGGGAGTTTTCATGTGGGTATAAAAAACGGAATGAAGGCAGCTGTTTTAAAGGAAACTTAGGACAGCTGCACCATCTGCTGGTGGCTAAAGGTTACTGTGGCTTTACATGCTGCTGCCAAAAAGCAAAGCAGCAGCATCTGTGAGGCTGTGCAGGGTTTCGTTTTTGTTTGCTTCTTTTACTTCGCTCTCTTCTCTGCTCTGACTGCTCACTAGACTTTGAGCAGGAAAAACTCAGCTGATCTGTCTCAGGAGTCATTGGGAAGGCCGAACAGTTTGACGGTTCCCGCCTCACGGTTGTTGTCGTATTTGCCCTCCTTGTCGTCGCAGGCGTAGGCCAGCAGTGGCCTCTTGGGGTGCCATGCGACGGTGAAGGTTGGAGAATCGCACTGCACCTCCCACAGCTTCTCCCCTACACACATTCAACAGTAGAGGAAGTGATAAAGACGTCACATTTTTTTAAAGTAAAAACAAAAATCAACCATCACAGAACAGTTAAAAGACAGCTATCAATTATGTTGAATCCATTCTTTGAGTATCTATGATCTTGAACATATTTAACTGAAAAAACAAAAATCTCTTAAGATTTTAAGGGACTTCTGTATCTTACAACCTATTTTACCATGTTTTTGTGTCTATGTGACTAATGACACCAGTTTTTGAAATTGGTTCTGTATTTAGAAAGACTAGCTGGTTATTCACAAAACAGGCCCTAATGTAATCTTTAGGGTCAAGTTCACGCAAGTATGTCATCCACTAAAAGTGCTTGTTTTGCTGCTGACTGGTGCAGATTGTTATTCAAAGTGTCTGACAGCATTATGCAGATATAGACCTTTTTGATAAAGACTAAGATCCTATTTGTTTACCAAGAAACAGTTTTATTGCTCTCACCAAACTGGACAGAAATAAAATAAAAGTCATCAAAAGATCTTTGTTATTCTTTTGACAATAGTCCCAACAATCACCAACTCTGGTTTGGTCAGAATAGACTTTTCTGGTATTGTGATGATGTGTGATGTGAAAATATTGGTAGAAGAGTGAAGGAGGGAGGTTGGACATCAGAGAAGCAGCCTGGAGAAATGTTTGAATGAATTGTGTTCATGAGGATAAAATTGCTGTTTCTATAAATGACATCTGGTGGCTTTGCAAGAGTGATAAATCAGCCATTTCTGCTTTAACAAAACTATTTTAAAAAGGTCTCTCTCTCTATAACCTTTCCATAATGTTGTCAGACACTTGGAATCTTAAAATCTGAGCCTGTCAGTGGCAGAAATAAGCTCTTTATGTGGACACACTACGATGGCGTGCAAGTGCCTATGTCCCTAAACACTGGACCAATTTAAAAATTGTCTGCATTTGTCATCTAGACACAAAACATGTGAACACAGGGTCCAGACTGAAAAGAAAAATACTCAAGTTACCCTTTAAAAGGCAGCTACTGATGACGACAATTCAATTTTTCCTTCCACTTGGGTTTGGGATTTAAAACATCAACTGTATTTTCTAGAAACTGCAGATCTCTCAAATAGTTTTCTAACTACTGTTGCACAGATGTGAAGCATGACTTTATGAAAGCCACCCTCAGATTTTAAAGGGATAGTTCACCCACAAATGAAAATTCAGTCATTATCTACTCACCCTCAAGTCGATTGAGGGTCAGGTTTATTTTATTTTGTCTGCAAAACACTGCTGAAGTTTCACAAGAAAAGTGTTGCAGAATCTCCCAAACAATGGAAGCAAATAATGACCATTTTTCAAACGGAAAAACTAAAAAGAAAAAAAAACAAAACATAAAATTCCTCCATACTGCCCATCTGGCATAATCCAAGTCTCCTAAAGCCCCAACATGCCATTTGCACACCGTCACACTGTCACAACACACACATACAGTTCAGACAGTGTGCATGTGATCGTGGCTCCAAGCTAAGGATCTATAGTGAAGATTCAGGCTATAAACATGGTGTATATAACAACAACTATCACCTTGGCATGATGGGGCTTTAGGAGACTTGGATTATACCAGACGAGCAATATGGGGGCATTTTATGTTTTTAATCTGTTGTTTTTTCCTTTGAAAACTCATCACCATTCACTTCCATTGTTTGGGAGATTCTGCAACACTGTTTTCCTGTGAAAGTCCAGCAGTGTTTTGTGGACGTGAAAACTAAAGCGGACCCTCAACTGGCATGAGGGTGAGTAGATAATGACTGAATTTTCAATTTTGCGTGAACTATCCCTTTAACAGATTTTATTCCTAGAGTTGCCATTTTGCATTGGCATTCAGGTAACCAAGAGAAACCCACTGGATGAGAAACTCAAAAGTACAAGGAGGATTTTCCATTTAAAATCCAACAAATGTATGAATGAAAAAAAGATCTAAAAATGTAATCTCCTGCCTCAGTAACATTTGTTAAAATCAAAAACACCGTATATGTTTTTAAAGATGCAATTGAGGTTTTATTATCAAATAACTGTTTATTAACACTTTTACTGTCCAGCTGCATTTTTTGAACCAACAACTACCTGCTGCAAGTTTCAGAAACAGACAGCCACAGTTTGTACTGACCTGTCTCCACCTCTGCGATGTCTATGAAGTGATCCTCAGAGGCCGAGGCCAACATCTTGCCATCGTGGCTGAAGCTCAGTGTCCTTACAGGCCAATCCAGCCTACGGCACCAGCAACAATGAAAAGAAATCCATGATCAATAAAAAAGGAAAATTTAAATAAAGTGGTCTGAGTCATATTATCATGCCGTAATATACACCTATTAATCAACATGCCAAAAAAAAAAAAAATTAAACACAAAGTAGATAAAACAAACAGGGCTGACCTGGAGAAGCATCGGACGCACACCAGTTCCTCCACGTCCCACAGGCTGACCAGGGCGTCTGCACTTCCTGTGGCAAAGTATTTCCCTGTGGGGTCAAACTTGATGCAGATGCAGTTGGACGGGTGAGCGTTGATGGACTGGATGGGCTTCAGCTCTGGATAACTGCCAACAAACACACTGTTCATTTCAGCTCTGCACCACACAACAACACACTTTTACACAGAACAGACACCAGAGACTTTGAACAAGTTACACTGATCTAACAGGTTCTTGACACCAGGTGAAATTTCTTTTAACTCTACCTTCTACACTAATCAGAAAAAGAATGTGCTGTATACAAGCGAGTGATAAAGTGTGAGGCAACAGTGAATAAGAAATTGTGGAAAACCCAATAACTGCGAAAGAAAAGCTCCATTCACCTGGGTGGGCTTTTTTCTTTGGGAACCACAGCGTTGTGTGGAGATGGGTCCGAAATAAAAATGTGTTTCATTTCATGCTTGTTTAACTTGGTTTGATTATAGAGTACAAATGTTTTTTCGCTCGTTGTATCAAAAACTATGCCATGTGGTGCCACTTAAATAAGGATTGTCCTAAACATGCAATTCTTGAGCACATGTGATATGCTGCTGTAGTGGATCACTGATGCTGAGGTTTTCAATGTAGTTTAGTCCCCAGGACCCACAGGTGGTCACTTGAGTGGGTCCCCAATAAATAAACTTAGTGTTTTTTGCCAAATAGTGATGTTCAGCTGTTGAGCTGTTTCATGTTATATAGTTATAACTGTAGTTACATTCATGTGTGTTTAAAATGAATCTGAAAATTAAACAAATAAAATCCTAAATCTTAAGACTCTATTTACAAAACACTGCCATCATCATGACATACTAATATACAGCATTAAATATGTTCAGTTTGTTCGCCAGCAAAATGTTTAATATTTTGCTCTGGTGGCGTTTTATAATGGTTTCCTTTCACTGATTTTTTGAGGAAAAAATGAAATCTCATCTTGCGAGAAATATATATACATTTGTTAAAGTCCCTGAAAAGGAAGAAGGGAGTTTTTCTTTGAAAATACATTACAAATGTTAGAACATGGTGGCTGAAAACACAGTGAAACACTGAAAACTATGTAGTACTGAATTCTGGAGTTGGATCAGGAAACTATTCTTCACTTTTTCTGTGGTCAGAATTTTTTGAGCAGACCTGAAACATGTCTCAGTGACATGCCAAGGCCATGGTCCCACAACACTATATAAGCCCCACGAACCCACACATGAACGACACCGCCTCCCCTCACCCTCGCTAACAGTCAGTCACTAATGAGCCTTCAGTGACACACCCAGTCCAAATCAGCCCAACAGTTCACTTCAGCTCACTTCAGTTCCAACAACCTGACCCAGATGAAAAAATACCACCCTTTCTCTGTTCTCTGGTGGCTCAAACAGTGGTGTTTCACACAGCATGGATTTTATTTATTTCAATGTTTTCAGCATGGATGCTGTTGATAACGTAGTATGTTCAGGAAATAAATAGGCTGTGTCACCTGAATGCATTGACAGTGGGTTTACTATGTTTTTCTGGTCTTTAACATGTCATAGATGCAGGATGCAAACCTAGCAACATTACTGATGGATGCATGATTTTCTTATGTGCTTTGGATTGTTTTGAAGCACAAGATTCAGTGTTAGCAGGTGCCTTTCGCACTTTATTTCACCAACATCACACCAGAGTAACCCGGCATGCAGAAAAAGTGCAGCCTCTCTATGACATGTTACCAAAAAGTAGTGAGTCATTTAAACTCAATTGTAAAATTATTTCAAACCTTTTACTATTGAAAAAACAGAACTGGACCTGTGGAAAAAAATATCTGGGGGAACAGTAGTGCAGGAAAATCAAAGGAAGTATCTGACATCACACCTTCAGAGGACAGAGGCTTCACTCTGCAGCTGGTAGGTGTCAGAGTGTGAACACTCAGAGCACAGCACTCAGACAGCTTTTCATGAATACTTAGAAGTAGGGGAAAAAATAAATTCAATTCAGCAGGACTGCCTGGTGCCAAATTCTGCTTTTCCTGCTTCACTCTGTTTGATTCCTACCTCAGAATATTGATGCAGCCGTTGCCGTTTGTGAGGAAGAACATGTCATTATCGTTGTTCCAGGAGATCTCGTTCACCTCGAACTTGAACTGCTCCTCTGCTTTGGAGCGATGTGTCTTGGCGTCAATGAAGGTCACAACATCGTCTTTGTTACCAACAGCGATGGTCTGACCATCAGGGCTCCAACAGATGTTGATGTTCTCCCCTAAAAAGAAAAAATTTGAGACGTTTTAAAAATCTCTCTCAAGGAAAAAGGAGTTTATCATGGATTTACAGTTCAAACAATGCTAACAAAAGTATTTTTTTTTTAACACTTTTCCTTGTCAACCAGCTTGAAAAATCTCCCCACAAAACCACTTTTCTTTTGCAAACAGAATAGAATCTTTCCCATTTCATACCCTGAAATCATGGTTTTAAGACTCAATAGATCAAATGACGTATGGGTTACAGATTTTGCAGTGTATAAATTAGTTTACTTGTCAACTTGTTCATGTGGGCAGAGGGAAGCAGAGCAGCAGGGAGGGAGCAGCATGTCTCATTCGTGCCGTCAGTCGTAGGAGGTGTAACTCAGAGTGTTACTGTGAGAGCTATCGTCTGGAGTCCTGCTGTTAAGCTTCTGATGGCGAGTTTGCAGCCTTACTAACTTCCACAGAAGTTCTCGCATAACATTGCTGTTTACATGACTGCTTTCGTGGTAATCACAACTCACATCTCACTCCACTCCTACCAACTTCATCCAGTTTGTAAAACAAGACAGGAAACTAGAGCTGCATAATTAACCTAAATTTTATCAATATCGCAATATGGCTTTCTGCAATTTTCAAAATCACAGGAGGTGTGACATTTGTTAAAGGCAAAATGTCCTTCAAAAAAGTTTTACATGAATGGATATCATGAGGCAGAGATGTTTTTTTTTTAAGTCTGTAGAATCTAATTTGTAGGACAGGCCATCTTAATTTAATAGATAAATGCAGAAAAAACAAAACAAACAAAAAATCGTTTGGCAGTACAGAAAACACACATATCTTTATTAACTGTTTTCTCATTTCAATGCTTAATAATAAGGCTGGATATCAATTCAGATTTTCCCAAACTGATTTCATTCTATTCAAAAGGTTCCAATTCAATTAATGATTTAATTCCATTCTTTATCAATTTGGTTGGGGATATTTCAGTTACAATAACAATTTTGTTCGGATATGAAAGATATTTAAAGAGAACTAATGCTGTTCATTGCACAAGTAACCCTCTAACCTGGTGCATTATTAAAAATATTAATGTGTACATTAAGAACTGACCCCAAAGTAGTTACACTAACCATGTACTTTTTATTAAACATGACCTGCTCAACACAAATTAGCAAAATCTTGCAACACAAGATCTGCGCTATAGCATCTCATACCAAAGGCTGCTCACGCTAGACTAACAGGGTTAAAACGGCAGGCTGCACCACACAACCTGCAGGTAAAAAGACATATATATCAAAAGACCAATTTTGGGATTCTCTGAATCAATATCAGACCAGGCAAAGGAAAATCGATTCAAATCGACTGATCGATTTTTTTTTTCTCCTACTTAATAATGCATTTTGCTGAATACATAAAAGCAAATAGTTGTACTATTTCATAGGATGTTTAATTTCCAGTTCAAATTGGCTATTTGTTATTTTTACATAAAACCAAAAAAACTACAATTGGTATATACTTTTGAAAGCCCCTGTGGCTCAAACCCGAGCCACCACATAAGCTAAGAACCTACCTTTTGTATTGACAGTGGCGATACATTTGGTGGTGCGGACGTCCCATATGCGAATGGTTTTGTCTCCAGATGCTGTGACAAACAGATCCGGGTTGGTTGGATGCCAGCAGAGCTGATCCACACTGTCACCATGACCTCTGTAGTTGTTCTCTTTCACCTAGGAACAGAAGCAAACTCAAATTTAATCAAGGAATCTATTCATTAGACCAGTCTCGATGTCTACCCTAAGCCCACAGGCCTGATACCTTATGGATTAAAGTAGGGTTGTTCCAATAGTATTAACAGAAATGTCTCCAATATAGCCTAAAAAGCTGGATCAGGTATTGGCAAGTATGTGAGTCTATGCACCAATCTGATACCAAGTAATATATGAGCCCTGAAACTGGACCCTGCCACATCTCTGCAACAACCTGTAAGCCAATTTTTAAACCAGGCCAGGGCATACAACAATAACAGCAATCATGTCACATCCATACATGGCTAGCTGTATATAGATGTTAAAAAATAACTTATTCTTTTTTTAAATGCAATGCTGTCGAGGGTCCAAAACAAACTTTTTTATCCACCAGCCAAATGGCTAGTAAATGTTTAAATTTTACCAGCCACTTAACAGATAACCATTTTTTGACTGGTGAGTGAAGTATCACTAAGTCACCAACTTAGTAGCTGGTATTGGATCGGTACTTCATTTTGGGTAATACAGAAGGTTCAGGTATCTCCATCAGAAAGGAAAATATGGTAGGGAAGAACATTTCTAGAAGACGATGATGCTTCTAATAATGCCATGTTGGCAGCAAGTTACACACACCACATAAACAGTGATTTTTTTCCTGAAAAAAAAGCACACTTCCCACTTGTAAGTCGCAGATCAAACTAGAAGCAAACTGTCTAAAAAGCCACCATCACTAATAATTATACCTAAACAAAATGAATGCAAATACAGTGCTTTCACACACACAGCACATTTATATATATACATGTATATACATATATATATATATATATATATATATACACACACACACACACACAGTGGTGTGAAAAAGTGTTTGCCCCCTTCCTGATTTCTTATTTTTTTGCATGTCTGTCACACTTGAATGTTTCACATCAAACAAATTTAAATATTAGTCAAAGACAACACAAGTAAACACTATAACTACACGCTAAATATTTATACCTTTATTTTTAAACTAGCCATTACAGTGTTTCCTCTGTGTTCATTTAACACTGGTGCACCATCACAGCAATGAAGTTCCTAACACTGCAAAAACATAAACATTGTAATTTAGCCGTTATGTAACAAAATTAAACCAAGTGTCGTCCAGATACTTTAGAAGTAACAATGGTATAATTAGTAAAATGGCTTTTTATTTTATAACCACAAATTAAAGTGTGTTTAAGACCCAGACAGCAACACATGAGACAAAAATAGTTATTGCTCCAAAGAACACCAGCTGTATTAAAGTAGAGGCAAATACGCAGCTAAAACAGTTTTAAGGGGCTCCATCAGGACAAGGTAAGCTAATGTGAAATGTGGACATCTTAACAAATCCTGTAGTTTGGGGATTTATTTTATCATAAACACCCACCTCAAGAAACCTAAATAATAACAACTATTTCAACCACTGCACTGAGGAGCTGTGACATTATTAGTTAGTCTGGACAGACAACTGACGTTGTGGCCAACAGATAGTTAGCGTTATATTTCAGGAAGACGAATTCCATCGCTATGGCTACCTTAAAAGCCGACATGTTTGTGGTGTGACATTACTAATTGCTTATAAGGTTATACTATGTAATAGCTGGTTGAGTAAACATGCTGGCACCCGTTAAAAGTTTGCCCTGGCTCATCCATTCATTCATCGAAACAAGGCTAACGTTAGCATGTTAGCTGAACATTTCACAGCGACTCACCAAACGGTCCTTTTCGAGGACAAAAACGCTGGCTGTTTTGTCAAAGGAGCCAGAGGCGAGCCTCCTGCCATCACAACTCCACGCCACTGAATGAACTTTGGCTGTATGAGCCGGGAATTCGCGGCTTTTGTTGTTATTTTTGAAGCTGTCTTGCATCTCTTGGTAGTACTGCGACGCCATCTTGTAACTTACGTCATAGCGTAGCGGCGGTGGTAACCAGCTGTAGACGAACATTACCGCCCTCTTGTGTCTCGGCATGTTTTTAATTCTGGAAAATAAAAACTACCATCAGGAAAAAATTTAAGGTCAAAGAATATGAGTAAGGAGGGCTGAAAGCCATTGATGTTTACTGTGTTAATGACACTATTAAAACAAACTGGCTAAGATCCTTCCTGAAATATGAAAACAGCTTAAGGTCCATAACCTCCTTAGAAAAAGGTCCCTAACAAATGATCTGTTCCATCAAAGGGTATTACAATATTGGAAAATTATATTGAAGCAAGCCATTCCAGTCTGGAATTGCAGATAAGCAGCTTTTAGAAGTAAATCTTTAACAAAAGGAAACATGGTTTATAATACACATATTAGAAGATATAAACATAATACCTTATGAGATGTTTTATTGAAAATTTAACAGAAAACAGTAAGACAATGTTTTAAGGCAATTCCTCAGCCTATAATTATAATGTCTTATATAACTTGTAGGTAATGTAAAGTAATTGCACATATTGCTAAACTTTTGGAGAGTAGAGAGAGTCACTAATCTAAAATTAAATAACAGCAATTATTTTTCAAGGGGGGCCTCGTGAAAAACTGATCAGGCTGCCGTGGGTCAGACAATAATAATAAAAGGTCCTACTAATGGCCAAATGTCTAATAATGAAATGGTCAGAAGTGAGATCACTTCTACTGTTTCTAATGTTCACCCTTTCTGAATTACAATGTGATGAACTGTGGGCTAATGTTTTGTTGGCAATGTCCAAAACCTGATGTTTTACAGTGTACCATGCAGGCTGCATACAGGCTGCAATGATAGTAGACACAAAAGTAGAAGAAGAACAACATAAACAACATGGATGTGCAGCACTGAGTAAATAAAGTTACAGTTTAATATAAGAGATACAGCTCATTATCATTACCAATGAACACAGCACCGACCCCTTTCAAAATAAAGGTCTGATAATAGTTTAATGGTAAGCAAAATGCTATTTACTGTCTTGCTACATTTTTGATTATTTGTATTTCCATGATGGCCTTGCTGGACATACGCAACCTTTCAGCAGGCCACATCTGGCCCCCAGGCCACATTTTGCCCAGCTCTGGTCTAGATCACAACAATTAGTCTACTCCTTTTTTGATGAACACACTGAAACAACAGAACATTTATTTTACAAATGTGAATTTTGTTACTGATTTTTTGGGAAGGACTGCATTAAATAAAGTATATTAAGAGAAAGCATAAAACCTGCTATACGCTACCATATGCCATCACAATCATAATCAATCATCATTTAAATAAGCAATTTAAAATCATCCCCCACTAATTTTACATGAAAGACTCATTGTGAGCATTTAATAGTTTGACGACACGAGAAGAGACTGCCTCACCCTGTTAGACCTATGAAAATTCTTTTTTTTCTTTTTATGTTGGTGACACTTTTAATTATTTGTGGTTTAAGGTCCAGTATGTCAAATTATTATTGGCAAAATATGGCAGAAATGGAATATAATATCAGTAAGTATGTTTTCATTAGTGTATAAGTGCCTGCGACCAGTGTGGGCAAGAAAGAAGGTTCAACATTGATTTCTATGAGGAAAAAACTCCACAGAGTGACTTTATGTGCCAGTAATATGAAAACTAGCAGAGTCACATATAAAACTGTAATAACCTACACCACCTTTGGGGAAAAAAAAGAAGTTTTCCAGCAAAACTCAAGATAGTAATATTTTCCTTTGTGTTGTTCTAATTGTTTTATACACATGATTCATCAATTTAAAGTCTAAAATCTTCATGTTAAACAGCTCAGATGTTTTATACCAAACATCTGCTGACTTTTGACCAACATCCAGAAATAATATTAATATGAGATATTAACTTAATTAATCAAAAGGAAATTCTTGTGCCGGATTGCTCAAAAACGACAGCAGCACAACATTTATCAACTTCATGATTACCAAGTAATTGTTTACTAAATATTTAATTCATGATTTAGTCATAAAATTAATTTTGATTGTTTAATTGACTTGCGTCAGAGCCTCTTACTTGTTAAAATTCAACTTTCCCTTATGGTTTGTGATGTACTTTCATTGGTGGAAAAGGGAGATCAGGGACAGAACAATTGAGAGAAAGACCTGTGAATAATATGAAATTGAATGTATACATGGATTGAATGTTGTATGGATCTGGTGGTGCAGGCATTTGGAGAGTATTTAAATATGTGTATTGGTTAACTTTTATTATTTTTGATGTAATATTGGTAATCTTTTTCAGCATTTGTGTGTGTGTGTGTGTGTGTGTGTGTGTGTGTGTGTGTGTGTGTGTGTGTGCTTTTCCCCCTTTATTTATTTATCTTTTACGTATTTAATTTAGTCTGATCTATCCATTTTGTGTATTCCAGTCTTTGCTAATCAGCCGGGTTATATGCCACAATGGTAGTTCTCATTTAGAAAAATAAAATAAAAATGTTAATAATAATAATAATAATAATAATAATAATAATAATAATAATAATAATAATAATAATAATAACATAAGAACAAAACACAGGAGTAATATAGGCATGTGTAAGTGTACAAGGAGTAAATGCAAACACAAGTGCTTCATAGGATAATAATAAATATAAGATAAATTCAGTAAAATTATTTGGAAAGAGTAATATTGCACATGATAATATAAACAGGTTTTATCTACATACTTCATTATAATATGAGAATACTGGTGTTGGTGGTGATAAACAGACCTTCACACATGTAATGTCAGCTTCCACTGTTGTTCAGTAATATGTGGAGCTTTTCTCTCACAGAAATCAGTGTTAAAACAGTCATTCTCGTCAGCTCTTGTTCTGTAGCTCCTGCTGTAGCTGCTTTCTGCCAGCAGATGACACCATTTCCACTGTTTTCCCCCCAATATGCCGTAATCTGTGTGCAGTGAACACTGGACTGGTGATGTGAATATTTTCTTTCTGACTGACTTCATTTTGCAAAAAATAAGTGTAATTATAATTTACTTCAACTTGATTTAAATCAGAGAAAACTCAGATTTAAAGGTCAGGTTTGTTTTCATTAGTGCGGCCAGTCTAGGGAGCCTGCATATGAATGAGAGCTGAAAGGTCTCAGAATTAAATTCCTCGAGCACCAAATTCACCTCCTTGTCTCCTCAACCATTCAGTATTTTTTTACATGCTGGCATTTTCATCTCACTTCAACATTAAACTGCAGAGATTTCTACTGAAACACAGCAGTAGCATTGATGACAGAAAGTAATCCCTGCAGCACTACTTGCCAGTTTACAAGTTGTGACTTCAAACCTGACAGACAGCTGTTCAGAGGGACAGTCTGATGCCTTGCAGCTGTTCAGAGGGACAGTCTGATGCCTTACAGCTGTTCAGAGGGACAGTCTGATGCCTTACAGCTGTTCAGAGGGACAGTCTGATGCCTTACAGCTGTTCAGAGGGACAGTCTGATGCCTTAGCCAAGCAGTGTATGAAGGTGAATGAAAGTAAAAGTGTTGAAATGTTTCAAATATGACGCCCTGTTTGGGTTTTGCACAAAATATTTCTGAGGGCTGCACACTGAGATTCTCTGCATTAATGTACACCAACTGGTCTTTACTAAGCCTGGTCCTAACTGCTACTGCTTAGTTACGACCAGTCTTTAGGATGGACTTAAGATTGGTTGCACCAAACAAACTAGTCTTAACTATGCCCAGCCTTTGCAACTGTATGGAGGATCAAAGATAAAGAAAAGGCCATTTCAATTTCCATTGAGGTAAGAAAATGACTAGAGCTGTTCAGCCAGCACAAGAAAACACTGATTACCAAGCAGTCTAATGTAATATCAAATAAGAAGCAGTCGATTTGGAGAGAATAAATAAATAAGTAAATGGTTGTTCAGATAAAATAGATTACACCACTGAATTAGTGACCACAGTATCCCCAGACTCGCTTTCAAAAATGTGCAGTCTTGAGAGTTGTTGAGCGAGGAGAAAATTAATAACCTTTGTGAAATGCTGTCTTGGACAATTTTTAATTATTTAAGCCTTCTTGTAAATTCTGCAAATGGCATTTAATTTGTGTCTAAGTCTGACTGAATATGATTCATTTTCCAGCTGCAGTTCTCTCATTTCTCACACTGTTCTGTTGACTAACTCATCTCTCTGAATGTTCATGACACAGAATACAAGGTGTCCATGACTAGAGACTGTATATATCTGTATTAATGAGTCTAGATCTTGACGTTACACCTGCCTGAGTCGGCATACGATTTACACCCAGTCTAAGCAAGAAGAAGGCTTAAGCCTAAAACTGATGCAACTATTCGGTTGGACTTAGAATGCCAAGTGAAGACCAACTTAGCTTAAGTCCTGTTGGTGCCACCGGCCACTGAAAATAAGAATCACTGTGTTTTCGGCACCTTAGAATGATTTATATCTACAGAGGGTGTGGGTCCTCTTTTATGGTGGCTGCCATGTTGAACCATCAGTAGCTCCTACACTTGGATGGGGAGGCATCAAACTGGTCGTTTGATAAGACTTATTTAGTGATTAAAAGACCGGTGTGAAGGATTTAGTGGCATCTAGCAGTGTGCTTACAGACTGCAAACACCTCGTCTCAACTCTTCCCTTCCGAGTGTGTAGGAGAAATGAAACCTGTGCAAAATGAAAATGTCATATGTACAACCAATGTTTGCAAATTCAAAATTCAGAAGCAGGGTATTCCGAACAAAACTTGAACATCTCTGAATCATGTGTCAACCACAGACTTTATTTCAGGCAAATAACAAAAAAACACTGACTTTGTGATGGGTGATCTTGACGTGCTAATATGCTAACTCATTCCCCCGTGTGTTAGGACTCATTCCCGCATCCTTATTTTCAGGTGAAAATTATATTCCATTTCTGCCATATTCTGACAGTAGATCCCCTAAATCTTACACACTGGACCTTTAACCATTTTTCCCAAATCCACATGGTGAAGGACCACCTCAGCTTGTTCTTTGAGATTTAAAAATTCATATGTTTTATGCTAAATCAACTGTACTATTATACACATGACCAAAAACTAGACTGCACAGTGAATTTTTAGCTGATGTATTTCACACTAAAATTATCATGACACTCACCACTTTGCATTTACCTCTAAATGTGGACATTTTGTGTAGACAGTGCTAAAATAATTTAAAATTCTTACCATACAATGTTTATCTATGGAAAAATTATTTGAGTGTGGTATTTTTGCATAAAACAAACACAAAAGTGACATCAATCAGCTGAATTTTAGATGCATGCCACTTCCTCAATGACCAGACCTGACACATACATGTAGGTTTTGATGGCCTGACCTGATGCCACATTTTACAGCAGTTATAATAATAGAATTATTAATAATAATGATGATGATGCATTTCTTTGCACTTTGAATGTGTTATTTACAATTAATAAATCCACTTTAATGTAATTTGACAGCCCTAATTCCTATATGTATTTTCTTCTGCTACCTAAAAACCTGACATTAAACATAATGAGATTATTCTCAGTGATCAAACAATCTACAGTGCCTTTGAAGATTGATTTTATTTCATATTTTCATGAGGCTGTCAACCTTTGATAATGACAGAAGTAGGGAACTCTTATTTTGAAGGCGGTATCGTGTAAAAATAATTGATGGAGGGTAGTAACCAATCAGTTGCGAGCCCAACCACATGTGGAAAAATGAAATATTAAGTTATTTATTCGTTTTCCAGCCAAATCAAACTATAGTCCTGTTTTTGTTTCTGCCCAAAATAACAGAAGTACAAAAAAAGAGTTTCATAATTTCTTTTAGGCAATTTCAATCAGAAATCAAATATTTATAAAGTACCTCGGCCCTTGTTGAGATACATCGCAGTCATTGTGCTGTCAAGTACATTTTGAGCGTCGAGGAGGGAAAACCGCAGTGCGCCTGCGCCAAGATCAACGCCCACATCTTTAGAACAGGAACCAGAAAGTGTTTTTAAAATGTCATTAATGATCCAGTGCTGCATCTCTCGATTGAAGACAAGAAGGCTTTCTGATATTCTTGTTACAGATCAAAATTAAATTCTTATCAAACATTTATGCATTTTTATTCAGATGATCTCCTGTATTATTGATCATTTGGTGCTATTCGGGAGACAACCACAAGAGGGCGCACTCGGCCAGACTATGATGTTCCTGCAGGTTGGCCTATAGCCTGTGTTGGATAATTATTTTAGCTTTAAGTGCACCTTATTTGGTCCCAACATGTTTTAAAATCTTATATCTGACTGCTACTGTGGCGCATATATCCGCAGATTATTGGCACGAGTGTCGCAGGATGATGTGTTTGCTGGAGATGCCATTTGAAAATATAGGCAGTGTAAGCACTGTAGAATCTAATTATTTCTTTGCAAAACCTAATTAGGCATTAAAAAAGGTTAACGCCAGCGCCTGAAACGTTTTTGTTTAATAATCCCATTACTGACGGCTCATCATGTATAAAATGGTGCAGGAGGACACTAAGTTTCCACTTGTTAAAGGGAATCTCTGAGAAATAGTCGCAGATTTTTGACACTATCTGCGGCTGGAAATTAGGGCTTGTAATTAAACAGCGGAGACTCAGCAGAGCGCACAGAGTAAGTAAGGCTGCAGCGTGCATGCGTTTTCTATGTTTAATTGATAATTCTGCCTGCAAAAAAGCATTGTCACTATTTTCTGTTTTTTTTCCTCTTTACAATGTCGTCTTATTTGCTGGTCATGACAGAACTGAAGCGGTAGTACAGTGAGAATAGACCTTGATGATTTTTTTTTTAAGCGTCAGCTCCTCTCGGACCATTACTAGTCACTAGAGAGCTCAAGGTGAGAATTTAAATGAGACAACATTTTCTGCCCGACTTTTAATTTGACAAGCCTTCTGAGGAGGAACTAACAGCTCCTTGAATGTATATATATATAGAAATAAACAGACCCTGCACAACTAAATTATAGGATATGTATTATCTGATATTTATTAGCTTATTATGGTAGGATTGTTAGCCAACAGTGAATCAAAAACAAGTCGCCCGTGTTGCTGGTGCCAGAGCCAAGAAAATTATGAATATTAAAGGAGCAATACTGTCCTTTCTTTGAATAAAATCTCGCTTCTAGTCATCTGGAAATGAGCCGTGTGCACGAAAATGTTGCTTTTTTTCACTAAATATGCGCGCTAATTTAAACAATTTTATTAAAATAGTAAAACTATCGTTAGGTAAACAGCCTCCTTTTTCAGGCACTGACATTTTCAACATTTTCTCCTCCCGTGCATCGATCAGGTTCTACAACAAAGACAGGTTAAAAGAAAACATAACTGTCAACTTACAAACAAAGCACTATAATAATAATAATAGTAATAATAATAATAATAATAATAATAATAATAATAATAATAATAATAATATCAGCATAATTGCGTCATTATCAGTTCAGTGTATTTTTTTTATCATAAATCCATCAGAAAATAAAAATGCTGTCAGACGCTGACATTGCATAATGTGGGCGTGCTCATATTTATTTTAACAGTGAGAAATCACTTGCAGCAAAATAACAATAATGATAATAATAATAATAATAATAATAATAATAATAATAATAACAATAAAATGTTTCCTCTGATCTAAAGACCTTTGCTTTTCCTGCGTACAGATTGTCAGCCTGGGTTCTCTTTATTTTATCTTTTCCTTTAAAGCTTCTGCATCAACAGTTTTCAAGAGAAAAATCACAAAGCGCAGAGAGTGAGTGACAGACCAAAGTGAAGCCTTTCTAAAAGAAATAAACCGTCTTGTGTACTCAAAGGAATGTTGCGCTTGTAATCGCTCCATCTCAGTCTCTGGATCTATTCGGCCAAAAACAAACAGGGTGTGGTAGAGGATGAAAATCGGGACAAGCGGGGAGGACGACGCGAAGAAAGAGTCGGTTTGATACAGAGAGGACAAGAAGGACACGGTGGATTTCCCTCAGACTGGTTAAAGAAACAATAAAGCGAGTTATCAACAGACTTCTTCGCTTTTTATGTCTTTGTTGGCTGATCTGAAGGAGGCGTTTCACATGAGGCACAAGAGCGCTCACGATTATTTCATGATGGGCTGCAGTGTGAATCAAACCCCTGTAATTTATAGTCAACACATATAAGTTATATTTTTATTTCTTTAAATAATAAAAAAAAAAGATTCATTAATGAGTATTAAAAATAAAAGCTGCTCTTCTCTAATAATGTGCAAGTATATAAAAAAATATTTTTTAAAAAATGTCCCTGTAATTCATTTCAGTTAATGCAGCTCAGCAGAAGTACATTTTGCTTTCTTTTTTTTTTTTATTGACATGCAGCAAAAAAGCAACAATTTGCAAAGAGCTTAAAGTCACTAAAATAGCAAAAGATCATCTTACATTCAGGCTCCTCTTAATAAGAATATTTTCAACAGAATGTCAAAGCTCAGATTTACATCCTGCATCAGGTTTTATTGCAGCATCTCATTGGTTCATTTAGTTGTTTACTTCTGCAATGCTTCAGTTTGCCTATATTGTTTGTTGAATATCTTTTATTTAATTTATTTAATTTTGGCAGATTAGAACAAGTTTTTTTAAATTAATTCATGTTGATATGAGCAGAATCTTTGCAGCATGTTGCTTCTGAGAGGAGAAGCTTTTGTGGCTGAAGCTCAGCAAACATGCCCCTTCATGGTTTTATCAGATAATGAAATATCTTTCCAAAATATTTAAAAGACACAGACATAAAATTGAAAGGTAGCACCTCTCAAGTCTTCAAGTCAAGTAGGATAAATACTAACAATTCACTTACTCATTTATAATTTTTAGGGACTCATTTGTGTCTCTTTTTTTAGGCCTTTATGCTGCTGTTACACTTCTTAATAACATAACCCAACATGTTGAATTTTGTGGGAGACTCACACCAAGAACTGTTCTACTTGATTTGAGTAAAACATAATTTTATTTTTGAGAGGTCTTCTCTGTTTTTTGCAGAAGTGTCTTCGGTTTTGCCGCTCTGACATAACAAACCCTTGGCCTCCTAGCTTTCACTGAGCTTGTTCCTCGCATGCAAGTCATCAACCATCAATAGAAAATGCTCTGGTTTATAAATCTTCTCAGACTCGTGTGGTTTACTGCATATATTTATAGATTTAGAAATTCTTTTATATAGCCTAGATATCTCAGCATCTCTATGATCATTAATTTACTCCTGTCCTGTTTCTGCACGAGTGAAGACAAAACCTTCTTTGAAATCTTGTTCATCACTGATGTCATTATGACTGAAGTGATTTCAGAAAAAGGGCAAACGTTTTCTGCGTGTCTTGGAATGCAAACAAATATTAATACAGTTAACACACCTTAAAGGGACAGTTCACCCCCAAATCAAAAATGCATATTTTTCCTCTAACCTGTAGTGCTGTCATCAAGATTTTTTTGGTGTGAGTTGCAAAGTTTTTGAGATATCAGCCATAGAGATATCTGCCTTCTCTCAAATATAATGGAGTTAAACAGCACTTGGCTTGTGCCATTTTCCCTGTTAAAAGTTTTTTATGGGGACTTTTTCCTTAAGCCCTTAAGGCAAATTGTGATTTGTGATTCTGGCTATGCAAATAAAATTTGTCTGGACTCGACTTGGTGATAAAAGCACCAAAATAAATAAATAAATATATTAAAATATTTCTTTACAGATATCATGACCCAGTTGCTTGTGATAACCAACAGAGCAGTTTCACAGATGAACTACTTTCTTTCTATGGTATAACAAAATCCAAGCGCCATCTTGTTTCATTATATTCCAGAGGAGGCAGAAATCTGATATCTGCAAAACTCAGCAACTCACACCAAAACAATCTACATGAATAAAAAGCACTACAGGTAAGAGGAAAAATTAGTGTTTTTGATTTTGAGGTGAACTGTTCCTTTAAATGGAAAAGGTGCACAAACACAGTATACTATTTTGCTATTTTAAATGCATTGACAAGAAAAAGGACATGTTGGTTCTTTTAACACTTGTGTGTAATTTAAATATTTTCAAAATAAAATTAACAAAATATTATATATAATTGCTTCAGTATTCCCAGAGGAGATAGCTCTACATAAATCATTTGTATTTTGTCTTGAGTGATAAAAGCAGCATGTTGTTTTCTGCTCAGTTTCGTCTGTAAAGGCTGGAGGGAATCTGATGCCGACTGCAGCGAGCCTTGAGCCAAACACTATTGACACAGAAAGCAAAGGAGATCCACCAGAAAGCTGACTTTTCCCTTTTTGGGAGTAAAGCTATGTTTGTTTCTGGGTTGAATGGGGGCCTATAATGGCTCTGATGGCATCAGGATTGTCACCACAAATGGTCTGGGCGTTTTGCAAGGCTGTTTGACAGAGCCTATTATGTCATTGGTCACGTCCCTCCACTCCTTGCTCGCTTGGGCTTGAATGGGAGTGAATTAATCAAATGGTTTGAGAGAGATCAGCCAACTTAATGCACTTTGTGTCAAGGTCTACATGATCCGAGACCCCCGGCCTCCCTCTACCTGCACTGGTGCACTGGAGACTGAAAACACAGCAGTGGCACTCAAAACTGAACTGATAATGACCTTTAATTCAATTAAATCACTGTAACGTTCCAGGAACTTCTGGGAAAAAATCATACTGGAATTCAGAGGAATTAAGTAACCTTTTCATATTCCATATATATCTTTAACTGGTTATGAAATCGTCTGTTTATTACTGGATGCCTCTATATGACCTACGTAAGTTAAACATACACAATGCCTGCCACGGGGTCAGAGTTTCATTGAAATCATATAAAAATGAGCGTGTGTTTACATTTTCCAAGGTAATGTTACAGTGAGTAGTACGTTAGCCAGTTAAAAATAAGAATTTTTTTAGATAATTTCGTTTGTGATGTGGTTATAAGAGTGGAAACATTACTGATTTTGTCTGCAGGCGCCTCCAAAATCAACAAAATATGAAAGCTCTTTGCCATAGCTTTAAGTTTCTGACATGATCATCATGTTACCAGACTTCCCAGCATGCACTGTGTGAGAGTTAAAACACTCAGGGGACTTTTTTTATAGTTTGAATAAAATATGATGAAAACTTGTTGTTGGTTCAACTCAATATTTTAGGCTTATTCAACATGTTATCTCAAGTGCAACTAAATTAAAGGGATAGTTCAACCAATGATGAAAATTCAGTCATTATCTACTCACCCTCATGCTGATTGAAGGTCAGATTTAGTTTTTTAGTCCAGAAAACTCTGCTGGAGTTTCACAGAAAAACAGCGTTGTAGAATCTCCCAAACAATGGAAGTGAATGGTGACCAGTTTTCAAACATATAAACATAACATAACATACATAAAATACCTCCATACTGCTTGTCTGCTGCAATCCAAGTCTCCTAAAACCCCAACATGCCAAACTGACTAAAACATTTTATTTACACCATGTTTTTAGCCTGGATTTTCACTGTAGACCCTTAACTTGGAGCCATATTCATAGGCACACTATCTGAACTGGGTGTGTGCAGTGTGATGGTGTGCAGACTTGGATTATGCCAGATAAACAGTATGGAGGCACTTTATGTTGTTGTTTACATTTGGAAACCAGTCACCATTCACTTCCATTGTATGGAAGATTCTGTAACACTGTTTTCCTGTGAAATTCCAGCAGTGTTTTGTGGACTATACCAAAATAAACCCAACCCTCAGTCAGCATGAGGGTGAGTAGATAATGACTGAATTTTCATTTTTGGTTGAACTATCCCTTTAATATCAAGTTTATCTGACCAGAAAAGTTTGTTTCCAATAATTACAAAATTATATCAACAAATCTTTTCAAAATCATTCAACATTTAATGCAGCCCAGACCAACTTTCTAAAGTTGAGCAGACACTATTTTTTAAGTTAGAACAAACAGTTTATGTCTTACAGTGAGTTTAAAGTGAAATGACTGTGTATAAAGTGGCAATTCCTCTCTTCTGGTGTCACCAAAGATACATATTTTTCATCTATACTCTTCTAAATACATTTTATTTTACATCAGTATTGCACTCAGGGCACCTTTGTGATGTTAATTATTTTCATTATCCATTAATCTGTTAATCGTTTTCTCGATTAATCGATTAGTCGTCTGGTAAATAAAATGTCAGAAAATTGTGCTCAATGTGATGTCCTCAAATGTCTTGTTTTTGTCAAAAATCTCAAAGATATTCAGTTTACTGTCAGAGAGGAGTAAAGAAACCTGAAAATATTCACATTTGAGAAGAAATAAGTATAAGAGAATAAGACATTTTTTTCTCAAAAAATGACTCAAAATGAACAATTTTAAAAACAAAAATAGTTGGTGATTCATTTAGTAGCTGAGAGAAGGAAACAATTAACTGACTAATGGTTGCAGCTGTAGATGTTACATTTCTCTCTTATGACTTGAAGGGGAAGCTTCTAAATTGTACATTAATTACTAGAATACAATTCAAAAAGGTGGCATTTTTATCATCCAATTAACCAATTTAATTCATTCCAGGAATGGATGAATTTCTGACAGGGCAACAGTTTTATAACCAATAAGATCCCATTAGATAGAATTAATGTTTGTATTCTGTGGGGGATTTTTGAGTCTGAGGATTCAGTATTGTTTTTTAAATGACTGCTGCTGTGGGAAATAGTGTGACACCTATAATTGGATGTCATTCATAATTAGAAACCCACCCTTGAGGACTCCAGCTGGACAACAAACAAAACAGAAAAGCCCCTAAAATGGATCTATGCGCTTAATACAATAAATATATGTTTTTTAGAAATCACAGCAGAGCCACCATCATATTTGTTTTTCAGGAGGTAAAAATGGTCCAAAGTGGAGCGCTGTAACGTTATTGCTTTATCAAACACAATCAAAATGTGAATTAATCAAAGCACTCGGCGTTAGAGCACGTATGCATGAGCATTGTTTGGCTGTAATGGATGGCTTTAAAATTTGACGTTATTATTTCCCGTCATTTCTGGAAACAAATTGAACATTTATTGCATATATATTAAAAATTATACAGTCGTCGAGAGAGGCTGATGTCTCTTTTATTGAGGCGCACCGAGAGGTGAGGTCTCACCGGATCAATTTCCCTGTCTTGTTACTCCCGCAAGAGGATGTTTGGAAAATGCCTGCACCGCTAAATTGATTCAGAAACGAATTCATAACTTGGGGGGTTTAAGCAATTTTGTGGCGCCCAGTTTTTATCCTCCCGTCTTTTCTTTTGTTTCATGTTTTGATTGCTTTAAGCAGCCAAACAAAGTTTCGTACCATTCTGCTTCTCGTTGAAACCGGTTTATTCTCACTTCTGCGGCCGTTATCAGTCCACGCTGGCCTCTTTCTCATTCTTTAAAAAATGCATTTAATACACTGGGTTTTGGGTGGCTTCACAAACATAGCCATTAAGCAGTCACAATGCTTTTATTGTGCACTTGATCTCAAAATAGAGGCTGGTCTGACTGCAGGATCCAGACGAACCTATGGAAAAGGCCTTGTCTTTGTCCGCCTGTACGGAGATGAATGGCCCGTGTCAACCAGATGATTAGTTTGCACTATTAAATTGTCAAAAAGGAAGGATTTTTCCCTAATAGTGCCTTTTCGCGAAGAATTATGGAATTCAGAGTTGTTTGCGACTGCCGGGGAACTCGCGGGGCTTTGCAGGGGCGAGGGCGAAGGTCAGACAGAGTTCTCAGCGCTGCGTCCAAGTGTGGCACCGCAGTCAGAGGGGACGCGGAGACAAATGTGGGCCTATTTCCTACGAGATGGCAAGATTAATGTCTACATTGTGCCAGATGAAGGATAACCATGCAGTGACACTGTGATTCAACAAGCTGAGGTGGGTTTACCCGTCAGTGTATCCATGAGGAGTCACAAAATGCGTGTGCGTAAATGCCTCGTGTAGGGGAGACCGGGGCCCATTGTTACATTTTCCCTCAATACTCACACTCTACATGAAACATAATTGTTATCTTTTGATATAAGAAATATATATGTACACTAATTAATAATACAATTCATGTATTTTCACCAGTAAGGGTAAGATTGTAATACAAAATTTAATCAGAATCAGAAACAGGTTACTTTATTGATCCCAGGGGGAAACTATTTGTGCTACAGTTGCACCCATTCAAGAACAGAGGCACACTATATATAAGCATATAGAAATGATAATGGAAAAAAATGTGCTTTACAACAATATATAGAAAATAGAGAATGAGAAATGTGTGAAAATCTGTATAAAATAATATACAAACAGCTGAAGATGGGTGACAAGTGTGTTAGGATGCAAGAGTATTATAAATAAGAGTACAAATTGCATTCCAGTGTAACAAGTGTATTGCACTATTGAATTATTATTACATTATTAAGTATTAAACATTTGAATTTTTGCAGAAATTACTGTATTGCTGGGTCAATATTACACAGATGAAGATATAAATGTAATATAAATAATCAACATGCAAGAAGTGAGAGTGTTACATTTGCCCCCTTGGTTGTAAGTCATATTAACCCACTGTATCTCATATATGTGCAAACCTCACAGTTCTCAAATCACTGCTGTAGTGTTGAATAATCTTATTTAAGATTTTTATCTGTTTACTTATTTATATGGTTCAAATTAGAGATGAATCAATTTCACAATAAACAGTGATACAATCCACAATATTCAGTATTACTGTTTCAAATATTAATTATTGTGATAACGGTGTTTGATTTTCACTCTCTGAAAAGCTTACAGTACTATCCAGTGTCAACCAAAGTTAGCAACAGTCTCACCAGACACAGGAGCAGCAGCAGCGTGGGTTTGGTTTGCGCCAATAAAACCACTGACATTGCAAAGAACATGATGCCATTTCAAATTGTTGAGAAGTTTTCAAAATAAAATTTGGTGAATTTGTTTTGTTTTAACAATATCAGTGATAATGGTGATAATTTTGGTCACTATAATCGTGATATGAAATTTTCATACTGTTTCATCTCAGTTCAATTCTTTAAGATGTCAGGCTTTGAGTTATCTGTTTGTGGCGCAGTCAGTCAGTGTTCAAGGAGGGACTGCTGGCCGCTATGGGTGTGGTTTTAGATGGACGTTGGATTTGTTTCGAACAAACAATGGCAGCCTCTGAAGAGGTCAGCTTAGATACTGTTACAGCATCAGTTATATCAAAAAGAGTATTTCTGGTTCATCCAATCACCTGCCAAGTGTTTTCTTTAAGTGCCTGCCCTTTTCCAAACAGTTACTAAGGATGACTTCCCAGATGGTTCTGTGGAATAAACCACCTGATGGGTCTGATTCAGGCATCAAATGCATTCAGAGCAAAAGTCTGTTTCTATTTTTGCATAAGACTCTGCAACTATTCAAGTAGTAAATACATTTTAATTATCTGAATTGAGTTTAAGTACATTTAAATTTAGTGAAATATGTTCAAAAAGTATGTCAACACAGACAAATTAGGGGCTTAAATTTTACCATGTAGCTAGATCTTGGCGCCGGGATAAAATCTTGGATGCTAGCTAGCAACTACTATATTAGCATTGTTAGTTTAAAAATGCAGTAATCTAAACTTAAGACAGCAGAAGAAAAATACTGTAACTTTCATAATGCAAATTAGTTTCTTGTTGCAAACTTCTGCTGAGGTGAAATGATCCTGCTCGTCCTCCACAGGCTAAGAGAGGATCCTGCTGAGCACGTGCAGAGTTAGTGTCATCACTCTAGCTTGTTTCAGCTTTCTCCTTTCATGTTTCCTGATGTGCCGTGTATTAGACTTGTCTATATTTTGTTTAAAAATGCAGAAAGACAGCTCATGTATAGGGAGAGAGCTCCAACTACTGGCCACATTTTATGCATTTGCAATTGTGCACCAGTACAGCATTCAAAGTTTCTAAAAAATGAACACAATTTATTTAATTCAAATTGAAGTTTGATTTGTGTCACTGAAATTAAACTCTCCATTGATCATTTTATACCCTGCTCATGTTATCTTACAGTCTTTCCTGCAGGCTAAATGATAAAGAGGACACCTGCAGCAATTGATCCTTCCTGTCCTTTTTGGAACTTCCGTCAGCTTTCTCCTTTCCTGTTTCCTCTACTTATATATGCTTTGTGCTAGACTCGTCTTGTGTTATGTTGAAAAGAAGACCACATTTTGCAGAGACATTTAGTCTATAATCACATCATATAGCTAGATAGCTAAGTTAGCAAAAGGATAGCTAACTGACTAGCCAACTATTTTTGTAGATTAGCTAGCCAGTTAATCTAAGATATGACTCTCTCTCTAAATATATACTGTATGTGCAGATATATTTCCCTTTTACAGGTCCCCCAACAACATCATTTAACCATATGCAAAATGTGTTTTTCTTTTAACACAACACAAGATGAGTCTAGCACAAAGCATATCTAAGTAGAGGAAACAAGAAAGGAGAAAGTTGATGAAAGTTCCAAGAAGGACAGGAAGGATCAATTGCTGCAGGTCTCCTCTTTATCACTTAGCATGCAGGAAAGACTGTAAGATAACATGAGCAGGGTATAAAATGATCAATAAAGAGTCTAATTTCAGTGACACAATTCAAATTTCAATTTGAATTAAATAAATTCAATTCATTTTTTGAGAAACTTTGGATGCTGCACTGGTGCACAGTTGCAAACACATGAAATGTGGCTGGTGGCGCGAGGTCTCTCCCTACACATGAGCTGTCTCTCTGCATGTCACGACTGCCCTGCTCCATCCAGAAAACCCCCTTCTTTTCTGCTCCACCTCTATTCTAGTGCCAACGTTTTGTGTTAAATGTTAACAACTTGGCCCGATCCATTTAATCGCCAACAACAAATCTGTGTTGACTCTAACACTCGCCTCCTTTGTGCCCATTATGTGGCTGCCCTCACTTGAAGATTTATGTATTTTTGATATTAAATTCCTTCTGTCATCAAGACTGCTCTCTTGTTGACTTTTCTTGACCTGTCGACCTCGTTCCCCAAACTTTCCCATATTTAACGCGGGACCTGCAGTCTCTCCCCTCCCTCGGCTTCTTCTGCTCTGCCACAGCTGAATGCTGTGTGGCTCCTTTTGTTGGCATGTGCTGTTTGCACTGTTCTTGAACTTCAGTGTGCTGCCCTGTCCCCATCCTGTACTTTGAACCCTGCCGAACAATATTCCCCTTTAAACAACGCCTTATTGTTCACAAAGTCACTGGCTTCAATTCATTTTATTGCAGTTCCCTTTATCTCTATTTTTTTTTTTTTTATTTCCCCAGATCAGTTGTTAATCTTATTTGGGTCAATATGATGTTTTATTGGCTGTTACTTAAAGTCCTTTAAGCTGTAACTTTTAAATACCACTATACCACTGTAGAAGTCAGACAGGAATTTAGTTGACTCAAATAATCTCATTAACTAACTTAATTTCACCCGTTTTCTGAGAATTGGGACAAATCTGTCTTATCAAAAAATATTCTGACTATCAATACTCTTATTTAGGTGAAAATTTATTCTTCATGGGTTTCTATTTGTGAAATATATGGAGTTGATGAAATGTTTTGGTTTGCTTTAATTAATAATAATAATAATTAATTCCTAAACTTGCTCTGTGTCAGAAAACACCCTGGTCCCAGACAAGAATACACAACTTCAAACAATTTGAAAAAATGTGTTAAAAGCCTTCAAAATCTAAAACTGACAATATCTACTGATAACATAGGTGTAAAAATGTGCTAGCATAATCATAAATAAAAATAAAAATGTTGGCCCTTAAAGTTGTGTCTCAGATTAATATCAACTCTGTCAGGTTTGTACAAAATCATGATTTAATCAGGCATAAAAAGGGTCAGCTATACCCTAAGGACCCCTGTCTCACTTCCTGGTTTGAAAAAGAAGGGAATACTGCTCAAGCACTGGTAAACTTTAAACTTTTAGACAAAGTCATGAAATAATATTTCTATCAGATGTGTCTCAACCATAACATGTCAACTCTGTAATCGATGAAGATTTAAGTTTTAAAAACATGTATTTTTGTTGGCATTAAGAGAACTCTGAACAACTTTAAGAAATAAAATGGCTGCTCACCACAACTATGCTGTGAAATAAAAAAAATGTACCATTTTGTAAACTCTGTAACACGTTAACACTGTCAAATCTGGAAAATCTCTGGAAAATCTGACAGAGTTGACATCTACATTTTTTTTTTTTTTAAAATCACTAGATGTTGGCCCATTTCAAGGTTTAAGAGCCACTAGTTTCATGTTTTAAAACAAAAATTTTCCAGCATAATTGAAAAGTAAAAATCAAAACCCCCTAAAAATTACAGTGTTGACTTTAACATTGAACAAATGTGCTGGACAGAGTTCATTAAACTCATTAACTTAATTTTCTAAAGAAACATGATGAGCATATTAGCAGACTTCCCAGCATGCATTGTTTGAGAGCTAAAACTCCTGAGCTCCTTCGTTTTTCTTTGGGTGAAATGAAGAATTGACTCTTCAAACTGTGTAAAAATGTAAAAGGAAATCCAATTTATTTAAAATGTTCATCAAACTGACTGAAAATATGGTTGGTTCAACTTTATATCTTAAGCTTATTGAACATGTTTTTCAAGTACCACTGAATTTATATCAAGTTTATTTGACTGGAAATGTTTATTTGTTTTGAATCAAAATTACCTTTGCTTGTCTTTTCAAATTTAATCAACTTAAAATTTGAAGGCAGCCCAAACACTAACTTTTTTAGTTAATAACAATCATTTTTTTCTTCGTCTGACACATTCTGCAAAGTGCATTCATTCAGCGTTGACGCACAATGACGGATGCCCACACCTTTGCCATATATGACGTCCATGTCGCCTATACAAGCCTCCCTCTGCTGCCCAGCTTGCTAATTAGTTAAACAAACGCTCATACTAATGATCCCACTGGCCTGGCGAGCTCTCGGGTTTTTGTTCGCCAACTTTGCCCCAGCTTTTCCTGCTGGAAACTTGGCCCCGCTGACCCGAGCTATCATGGCACTGTGGAGACGGCTGGACCGCCCTGTCCGGAGTCCAACCCCCCAGGGGCCAAAGGGCAGCGTCCGAGGCCCGGGAATGCCACCACCAGCTGCTAGCGGTGACACCATTTACAAAGGGGGCTTGGTGAGCAATCCTTCTATGGGTTGTCAGTGTTGTGACAGTGCTGGCTTGACATTTATTTACTCTCTCATAGGACCAAAATCTGCCAGTTTGGTTTAAGTAGTGAGCCACAGAATTTAGTTTGATTGCAACACTTCTCTGATGTTACAGTAAATCAAACTTGGATATCTTGGTCTAATAAGGCATCCTTCATAAGTGTGTAGAAGTCAGGGTTCATAAACTGTTATGGCTTTATTTAAAATAATTTAATGCTTTGTACATGACTAATAAGTTCAAATTGCACGTTGACATTTTTTGAAAAGTCTCTTTGACATGCTGAGCACTGGATGATCTGGACCAAAATCCAATTTTTACCTTCTTATGATAATTAAAACCCTCTTAATGACTTGACATTCATAAGAAACCAGCAAGCATTTATCGATCAATTATTAACATTTATTACCAAATAGAAAGGACAAACACAACCCAGCAACCCCAATTTGTTCTTATTTATGGCTTATAACTGATCAACAGAGCATTAGTCCATGATTTATTAACCACTAATCATAATAATGCTTAAATAACCTTACTGTAACTTGTGTATAAATGTTTGGAATCTATTAATAAATGTTAATGGGTGTCTCACTCTCTGATAAGCCATCGACTTGATCATTTAAAATGTCAATATGCCCTTAATAAAGGGTTTTAATAATCAAGTCTGCAGGTGTTAAGTATTAAAAAGAGGCCAATACTTGGATTTTGGTAGAAATCAGTGGTCAAATGGTCTAAGGAAGGGTTCACAACCAAAAGTTATTCTTATTTATGATTTTTAACTGATCTGAAAAATGTTAGAGCTGAGAATGATTATCATCAATTTCTTATTAACAATTCATGATTAAAACCCTTTACTGATGATTTATTAACATTTATTACTGCACATTTGATGGTTCATGAGAAATTGAGAAATCAATAAGAATTTATTAACTATTACCAACATTTACAACCGTCTGTATTCAGATCAAGAGGACAAATGCATTTTTCACAGCCTGGCAACCCAGAATGTGGTCTTATTAATGTCTTATAACTGCTCTATAAAGCATGAGTAAATTCATTATTAACTATTATTACATAAGGTGCCATTGTAGGCCCTTATAAAAGGTGTCTTGTTTAGATTCACAGACATAATCAAGTATCTTCATTTTCATACAGAAATGTTGGCAATCAATCTTACAAATACACAGTCATTAATAAACTGTTTTACTCTGCTGTTATAAGTGTTAAGTGGACTTCGGTCTAGATCAACTGCAGCCTTTTTCAAAAGGAGGTTTCATAACCTGACAACCCAAAAATTGCTGTTATTTATGTCTTTATGGCATTAGGCCTGAATATGATTAGAATCAATCTCAATAAAGTGTTAACTTTGACAATCCCTTTCTGTAAAAATAATGAAGTCATATATTCATGTTTTGTGTATAAATGTTAGTAATCAATTAATTGATCCTCACATGTTTCTCATTTCTTAGTAAGCCATCAAATAGTTGTTGATAAATTGTTTTAATCTGCAGTTACATGTCAAAAACAGGTTAAGAAGTGGATTTCTTTGGTCCGGATCATCTGCAGCTTTTGATGATGATTGCTGCTGATGATTATCAGTCTCTTATTAACATTTTCAAATGCAAACCTGATTATCAAAACCAATTATTAATGATTTATTAAAATTTATAAATGCATTTTTACACAATTAAAAGGATAAACACTGGCCAGAGGGATAATTAACAACCTGGCATCCCAGCATGTGGTCTTGTTAGTGTGTTATTACTACTCTATAAAGCATCGGGACATTAATTCATAAACCCTTTATAAAGGGTGCTTTATTTTGGTACCCAAAAACGTAAAAAATCATAAAGTCATATCTTCATGTTTTGTTTATAAATGCTGATAATTAATTATTCTATGCTCAGATCTCTCTCGATTTTCCAATAACCCATCAAAAATCAATAATAAATAGTTATAGCAGTTAAGTGTTAATAAGAGGTAAGTGGTCCAGATCATTAGCAGCGTTTTTCAAATAAGTTTTTATAACTTGTCAACCCAGAAGTTATCCTTGACTTTGTTTTTTAATTGATAATTAAAGAACTTGTAAATTATTTATTTATGGTTAATAAAGCTATTGGTAACAATATATAATCCCGTTATGAGTGGTGCTATAAGCGCTAGTAATGTTCGACATATTTTCGTGTTTATTCACAATAAACTGGTTATTAAAAGCCAGCCGGAGAGCTGACTATTATTTTCCAAGATTTATAGTTAAATATTGATATAATATAATATTTCCACCAAGAAATATAAGGCGTCAGGTACTAACTGAGTGTTAATTTGTTGTTGGTTTTAACAGTCATTTATGCGCTCACTGGTCTGATGTGAGTGGATTTATTTTAGAAGGTATCCCGTGTTTTTCTGTCCTGTTCCTCTTGAACTCAAACGTTTTTCTTTCCCCGCAGCGCGCCGCCCATGCATGCGGTTAACACCGGCCCATTACACGTTGTCATTTGTGGCTCTCGGTGTTATTCGGACAATGTTTGGCCATTTACCCGGCCTGTGTCTGCGCGCTCCAAGGAGGTCTCGACAGAAATTGATACTAATTGCGGGGACTGTACACTGCTGGCTGGTGGAGCGCCTGCAGGCAGTTGGAGGACCTGCTTGTCACCGCCTAATTGACAAGGGCTTGTCTGTCCTGGGAGCAGCTGGTCCTAAGCACTGGCGCACAATCGCAATCTTGACACGGCCTCCACTCGCCTGAAGGAGTTTTGAGGGGAAACGCCGTTAAAGGGAGATTTATTGAATCTCCCTTTGGGTGACGCTGTATTAAGTACGCAATATAGGCTTATTTCCGCGGGTGCAAAAGGGAGCCACACTCCCGGTATTAATAACAGAAGGTGCCAATTAGGCCAGACAGGTGACATTTCTGGTGACGTTATGAATCACTGCAAACAAGACAAGCGCGGGTAAATAAAAGCTATGAGAAGAGCAGGTTTTTAGGGTTAGTTATTTTACTTTCTGCAGCTACATGACGCACAATGAGGCCGTATGCGCAAATCGGATGAATGCAGGGGGATGTGTTGCACCAGCCATTCAGCTGGCTCAGAGGCGAGAACACAAATAACATCAAGCCTCACAGTAAAATAATCAATTCATTATTCTGGCCTGTTTCTATTAGCCCGTGGCTTTATAGCTGAATGCATCAAGAGGAAAAAGCCAAGCAAGTATTGTTTTCGTCTGCAAGTGGAAAAGGTTTTTCTGCACTTTCCCACTGCCTGTAAAGAAACGCTGCTTTTCTGGCCCTTTTGAACTGAAAATCGTGATTTTTTCCCCTGGTGTTCTCCGGACGCGCTCCTTTCTTTCTGGGGAACAATGACAACACTGGAGCACCCCGCCGGTGCGCCACAGTTGGGGATCCCCCGGATTGTTTTGGACATCTTTGGATTTCATCAATCAAAATGACTGCAGTTTTCCATAAAAATGCTGAATTTGGTCCTGGAACCGAGCGGGCAAGGTAGAAAATACGAAGCTGTCCTTCTCGATGATAAATGGCCATCCTTTGATTGAGCAAATAGAGAAATACGTGCCACAGTAACTGAGAAACAGGCGAAGATTGTTAAGAGAGACTCATGACTCACGGTCCTGCGTCAGATCATGCCAGAAATGAAGCGAGGAGACACATTAGGCTGGAAAAGCGACTGCGTTTTCCCAAACCTCGGAAATCTGTGAGACATAAAGCAAGAAAAACTTAAATGGAATTGACATATCTGTAAAATTATTAAAAACTCATTATTGGAAATGTAATGACCTGATTCCTTGGGCACTGTTGCAGAATAATTCATATTTTCTCTCCTTTTTGGAAATAAATATGAAAACAAAAACATGATGAAGGTCAAATCACTTGCTGACAGGTGTGAGGCTCAGCTACTGGTCTTACCAGGTTAAAATGTCTAACAAACCAGATAAGGACTCATATATATAAAGAAATCATTTTTCTCCAGCATGTTTTCCTCCCTGTTAACACTGAAATACCACATCTTATTGACTAAAACCCAATTATCTCACAGCAGCCCTTGTTGGAACAGACCTGTGATGAAATCACAAAAATAAAGTAAAACTTTTAATTTTCTGGGGGAAAAAAATCAATTATGAGTTAGACCTCTCAGAGTGTCCTCTCTAAATGATCTTAATGCTGAATGCTAATTATCCATTATTGACATTTTGTCCCGCCTCAGGTCAGAGGGTCAACAGTTTGAGATTAATGGCACCTAAAGGAGCTTATAGGACGAGGTAAAGTCATTGCAATATTACTAGTCAAAATTTATTTACATAGTCCAATTAGGAATAGGTATAATTAGGATTTTATTGATATCAATATCAATAGTGCTTACTTATTGATACACTTATTGATGCTACTCACCCAACTTTGTTGGAAAAAAAGACATGACATAATAAGATGTTAAAAGCTTCATAAGTTAGTTTCTGATGATTATTATCATTATTATTTTCCAGAAATAACAAATTATATAGTTTCCTTAGTTTTTGGATTTAGCTGCATTTTCATTAGTCAGTAGAGTGAGCTCACACTTTCGAATTTTGCCCTGTCAACAGTTTACGTAACATTGCATACATACTGTTAGCAATATAGTTTGGGCTCTCATTGATATATTGGTACTGACCAGTCAGCACCAAACCAAGAAAAACAAATTTTTGATGATGGTTAAAAAATGTTGCTTTATCTTCTGTAAAGTAACATACTTATATTGTCACTTTTAAAGCTAGCTAATTTTGGTGACATGCTAGCTATTTAGCCTTCTAATCTACATCAAATGTTAGGTAGCTAGTGTTTTGGGCTATAGCAAAATGCTAGCTAACTAGCTAGCTAATTTACATCTATTGTTAGCTTGCTAGTGTTTTGGTCTGTGGCAAAATGCTAGCTAACTAGCTAGCTAGCTAATATACATGTATGGTTAGCTAACTAGTTATATCTGATAGCTAATGTTAGAAAATGCTTGCTAACTAGCAAGCTAATCTCATAGAAGTATAATAGAACCCAAACAGGGCCTTGCCTTGCTCCCAAACATCCACTGTGGTGACTCTGTATCATAGTGAAAAATTCCCATATGACTCAAAAAAAGATTTTCCCCAGAAGCCATTATTATAAAAGAGTCATCTCCTATACTGTTGACAGGGATCCTCGAACTGCGAACAAGCTGAATTGTGACTCTTTGTATAATAATTTTTTGATCCATGGCGGTCTTATATAGAGGCTACGTCGCACTGCTACTGGTGTGTCTCGTGGTACCTAACTTTGTAAAAAAAAAAAAAAAAATGAATGGTGGTTTATAGTAAGAGACTAATGCCATGAAACACACATATGTTGTTTGTCAATGTAAACATCATGTTAAAAGTCAAGAAAGTTTCAGTTTGTTGTAGGTTTACTTTAATTTTTTTGTGAGATTGCTTAGTGAACTACATCTCTTGTCTCGCACAATAAACGTTACCAACATCGATCTCACTGTCCCTTGTAATGCTATCTTACCTGAGGGTTTTTGTTTTTTTTTACCACTCACTCCTGGTGCTTTTATTGGATGT
This sequence comes from Lutjanus erythropterus, assembly GCF_056507025.1. Classification (NCBI taxonomy): domain Eukaryota; kingdom Metazoa; phylum Chordata; class Actinopteri; order Lutjaniformes; family Lutjanidae; genus Lutjanus; species Lutjanus erythropterus. Next base: position 40,066,743 of record NC_139321.1, on the reverse strand, counting down.
GAAGAGAAAAACAAATAAGAAATGTGGTTGTGTGACTACAAAACACAAAAACACAGAGGCATTGTAGCTTCAGTGGCTAACTTTAGCTTTTGGAGGGCGAAAGTCATCATGATGTTGCGTGACTTATGGCTGTGTAGTCCTTCTAATTAAGTTTCTTGACAGTCTTAACTTAAACAGTTTTATGACAAATTAAGACTTCATTATGGTCCATGGTGGTCCACTGGAAGGGGCGTGATGTTGGCTCTCTATTTGTAGAACTTTCCTAGAGCCAAGAAAAGAGATTTTAATGTTGTTGTCATCTCAGTGTAAAGTTTCTGGGCCCAGTGGGAACATGTGGGCCTGTGGGAGAAACACAAACCAATGAAGTGAGGTTCTTTTGCATCTGCTATCTACTTGTAGGATAGAACATGGCTAGTCTACATAAATTATTAGCACAGCAGTTAGCTAACATTTTGCTAACCTGAACTTACTTAGCTCAGGTCCCCCCAACATCTTTTAACCATCTACAAAAAATTTTTTTTCCAACATATATGATCTTAGCACATATCTACGACATAAGTACAGGTAACAGAAAAAGGAAAAAATTAACTGAGGCACCAACTCTACAGTTACTGGAGCGCTGAGAGAAAAGGGGCGGGACTTAGGAGGTTCAATTTGCCTCAGAGGGTTTTTACAATCTGTACAGTGTTCGACACCCTCTGTTCTTAGGCCTTTGATTCGGGTGAGGAAAAAAATGTTTTAAACAGGGAAAGAATAGAAGAAACCCCAAGAAAAATCAGAGGAGAGATTTCTGTCCTGGGACAGACAAAAATGCAATAGTATAATGCATTTAAACACATTGCTACAATATAATGCATTATATTTTGTCTTTGTTATGTGACATTATTGTCATCCTACATTTTAAAGTCATTCATGGGGCTTTTATTGTGTCTGTGAGGGAAAGTGCTAATGTTTTTGACCTTATTGTACTTTTTAGCTGTGAAAATATCGAATATTACATCAATATAAAATCTATATACTATTAAAATAAAGATTTATAGTCTGTATTTGGCACTGAGTAGTGACCTTATAGGTATATGTCTTTTATGTTTCTTCTTTCTTTGGAGCAATTCCATATGGTCCATACTGTTTATTTTTAATGATTTTATAAAAGGGTACTGTAGGATAGTTCACTCTGGTAAGGACACCACCCTCCTCCTCCTCCTCTTTCAAACATATAGCAGAGTTGACTGGCTTGTCGGGCTTGAAGAATTGTTTAATTTCAGGGCCCCGGCGTTTCCTGAGGTGAGGTCTGCATTGGCTGCTAATAGAGATCTAATTGATGGGCCGAGTCCCGTTTCCGTGCTCTCTCTCCCTTTATTGCGCCCCGGCGTCTGCTGTAAAATAGGTCTGTAATCAGATTTCGCCTATTCCTCCTGGAGCAGGATGAGAGCTCAGGGCTGTGGAGAGAGATGGGGTAAAAAAAAAAAAAAAGAAAAAGAAAAGAAAAGAAAAGAAACAAAAAAATCAAGTTAAGACTCGAGTAGAAATTCGACATACAGTTGATGAAAAAGAGGATAGTGAGCTTTAACAAAGAAATTCTCCTTCCCTTTTTAGTTTGACTTTTCTTCAAAGTATTATACACAACATTTTCTTTAAAAACAGTACACATAAATATAACCCCTTTCCATTATGACTTATAACCCACTAGAATTGTGTAGTGGTGTATCTGCAGCGGCTCTGCCCTCTGTCTGTATTTCCTTATTTTTCTTATTATTATGCTGTGCTCAGGATACTTTTCCAGCACAGAACATCGATGTTTCACGTCCTGGTGTCCCTCTTGTGCATTTACAAACAGTTCGGACAAATCCTGCTGTTTCTACCTTTAAATAAAGCCTCCATTATTCTTACAGAAACTTACTTACTGTGACCCAATAGGGTTTAATCTGCCAGAATATTCCTTTAATCCTTTGGGGATTTATAGGTTTGTTGCAATACTTGTACACTGCACCCCTCATCTAAAAATCAAACTTATAGGATTAATATAGATCTGTCATAAATTCTTATTGCTGCCACATGCCTACTATAATTATTATTTTAACATGGTTATATGTGCTTTTATGACTCAGACTCTCACTTCATGAACTAATCTAATTCCACACAGGCCAGTCTCAGTGTTGTCATGCGCCCAGAAGGTACACAAGATGTCAATCAAATCAGACTCAAGACTGGCAGCAGCAGAAACAGAGTGATTCTCCAGTTTTTCTCTCCTGTGCTTCTCTCTCCATCTCCTATAGAGCTTCCTGGAAGGCTGTGATTGGCCGCCTGTCTGGGCCGTGATAGCAGCCCTGGAGCCGAGGATGATTGATGATGGCGAGGGCAAGGCCGAGCGCTGGCAGCATAAAGCCCCATAGACGCCTCAATAAAGAGCCTGGCTAGTGGAGAGCCTGGGCCCCGCTCAATAGGGCCCCTCCGCCTCCGAGGACCCACGGCTAGAGGAGTGCATGCATGGAGAGACAGAGAGGGAGAGGAAGAGAGGGAGAAGGAGAGGTGCTCTGTTGTTGGATAATCCATTTAGCTATCGAGCCAGCAGCCGTCTGAGGCTGGATAAGTGCAGCGACGGATGTGTGTGGGGTGAAAATAGCAGGGGTTGGCTGGTGGAGTGCTGGAGGGGGGGATACAGGGACGAAGGATATGTAGAGAGAGACAGAGAGAGAGAGATGGATCACACAGTCTCAGGGTGCATAATGGGGAAAAAAGGGGAAGCGGATGAACAAAACTGGAGATGAGATCTGCAGGCTGATTTTCACACACGCTAGAGCCAAAAAAGTTGACCAAACTGAATGATAGCGTCTCTGCTGCTACTCTGGTGGCCATCATTCAGCCTACAGATGCATAACTGTGGTGACCTTTGCTTCAGCAGATCAATGAGACCCTGCTAGGTTGGATTCCATCGGTGCCGCGTCCACTGCTGTGGCCCCAGACCGCATGCAGCCCTGTTGTAACCCCCAGCGCACAGCAGCTCTGAAAAGCACAATTAGGCAGCAATCTGCTCCTACCAAGCCAGCTTTCAGTGACTCCAGCATGGCTACACGATGTCCTGCAGACCCTCCTGGCTGGAGTTGGCAGGATGGAGGTCTGAGAGAGTGGAGGGGCCGGAGACAGATGGCCTGATGAGCGTTTTTTACTCTGCAGGGTTCATAGAGATCAAGGATGAGAAATTGCTATGCATCTAGTATGGTTACAGACCCCGCATATGTTGCACTTACATTTGACTTTCAAAGTACTGGGACAGACTTATAGGACAATATTAGAACAAGTGGAATCAATGTTAAATGTGCACTAAAAGTCTGAATTATTGTTGCTTATTAGAGCTAAAATGAGCTTTAAAACATTTTTCTAAATGTTGTAATCTCAAAACTACTTTGCACATGTTCTTTATTTGTAATGCCCTGTGTAATTCAGCCATATTTTGCCTTTTAGTGTCCGTAATGAAAATAAATCTACAAAATCACACAAAATAACTGGTATTTGTTGTTTTAATTTCTGCTTTTCCATGCACCAATCAAGGTAATATACAAAGGGGTATTTTCAAGTTTCATTTGAGAAGTTATTTGAGATGAATCCAACTCTTGTGCCTGCCGGAGCAAGACTCCATTTATGTCTTTTTAAATTCCACATCAAGGCAAATTGTATTTTTTTCAAGTCCATTTTTTACCTTGGATTTTTTTTTTATTTAATATATTGTTGTTCATATCAAAATGTTTGAGCTGATACTGCATTGAAAATGATATCCTTGTATTTTTACAGTAACTTTCTGGCAGCACAGTTGCCAGTAAGGTGTTGTATTTCATTTTACAATAAACTACTGTAATTGTATTGTAATGCGATTTACAGTATATAGATCTAGATTTATATAGAGAGAGTTTTCACAGAAAAAGATTTGCAATGTAGCGACTGTACAGTTATTGAAGAGGTTGGCCACTTGCTATGGACACTAAAATTACAAGGTTAGCAAGAAAATTAGGTAAAAGAAACACCCCCCCCCCCCCCCCCTCCCATACTAGACTGTAAATCATTACATCATTACATGATAAAGGTTAGCATGAAAAACATAAAATAAACCAGACTCACAGAACTCTCAGAAATCCACTGCATAGCATCGCTTGTCCTTCTCAGCGGTATCAGGAGACCAGGAGTTGGGTTTTTTGTGTGACATATCAGATATTGCACTTTCACAAGCAATCTTGTATTATTGCCATGGAATATTACAGCCAGGTTACAGCAAGGTCACAGCAGATCTAAAAATACCCATAATATGCCAATTTAATCAAAATTACCCATAATGCAATATAAACTGAGGTATTTTACTGTAAGAATTATGGTATTGTATTGTAGGTTTTTACAGCACTGTGCTGCTAAATCTAAATCAAACCTTTCTGGGATTGCAAAGCAATGACAGGCCCGAGCAGAGACTTAATAGTACACAACTTCAATCATAAATTCAAACACAATGATACAATTCTTTGTTGCTAAATCTTTACAATAAACTGTAATACACATGTCAATGGCGGCATGACCACTGAAGGAAAATAAACCTGCAGCCTCCTTTTATATCTGGGATTTTTACCAGTTCAAAGCTGAGATGGTTTTTGCTTTAAAGGCTCAATTCTAGTCTGCAGGCAGTCAAGACTCACAGCAGATGAGTGAACATCAGGTTCAGTGGTTGGGATTTAATGGCATAAATTTGATCTTATGTCAAATCTTAATTCTACAGATCTGAATTTGTTTTAAAAATTGTAAGACTTAAGGGGATTAATTAGCAGAATATGGAAGAACTTGAATTTATGCATAGTATATTTTCAATAGTGTACAATCACCTGAAAATAAGAATAATTTTCAAGCCATTTATATCTACAGTGGGTCCTCTTCCACAGGGGGTGCCATGTTGCACCGCCATATGCCATTTATCCATCGAGATAGTTCTGGTGTGAGTTGCAGAGTTTTGGAGATATCAGCTGTAGAGACATCTGCCTTCTCTAATATAATGGGACTGAATGGCACTCAGCTTGTAATGCTCAAGGCACAAAAAAAAATACATCTGAAAAATTCAAAACTAGTGTAAGACAATCCTTAGACCTTGTTATGAGCAGTTTCATGTGGGACATAATGTCTTTCTAGAAAATAAAGTAGTTCCGGGAAATTCTACAGCAGAAAGAAAGTAGTTCCTACATGAAACTGCTCACATCAAGGCATCAAACAATGATTTTGGACTGTCTCTTGCCTTAAATGTACTTAGAATCCACTATTAGCTTCAGTGTATGTTCACAAAGGAACAAAACGTCACAAAACAAGAGATGACACCAGAGTTGATGAGCATCGGGATGTTTTGATGAACTACAGACCTGCGACGAGTAAATCTAAACAAACCTCAGAAGAGGACTGAAAAGCTGAAAACACCCAACAGATTTCAGCAAAGACACACGGACACGTCTGCTTACATAGGCACAGTAAACCTCATGATGAATAATGACCCAAAACCTGACTTTAAAATGACGGCAGTAACAGCTCGAGGCTGCAGATCAACCTTTTCAAGCATCTTCTGAAGCTGCATGTTGTTCACTCTCACCCCTACTTATATCTGACTTGTTATTAAGTTTAACAATCTTTCCATGATTATAATCAACGACTTAAACTATTTACTAATTAACCTAAAACTGCCTGATGAACAACAAATTGCACCTTATTGCGTTACAGCCAATTACAAAATCTGTGTGAGCAGTTCAAAAGCAATAGGTTAATGAAAGCATAACAGTCATACATGTCTTTATTGATTTGTGATTAGTGCAGGGGGCTTATTCATGGGGTATCCATAACTTGATTCTGCCTCAGATTTTAATTGCCTAATTGGAGTGATTATTTAGCAATGGGAAACCATTCCACCTGTTCCTTCTCTCTACTTCTGGAAGTGTCAACAGTGTTTGATAGTCATGTTGACACATACAGCTCTCGGAGTAAGTAAAAGTGTCACTACAACAATGTGTTTACAAGTAAAAAATCTGCGTTCAAAACCACTCTAAAATGCAGAGGTATTATGGTGCGATAAGATAGGATCGGAAAAGGATAGGAAAGGAGAAAAAACAAAGGTCTGCTGCACAAATGTTCACGTTCAAGATTTGGCATTTAACAGGTATTTTAATGGAAATGTCTGAGAAGTTTAGAGTCTCTGGTAAAAGTGCAAGCAATTCAGACATCTGAAACATGACAATGCTTTCTTGTAATGTATTACAAGTCAAAAAGACTGGTTCAGTCTGTAACAATATGTTGTATTTTATAATGGCATTGCACTTTATCTTTGATGATGATGTACTAAACATACAGAAAAAAACACTTACTAATTTACAGTGTAATGTAACTGTGTACCAGTAGAGTATTTATTTTTTAACAGCGGGACCTACTGAGATTGAGCTGTCTTTTCCAAGGGTGTCCTACAACAACATAAAATGGAATAAATTATACACATCTAAACACAGTTATACACATTCACATGTACATTTATAAATACATACACATATGAATACATGTAACCCTGCTTTAAGTGATCATTTAAAAATCAGCTGCAGGTATTATCTTCTAGCATCTCAGCCACTTGCTGTTTAAAGACACCAGAGAGGACAGCTGAGCTGTAGTTTGAAAATTATTCCACATGATGGGTGTATATAATACTGAAAGCAGCCGTACAGCATTCAGTCCAAGTGTTTTAGAGTGACCCAGTCTTGAGCTCTAGTTATATGGCTAGAGATGTTGGCTCACAAAAGACTAATCAAATACAGAGGGAGGTTGCCGATTGGTACTCTATAAATAAATAAAACACAAAACACTGTTTTGCTTCCTCAGTTGACCCAAGCCAGGCCATCCAACAACACAATCCCTTACCCCTGACAAAATGTAAAGTGCTATGATAAATAATAATATAGCATCCCATGGCTTTGAGACACAGACAGAGACCAGTGCATGAGTATAGATGTGTCTCCAACATCCAAGATCAGCACTATTGTAGATACAGATTCACACATGGAGGTACAAGGGAACACGTTATGGTGTAAGGGGGTAATAATGTGGGAAGTTAAAGGTACTATATGGAATGTTCAGAAAACCTTTGTTATTAATGACACTGGTGGCTGTTAAGTGAGCTGCAGTCAGCATCCTGTTGCTAAGTCTTGCGTGAGCGGTCACACTGTAGGCATCGACAAAATAGTGACATCACACACAAAATAGAATGTTTCATGTCAAGAAACAATGTTAGCTAAGATAACGTTAGCCAGTGGGGAGCTGAAGACATGCAAACCATGTGCATGAGATCCTTTAAATTTTCCCGGAAAAATAAAATCCCAAGTCCCACAGATATCAATCCATAGACTAACTGTAAGTTATGTTACAATCCGTTCATACTTTGGCAATACAAAGTGATAAATACATGTACATTGCTCCACATAGTACCTTTAAAAAGAATTAATACTATAGTATTTTTCTCAAAGAGACACCTATTATATTATTAGGATTTTTTTATTATTATATTATATTCTCCTGCCTTGTCAAAATGCTTACATTACCAACAATGCCACTCGACTGCAGACAGTTCAATCTGAGATTCAGGGGGTGCTATGCTAGTAACGGCTAATGTTGCCTCGAGGCTCCTGCATCCAGAAAAGATGAGCAGTGAGCTAGATCTCTGGTAAATCTTGCCATGTATTGCACTCCAAACCAACCAGACTCCACTGGCAAAGTTTAAACACGAAAGTCACACAACTAGGAAAACAAACCAACTAATTGAGGCAGCAGTAGACTAGCAATTTCCATGTTCCTTAGGTAAAATTACTGATTTTGCCAGTGTAGTCTGGTTGGTTTGGAGAGACAATATTTGGCTAAAAAATTGTTCTGTTGCTGACCCTGTCCACACCAGTACATTGCTTAGCTTCCTACACCAGTACTCTTTTCTATACTTCAAACTGGGGGCTTGACCCCTGCCATCTACTATGGGAAATACACTGATGCAGGATAAATACTTCTTACACCCTCACTTAAAATAATCCAAACTATCCCTTTAAATACAACATTTAGTTAACCCTACCTATCTCTTTCAAAAACTAAATAAGGCTAAAATTCAAGTTAGACTGTTCATATTTATGTACATTATATCAACATGTATTCATCCAATAGAAATATGTTTTCTGATGCCCCTTTTTATGACAGACATGGAGAACATGTGTTTATGTGCAGCAAGAACAAATCTAATCTTGAGTGGGCTCTCAGGCTGAGCCATTATCATCCAGCACTGAATTATTTCATATTGCGGCTGTTGTTGTGTGCATTGTTGGTGGGCAGAGGTTAACAAAAGGCCAAGACAAATCCAAGCCACCGGCGTTGGCCGCATGGGGAAATGTTGGCAAGCGAGCCAGAGAATAATCATAGGCTAATCTGATTTCCAGCTCTGATAATGGAGGCCAGGCTAAATAAGAAAAATTCCAGGCAAATTTGTGCAAATGAAAAAGGATTCCTCCTGACATAATGGTATGGTGCAAGGCAGCCTCTAATGAGCAATAATCTGTCTAAGAGCTTCTCTCTCTCTTTCTCTGTGCTTTGGTTTCTCCCTCCATCTTCTATCTCATCCTGTCTCACCCCTCCACCTCGCCCCAACCCCCCCCCCCCCCCACTACTCCAGCTCTCATCAGCTTCTTCCCTTTTCCTGAGGAGGTGCACGTCACAGCTGTGTGACACAGATATGGAAGACAGGAGGCATAAAATCTGTGCGTCACACTGTGCGTCTGAGGACTGATACATTTAATGACGGTGTATCACCAGGATAGACAATATAATGTACAATGCAGCATTCATCATTTTAACAAGTACTTTTTTTTCCATTATTTAGTTTCTCTTAGAAAATGGAAAAATCTGCATGCGCAGTGAGAAATCTTTATCCTGTCTGCAGTGGAAACATTACTGATAGGCCGAGTCCAACAGGTTTCCATAGTGAAGTGTAGTTTTTCTTCCTTTTAGTGCAGTGATGTGCTTTATTCAAACTTCTTCAAGATATTGATACTAAATTCCAAAGATGGAAACAATTAATTATAAATATTCAAATTACTGTAAATAAGTAGTTTTTGTTGCAATCCACTAGGAGAACCCAAATGCAGAACACAGACTCAAAAGGCAGAGTGACAAAAAAGGGGTTTTATTGCGAAATAATGAGTGTGGCTGTAGGGGTGAAAATCCATGGGAAGGAGGCTGAGGGGAGCGGGCTGATGACAGGGGAGCAGACAAGATTGGCAGGGTTTAGCTGGCTGATAATCGATTGTAAGACAATGCTCAAAATTTGTAGCGTTTGTAGAAGTGACATCAACAGATTAAAGTAACTAATATGCTGAGTAGTTTTTATGACAAATACTCTATACTTGTACATGAGTATTTTTCTAACTTTTACTTGTAATAGAGTAATATTTTAGCAATGTAACAGTACTTATATTTGAGTACAGATCTTCAGTACTCTTTCCACCACTGCTAAATTCTAAAAAAAATCTTGCAACATGATGAATTATATTGGAAGGAAAGTTGAAATATTCTCATGGCAAAAGCAGAATGCTTTCAGTCTTTTACATTCAGTTGCCAGTTTATTAGGTACACCTGCCCTTAGTTTGTGCCTGTAATTCAGTACCAGCGGAGTCTGACTGACTCCATTACAGAAGTCAGTCAGACTCCTCCGTTACGCCTTCAACTGTCTCAAATATTGTGCAATATTACGCCAGGTTTAATGTTGTATGCCAAGATGTGCATTTGTGTTTTTACTGTGAAAAAAAAAAGTAAGTGGCAGGTTGTTTTTAAACTATATAATATAGTGACTTGACCATTATACATCTTAAACATACCCCATGGAGTCTTACTGCAGATTACTAACGCTATGGAGCAATATTTTCTAGCTTATATCATGCATGCACAGGAGGATGTGAGCGACACAACACACATTCCTGCTGTTAGTTTCAAGCTGTCACACTGATCAAAAGTGAGGTGCAAAGAGAATATGTAGAAATATGCCAACAAAGCCAAAGAAGAAGACTGCTACGCTGTCAAGTCCACTGACTGTATGTAAAGATGGACAACATGACAGCAGCTCCACAAAATAAACTCCACCCCCCTCCATGTCAGCAGATGGGACATAGACCAAACAAAATCAAAGTACACCTCGACTAAATTTTTCCCAGAGATATTTTTTTTATTATTTTAGATAGTTTGGATCACTCTGGTGTTTGTTAAATTTTAATTTTTTCAGTTATTTCAAGCTATATGGGCGGGACTTTGAACCTGATCACTACTGCACACACTCCAAATGATGTCACCAGCACGCATATCTGGGATACCATTTTCTTGATTTCTATACAGTGGGAAGAAGTGGAGATGTGGCAGCCATCTTTAAATTTAGTCTGTAGTTACTTAAGATATAATCAATAGCAGATCTAAAAATATTTGGTTTTGCAGAAGTTTTATGAGGAAGCAAAGATATTCAGCGTGTTTATTAAACCTTAAGGGTTTAACTCCAGGCTGTCCAGTGACAACACTTCTCCAAAGACTCTTACCACCAAGTAATAAAAATATTAAGTTGCACAGAAAAAGGGATATTTAACTCATTTCCTAAGTAATACTTCTTTTTTATACAAATCTGCAGAAAAGATGGTAGCAAGAAATGACAAATATTCTTGCTTAATTTGTACAATATGTAAAAAAAAAATCTACATTAGCATAGATTTTAGAGTGTTTAGTATTTAAGAAAAATAAAAATAAATTTTTTTGGCAAGCAACATGCAAAACTTTTTTCATCTAAATGTCTGGAAGAATCCCTGAGAAATTTTAAAACACCTTCAGCTCAGTGGTACATTTTCTTCAACGACCATCTGAGATTTCTTATTTATTTTTCATAAAACTCAATTCCTAACTTCTTGACTTGAATGACAACGCATGATACACAGAGCCAATAAACCTTAATAAATAAACACATGATGATTTTCCTACTCAGTTTTTTTGTGTTGATTTTACTTCAGTTTAGAGGCTGTAGTTTTGTGGTGCTGTTGAGCTGTACTGGTTTATACAGACAGGCCTTTCAAATTTCAAATTTAGTCTCCCCTTATTGATATAAATGGAAACTGCAGGGCTGTTGTATTCAACTATATTAGTTTTAGCTCACTGTATAAAGTGACCACTGAATAAACGACTCTAACTTACAAAAAATAAATTGTTGGTGTAAAAGACCACATGTTAGACTTGAATGTGACAGTGATGCCTTGTCAAAAATCCTGCAACAACCAAATCCTCTGTATAGACTCTTTCTGGGCCGACGTCATGATTACGTGACAATCTTAGCTGGAGGCAAAATGAAGGAAAAGCTGCAGCCAAACACAGAGTATCAGGCCACACAATCAAGCTAAAATGTCATCTTGCTGTGTTGTTGGTGCCAGAATCAAAGTGGTAATGGCTCAAGATTGAAGTTTTATCTAATACAAGCTGCCACTGCCAGTCAAAAACCCCAAAACAAAGACAACTATGAGTAAAGGCACGAAAACAAAAGCTGGACTTTGTGGCTGTGAGCAGTTTCAGGTAGAAACTACTTTCTTTCTAGTAGAAAAGAAAGCAGTTCTGGTCGATTCCACTGCAGAAAGAAAGTATTTCCCACATGAAGTTGCCCATAACAAGTTACGTGGATTTCCTTCACTAGTCTAGACTTTTTCAAGTGTATTTTTTGGTGCTTTGAGCACTACAAGCCGAGTGCCATTTAGTCCCATTATGTTGGAGAGAAGGCTGATAACTCCAAAGCTCTGCAGCTCACATTAAATAATCAAGATGGATAAACAGCGTTTCAGGCCAGGAGAAAAATGTGCATTTTTGATGTTGAGTTGAACTGTCCCTTTAAAGGTCCAGAAACACATGAATAATGGACAGTGAACATAAAAAACACCTAAATGGCAATAACAGAAATGTTTCTCATTACAGCACTGATACACTACACTGTAATATGTGTTATAATGGCAATATTCACAAAGCAGCAGCAGCAGCAGCAGCTGTAAGACAATTTTCCCTCCATAGAAAAATAACACCCTCCTCTCCCCCCTCTTCCCCCCTCTCTCTCTCCCCTCGGCCAGCAGCAGCAGCTTGGCTCTGTGTTCCTGACAACTTCCATAAATTATTGGAGATTTTCATATTTCAAATTTCATCTGCATTCATGCGGAGCGGCCAGGGCCCCGTCGGAGGCTAGCGTCGGGGTGTCGGGTTGTGGAGGCAGCAGCCCCCTCGGTAGCAGCGCTGCCACCGGCTGCCTGGCTCGGTGGCCCCAGAGACCCTTGGCTAATTGAATTGCATCCCCTGATTAGATTATCCTTGCGGCAGCTTGCTGCCAATCTGAAGTATGGGTGCCTTCTATCCTACTTAACCCTTCTGCCCCCCACCCGCTGCTGCAAGCACACACACACACACACACACACACAACACACACAGCCAAGGCAGAGTGCCCAATATATTCAGGGGCCATCAAAGTTGGCCAGTTTTGTTATTTTTCTTTTGCATTGTCGTGCCTTGTAAAAGTGGCCATCTTTCACCGCCTGGCCCTCACCACCGCTCGTTCTTTACCAAACAGCCGACCCTGGCAAACCCTGAGTGTCATTAGTTTGTTTTTCTGTTTGTTTTGCTTTTTTCTTCCACAGGTTTTTGTCCAGATACCATTTTTAGTGTGGCCAGCTTACAGGACTGAGTCAACAGTGAAAGAGTCGTCGAGCCACACCAACATGCACCAACACACAGGCTGAATCAGAGCAGGAGTCAGTGCTTGTACCTGACTTTTTAATTCACAGGACACTTCATTGAGCTCACCTCCATGCCTCAAGAGCAATTTTGTAGTCATAACTTAATTATCCTCTCACTTCATTTGTGATTATTTGTGTTTCAACAACAAACTTTCAGACTCTCTAGGTATGGTGTAGTTAATACCTATATTTGACTTTTTGACTTTTTTGACTTTTTTTTTTAAGATGCTCATAACATATTTTAGCTTTTTAGGTTACTTTTCTTATTTATATTGTGTATCTATACTTTCTTTTGCTGTGCAATGTGTGGGCTGATGTTAATGTATGTTGACATTATGCATTTATTATTGCACTGTGTAATACTGTTGTACAATAAAGCCTGATTAAGCAGTAGTGAAATTTTCTGTTATACCTTTTTTTAAGGTTCTTGTACTTTTATTTCCAAATGATACATCTCTACTTTTACTTTACTCACGTAAAATTTACATGCATACACTAGTGATTAAGTATTTTTGTGGTATTTCTGCATTTACTTATGCACAGCCAGTATGTCCCATGCATTGTATTAACCTAGGACCGGGCAATATGGCTTATAAATAATATCTTAATAATTTTAGGCTATTCTGCAATATTTCATATATATAGATAGATATTCAGATATTCATATTTTCTCTAAAATAAGACTTGGGCTGGGCGATATGGATAAAATAAAATATCACAATATTTTTGACCAAACACCTCAATATTAATATTGCAGCATTATTTGAGAGGTGACTTTCACAAAATATTAACACAAAGACATTTTTGATAAATAATCATTAATAATGTGAATGTAAAGGGTAAGTGCAAATAATAAAACAGATAGAAGGAAAAGGAAAAGACAACACTTATGTCACATCACAATATAATGATGTTCAAGATCTAAGTTCATATTATGATTTCATATCATGCTGCACGCTCTACCAACTGATCTACAGGAGCAGCCATTAATCTAACTTATTAATCAAACATTAAATACTTCAAACTATGAGTTAAAATGTCTCAGTGATTTTAATAAAAGCTGGCCTATATTTTTGAAATATGATTGACTGAGACCCAAAATGCAGATTTTTAATTTTTAACTCTTCATGAATGTTTGTAAATGTACCTCAGATGTATATGATCAAAACTCTACAGACTGGGCCTTTAATGGCAGCCCAGTAATATTGACTGTCACGGACACATTCAGTAATACAGACTGTGCATTATGTCTGTTTTTATGTTTTTTACATCTATGATTGTGGTTACATGTCATGATTCATCATTCATCACCTGCTGTAAAATACATACAACTGCAATTCAAAATCATTTTCATCATTGATTAATCTCATCATTATTTTGTTTTTATTAATTTATTAATTGTCTGGTCTTGTTTCAGATAGCTTGCTTTGTCTGACCATTAGTTTACTATCATTAAAAGCTAAGAAAACCAGTTAACACTCACATTTAAGATATTGGAAACAGTTAAGTTTGTGATTTTTTCTTTAAAACTGATGATTAATAGACAATCAGATTATTTTCCATCCATGAATGACATTAAAATAGCTTTATAATATAAGGTGTGATGCCACAGTTCAGTATTTTGGATAAATGAGTCCACCAGACATCATGAACGGACTCTGTCCTCATGACCCTGTGATGACTGCAAACACCACCCCACCCCCCCACTCTCATCTCCCAGCTCTCCCAGTGTCTGGCACTACCAGAGGCCATGTCATCTCATGCATTGCCACATTTCAGTTTTGGGCCGATGCATAACCCAGATGAATATAAGTGTTCGCTGAGGAAAAGTCATGTTCTGATGTAATTATCATCTATTGCTTCCTGTAATCGTATCAGATCTCTTTTGAACAATAATCTCATGGCGAACGTCTGGAACGGAGCCCTCCTCCCTGTTTATTGTTCTCCACTCCGGTAAAACACAATTGAATTGAGGACTGAGCTATTAGATTTTTTGCTCTGTAGAATAAACTGAAATCGTATTTTTGCTGGAAATTATCAATACATCTCGGAGAGCAAAAGTAAGAAGACACAGAGCAAAAGTAGACCCTGGGTAGAAGGAGAGATGGAGGATGAAATAGATGAAAGATGAGGAAGAGTTGATGGGAAGACTTTCAGCAACTGGAAAAGGGATTTATTGATATACTGGGGTCAGATGTATATGCTACAGTTTGTAAATCACATCAAAACTGCAAAATACTGCTCCTGCACAGAAGATACTTTATTGTGTGCCTGTTAAATCCAGTAAGTAAACTGGGTATATTGAAATGTGAAACGGAAGCCGGGTACAGTACATAAAACTACCATTTCACTGATGCCGAGAATAAAAAATAAAGCAAACATGACTTTTTTGGAGCATAGAAAATACAATTTTCTCAGTGAGCACATATCAGAAAGTTACAGAATTTATTTTAGGAGCTCATTTATCAGATAAATTACTGTGGCAACTTTTAAACACAGGGGCAAAAAGCAACAATATTGCAACCAGCAGTAGTTGATATTCTCTGTTTCACTCTTATAATGAAAAAAACAGCTGTACACAACACAAAAACAATAAGAAAATAGCTTCAGTTCTGAAATAAAATCTGTTTTCTTTTGTTGTCTAAATGATTCAGACAATTGCAAAAGGAAAGAAGTGAAATTATACTTACAGACTTTTAAGCAATGCCGCAGGTCTGCAGTGTTTTGCATCTGGTCTGCTGAAATATTGATGACACACAGAGTTTGAGGCAAACCAATACCTTTAATCCAATCAGTAAGCTCAGACAGTAAACATGGACAGCTAAAGAAATCCATCCTGAAATGTGATTTTAAAAAAGCAGTAGTGCAGCCAGGGATTCTGTGTTTGGCATTAAGGCATTTATAAATGGGAAATAACAGCAAAAATGCATAAATAAATCTGCAATTACACAAGCGGCTGTACTGCTTGCAGGTATTCTGTTTTTAATCATGTTTGACTGGCCAATCAAACTTTATTAAAGCTTTGGTTGCTTTTCTTGCAAAAAAGGCTGGTTGTTAGGGTGTCTGTCCCCCCGTGTGACATCTAAACTAAAAATTGTGGGTGTCTACTTTGAGGAAACAGATAGCAGTTTGTCACCTGTGCCAAAGCAAGAAAACAAAACAAAATTATAGTTCTTAATTAGAAAATGATGGGTAGTTTTAGTCTTTGTTCAGGAAAGTAGAGTCATAATAGTCTGAATTATCTATATTTTTGAGATTGAATAACAAATTTCAGATAATGTGTCCATTTGTTTTTGGCTTTGTGCTCACAGCACTGAGGACACAGAGGTCAAGTCCTCAATATATTTTCCGTAATTTAAGGATTTAAAGAACCTAATGTTGCAAAAATACAGACAAATTACACCTGGTGGGGGATTTTATGACTTCCTTAGGGTCATTTTATTAGATATGACTGCAAAATAAAAAAAATAAATAAATAAAATCATAGCTGACCAACCATAACTAGACATGGCAACTTGTCAAGGCCTGCTCATCCTCTTTTTTTAAGCCAAAACCAAAAAGACAAGAGCAAAAAAATATGAAACTGATTAAACAGTGTGTTATCTAATCTTGTATTAGCTGCAAATGTTAGCAGGTCTGGCTAACCAACTTATCCAACAGTAGGCTATCTGAGCATTACCCTCAAGGTCAACAGTTAGCATGTCTTTGGCTAATTACGCACATTATTTTCAAAAATGATTACAGCTTACATACAAAAAGCACTGATCATGACTAGCTGATGTATCTGTGCTGTCCTGGATGCAACAAAATCATTTGGGCTGATGTTAGCAACTCTATCCTGCACTTTTTTGATTTGGGAAAGTCTGCACTCCAGCAACCAAGCAAAATTCATAACCATTAATTTTGTCTAACACATCGGCTTGTGCCCATCCTAAAACTCCTGTTGGGCGGGGAAATAAAGAAATAAAGAGTGAAACAAAGCTGAATGAATATGATTCATGCATGCCCTCCTTTCAGAAGCACCCCACCCCAAACAATAACTGGGGATGGAACTGATAAAAAAGAATTCACAAGTTGAATTTTAGTATAATAAAGGTCAGCAGACTAGAGTCAGCAAACTCATATTCATTCAACTTTGTTTCACTCTTTATTTCTCCCCTCGTCTTCCATGCCTCCTCTGCAGTGGTTCCACGCCTCATCAGGAGGCCCCGCCCCCCCGTTTGGGAATCATTGCTGTAGAGGAAATAAACAACAAACAACAACAACACAAACAAGAGTTTGGTGATTATATCCTGCTGACCTGTATTTCATTAAATCTTTTATCTCTTTTAATTTTTTGGTATGATATCGTAGACAATCGTAGACAAGACATATAGACAATGTTGTCCAGCAACTCATGAAGGTAACGTTAGCTTAATCAGCTAGCCAGCATCAATGTCCCTCAGTCAGTGAACAAAACACAGAGTCACTGCAGGTGAATTCATCCAAAGTGCAGTGGTGGAAAGAGTACTGAAAATCTGTACTCAAGAACAAGTACTGTAACATTACTATAATATAGCTCAATTACAAGTAACAGTACTGGTGTTCAAAAAATACTTAAATAAAACTACTTGGAGTATTAGTTACTTTTTAACCACCACTCCAGGAAGTTAGATGTTGATGATTCATGCAAATTCAATCTCCATGAATTCTGCATGACTTTGCAATCATTTGACCAGTCGTTGTAGCTTCCCATGAAGTCTGCCAATCATAGAAGCTCCACACACGAATGTCAAACAACTCAAAGTTTAATCATGCATCATTTTTTGTGTTTTTATGTTTTTATTTTGTCACAGGTACTGAGAAGAACACAAGGTTTGGCATTGTTATTGACATCAATGGTCTGTGTTCTTTTATATTTTTTAATTTTGTGCTGTTTTAACTGATTAACGATTTTTGAATTATACACATATTGAATTATACACGACTTTCACTTGCTCCCACAATTTCAAAAAATGCAAAAAAATCCTAAAAATGGTACAACGTGCATCACAATTTTGTAAGAAAAGCTGCCGTGAAATAAGGGATTTCAAACTGAAGTTGTAGATTGTATGGTCAGAATTCTCAGTTGTGTAATCTTTAGCTTCCACTTGTCATTAGCAGCGGACTTGACTGAATTTTAAGCTTGGATGTTTCTCAGCAAAATGCATCTTGGAAGTCATGATAACTTTCCTTTCAAAAAATGTTTACGTAAACAGGCTTGTTCATTGTGCTGACTTTACTTATAATAAAAGAACCTGACATTTTTTTTGAAAGCAGCTGTTTGTCTTTTGTCCTGATGATTCAACCTGAAGAGTTAATGCCCATCCAAGATGTAAATGTGCACCACCTGCAAGTCATGTAACATTATCTGAGGGGAAAATAAATGGGTGCCAAAAAATTTCTCCTCGCACTTTACATCTCAATGAATAAATATTTGTTTGCAGTCAAATATTTCATAAGGAAGGCGGGGTTGTGCTGGTGAATTTGGCCCTCAGTTTTTATTGAACTCCATTTCAAATCGATGCTGAAAGATTGAAAAAGAAGTCAGTTCACCTGTTTGTGCTTGGCCAGGAGGCTGAGGATGCTCAGGCATGTGCAGCAGGCCAGCAGCCTCTCTGCCTTCCTCAGTAGCCATCCAGCCATCCATCCATCCAGCCAGCTCTCCTGAGTCACTTTTCATAATTATTGAATTACATTCCTGGCAACCCATTAAGCAGGACATTCTCTTCTTAACCACCTGCTCTTCCCCCCTCCTCCACCCCATTTTGCGCCATCAATCTTTCAGCGTTACCGGAGCCCCTAAAAGCTTTCTGACTGCTCTATAATGGGGGACAGCGCGGGGTCAGGGGGTGCTACAGGACTGTGTGCTCAAGAGCAGTGATGCCTCAGCATTCGGGTGGGGAGCAGGGCAAAGGGACGGGTGGTGGCGGCGGTGTGAGGGGGCAGTGGGGGTCACTCTGTGACGCTTGGCTAAAATAGGTCACTGACTGGACCTTTGGCTGGGAACAAGAGGGAAAAAAATACGTTTGACTGTGTGACTATATGACTGTGTGTGTGTGAGTGTGAATATCATGTGTGTATGAAAGATGTTCAGGTGTTTCATGAATAATAAAATCTGCCCTGAGACTGTCAGGTGTTATAAATCTGTCATGTTCAGTGCTTTTCATTTTAGTAGACTAAAGAAGTGCTGTACATTTCTGCCTAATCCCACATTTCCCAGAATGCTTTTTGACATCCTCCTCAAAGTGTAAAAAGTTGTTGCACTCAGTTTCAAAACTAAAACTAGAGTTTCAGAACTGTGCAGATGCTGTGGAGGTGGTTTGGTAAGTTTCTATAAATACATAGGCATAACAGTAATGGCACATCATCAGTGTAAGCTGACAAAGGCTTTAAAATTACATATCAGGATCAACTCGAAATGACTTCTGCCAATATGACAGGCCGATAAGATGACGCTTTAATTATGATGTGTTAACATGTGCATACATGTCATGTAGGACACTTTGTACACTATGTACTCACTTGTGTAGTGCATGAATTTTGACAGGGTAGCGCTGTCTCAAATCAAGGTTGTGCCCTTACAGGAAATGCTGATCACAGCTTCTTCTTCTTCATGGGCGAACTGAAGCTGGGCGTAGCTTTACTGCCACCTGCCGAAACATGTATGGGTTTGTTTATTCATTTGTGTTCAGTCTGACTTTACTCAACACGGACTTGCTTTTAATTTTATTTGCTTTTGTTTGCCCTCTGTTTCTCGGGAGGTTAAAATATAACCTCAAGGATGGACCAGCCCTCCCTCCTCCAACCGACTGAAAACTTACCAATATGTTAAGTTATATTTGAATGGTGGTACCAAGTCTTTACAAACTGAACCAAATAAACATATTGGTGGCTTCAATCCAACAACAGTATAGTGGTACTTATTGGTAAAAACACATGCATGATTTATATCTGTATAACTCTGTGTTCACTGCAGTCACTGGAGTCACCATGGCTGCTTGCTGCCTGGGCCGCCATGTTCACAAGTTTGGTAGCACCACTTCTTCCACTATGTGGTCAATATGGCAACCATTGAGTGTCCAGCATTCTGCACTCAACTTTCTGGTCTTTTTGAGCACAACATCTAGGGTATTAGATCTAGTGGTCTTATTGCTATTAATGTTGATGTGAAAGCACTTAAGCACTCAAAACAGGAAGTGTAAAGACAGATGCACACAAATTGAGACAAATCATAAATGGGACAGTGAGTTTCCAGCTTCATTAATTTACAAAGGTATTAAGGTGTTAAGCCAATGTTAGCAAAGCGCTAGCTATCTTAATATTAGCCTCAACTCAATGTTCTTTGTTTATGTTCAAATGTCAAACGAAGTTGGAAGTTTTTGAATCAACCTCCACATTTTGGATACTGCAATTAATCTTTTGTTGACCATTGCATAGCTTTTTTAATAAACTTTAGCATTTTTTTTTTCCAACTGCAGCTCAGTAACGTAATGTTAGATCTTCATACTTCTTTCATGCAACTTGATTAGATACTGTTGTGGGGAATCATGTGTCAGCTGGCTAGTAATAAATTGTGATAATGTTGACTGATGTTGTTGATTTGGAAAATGAAATTAAGTGATTCTTACTTAATATTAACAGACTTTTTAATCTCTAGGCTTGGTAGAACCTGTAATTTACACCAGGGGCGGCTGCGCCACATCATGGCTGTGCCGTGGTTTTGTTCTGTCATGCATGCGACTGCAATTTGAACCAGTAGCGTTTCAGAAGCGTTTCAGCAGCAGAGCTTTTTGCCCGTCTGATTATGTTTACTTGCTCTGATTTTGTTGATTAAGTCATCTCTCCTTGCTCTTTGTGCTTCTACCATGGATAAGCAGGCTACATAGTTAAATTGTGTATTTACTGTCTCTTTGTAATCGTGAGTCTGCATGGGGTCTTTTATTTTGAAAATCAACCGTATTCTCCCTGCCTTTTCCATGCCTGGCTTCCTCCCCGTTCGACCTGCTTTGTGGTAATTGATGCGCCATCCGTCAAAAATAGACTTGCTACGTATTCTCTGCAGAGCGAAGCGCCAAGCTGCTTCTGTGACGAAGCTAAGACGCGCTGCAGTGCTTCTGTGTAAACACGAGCATTGACTAGAATGGCCGCGAATTGGTCTGAGTGCCGCAACACAGCTGTGACACAGCGCAGCCGCGCCTGGTGTAAATTACTGGTAAGGTATCAAGTCAAAAAGCTCAAGTCCAAGTGCATTCACTGGGGTTAAATTCCAAGTCAAGTTGCAAGTCTTTTTTGATTTTGTCAAGTGTAAAGTCATCAAATTTGTGGCTTAAATGTCACTCAATTCCAGGTCATGTGACTCAAGCCAACACCTCTGGTCTGCAGTATGGAGTTTTCTGTAGTGTCTGGAACAGAGAGCAAAGTTGCTATTTGCAGTGATTGTGCAGCATCAGTCATGCAAGGAGCCAAAATTCTTTTTGTCTTCTTTCAATTCTACAAATTTAATTTGTGAGTTTGAGTTCAGCATTTGGTTGAACCAAACGATATTCTCAGGAGTTGGTGGTTCATTTTTCCCAATAAGCACGTTTTAATCCTGTATTTTACTGGCCAAAATTAGCATTGCAATTAATATCACAGTTAACATGATTTATGGATGCACTTTTGGAGCTTTTCCACCAGCGTTTTTGGCTGTACTGAGTCAAACCGTGCCTCGCTGATTTGCTTTAACATTACTACATTTATCGTGCTGAGCTGCGCTGTGCTGCGCCTGAGATAAATACCCATCATCATCAAGAAAACAACATTGGTTTTCAGGTTTGGGGCTTTGATTCTTGTGTGGTCTATGGCTCAAAGTGCAAAACAAACTATAATCCTGTCTGGCTCCACCCATTCTGGAAATATTTCCACTCAAATTATACTTTAAACAAACATAAAAGCAGATAATACTTGTTGTTCTGTGTAATATCGATACTATTAGCATGTTGAAATGCTAAATGTTTTGACACTCATCACATGAACAACAGTAACATTTTGACATCTGAGGCATTTTGGTATTTTGACATGCAGTGCTCTTTTCACTGTGCTGTCCAAGAGATTCCACTCAAGTCAATGTTAAGTGAATAGTAAGGTTAGGTTTGTCTTTACCCCGCTGGCTTATTGACTCGCCTGTCAATACCACTGCAGGGAAAATCCATAAAGCCTGCAAATGTTATCTCAACATCCGTTTGTGGGCGTGCGTGTTCACTCATGCATGTGAGGCTTTAAAGGTTTTACACAATATATTAGGAGAATGCACACTGTATACATGATTAGCCTCGGTTGCATGGGTAGGAAGGATGTCTTTATGAAATAAATGTGTTTTTTTTGTGTCTTATGGGGACAAGTGCCCTCATAAGAAAAGGATGAAAAGTATCCAAGTAAAATGAGATTTTGGTGAAACTTGGCTTACATTTCAGAGTTTACTAATCATTTTTGGCCACTCATGCTGGAGGACGTGACAGACACTCTGCCATGTCATTTTTGGCCCTATGAAGCCATAACACACCCAAGTCAACTGTTTTTATAATGATGTGAAAATGTAATTCCTACCTGGACTATGTTCATGGAATATGTGTAGCCATTATAATGTTAGGGCTATATTTCCAAAGGTAACATCTGCTAGTTTGTTTCCATTCATACTATTAGTGACTTAGCTTAACTTGACATTTTCAGTGTGTAACTTGCTAGCTTGGAGGTTGAAAAACAGTCAACACAGATAGTCAATAGAATGGCTGCCAGTGTACCCAAAGTCTGCATCTGCTGAGTGAGACCATGTTTTGCTTCAAACAAGAGAAGAGCAAAAAGCAGTCCCTCTGAGAAGTTGCAATGTTGTAACAATTCATGCAACAATTCTGAGTAAACTGAGCGTGACCTTGCAATTTTGTCCAAACTCTGCAATTATTCTGCTACTTTTGATCAATCATCATTGCTTCCTGCAAGTTCCACCAATCAAAAATGTCATACATGCACGTCACATGAACTGACTCAATGTTTTGTTTTATCATTCACTATCATTTGCATTTATGTTACTTTATTTTGTCAAAGGTAGTGAAAACAACACATTTGTCATTGTTATTAATATTTATCAACACTGTGCAGTTTTATTTTATCATTTTGTGCTGTTTTTGACTTTGAGCTCCAAAAAGATTTTGTTCCTTTGTGGAATACCCTGCTGGTGCACATCCTTATGTACACATAAAGCTGTTTTTTATAATTTTTGTAATTCTAATTTTGGGTGGCACAGTGGTGCAGTGCTTAGCACTGCCGCCTAACAGCATGAAGGTCCTGAGTTCAATCCCCCAGCTGGCTGGGGCAGGGCCTTTCTGTGCAGAGTTTGCATGTTCTCCCCGTGTCTGCGTGGGTTCTCTCTGGGTTCTCCGGCTTCCTCCCACAGTCCAAAGACATGCATGCTAGGTTAATTAGTCACACTAAATTGTCCGTAGGTGTGAATGTGAGTGTGAGTGGTTGTCTGTCTATGTGTCAGCCCTGTGATGAACTGGAGACTTGTCCAGGGTGAACCCCGCCTCTCGCCCAATGACAGCTGGGATAGACTCCAGCAGCAGACCCTTACGGAATAAGCGGTTACAGAAAATGTCCGATCCGATCCAGTGATTTTGGCTGGTACTGGACAGATACCGATACTTGCAACCAACAAGTATGGTTTTTTTTTTTAGTGAGGACGGGAGTATCGGATCACCACATCCCTGGTTTTCATTACCGTAGAACAGTCATTCCCAAAGACTGGGCCGTGACCCACAGGTAAGTCACGAGATTTTGCTTGAGTCTCCTAAAAAATAACAGACGATAGAAATTCTGCATAATTTAAGATTTAAATCTGCAGTACATCTTTTAGAAAGCATTTAAAATGTGTATTTTTTTTACTGATGAGAGGAAAAAACAAGACCATGTTAATTCTGCCTAAATGCACTTATTTCTTCTCATTTATGAAGCAGGCTAAAATGTTCTACACTGTAAAAATGAGTTTGGGGCCCAAATCAAACTTTTAATTTTTAAAAAAAAGTTTTACCAACTAACACCACTAGTTTTGGTGACAAGAGGACCCAGAAAAGGTGGGTCACAAGAGATTTTATTTGGTTCCCTGAATAAATAAAAGACTAAGAAATTCTGCAAAATTTAAGTTTAATACCTGCAGTACATATGAGTACTACATACATCTGTAGAACTCATAAAGCAGTTAAAATGTGTATATTGTTTTACTGATGAGAAGAAAAAAACAAGAACATGTTACGTTTCTTCTTTAGATTCACTGAAATCTTTAAGGTTTACAAACCCCCAAAACTGTATTTCATATATTGATTAAAGTTGTTTAAGTAAGTTGCCTTGAAATTTTGCGTTATCTCAACTTTTTTCTTAGTGAAAGAAAATTTAAAAAATGAGATGGCATGTTAACTCAGCCTAAATGCTTTTTAAAAATGTATTTATAATGTTGTGTTGAATACAAGATGGTATATGGTGGTGGAAATGGTAATAATGGTCAGGAACGTTCATTAATGTGCAAATAAACTCTTCCAAGATTTATTAAATAAGGCCTGTCGTGAGCTGGGTTTCGATGATTTGTCATTTTTAAAAAGTTGGTCCCCGGAAAAAAAGATAAACATTGGTTTATATAAACAAAGGGTGTGGTCCTCTTCCATGGAGGCTGCCATGTTTCTATAGAATAAGGAACACTGGCTCTAGAGAGAGGGCCTTTTGCATTTTTCACAGCCACTGTAAGCTCAACACACCTGGAAAGGGAGGGTGAGGTGAGCTGGTTGCTCAGAAGTCCTACTCTGGTCCTTTACTTGATATAATAATAATAATGTAAACCTGCAGCTTGAAATAAGGACTCAGTTTTGGTTAAGAGTGGTGTTTATGAAAGACTGAATGAAGGTCCTCGCAAGGATAGTATAACTAATGTGTGTGGTTACAAGTAAACAGTATGAGTGTAGATGGAGGGCTCATGCTTCACCTCACAGCATGCTGCTCATTACCTAATGCTCAGATCCCAACACGTATTATTCATCTCTGACAGCTCGCCCGCTTTGCATAAAACAAACACACACACACACACATACACACACTGTGCAGCTCACACTCAAGAACACATGTGCACACAAACTAACAGGCTGTCATGAATGCATACATACTGTACAGCAGCATAAATCCCATGTACTGTATTGGCACACATATGCTGCATAAAAAAGTGACCTTGCATGCACACACACACACACACACGCGCGCGCGCAGAGAGAGTGCATATGAGTAATGAACAACCTTAATAACACCTCCAACTTTTCCTCTTCTTCTCTCTGCTGGCTGTTTAAATTCACATCCCCCTTTAACGTCGCTCTAATCTGATTACTGCTGGGCTAATGGCTCTCCTTCTGCTCCTCCCAGACGCTCTGCCCAGACCTTGGAAAACACACACACACACACACACACACAAACACACACACACACACACAAACACACACACACATATACAGAGTGTTCAGGGTGTGTGCTGCTGCAGAAGAGCTACATCTGCAAAGTATGGCAGAGGGAAAAGAGCTGAGAGAAAGAGAAAGAGGGAGAAGTTGGTGCATGGTGTTTATATGCATGTGGGTGAGTGTTTTTTGGGTGGGGGTGAGGAATGGGGAGGGTAGTGGATCAGCAGCCAAAACCCTCCCCTCCTCACTCTCCCTTTCTCTTCCCTGCAATACCTCCCCCTCCCCTTGAGTAAATCTATAGGGAGGGAAGGCAGAGACAGGTGCATTTCTCCACAAATTGAGTTAGCCAAGACATGCCACATCCAATTGGGCTAAATTGATGTGAGAGTTTGTGATGTCTGCCGTGGGTATTACAGCAAAGGTCAGTGTGCCGAGACAATGACATCAATCTGGTCCACGTGGCCGAGCGCTCGGGCCCCCGTCAGCCCCCTGATTCAGATGCAAACCTGCAAACACAGCCAGGGGAAGGAGAGGGCGGACAACCGCCGCTTGCAAACTGGTGGGCACTTTGATCGCTTTTGAATAGAAGCTAAACGAGATGGCGACACACCCTGGGTGTTGCCGTTGGGCGTTACGTGCTGCTGATGGCCAGCAAATACTATAGTTGAAAAAAGATGACGCATTATTGTTATCCGGCTTACGCCAGGCAGGGATCATGTAATCGCTTCCGTGTGTGCATGAGTGCTTGAGTGTGTGTGTGTGTGTGTGTGTGTGTGTACAACTGGCTCTGCATCTTGTGCACATTCACAACTGTAACCTTTTTAGAAGACTACAGGGTTAACAAAATGTTACATTTTTTTATTTCACAGCATAGTTCTCTTCATGCTAATCAAAATACACATTTTTAAACCATAATTCTTATTTAGCTCCGATATAGAAGGGCTACAGAGTCGACATGTTATGGTTGAGACACATCTGATAGCAATATTATTGAATGAATTTGTTTAAAAATAGAAAGCTTGAGCAGTATTCCTGCCTTTTTTAAACAAGGAAGTGAAACAGAGGTCTTTGTGGTACAGCTAACCCTTTTTATACATCATATTTTTGCAAATATCTGATGCAGCTGACAGGAATCTGGGATACAACTTTAAAAGGCAAAGATTTCAGTAAAAACATAGGCTTTAAAATAAAGATGACCATAATTGCACGTTATCAGCAGGGGCAAATCTAGGAGATGAGGAGATCTGGGGCTCTGAAGAACATACAGCAGAAAAAAGGCACAGATATTAAGAGATAAATTCACACCCTTTAATGATTAAACAAGATTCAGTCAGCTGCTGGTTGAAGTCACTGTTCACTGTTCAATGGATGGCAGTGCAGGTGGCTTTTTGACAAAATGAGTAAAAACATGTTGCGCTGATTTGCATTTCCATTACCACTTTTATTGCGCTGAGTCGCCCCAAAAGTGGACCTTCTAGGGTTTTTTCCACTGGTGCTTTTGGCTGCACCAAGTCAAACCATGCTGTGCTGATATGTATTTGCATTACCATATTGCGCCAAGCTGTGCCTGAGATGGACGTACTCTGGAATGGGGCCAAAACAAACCCAACTGGCCTCCAAATGGTCTGACGTCTCACTGACCGGGTCCTTTTCTGCCCCTCGAACAAGCGAGTATTGTAATAAGCAGCTCATGTTTGAGCAGGAGAGCAGAGAGAAAGAAGTTTCTTAAAGTCTCTTTATGTTCAGCTCTCAGTACTTCTCTGTCTTCTAACTGAATCTCTGTGGTCTGAAATGTAGTTTCTCTCCTGTGTTACTGTTTGTACCTTTAGATTTATGCTGTATTTTACAGTTTCATATTCGCTTTCAGCTGTGTAGGAGTTGTGTTAAATTACTGCTGATGAAAGCCTGAATGAAGATATTTTCTGACCGTGCTGCTTCACAATACAAGCATTTAAATAACAAAACAGCAGAGCACTTTTATGGTGAAGAATTTAAGGAAACGGCATGTTTATCCCAGAGGTGTATGAATGGCTTATCCACAGCTTTATAGCTGCTTGACTTGAGCTTCCTCGAACCCTAACCCTTCCCAAAACATCAAAGCACAAGCAGGCCCAGTTCAAACCCATGCAGGAAAATGAGGTGACTGCGTACAGTTGAACTGTGCAGGGCTGCTGCAATCGAATTTGCTGCTTTGCAAAGATGAGTGACGACAGCAAACATAGAAAGGTTGAAAATTAAAAATAATTCTGTTAAAAATAGAGATGAATTTGCCTTTATTTTGCCACTTCATGCTAATCCAAAACAACTGTTTTTAATTTGCCAAATGA
This sequence comes from Lutjanus erythropterus, assembly GCF_056507025.1. Lineage (NCBI taxonomy): Eukaryota > Metazoa > Chordata > Actinopteri > Lutjaniformes > Lutjanidae > Lutjanus > Lutjanus erythropterus. The sequence continues at coordinate 40,039,110 of NC_139321.1, read as the reverse complement.
CAATTATAATGTAATAATATAGCTGAATCAGTTATATTAGTGATAATTATGGATTTTTTTAAATATACCCGTCAGCTACGGTGGCTTTGTAGCCATTTTGACACATTTTTGTAGTTTTTGTTTGTATGTTTGTGTCATATTCACATAGTGTCTGTACATATTTTAACATGTTAAAAAAATAGGGGAATAGCATAATAGCTGATACTAGCTATCAAAGCTAATTTGCTTAAACTACAATCACTATTGAAATGCTACAACCAACCTTTAACAGATTCAGTTAATGTCTGTCACATTTTCTGGACTCTGGGATGTTATTTATATAGAGTCCCACCCACAATGAACACATATTGCCTATCAATTTCATATCCAACACATGAGTGGTAGTGGTTTAGGGCTACTTTGCCTCCACTCTCAGGAAATCCAATAGAAACTTCATCATGCTGTCACCTCTGTCAGGGCCTGCAAACCCAGATTTCAGGGGTATGGCTTTCATCCCACCTCTATTCAGAGAGCCATTTTCTTTGATCACATTAGCTTTATTGCTCCTCTTACGGTTCCCTCCGTCTTCTCACTGCTCACTCTATATCAGCCCAGGGCTATTGGTTTTCATTCTGTGGCTTCAATCTGGACCTGGACCAGCCTGAGCTGGGCCGTCTTACGCTGACGTTAATTCATATAAAAGCTATATGAACAGCCAAGTTCAGCTCCTGACTTCACAAGCTCACTCCATCAATGGGACATTACGTTTGACAAAGTGTATTTAAAGGTAAATGTACAGTAACAGGAATTTATGGACGAATGCAGCTTTTCTCAAATTCCTCCAACCAGTAAGGAAAAATCTATATTTTAGTATTTTAGTTTGTTTAGGTCATCTTCATTTTCATCAAGTACAAAAAATACACCGTAACACAAAACTTGGTGGATAAAAGGTGGTTATTTTAGTGCACACTCTCAGAAACATGAGTGCTAACTATAACCATAAAGGGTTCTCTGGCTTGTCCTCATACGAGAACCTTTTTTAGTTCCTGATAGAGCCATTTATAAAGGTTACACTTGAAAACCTTTCAGAAAGTTATACCTAGAACCATCTGTGAAAGGTTCCACCCAGAACCTCCTATGGGAGTTTCTATCCAGAACCGTTCCACCCTCTAAAGGTGCTAATGAGAACACACTCAGGAATTCTACCAAGAGCCTTTTTAAATTCCAAGGCTTTTATCCAGAAACCTTACAGGGGATTTTACCAAGAACCTTTAACAATCCAAGGACTATACTGAGAACACACTCAGTGAGTTCTACAGAGAACCTTTTAATATTCCAATGATTTTATTTTTATTTTTTATTTTACCTGTATTTAACCAGGCAAATCATTAAGAACAAATTCTTCCTAGAACCTACCCCAGAGGTTCTACAGAGAACACTTTTTAATTATGCAATAAAGAACCCTTGACAAAAGAGTTCAAGGATTTCAACAATACTTGAAGAACTTCTTCTAAAGCATGTTTTTTTTGGATAAAACAGGTTAATTCTTAATTCTTAATGCTACCTGTAGTCTTACAAAGAATGCTTTCTTTAGAAAGTGTTCTTCAGAAGCAAATGGTTCTTGGACCTCAACCCCTTGTGAAGAACCCTTTTGGAACGCTTATTTATTTATAAGTGTAGTGTTACCTGTGCCTCTTTATTTAACCAACTAATGACAGCACTTTGCAGGTTTTGTTTAATCTCACCTTTGAATTTGCCAAATGAGCTGAAAATGACTAATCTCACAGAAAAGTATTTGTAAATCCCAGCAGATTACGGGCGAATCATCATCTGCTGTCTTTGACAAGGTTTCCTGGAACCCACGGGACCCACGGAGAAGGTTCAATTCATCCCCAGTTGGTGGAATCCCAGACCAGAGATTTGTCTGAGAAGCAATTTACTGTCATTTGCCGGAGAGTGCTGGCCTGATGCATAAACATCGTTCCTAATATGCCAATTCATCATCAGGCAGCCAGGGGATTCTGGGTGTGTTCTGATCAAATTTGCACCCAGCGATGATGAGGGGCATGTTGGTTTTGATGCAGAAAAGTGCAGATCCAGCTATTTGTCACGTCAAGCTTCAACAGGGGAGGCAGAGGAGGAGGCATACACAGCATAGAAATAGAGGGGATAGAAGAGAAGCTCAGTCTACTACCATAACAAAACTAGGATGGCTGCCATAGATTTTTAGCCACACTAGCGACTTGTTCCATAGATGGTAATGTTTCTCAGTCCACCACTTTGGTCCAGAGTAAAATATCTCAATTATTGAATGGATTGGCCACATATGTGTACGCTCTTCCTCAGACTGCTACAGCTCTAAACATCACACTAATACATTTTCATACAGGAACTTTGGTGTGCAGATCTTGTCTTCTGTCTTTTTATGAAAAAGGTGTTTTTGGGCCACTGTGCATCACATGACATTCTCATTAGATAGTCTGGTAAGTTAAGTTTATATTATAATTGTTAAGACTGGTTTGTTTAGGACCCAAAATGCAGACAACACGAGAGAACCAGTTCAAAAAATGTTTAATGAAATTAAACAAACAAAACAAAGGCTTACACAAACACAGGAGGGGAACATCCAGGGTCCAAAGAAACAAAAGAATCCACAAGGGGGCAAAACTCAAAAAACAGTAACACAAGGTCCAAACACAGGAGGGTAACACAGGAGATGCAGGATGACAGGCATGAGTAACAAAAACAAACTGACAAAGAAACAGAGAAATACAGGGACTAAATAGACAGAACCAAATTAGAAACAGGTGAAACCAATGACATTTAAAAAAAAAGTGGGAAAAGAACAAAGACAGGAAGTAAGGACAAGACACATGAAGGAGGACCAGGACTACCAAAATAAAACAGGAAATGACCAACCAAAACTAAAACCATGACAATAATATTGTTTGCTAGCTAGCTAAAGGAGAAAAGTAATATTGTATGCTAGTTATCTAAAAAAGAGAAATATTATATTGTTTGCTAGCTAGCTAGAAAGTAAGAAAAGGTTCACAACTCTGATCAACACATGAGACTAATCAAACCAATGATGAGATAGGACAGTGTTTCCTCTATCCTGGTCCTCAGAGCTCACTGTCCTGCATGTTTTAGATGTTTCCCTGCTCCAACACACCTGATTCACACGATCAGGTTGTTGTCAGGCTTCTGCAGAGGCTTGTGGGGCTGATCATACGGTATACTTGGTATAGAGTCAGTACTGAGGTTAGGTTAATAAGAGATTTAAATAGAATCTTTCTTAGTTTTAAGCTAGTTTATCAGTTTGATACAAAATAATCTAAAGTTAAACTTTTTTTTTTCAATTAAGCCTTCTTGGTGCAACTCAGCCATACAGTACCACTTAATAATGATGCCATTGTTTCATTTGCCAGACTATTCTAGAAATTCATAAATATGACAAATCCTGTACTGTGAGCACCATCCACATACAGTATATTGATTTCAGCTGGAATACCGAATCTATCTCCTCCAGCTCTGTGCTGCAGCATCATCCTTCAGTGATCAGAGAACGGCCTTCTGGGAACAGGAAGTGAATCAGAGCCTGCAGTGGACAGACCGACTCTGATGGCTCCCATCTGGCTGTTCTTTAAGGATTCCATCCAATCAAATTAGGTGTGATTGATCAACAGGCGCTGCCATTGGATGGTGGTCATGGCAATATAAATCACGCTCTGACATCAATATGGATGGCTTTCCTGAGGAAGAGCAGTACTGACAAAGTGTACATGAAATTTAAGGAAGTTGACTTCCTCCTGGTTTACTAATCTATGCTTTCAGTTAGTGAGCAGAGAGATGATGATATTATAATCCCAGAGCTCAAAAATGGACGTGGTTCACAATAAACTCCTGATAAACACATCAAAAATCTGCATCCTGCTCTCCTGTTAAACCTTATGATTATTATTATTGACATTATTGGTTGTTATTGAGCACTTAAGCTATAAAATTAGTGACTTTTTATAGTGTACAATAAACATAAGATAGGCTTGTTTTTTGTAAACAAACGTCTTCTGCTCTTTTCAAGGTTTACGATCTAGATTTAACGCCCTCACTTCAACCAATTCTTGACATAAATCTATATCTTAACAAAGGACTAGAGTTGTTTATATAATAGTATTAGAGTGATGAGCCAGAAAATTTGGTTTTAAAAGGATTTTTTAAAAATGCAGTAAAATAAGCTTTGTAAATTGGATAATAAACAGTATAATATCTTTAAATATTAAATAAAGTAATATCATATCAATTTTAAAGGGTCAGTTCACCCAGAAATCAAAAATACATATTTTTCCTCTTACTTGTAGTGCTTTATCCACTGAGATAGTTTGGAATGGAACTAAAAGGCACTTGCAGTGTTCAAAGCACCAACAAAATACACAACAAAACTAAACAACGTCTCTCTCCAGAAATCATGACCCAGACACTCCAGATAATCCACAGACCTTGTTGTGAGCAGTTTCACGTTCAGTTTCATTCCTTTCTAAGAAACTGTATCACAATGCAGAAGGAAGCGTGCATCTACTCCTCTTCGATGACAGGCTCGTGTTTACAGGATGTAAACATTAATGGTTTTTATTCGTTTATTTATTTATTTTTTTGCCATCTTCTTGTATTTTTGATTTGGGGACAGTCCCTTTAAGTCATTGCAGTGAGACAATGGTATGAAACAAAACTGACTTACCCAGCTTTGAAGAATAAAATAGTAGGTCAAAATGTAAATAAAGGAAAAATTGAAAAATTTGGAGGGTGAAACTGGTCCAGAAAGGTAACCGGTAACCTATGATGATGAGAGTGAGAACAAAATGAGTTAATTTTCACTCTTCTTTCACACTGATTAACAAATTGTTTCATGAACAGTAAGAGTGTTTAATGTTTTGTATAATTAAGGGTGTGTCTGGTCTGAGTGAGTCACAGATGGCTGACCATTCTGCTGCCTACGCTCCACCTGTTTGCCTACTTTTGGATTAGACGGAGTTAGCTGAGTCATGTAATGACTGACTCTTCAGAAACCTACAAGAGATGTCACAGATGCTTCTATCACTAATTATTATACTGTCTATGCTAATGCTATGTTTTAGCTAACAGAGTAATAGCTTTAGGTAAGGTGGGTGATACACATTAATATGGGTGTTGGTGTCAGAGGCTCACAGCTGTAGGCACAGTGAGAACTCAGCTTTCTTGGTCAAAATAACATGCAGCGAAGAATTTATTGCATCAATTGACTTAATTTACCATCAACACAGACTGGACATACACAAGAAGTGGTGGATTTTCCCTTTAATGACTGAAGGTATAAATAAATTAATTTAGAGCAGGGGTGCAACTGATGATTATTTTCATTATTGATTAATCTGTTGATTATTGTCTCAATTAATCAATTAGTTTTGTCCATAACATGTCAGTAAAATGTGAAAAATGTCAGTCAGTATTTCTCAAAGCCCAAGATGATGTTCTTAAAATGTCAACACAGAGATATTCAGTTTTAGACTTCTTTTTTTAGCAAAAAACAACCCAAAATGATTAATCAGTTGTCAAAATAGTAGGCGATTAATTTAATAGTCAATTGATAATCCATTATTCGATTAACCTCTAACCTAATTTGAAAATACAAGAAAATGAAGGCATGACACTGACTGATTCAGAGAAGTGAGTTCACATGTGTTGTGTGGGTATAGACAGTATAGAACTCTTCTCAGGCTGAAAATTGGGTGAAGACAGTTCAGGATACACAATATGATCAAACCCTGAGACTCATGGGGACATACTGTCCCACCTAAACTGGTTCAACAAACTAACAGAGAGTCAGAGTGTCTAACACCTCCAGAGAACAGCTGGAATTAACAGAAATGAAAACACCTGACTGGTTAAGCATGTTTTTACATATTCTATAGGGAATAGTTTTGTAAACAGGGTTCCATTCCATTCAGGTCAAACAGTCAGGGTGCTGCTATTGTGCATGACAGCTCACTGGAAAGGCTCTGCTACACTAAATGGAACAGAGCTGTAATTATCATCGGTAACACCTGTGTTTATGAATGTATACTGACTGTGCAAGGTAAGATTCACTCACTTATGGTTTCATTTCAACTGTGCAGTATCAATATTTCTTATGTGCAGTGGTGTCAATTTAACTGCTGAGTGTGTCTCTTGCATTTACATTGTATATATTATCTATGTTTTCTATATTTCCTCTTGTTTATATTGTTCCTATTTTTTTATATTCGTTCTTGTTCATATTGATCCCATTGTTTATATTTCCTCTTGTTTATATCGATCCCATTGTTTATATTTCCTCTTGTTTATATCGATCCCATTGTTTATATTTCCTCTTCTTTATATCGATCCCATTGTTTATATTTCTACTTGTTTATATCGATCCCATTGTTTATATTTCTACTTGTTTATATCGATCCCATTGTTTATATTTCCCCTTCTTTATATTGATCCCATTGTTTATATTTCCTCTTCTTTATATCGATCCCATTGTTTATATTTCCTTTTCTTTATATCGATCCCATTGTTTATATTTCCTCTTCTTTATATTGATCCCATTGTTCTTAACACTTGTACTGGTTAAAAACAAAAACAAAATATAAGTGTGTGGGGAATTTAAGCAGCTTGAAAGGGACATTTCACCTGCAAATCAAAAATATTTACTTTTCCGCTAGTTTGTTCTGCTCTTTATCCATCTAGATAGTCTTGAGTTACAGAGTTTTGGAGATATCGACTGTAGAGATGTCTGAGTTCTCGAATATAATGGTGCTGGATGACACTCAGCTTGTGGTGCTCAAAATGCCAAAAAAAACACATTTGACAAACTAAATAGCAAGGCCTCTTTCCTGAAATCATAACCCAGTTATTTAAAATAATCCACACTCCTTGTGAACAGTTTCATGTAGGAACTACTTTCTTTCTGCAGTAGAATCTACTGGAACTACTTTCTTTCTAGTGGAATTAGTTCATGAAACTGCTCACAAGAAGGGACTGTGGATTATCATGAGTTACCGTACCATAATTTTCGTACCATTAATTTTTCTATTTTTTCTATTAATTTTTTTGGTGCTTTGAGCACCACAGGTTGAGTGCCATCCACTCCCATTATAATTGAGAGACGGTAAACATTGCTACAGCTGATATCTCCAAAATTCATCAACTCCCACCAAAAACAATCAACAGATGGATGAATAGTACAGGCCAGAGGAAATATATATATATATATATATATATATATATATATATATATATATATATATATATATATATATATATATATATATATATATATTTAAATATATATATATATATATATATATATATATATATACATACATATATACATATATATGTATATATACAGTATATATTTTACTTTTGTGTGAGCTGTCCCTTTAAGAATATGTTTGTCCAGATACTAGATTTCCTATGTTATCAAATTATTCATGAAAATAAGGCACCCCAACCGCTTAATTAAGATTATGTTCAGTTATTGATTGATTGTTCTTGACTCCCTGGGTCTATTTGAAACAATATTGGTCAGACTGTCCTGTTGTGCGCATGTTATGATTATTGGAGGCGTTTGTTGGACTCTTTTGACTATATGGAAATGATAATAATTCATATGAGCAGCCTGATGGTTTATGCAGATGGAGGCTGGGGGGCAAAAATCAAGAGTTTAATGTACAACTGAGGCCACGTGTTCAGTCATAACACATCAAAAGAATATGAGATGAGATGAGGAGGGGGCTTGTGACAAATTAGCAGCTTTAGAAATTGATAGCAGGTGTTTACATGTGGTATATTTTGCATATTATAATGTGGAAGAAGCAGGGGGTGTAATAATAAACATCACAATGCGTTGTATGGCCTAATAATCAATATAATTCACAATGACCTTGACGTTTTATGATGGATTAGGAGACATGGCCTACTGTAATTACAGCCCACTCCTCCCTCCTTCCTTCCTTTCACCCTGACGCCTCTGCTCTCACTGGCCAATCTCTCCCTCCCTTTTTTTTTGACATTAAAAAGTGCTCCATCATTCTCGATGCGCCGCCTTGTCGCCTGCCGCTCAGATGACCATTAATCGCTTAATTCCAGTAAACCTACGTGAGCACAAAAGGCCGCTGTCTGCCGCTTAATGCATGTGTGATTAAGCTTTTAGGGCCGACCACACGGCATTATTAGCCAGCAGGTCCTTGTATAGAGGGCCAAATGCCTTCAGGGGGCCCGAGGGTGGGTGGTGGTGGTGGTGGAAGAGGAGGGGTGGTGGGTGTGGAGGCAAGTTAATGACACTGACCCTCACTTCCCCAACAGCTATTCAATTCAACAATAATAACGGGTCACGCAGCTGATTTATGAGGCTGGGGCTAATAATTGTCAATTGCTAATGTGAGGGTGGGGGTAGTGGTGGTGGTCGGGGGTTGATGCCAGTAGACTATGCTAAATAAAATATGCCTTGACCCTAGTGGGGGTGAAATGCAGGAGGCAAAAAAAAAAGAAAAAAAAATGACAGATGATGTTTCAGATAAAGGTTCATTCTCCAAAGTCAAATTCAAGCACTTTCCAAGCATTTTCAAGTTTTTCCAGCACCTTACAGCTGTGTTATATTAAATATTTATCTACTCAAAATGATTATTCACTTCTGCAGCACATGAAACCAGATGTCATTGTCAGGGTTTGGAGGGCTACTTTAAAATGTACTCTGATACAATTACTTGGTCTAATTGTAAAAAAAAAAAAAAAAAAAACTTACTTGATTACTTTCTGTTACTTCTAGATTACACCAACACCAAATATGGTGAAACTGTTGAGCCTAATAGAATATTTCATGTACATTGTTATAGTTTATTGTTTGTTGCATTTAAGTGTTCTTTGTTGACTCTGCTATTCAGGATTATCACTCAAATTGAAATTAAACTGTCATAAAATTATTATCACACATCATCCTGATCACTAGCATAAAAAAATATTTTTAGTAGTAGTTGTATTGGCAGGTTTGCTAGATAACTGGTTTTCTGTGTAGCTACGTTAGCAGTTGGTTTATATAGCTAACATACGTTGGTCTGAGTAGCTAAAGTTAGCAATTGGTCTGTGTGGCTAATGTTAGCAGTTGGTCTGTACAGCTAACATAGGTTGGTCCATGTAGCTAATGTTAGTGGTCAGCCTGTGTAGCTAAGTTAGTCTGTGGTGGCTATCGTTAGCAGTTGGTCTGTGTAGCTAACGTTAGCAGTTGGTTGGTATAGCTAATGTTTGTGTTGGTCTGTGTAGCAAACATTAGCAGTTAGACTTCATGTCTTTTTCTGTAACTGTGATGGATTGCAACTACATTTTTTGTATCATAATGACTTAATTCCATCATATGTAATCCATTACTCCCTCAGTCTGGTTATTGTGCTATAAACCATCCAAATCATGTATCATGATTACATTCTACAGATGGCTGACAAATTAAAGGAAACAATAAAACGTTTCAAAATATGTCGCCCTCTCTCTCACTTACTTTGTTAATTAGAACGTGAGAAAGAAAGCAATTTATTACCAAAGTAATACTATTAGAATTTAAAGCAGTTTCAAGCACTTTATCCAAAATCTAAGCACTTTTAAACCTTGAAGACACCACATCAAAATTCAAGTGTTTTCAAGGATTTCCAGCACCCGTAAGAACACAGATTAAAGGTACATTTGTCAGAGCTGCTCATAAACACACCAGGAAGATTGAAGTTCATTGTTGAGTTTTTTTCCCAGGATATGAAATACTGATGATTGTGTCTTGGTGAAGCAGGTGGAGGACAGCAGAATAATGAGAGAATATGGAAATACAGGCAGAGGGCTGCAGGGTCTCTGCAGATACACACCACACATATCTCGTGAGTCAAAAGTGATGCATTTATAATATGTATAGACTCATAGAAACATAATTCCACGTAATCACCATTTACAGGGTTGGTAGTAACAGATAATTAACTATAATCAGGTCAGATTACATTTGAAAAATGATTAGCATAATTAGATTACAGTTATTGTCAATGATTACTTGATTGCATTTTTGGTTATGTCTTCAAAATATGGCAATTATAATATTTTTATGGTAACCACAGCAAAGGCACATCTAATACATGGAGTTTCTCATCCTCCACACAACTGTGTCCAGTTTGTTAGTATAAAGTGCAATATTTTCAGTGTTTGATTTTTAAGTAATCCAAACATTTTCAGATTAGATTACATTTTTTGTAATCCAATAGATACGGTACTAATTACAAAAATTGCCATGTCATTTGTATTCAGTAACTGCACTTCAGAGTAATCTGACCCGACCCTGATCACTTATGACCCACTAGAAGTGTGTGGTGGTGTCTTTATCTGCAGACACCCTGCAGCCGTCTGCCTGTAATTCCTTATTTCCTCATTATTTTGCTGTGTTTGAGATGCTTTATCAACAAAACACGTCAGGATTTGACATCCTGGGAATGAAACTCAATAATTGAGTAAAATGTAATCAAAGATGTAGTAATCAAGTAATCCTCGACAATGTGACTGTAATCTAAATAAACATTTTTCAGATGTAATCTGGCTTGATTATTCTTTGTAATCTGATTATGTAATCCTGTTCAGCCTATACATGTAATCCATTACTACCCAACCCTGTAAGTGATGATTCAGTGGGATAATGTTTCTATGTCTATATATTGTTTTTAAAGGCAAATGTTGCCTATTATGCCTTTAAACCGTCTTAAAAAACAACATCCCTTTCAATCACTTATAACCTACTACATGTGTGTGTTGATGTCTGCATCTGCAGAGACAACATCCTCTGCATTTCCTTATTTACACATTATTTAGTTGTACTCTTTTTACCAGCCCAGACGTCAGTATTTGACGTCCTGGGAATGAAACGCAACAATCGCCTATCTTTCTGGTGCGTTTAGGAACAGCTCCGACAAATCCTACTGATTCTACTTTTAAGGAAAATGTTGCACATTATGCCTTTAAAACACTTATTAACATTTATTAGAGATGATATTGGTGCAGCAGCAGCAGCAGCAGCATCCTGGCCGGCTCCTCAGGCCTGTGTGCTCCTCCATCCGTCCGCCTGCACGGCTGCAATAAATTAATAACAACCAAACAATGTGTCGTGGAGAGGCGGATTCAATTACTAAGTTTATTTACAGGGAAAATCTCATGAAGGCCATTGACCAACGTTAAACAGCGCGGGATGAAACGATGACAAGAGCTCCGATAAGAATTTAATTCCATCTCATTTCAGACGATTTTATGAATCAAATTCTTGAGCAACTGGCAAGAGATTTAATGATCACATCTTTGCGAAATCTTATTTCAGAAACCGGTCGATGGCATTTCTCTGCGTTAATGTCGACTTAGAGGTTGGAGTAATTTAGTAATTGATTCCTTGCCTGGCTCTCGCCCGTGCCAAGGCCGCGTTTGAGGGTAATATGTTTCCTAATCTTATCCCCCGGAATAAGATTTTTATGTTAATCCACTGGCTGGTCTCTTGGTCACTTGGGGAAGCTGCAGATAAAGGCTCAGAGGGGCCGGAGAGGCCAGGAGAGACGAGCAGGAGCAGGCTGCAGCATCTGGAAAACAACGACACCAGTTAATGGGAGATAATAGCACACACACACACAAGAGTCTGAAGTACATGAGAATAAAAGATTTACTTTTATCCTCATGGAGAATCTGTGAAATCTGTTAAATTGTTATCTATATGCCTTTTTTTATTCTATTTAGTATGGAGTTATTTAATTTATTTGGGCTATTTTTCTATGTTCTTCTCACTCACTTGTTTTAATATCAGCTGACACTGACCCACATATCATTATTTTAGAATTTAAGATATATTAAGTCTGTTTTCTACTAACAAATCCGGATACATGCGATCAGGTGGGTTTATCCGCCCCAACATCCTTACCTGTCACCATAATCGAGGCGCACCCAGTCTTCAGATTTGTACCAAAGACGCATCAGGTGAAAATACGTCAAAAACGTCTAATGACAATAACAACAACAACAGCACGAGCAGCAGACTGAGACACTGAAGTCTTTTGTGCTGCACGTTTTTTTTCTCTGCAGACACCGAGAGAAGACACCAGCTTCTAATTGAATTTTGCCTCTTCTCCAGATGTCACTTTCCATCTGTGCGCTTGGAAACGCGATGCGCTTTTTACGCACTGGCCTGGAACACCTTAAACTCAGATGTTATGTCAGATTTTCCTCTCCTCTCTCTTGTATTAACATGTTTTTTTAATGTTCAGTTCCAGATCTTGAAATTTAAAAAAAAATCTGATTAATCACAGATTATTAGAATTGTTGTGGACAATAACTGAATTATTTTTGTGGATTTGGAACAGTGAAGTCTCTTCTACCGCAGACAGATCGCAGACATTTTCCACAGCATTTTCCAGGTGAAAGCGCGACCCTCGCCTTTATCCATCCTGTCAAATTGAGACATCAGACTAAATTGCCACGAGAGCATCCCCAAAATGAATTTTTTATCTTGCTCTCGAGCCCCTCCCCTGCAACACGCGGCCTTATTAATAACCTTTTTGATAAGCGTAGGATTTCCTCGGGCGGAGGAGTGAGACATTGGAGGTGAAATGTGACAGCGGGGCCCTCCCATCGCCGCTCTCCCTCTCTCTTTATCCTCCTCTGTGTGTCTTTGCCTTTTCGGGGGAGTGGATCCATCCAATCCATCCAGAGACAATGGCATTTTGTTCCTCTTTTTGTCCCTCCTGTCGACCCGCATTCCTATATTGCTGAGCAACGATAGTGCGCACTAAATGGAGAGGAGTTGCTCCCATATCGCGGCTATTGTCCGGCACTTGCCAGGGGAATTTAGGGTCTCGCACACATCGCATTTTCCTGATTTATTTAAGTGAAGGCATATGGTTGAAGCCCTTTATATGCCACATAATTACGAATTAACCGCCGCTTTACTTGAATTAAATGATCATTATGTTACTGTAAATCACTGTTTGCGCGCAAAAAGCAACCTGCAGCCACCAGGCCTCCCCGTGCAGGACATACACTCTCTGCACGTTTTGCATCTCGCAAAAGCTAAAAAAGAGAAATCGATTAAATCATTTCAAACTGCCTTTCGGATTTAATATTCTCACATCAAAATATCAAACTGTGGCTTCTCGTCCCAGCCGAACCAGCTGAAAGAATTAAAAGATGTTGAAACTATAAAAGAGGAGGCGTTTCAATAGCTGGTGGACTGCTGGTGGTGGAGGGACTATAGACCGCAGGAATAAAGAGCGGCTTCAGTGAAAGAAAGCGAAGGCTAAAAGCTATAATTGTGTTTGCCTCGGCGAAATATCAGAAAAGACTTCTCGTTTCTTTGAGCGTTATTAGATTAATTCCCAGAGATGGTTTCTTTTCTCGCTGCCAGACGCGTGGAGGGAGGACGGTGGACCATTTGGCTCTTTGGTTTCAATAATCAAATTAACCATTTGGTACAACTTTTGGGTCCCAGCTCGTGTGTGTAGAAAAGGGGAGAATAAAAAAAGAAAACATTTACATAATAGGGACCGGGTTGTGTCAAGAAAGAATTAACTTTTTTTGGTCTGGTTGATCTCTAAAAAAGACAATGTACACACGAAAGAAAAGGCAGAAACACACTGCAACACGTCAGCAATTGTGGAGAAAAAATAATTGATGGCAAATGCGAGCGGGTCTATTTTATTTAACAGATAATACCTAACCCTGCAAGGACCAAATGTTCCATTTATAAAAACGTTTGGTGCCATATTGTTCAAATATCCTTGACTTCATGTTTTTACTCTAAAAACAAGTCAGTATTTCATATTTCATATGTCACACTGTATCTGACACGTTTTTTCAAAATTAAAATCTTAAACTGTGATTTAAAAAAAAATATTTTTTTTTCACAGGAATTATTTCACATTTTCTGGGGAGAAAAATACAATTTAGGCCCAGTGACCTCAGACATCGACATGTATGTGTTTTAAAAGGCCTCTTATTTTTTAATTTTTGATCTTTAATATCACCCTGTTGTCCTGACTGCAACAAATAAATGTTTATCCAATATTTTCCCAGCCTTCTTTAATTATGATGAAAAATAAGATCAATACTGTGAAGGATGAAATCCAATAAAACGAAAAAAGTCAAAGCCAAGATCTATAATAATCCTATCATAAAATTTAATAGGTTGTGAGACAAAAGTTTATAATATCCAGTGTCCAAAATGATACTACTGAGCATCACAGAAACACTCAGTCCCTGTAGGATTATTATAGGAATATTATAGTGATTTTTCACTGTAGGGTCAATCACTGAGTGTTGAAGAAATTCAAATATCAAACACTCATCTGCTAAATTGAATTGATGCCCCAGAATTCCTGTTGCGCCTTTTTGCGCTTCGATAATTTGGAAGAAAAAAAACAAACAAACACGAAGCTTCAAACGAGGACTTGAACTCTGTCCAGTCGAAAAAAAAGGAAACACACCGAGTGTGTAAGCGCCATACAAAACGGTTCACCTTATTACACAAACCAAATTAACCACTCAGCCAATATTGTGAGCCTAAGAGGTCCGATGACTGCCTCGCCAGTTCGTTACTTTCATTAGAAAGATGTTATTTGCCAAATAAATGGAATAATGAAAGTAATAAAGACAATTACAAACTCATTTGAATCATAAAAACACACCCGGAAGTTTAGCAGAGATTATACTGCAGCAGAGCAGGAAAAGAACTGCAAAAAATGTGGTGTGTGTTTGGGAAAAAATTGTATTATTAAATCGAAGCTGGTAAATTGTTTTATTACTGTGTGTAAAGTTCAATATGTGGCGTTTTTAATCCATGGAGACAATTTCTAACTTTAATTTATTTACTTCAATTTCAGCTGCTGCAAACCATGAAGCAAATAGTGGCAAAGACCTCATTTAAAAGTCTAAATTACAAATTAAAAACAATAAAAAAAAAAAGTCACAACCTGCGCAGAATAATGAAATAAAACAAATGCAAAAAATCAAACAGAAGACAGTCTATGGCACTGTGGATATGGATGTGACTGGAACAGGCAGTGCAGCCATTATATTTTTCTCTACAAGACAAGGTGAAAATCAGTCAGTGTGGATGAGATCATTTGCTTGTTTCAGTGGTTTTCTTGCGAGCAGAGTCCTGAAGCAAACTGAATAATGCGGGCCATGCATGGTGCAAAATATTATTAAAAACCAGATGCACTTGAAACAGGTGACTTCACCTCAGCTGCAGATTTTTATTCTTCCAAAAAGGAGATTTTAAACAAAAAATTCCCCGTACCTAAACCACATAACTGGTCGTTTATACCTGATGAAAAGATACACGTTTTGCTGCTTCAGTGCAGAAGATCAGAGTCAAAAAATCAGAGAGAAAACAGTCGGAGCAGACGGGCAGAGAGAAGAGGCAGAGGGGGAATACTATGTGAAATCCTGCCCAAGGTATACGGCCGCTTAAAAGGCTTAAAAGCTTGGAGAAAATTGGATCAGGGAGAATCGTCACCCAACTTTCATTATTTCCAAGTGGTGTGATTGAATTAAAGGGCAAGATGGTGGTTGGAGAGGAGTGGGGTGGATGGGTAGAGGGGGTGGAGGTGGTGGTGGAGGGGTGCGTAATGGCGTGGTATTAAATTCTAATTAGAGATGCAGGGGATCAATGATAGGGAGGTTGGACAGCCCGGGCCCCCAGTGCCAGCCCAATAGACTGATGAGTTATTGTCATGTAAAAAAGCGCTAGCAATAAGACCAAACGCTTTGCTATTGTCCAAGCGGAAAGAGCCAAGTTTATTATGAGGACTATATGCTCTAGAGACCTCGGGCTAGGCGGCTCTTAGGGGGCTTTTCATAAAACAGGGCTAGGTTCCTATAAAGGAGGCCAGTTTTGGAGCAGGCGCTGAGCAGTGAACATCTACCCACCGTCCAGCCTCCTTCCAACCAGTTCAAACCAAACCAGTCATCTTTCCCCCCCAGTTCAGACCGCGCGTCCTCCTCATTTTTATTTTTATTATTTTTTTACTTTCTAACCCAATTTTTTGGGGGTACTTTTTGTTTGACATCTGTTTTTTTCTCGGGAAGTGCAGCTTTCTAACTCCACCGAGCCTTCTCAAATGTATAAAATGGAGTATTCTTACCTAAATTCCTCTGCCTACGAGTCATGTATGGCCGGGATGGACACGTCGAGCTTGGCATCGGCCTATGCGGACTTCAGTTCGTGCAGTCAAGCCAGTGGGTTTCAGTACAATCCCATCAGGACCACTTTCGGGGCCACCTCCGGCTGTCCGTCCCTCACGCCGGGGTCCTGCAGCCTGGGGACCCTGCGGGACCACCAGAGCAGCCCGTACGCCGCAGGTAAGCAGCGGCTCCGGAGCCTCAACCCGCCGTATTATAGGACGTCTTGATTGCATTTGAAAATGGAAATGTGTTTAGTATTTACCAAACGAAATTTGCTTACACAAATGAAAGAATTTATCACGTTAGAAGCGATTGCAGGCAAGCGGTAATTCGGTTACGGGGTTATACTATCCCAGTCACACCCAAAACCGCCAACAGAATTATCTTAAGCTGCCAAAATGATAGGCATAATTTATTTACTTTGCGATGAGACATAAAGCTTCGAAAATAATTAGATAACCAAAGACTAAAGCTCATTATTGACACCGAATTGGAGTTACAGTAGCAACAAACGGGGCGGATGGGAACATTATGACAAGTTTTCAAACTTGAGCCTCAATCTGAGGAGCAACAATTAGTTTAACATTACAATTAACCGCATCACAGGTCAGCAGCGTTATCAATTCTGAAGTAATTCACAGGTAATCAAAGGCGTAATACGATTGAAAGCTTTAGTGCAGCATCCTTAACCGGATTTTATACAAAATATCGAATTTGAGTCAACATCACGATTACACACACTCATATCTATAAGATCAGTGCAACACGTCTCAAGGTGACATTTTTATTTCGTTTACAGTTCCATACAAACTCTTCACGGATCACGGCGGACTGAACGAGAAGAGGAAGCAGAGGCGCATCCGCACCACGTTCACCAGCGCCCAGCTGAAGGAGCTGGAGCGGGTTTTTGCTGAGACGCACTACCCGGACATCTACACCCGAGAGGAGCTGGCACTCAAAATCGATCTGACTGAAGCCAGAGTGCAGGTACACAGCCAACACAGCAGAGCCAACCTGCTCCCATTACGCGCAGATTATGCACAATTACGCACGGGTGGATTTATCATGCAAATAATAAACATTTTCACACATTGAATATAATCATTCATTTTTAATAGATTTTTGGTGAAATAAAAGCTTTACTGCTTTAACGAGATTGACTACTGGCCTGCAACAGCTGGCATCATCTAACACACACTCTTATGACAGATGTTGTTTGTGTTTCTAGATATTTTATAAATTTTAGGCAAAGTTAATAATGGTAATAACAATGATGTTATTTATATAGCACCTTAACAAACAAAGTGCTTTGACAGAATAAGCGAGAGCAAAATATAACAACAGAAAGCCAGAGAGTAATGCCAAGACAATGTTAAGGTAAAATTAAGGTCAAAATAAAACACAAAGGAAAAGACGCAAAAACATAGCAGAGTGAAGACAGAGCAATAAAAGAGATAAGAACGATAAAAACAAGAAAAATGTCAACATAAATGAATAGAAATAAAACGAATAAAACGAATAAATTCACCTGAGCGAATAATTAAGTTTTAGATGAGCAGTGATTTTTTTCTTCTTCTTCTCTTTTTTGGCACAAACCAAACATTCATGTTGGTTTAACTTTTCTACATGCATCCATTTCTCCAGGTGTGGTTCCAAAACCGACGCGCCAAGTTCCGCAAGCAGGAGCGCGCAGCTGCAGCGGCCGCAGCGGCTGCCAAGTCCAACTCCGGCAAGAAGTCCGACTCCAGAGACGAAGACAGCAAAGACACCAAATCTACCGACCCCGACAGCACAGGGGGACCGGGCCCGAACCCCGTGCCCACCTCCAACTGCGGCGGACCGAGCCCCACCGGAGGCCAGGTCAACACCACCGGGAACGGACAGGTGGACCAAGTGAAGACCTCCGTGTCCACCGGCATGGGGGTGACAGCACCGAGCCAAGGCTGGGCCACCGCCCCGGGGACCATCACCTCTATCCCGGACTCATTGGGCGGGCCGTTCGCCAGCGTACTGTCGTCTTTGCAAAGACAGAACGGAGCCAAAGCTACGTTAGTAAAGACCAGCATGTTCTAATGAAGCTGCACCGAGCAGAGGAAAAGAGAAAAGTTTCCTCCTCACCCTCCGGAGACTGAAAAGCAATCGCCCGAGACAGACTTAAGGACAATAAAAAGCAGTTCAAAAGAAGAAGACAACTCTGTTATTTTATTTTTATGCCTTGCGCAGTTTCTTGTGGTCAGTGGACACTTTTGCTGTAAAAATATCCATCTTGACAAGTCATACTGTCTGAGTTTTTCCTTAAAACAAGTGCAAGTTGGGTGAAATGTTTCCAGTCATGTCTTAAGACTGAAATACTTCGAAAAGGCGACGAAATGCCACAAGAACACACATCTCATCCCAAAGCAAAGACATCTCTTGTTTTAAGAGAAAAAATCGACACACTCAAGACTTTTGAATTTTGTTAAGATGAACATTTTTTCAGCCACGTTTACGCGCAAACACAGACGTCTGCGCACTGGAGACGCGTCGTACCATCAGCGAGGGAAGGAGCCTCGTTAAGTCACATCACATGTCAGAGTTCAACAAGCTGCTTTGTTCGGCAGAGAGACGTTTAATGTCCATGACTGAGGATGAAGCTAAACGGTGTGACACAGCAAATATCCAACGAGACGCTGACGCATTTTTTTTGCTTTTCTGTTCTCTGTAGACACACTCTGCTGTTCGGGAGTAGCCTCACACAGCTGCGTTTTTGTTTCCAGGGCTGCTGAGAGTTTAGTTTCTTTAAATTATCGATATAAAAACACAATTATTTCCTAAAGAGAAAAAAAGGCACAAACTTACTGCAATGTTCACCTCCGACAGGAAAAATCTGTATGTTTTGTGTGTCTTTCTACGGCAGTGTTTTTGTGGCTCAAATTGTATAGTGTTAATACGTATTATTGTCTCTCTCCTATAGTTGAACCATAGGCCATACTCCCCTCGTAGATCGATCATACAAGAAGTCTTTTTGATGTTTTACAAAATTCCCTCGGAAGAATTTATTTTGGGTAAAAAAAACAAGAAGGGAATGGATGCAAACATTGTATTTATTTCTATATAATTTGCATGTTGTCTCTTTGTCTGATTTTACAATGAGTTCCCTTCCATTTTGTGAGCATTATGTAACATGTTTTGTCCAGGATCTGAAAGTTATTTATATGTAGGTAATGAATGCTTATATTTAAGAAGGAAATATTTCTACATGTGCACATAGTTTTCCAGGTGTACCATTGAAATGGTTGTTGATGATAAAAAAAAAAATAATAGTCCGAGTTGCTTTGTCATGTTTTCTTTGGGAAAATAAGGAAATCTAGAACAGTTATTAGCTAATATTCACTAATTCTTTAATGATGCAATCCTCAAACAAGCTTCTTCATGATTGTCAGTCATAAATGCAAAGTTGATCCACAATGGTCGTTTGAAAAGGCCACAGACTTCAGGACCACGGACAGCGCTTCACCAGTCACTGAGCCGTCAGGAGTTATTTTTCTTTCCTTATAAGAAAAGGTGAGAATATTTGATTTTAGATTGACATTATTTCAGTGCAAATGTTCGGAATAAAGCGAAGGTCTTCTGAATGTGAGGAACTGTTCAAATAATGTCAGGAAAGTGTCATTATACAGGAGAAAAGATCAAATAAGACTAAATTCCGAACGAAATGTTTGTGGCAGATAATGCTCCAGAACTACAGTAACATTAGAATAACAATAAATTAAATATAACGCGAAGTATAAAATATAAAGCCTATGAGGACTACATACAAAAAACAAACCTTGAGTAAAAAAGTAATGTAAATTAGAAAAAGTAGTGTTGGCAAAGATGGGAACGTGTTAAAACAAAGGCCACCATGACACACAAATAAGTAGATATTTAAAAAAAATTTAAAAACTACATTTTAAAATTCAACTGATTAGAAACGTTGCAGCAAATGTTGCACTCAATCACATTTTTTGTTAACAGCGACCTTTTAATGACCAGATCTGTAGATTTAAGGATTCATTCTATACTTCTCTTAATTCTCGTAATCCATACAAGCTGTTGTCCTCCTGGATGTTTTTAAATCTGCCATCTTCAAGGTTCCTGCTCTCAGCTGTGGAACTAAACTCATCTGACTCCTTGTTTGCTGTAATTTAAGATTCAGGGCCAAATTTTTAATTTTGGTTTTAACAAAATATAATTTAACCATTTTGCCTCATGTGTAGCAAGTAACTTTCTTGTAATCGTGTGTAAACTGCATGATAAATTATTACTGTACATAATTCTTCCTCAAAAACATCACATCAGCTTTGGAGGATTGTGTGATTCACTCCAAAGAAAAACCTACAAATTATGTTTATATACAACTAACAGGTTTGTTTCATCCACTCAGACCTCCACTGTGAACATAATCCAGACAGGAGTTACACTGTCAGCACAACATAGTCATAAAAATAACAATTTAGTGATAAACGTGTACTTCCTGGGAGACAGGGTGCATCAAGTCACAGAATTCAGTGTAACACCTGTTCAGGTGTCTCAGCTGTAACCATAAACTGTCAGTTCTATTAAGTCTAAACATAATTTGACCTAACAAAAAAAAAAAAAAAAAAAAAAAAAACTTTCTGAGGCATTTACAAACATTTACATTATTATTTTTAATTACAGCTGCAATAATGAGCCAATTAATCAATGAGTTGATTGAAAGAAAATCAGTTGCAAACTATTTTGATAATCAATTCAGTCAAAGCACAAGTGTCAAACATTTGTTGGTTGCAGCTTCATTCATCAATCATGTTGGGATTTCCTGGCAAATGAAGAGTCTGGATTTTCAAGACGTCACTTGAGTATTTTTCACAGTTTTTGACATTTTATAGGCTAAACAATTCATTGTGCAAATAACTGTCAAATTAATCAACAATGGAGATAGTTGTTAGTTGCAGCCTTATTTCTAATTATGTATTTTTTTATATTAGCTATTAGTATTTGTCTGCAGTTTTCTATTTTGCTGTTTTTGTCAGGTTTCTCTCAAGAAGACTTACCTGGTTAAATCAAGGTTACATAATGACATAAATAAACAACAAGGGCAGCACTGCAGTAAACACTGTTGAAACTGGAGACAGACTCTGACACTACAACATCAGTTTCCTTTTACTCATCTGCTTCTTGCTGACGTGATTTCATCTGAGGAAATAAAAGTTTAAAGGTAGAACAAGCAAACAAACAAGCAGGATTTAAGAAAGCTGATTGTTGATACTTGAGAATTGACTGTCTCATTCCCAGGATGTTGTTTTGGGTTGGTAAAGTGTCTCCAGCACGTCAAAAATAATGAGTAAATAATACAACACAGGCAGAGAGCAGAGTCTCTGCAGATACAGACACCACACACACTTCTGGTGGGTCATGGGTGATGACAGATGGATTATTTCTGCATGAGTCTATGCAGAACAAATCCTGCATTAAAGCTCATATTAACATGTTTTTTTTCCATTAGTCTAAATCCTTTATTGATTATTGCAAAAATGACAGACAAGAGCCCAGTTTTAATTTATAACAGTTTATTTATAAACATACAGTATGCTATAAATGCCATTGCATTTAAACATCAAATTAATCTATATTTCAGATAGTGTTCAGGTGAATATTACAATAAATACAGAACAGACGTAAAGGTTTCATTCCCCAACTATCCTGTTAAGAAGACCGTCTGAATATAGGAGCTCCGTCTCAAAGATCCCGCTATAAGAGACTCAGCCGAGATTTATTCGTGAACTAAATGAGGATAAAAAATAAAAATACACAATCAGAACAGAAGCTTAAAAATACTGTAGATCAGAGAGATGAACCCGGAGGAGAAGCTTGGCTATAGGAGGAGGAGGAGGAGGCTGCTAGTTTGCTTTCATACAGCAAATCATTTGGTTTTAGGCTTAAACGTGCATTTTTTTTTAACATCCACAATACACAACCGAGCTCTTCTCATACAAGTTCAAAAAAAAAAAAAAAAAAGAAAGAAAGAAGAAGCAAGAAGTGACTTAAAATGTGCAGCTGGCTGCAGCACAGATCTTTAGTTTTCATTCAACCAAATATTGCACAGGTGCAACTGCTGCTGGTTTGTGTGTTCATATTACCTCTGCTGTTTAACTAGATGTAACATGTACTGGTGATTTTTATTCTTTTTATATTTTTATAAATGAATCCTACCACTGAGCAATTATCAAAATTACCTCAATTAATAGCATACAGAAGTCTATATCGCTCTAGAATAAAACAACATTCAAAATTAAATCAATGGTCTCCCCCGCAGTATATATATATATATTCTATACTGTGAATTCTTTCAAATAGACAACATACTGTATGTATTCCTCTGGTTTTATCACTGCAAATCACTGAGGAATCATAGGGGGGAAATGAGAAATTAAGGGTGTTGTTTATGTAAAATACACAGTACTTATCAACTGAAGTAAAGCGTGATGTAAAGGAGGGCTGCAGCCAGTCTGTCTGCAGTTTAAGGGTTCAAATTTGGCCAAAAATCCCTCCATACACCCCAAAAACTAAAAGAAAAAAAAAGAGAGAGAAATGAAACACCATATAGCTGGTGTTTTGTTTTGTTTTTTTTTTTCCTGCATCACCTTGCTTTCCTAAGGCACATTGAAGTCCTGACTTTCCAAGCGGACAGGCTGGCCTGGAGCAACCTGCTGTGGCCCAAAAAGCACAGAAACCGCTCACAAAGTCATTTTATTGCCCTAATGATGAAACTACATCCATAATATGTCTTTATAGTAGAAGCTATTTTTATTCAGGAGCACAGAAGGGGTGACATAGGAGGTCACTGTGAGGGCCAAAGGATTGAGAAGTGTGACTATACTGTGTCTGTGGATCTAAATAGTGTTTTATAGTGACCTTTATTGCACTTTTTACTGAAGTTTTTGTATATTGTTGTGTTTTAATCTCGCACTTCATTGAAGGGGTGTGAAATCACTCATATTTTCCAGATCCAGCCTGTTAGAGAAATAAAAAAAAATCCAATCTGAGCTGCCTCATTCAGGTTTCTTTCTAGATTCTGGATTTCGATCACTCCAAATTAAGAAAATCTTTCTTAAATGATAAAAAAAAGTGATTCAATAACTAAGTGATATACTGCATTTCCATTATATGGAACTGAAAGGTAAATATTCACATTTTTTCCAACCAGAAAAATAGAATCTGATTCTACTTTACCAAGACCTTCTTTTCTGTGTGTTCCCTCTGACAGTATTGGACATTAACATAGTCTACCTGTGTGTGAAGCATCTGTGAATGTTATTGTCTTTTCTTGTCAACATGGCCGCCACCCCACAACAGTCTCCCTCTCTCTTTCTCTCGCTGCATGATGAAACAAGAGTCTGTGGTGGTACGTGGACCAATCAAATCCAGATTTCACTCACGTATCAGATGACATAAACACGAAGAATGTTTTGTTTTTTTTTTTTTTTAAGACTGTCCCCAGATCCCTGTTTGCCCCCCAGGATGAATCTTCATTGGTTACTGAACTGCAGCGGATGTAAAGATCCCGACACGCTGTGAAGGACATGATTTGCAGATAATCGAGTTAAAACGGAGATGGGGGTTTCTTCCATGAACCTTGTGCTTTTCAGTCGAGCGTCACAACGTGGTCGGCTGTCCGGCCGCTTGAAAGGAGAAAGAAAGAGAAAGAGAGGCGATTTTTATAAACCACAATTGTGCGTTTTAGGGTTTTTAAGGTCAAGGACATGCAGCTCTAATGAAATAAAACCCTATAATTCGGGATAATGACTTGCAAGTCTTTTGATTGAGTCTTTGATTTGATTTTGTGGTTGTCTGATCCCCAAATGATAACAGCTGCTGAGAGGATACGTGAGCAGAGTCTGTTGGAAAGCATGAACTTTTGCTCCTGTATGGGCAAGGTGAAAGAGACGGAAAGTTACTGTCATTCTCTCCCAGCTGCTACATCACCAGTTTCTCTGCCTCCCTGCACCAAAGTGAACTAAAAAAGAAGGAAGGGTCATTACATCACAGTGTGGCACATGGACAAACATGGACACACACTGGTGCCACACTTGAAAGCTCTCAGTGCAGTTAGCATAATAATGAACGGACAGACCACTCCTTCGTCTCCATTAAGGATAATAACAAGAATATCATGGAAACAGTATGGATTTTAAACCCTGGAAAAGAATCATTTACCAAGACTTGGATTCAATAGAATACTTATTATAATATTCACATTCATATAAACAGGAATAGGCTTAACACAGATACATTTTGGATTCTGTAGCCACTTAAGGTTAAAACAACACCTGTCCATTCTGTGGAGATGAGCTATCATTAGTTTACAAGATGTGAGACGTTTTGTCATCTTTCCTGACAACTTTCATTTGATTTCTATGTTAATTCAATCATTTATTTGCATGCAAGTTGTGTTCATGTTATGCTAGATTTATAATGGACTGCATGTTTCTTTTGCATATATGACTGAGGTAATAACAGACTGATGATAGTAAGTTATCTAAACTATGATAGCACAGGGCCCAACAGTAAGGACTGTCTGCTTTCCTGAAGCAAGTAAAATGCTATGTCAGGCTAGCAGTTTAGCAACCTACTTACCCAACTGGGCGAGTGGTAAGAAAGAATAAAACTATTAAAGTATTCTGAATATGGATTAATCGTTGGAGATTTTTTAAATGCAAAAATAGCAGAAAATGCTGTTTTCAGCCTCTAAAGTATGGTGATTTATTAACATATTAAACTGAATATCTTTGGTTCACCCCAGGATCAAAAATACAGATTGGTCCTCTGGTCTGTAGTGCTGTTTATCCATCCAGATTGTTTTCACTTTCCTGAAATGTATTTTTTGGTGCTCTGAAGAGCACAAGCCGGGTACCATTTAGTCATATTATATTTAAGATAAAGCAAGATAAGACATCTCTACAGCTGATTCTGCCAAAACTCAAATGATCCTGATGGACAAACAGCACTACATGTAAGAGGACATAGATGTGTTTTTGATTTTGGAGTGAACTGTCCCTTCAAAGACATTACCTTGGACTTGGAAAATTGGGACGAGCATTTTTAACTATTTACATTTTACATGATGTTTCAGATGTTGCAGCCCTAAATTAAATATGACAGTTTAGTCTTCAGTGTTGTTTGATAACCACTAATAATTTAAACAAGTGTAAAAAACATTAACATTGAAATTGGAATATTCTAACTAAATTCATTTTGAGCCCATTAGCAACTGTTATGTAACATAATCTAACATTACAGTTTGATATGGCGACCAGCCGAGGTAGATTAACCACAGCAGGGCAGCAGAAAAACAGGATTACAGCTATCAAAATTCACTGTTACATATTTTTCTGAAAGTTTCTGAGAGACATGAAATGCCTGTGTTATTTTATAGCTAAAAGCTAGTTTATATCCTTCCACTGCACAATTAACAATCAGTGAAGGTCTGTTCTGTAAGGTTTCTTTTGAATAATTGGTATTCTAATAACATTAGCTATTATTAATCCTGCTAGTCATTGTAGAGCAGCCTCTGGATCAAATTAAATGAAGAGAGGAAGAATGAAGACTATCATATGTCGTTAACAATATTTATTTATCCTAAACTCATTATTTTCACTGACACTTCACTTGCAACTTTTTTAAATTTGCCACTGTGAACATTTTATTTTGATTCACAATGAGGCCCCTAAAGTATCAACTTCTTCTAATGACAGACCAACAGCAAATAAAGAAAAGCACACATCCAGTATTCTCTGAAGTGAGTTCTTTCATTTGGCACAGGGGTTTCTTCATCGAAGGCCATACAACATAGCTATGTTGGGTTTTAGTGTGCTTCTGCATGCATCTCCCACAGGCTGCAACAGATCTCCATGAGAGCATTAGAATGTCGGTATAATGACATAATGATGCTTCCCTCTTTTTCAGTTTCCTCGCCTGCACCTTCCTCCTGATGCAGCTTCAGATCCATCCTTTGATTCAGCCCAGCTTCACTGTGTCTCACACGTTTTTATTAAAGCTGCACTGGCTAGAAATGTATTATTAAAACACACTCGTCTTATCAACCACACAGCCGGGCTGCAATAAACAATGAAACCTTCAAAATACACCTTCAATTTTTATCATAAGATACAGCATCAATTATACTTTGAAAATAATAAATCAAACAAACTTTTTTTCTACCTGGTTTATGAGCATCTTATTTACTGCTGCTGCTACAACATCATCACCTTATTGAAAACTGCATTTATTCATCAGTGAAAATATGAAATATGACCCACATCAGCAAACAATAAAGAAAGAACAACACCAAACGCTTTTTATAATCTCAGAGGATGATTAAACTCTCTCTTTATGAGCACCCACCAACAGAAAAGTTATTTATTTATTTCTGGTGGTTGTGTTTTCTGATATTCATGAAGATGGGTGATTTGTATGGAATCAGCTGATAGAACCTGTACACATTCATTATTTGTTCATGTTTTAGATGGGTGGAAACATTTAGAGACAGAAGACAGAGAGAAAGGAGGTGAGACAAAACCGAGAGCTGGAGAGATGGAAGGAAGACTGGAGAGAGAGGGGGGGTGGAGGGACTTACAGCGGGAGCGGATGTAGCACTGGTGGCAGTTGAGGAGGCCGTTTCTGATCCGGACGTCCGTCCCTGTGGTCGTGTCGCCTAACTGTCCCTTACACACCCCACACTGAAGACAGAGAAACAGATACAGAGGTAGTTATCCATAGTCTGTGTATTAGCTACAGTAGATGGGGGTCGACACGCCCCCAGTTTGAAGGAGCAGCAGGAGAACTGGTGTAGGAACAGTGAAGCTAAGAAATGTACCACTGTGGACAGGATCAGCAGCAAACTATTTTAGCCACCTAAACAAAATCAATATCAATTTAAGTGTATGCTATATTTAGAATACTTTGACCGCTCCAGTTTACTGTCAGATAGCCTTTTCTGACAGGAAACTTCCGTTACAGAAGCCAAATATTACTCCCTCCAAACCAACCAGACTCCATTTACTAAAATCACTTACTTTCCCTGGCAAAACCCAAGAGTTGATGGACTACTGCTGGCCCGATTGGTAAGTTTGTTTGTGTTACTGTGTGACTTCAGTGTTTTTAAATCTTAGCTTGGATTCACAGAGTTACACAATAACACAAAAAACTAACAGGTGGAGGCAGCGGTAGACCAGCAACTCCTGTGTTCTGCCAGGTAAAATGACTGTTTTTGCAAAAGAGGTCTGGTTGACTGAGAAGTGAGAGAAAGCAATGTTTGACTTGTATATAAGTGGTGACAATATTGTAAATATAGAGTAAACTGATATGATTTTTTTTACGTGTAAAATACATTTTGCTGCTGACCCTGTGTGTTTTGGGAAGCATGTCGACTGCCATTTGCTATCCCTTTAAAAGACAAGGCTGTTGTTCAGGACTGTCCACACCAAGAACAATGTAGTAGAACTATTAAAATATGGTTTTAAAAATCTTTATAACTCAAGTGGATGCTGGAGTCAAGACTGCAGTTGCCGTGTAGACTCCACCATCCTCCATCCACTTGAGTTAGAATGATTTTTAAAACAATATTTTTAGAGTTATAGTTCATCAGAATAAAGGGTCCATGCCAGAAGGCCTCTTTATTCTGTATTTTTCAAACCCCAGTAAAAGACCAACCAGAACTAAGAATCTGTCGCTGTGTTTTCTGACTGAAATATGTCAAACATACTTTACTTTTTATAAAAGTCCTAGTAATTTTTGAAACAGTTGGGTACAACATATTTTAGCACAATCAATTAAAACTGGACTGAATGGTACATGGTTTCTGGGGACTATTTTCAGCTGCGGATTAACATTTCGGTGCTCTACTAAGTATTTCCGACAGCATGACTCAGAACAGTGGCCATGTTACTAATAATGCAGCGATATGTGATCCAGTACAACAGTTTGGCTCAGTGATATGTTCCTAATAGTTCTGGTGCAACAATGGAGCTCTGTGGCACAGAGGAATGAGCTTTGAGTACACAGAAAATACTTGTCACACAACACTAAGCAACACTCACACTCGTAATGGACAATTAAAGGAATAAAAAACAAAATAATACAGAGAACGACAGTGACTCCTATTATAAAGAGCAGCTTTGAGAAGACAAGTGCTCCCTCTGTCACCAACCTTAAAGCATTGAATGTGGAAGTAGAGACTGAGGGTCTCTATGATCATGGCTGCTCCCT
This sequence comes from Lutjanus erythropterus, assembly GCF_056507025.1. NCBI lineage: Eukaryota > Metazoa > Chordata > Actinopteri > Lutjaniformes > Lutjanidae > Lutjanus > Lutjanus erythropterus. The sequence continues at coordinate 40,010,625 of NC_139321.1, read as the reverse complement.
TCCCTAACGGCTGCCCACAGCTGGAGCACAGCTTCTTCCCACTGACAGACCTACAAAGTGACAAAGACAGAAAAGCTATGATACTTTTCTTTAGACAGAGAATATAAAGAGAAAAACAGAGTTAATAAGCTTGCCAGTGTATTGTACTGAGACACTGAGAGACCGCAAGAGAAATATAAATGTTGATACAGAAAAACTAAATCACACCTTTAAAAAAACCTAAGTAGCAGTATGTCTCTACACAGTAAATAATGACTGATACTGAACTAGAGGTCAGGTAGTATCCTCTACATCTCCACTATTTAATAACAGATGTATTACAATTATTTTAGAGAAGAAAATGTGTGGCAGTGAAATATTTTATTTTATCCAACAATATTTCTTTGTCTTTGCTGCTTTTCTATTTCTATTGATTATGGTCCTTGTGTTCATTGATGACCATCAGGGTCTCTGTGTTTGTCCTCTGTCCCATCACTAATATTCTACGTGTCTTCTTGTCTCTTCTGTGTGCTTTTTTCGCAACATTTGTGATTATAATTATATTATTGTGAGTCATGATTATAATTGCATTTTAATGACCTGGGACTACAGCCAAACAGTTCTAGACAACTCTGGCACATCTGCAGTAATGATTACAAATGTACATTTCACTGTAAGATAAGAAAATATAATCTATATATGAATTCAATACTCCTTTGTTTATATCTAACTAAAATGGAAGGAGTCTCTGTCTGTCTGTCCTTTCAGGTTCTTGACAACTGTTCACACTAAGCGGGTGTATTCTGAGGACCCAGGAGGAACAATGTAAAATGAGAGGTAGTTTGGATGAGTGGTTCTCCAGAAAGCTGAGAAAGATCGCCCTGCAGAGTCGGGTACCTGTCCTAAACACAGTAGTTCAAGATGTACAGTTTTAGACATACTCATGTGCATTTGTAAATGACAGTCCGTGACTACATTATTCCAGTAGCCATGTAGACAGAGTGCACGTTTAAAGCTAATGTGCTGATATTCCTGGGCTATGGTTAACTTCATATTACTAAGATAATGTTTGCTGGCTATTTTCAAAGCCTAATTTAAGCCTAGCACTTGGGAACTGGCAGCATGACTTTATCAACTTAAGTAGTAGTAGTGAAGTAATGATATAGCTGTAAAAAATTTATTTACTCACTGTTACGCCTGGGTGAAAAACTTTTTTTTAGATTTCAGTGATAGGGTTTTACTTCCAGCATCTCCAGCAAATGCTGATAATGTTTGTCTGCTTATACAATCCAAAAATGTAAGTGTGTATTTTGATATTTTAATACATAAAACAAGTGCTCATTTTGCTTTTCAGGTGTGCAATGTTTCTTTGGCCAACATTCACTGAATTAAATATCTTTTAACAAAGAAGCAGCATTACGTCTGTTGTCCTTGGTGTTTGATAGTCTTAACTTCTCTGGTAATGTACACTCACATCCCTAAGAAGGAATCACACAAGCAACTGAACTACTTAACATTAGGAGATGAAACGTGTGTGTGTATGTGTGTGGGTGTGAGGGGTGAGGGAAGGGAAATGTGCAATATTTTTTGTATAGGACATTTGTGCAACTATTTGGATTTAGGGCATCATGCAATACTCTTGGTTGTATGATTTTTTTGGGTGTACAGATCTGGTGGTGATGCTGTATGTTAGTTGTAGTTTGTTTGTACGTGTGTGGTTGTGTCGTCTGTGTTTTCTTGAATGTCCAAGACAAATTTCTCCTAAGGGAGACAATAAAGGCTTATCTTATCTTTTATCTTATCTCATGCTTTGGGAACACAAACTTTCTAAAACTGGTGGTGTACTGCAATATCACAGTGTTGTTAAATTAATTTTAAAAGGGAAAAAAATGGTGGGGAATGCACACATCTAGAACGGTGGGTCTGGAACTGCGGGGGCTCTCCGGCTCTGCAGGTCGATGTTATTAAGAAAGCTGCAAACAGCACTACTGAAGGTAGTCTTGAACAGGGACTGTACAAATTTGTATTATATTGAAATTCCCACTGCATTCAAGGGTCCCTGCTGCAGTGGTACATGTCATGAGATGGGTGAAGAAATGTCGGCAGCAAAGCAGAAAATGACAATGCAGAAATGAACTGCTCCCACCCCCCACCCTCCATGTGGGCTGTTTGTGATGCAGTACCTGTTGGGTGCTGGAGGCTGTGTGTCTGGAGGTGGTGGACATGCTGCGGGGGGTTTTGATGAGCTGCGGCCTATGTTATTATCAATGGGACCAATCCTGGAAATGGACAGCAACATGCACCATGATGATGACTCACATCTACAGCCACTCTATTGGCTGCCAGAGTTAGACACCAACCAATCCAAGCCAGAACACGCTGAACAAACAAAATCTAATGTTTGAGTCAAAGCTGGGCTTATTTTAGTCTTTACAATGCAGTGTTATGTGTTACAACAGTACATGACTCTAATAAACACTGTTCTTGTCATAGACTGTTGTTTCTTCATGTGGAGGAAGAACAAATGCAGGTACAAGACGCCACCTGCTGGTCAAACAGGTTAACTGTCCATGTTTTTAAAATAGAGTACATATTTACAGCAAGCAGAAAATGTGAATGCATTCTGTTTGGATTTAAAATAAGCAGTATTATGGGTCATAATGGGTCAGCCTCAGGTCAGAGGATTTTTACTAAACAAGATTAGTAACATGAGGAAATAAAACAATGTTTTTTTTTAAAAAAAATCTGTTTTACTCATTTGTCACATGAGGTTATTCCCCATTGTGATAGTAAGACCATACTGGTGCTGTAACCTGTACTTGGTTATATTTTCTATCTCACACTGTCATTAAAGGACCAACAGACCTCTTTTACCTTTAAGAGACAGTGGATGGAAAATACGAAATGGACTAATCTCTAGATTAAAAAAGGAACACTTCCTTAGACTACAACATCCAGAACTTGGACTGAAGACGCCTCTCACACGCAACCACACACCTCCTGTCTCCTGCAGGCCGGCTGGGCCTGTTGCTGTCTCCCGTGGGCTCTTGTCGTTTCTTCACTGGAGTCGAGGATTTGGCCGCCATCGGGGGAAGTTTCTGGCCATTCTGCAGACTGTGACCGTGCGTCTCTGCCTGACTGCTGCTCTGACTCACCGAGCTGAGGATCAGAAACATGTTGAGATCAAGCCTGTGTCACATTATGTATTTTTCAGTTTTTATATTTTATTTAACTGTTACTTTGCTGAAATATTTATTTAGAGCTTTCCAGTGTGCAGAAATTACTTCTTTGTAATCTCCATTAACATTTCATCTGGATGTGTGCACACTTGATCCCTCCTTTAAAGTGCAACAACTCAAGATGCTTAAATCTTCAGATGGTTCTCTGACCTTCTGCCTGTTTTCATGCTGTCGTCAGCGGTGCTGATGTCACTGGTCCTGTCGTTTTCTCTCCGTTTCCATTCCACGCTCTCTGTGTTCCCCCTCTGTGTCATCCAATCACAAACAGAAAAAAGTTAGCTAAACAACCAAGACTTAAAAAAAAAAATAAAACAAAACAAAACCCTGTGCCCACTCAAGTCGTACTAACCAACTGTCACCCAGAGCCCCCTCCTGAACAGATACAAAATGAATACATGCATGTAACAAACTATCTATAATCAATCAGTCATTCACCGACTGCCGCTCCAGCAGTTCCTGCTTGCGTTCCCAGTCAGCCAGCGAACGGACGATGGTGTCCTGGGGCTCTGAGGTGGAGGAAAGCTCCCCTCGGCTGGGGGAGGGCAGGGCTGAGGAGCGGGGAGTCAGAGGTGTTACAGTTTCCTCCAGTATCCTACGCTCCTGTAGTGGGGGGGTGAGAGTTGGGTGAATTATCAACAACTTAAGTACTATTATTGGTGAAAATTATCAGCCAACTAATACATTTTTCTTTAAAATTTAAAAAAAAATAATTTACATGTTATATATTTAAATTTTGCTCTCTCATCCAGAAACTCTAAAATGATCCTGGTTCAGATATTCTGAGTGTAAGTTCTACCAAAAACAAGGTGCAACATGTGCCCTCGAGCATAAACATGCACACACCTCCTCGTGGTACTTCCTCTCCTCCTCTGCCACCTCCCTCTGTGCTTTCTCCCACTCCTCCTTCAGCTTCTCCTGCTCACGCCGGTACTTCTCCTGTTACCATGGCAACAGACAAGTGAAATACAGCACAGAGCCTCAACGAAGAGAAAGACTAAACTGTCTGCAGGTGGATACTTTGGCAAGAACGCAGAGATGGTGCACAGACGTAACTGCATTAAAAGGAGGTTTCAGAAGGCTTCAGTCGATGATACAATCCTCTCCTAGTGCATCTTGCTACATTTAATCCTGCTGTAATTAATGTGACACTATGTACAATTTCCACTTGTGGTGCCCTCAATGTGTATTTTATATTTAAGACTTGACTTGACATAATGAATGCAGAGGTAGCTTGCTACAATTCTGTTATGGCTAAATACTTGCTCAGATCTGGTATGTGTGTGTTAGGGATAAAAAGCAAACAAAAGAGACCAGAAGCAGGCACTGCTGACAAGGCAAAAGTAGAGCATGCAGAGCCTGTGGAGCACAGGGTTCCTACACATTTTAATTACAAAAGCTGCCTTAAATTTTCACAGTTTAATTGAAATTTCTTTGGCGTACAATACTATGATAGTAACTGGGCAACATGACCACAAAAAAACAAACCTGACTGTGGCTCTGGCTTATGATTATTCCAGACTTCATAAGACTAGTTTTTCAGTTTTTCTGACTTGTGTAGGAACCCCAAAAGCAGGCCAAATTCAAACAAGATTTAGAGAGAAAGCAACTTAAGCAAGACGGATGACAGACCAAGATCGAGGCACAGAGACAACACAGAAACAACCAGGGAGGCAACAAGCACATTGATGCACCAGACATTCATCCATTTCAGCGGATCTCATCTCAAACAGTCCTGCAACAATCAGGCAGAAAAGAGAGAAATTTGTTCTCATCACTGTTGTTTTCCTGAATTATTTATCAAGACTGCACTGTAGATGGACACAGTACATCATGGATACCAATAAATCCTTGAAATGTTTAAAAATACGTGGACCTGAGATGCGTCTCTGATTGGTAGAGGAGAGAGAGGGTGATTTGGGCAGCAGCAACAGCAGCAACCTTGGACAAAGTCCTTGTCTTTGTGTGTGCATGAGATGGAGACAGTGAGTGGATAAAACCAAAGTAAAGGTTCTTCCACTGCACAAAATCGCCCTCTAGTGGTCAAAGTGTGCACAGGAGTAGTTGGGGTGTGCCTTTGGAAGGGGATATGCTCAGTGTAACACAAACATGGAGGCAAGCTTTGCAAGTAGCAATGAAATGTGGTTAATTCATCTGATGCTGATTTGAGCACAGACTGTCACACAGCACCTTACTGTCCTACTGCATGAGCTACATTCAGTTTCAGAGTTTGATGGCTAAACATCTGGATTAAAACTGGGAAAAACTTGTCTGGTAGTCTGAGATGTTTTCAGATATTTAGGTCATATGTAACCTCTTATGTCTTATTTTAAGCATGTATTGACTGCATGTCAGCACCTAGTACAGATCTGCTTCACATTGAATAGAAATGTAGTGATGGACAATTGATGCAGAGATGCCCCGACCTACAAATATTGTTCTTCAGATGCAAGTAAAACATGTTTGTTTGGTATAGATCCCATCAGATGTCACATCATTATGATTTTAATATTTTTCTCAGTGAAAACTGTGTTACAATATGATTTTTCACCAGATGATGCAGCTCTACTAAAAACAACGCCTCACTTGGATATCATGCCAGGCTTATCAAAACTTATTTGTTGACAAGTAATTTCAAAATCTGCCTGCCATGTTAAATACAATGTACGCAATTTGGTTTGACCCAAATTCAATCATGTGGGCTCTGCTAGTGACTTGCTGTGCCCATTGACATGTACAATAAATTTAAATTGTAAAAGTCAAATTGAGGGACTGGAGTTTTAATTATAGTTGATAATAAAAAGCCAAGAGAGCCTCTGTTCTACTATGTATTTATATAGTATTTAAGCTTTATTATTGTGCACTAATTTGTTAGAACAAATCTGAAAATCTCTTTAATAAAGGTACATCATTTGTTTTCTAGTGTCACAATGTATAACTTTGATGAGTATGAAACACATATCATGTTAAGTCTTTGTGAAAGGTGAAGCTGCTGAATTATGATTTATCTCGTTACATTTAAATCTATTGTGCAAATGGCCTAATAACACTATAGGTGCCGAACATACAGACTACAATTTTATTTATAATTAGCAAGCTTCATTTTAAATGATCTTTTTCCCCATGTGCTGAGGTTTACCTCGACAATTATTTCTTTCTCTAGGACTTGTTTGTACACTTAGATGCTATTAACCCAATAGGTATTTATAGAGGGTGTGCACTGATGTCACTTTCCCACCAAAACATGCCCCCTCAGTCGGACTGAGTGGCAAAACATCCTACAACATGGCTGCCTTTAGCTGGGGAAACTGCAGAGTAAAACAATCGACTGTCTGCTCAAATTAAAGGTAGTTGGATTTGGCAGTGATCCTGACAATTTATCAAAGACACAGTGGTTCATGGACATGGACATGTGACCATGATCATATAAAACCTGGACGCTTTGTCATACTTCAGGGTGGGATTTGATGATGAAATTAGTGATGAGGACACCAAAGGATATTTTGGTTTTAAGAGTCCGGGTCTTTAGGGGTATTTTTATTTTATGACATCATTGGAGAGACACGCAGCAGCATTTACGTTTACATAAATTATCTGAGTGATGATGTGCAAAGTGATGCATGACTGTAGAACACAAGGCTCAGACAAGTATAAATAAAAGATGATTAATATTTAGTTGAGAGGTATCATTAGTCAATAGAGTATATAACTTAAGGTATGTAGGTTTGTAAAAAGATGTCTCTGATTTCTAGTTGAATCTATTTGAGCCGTCAATCACACAACTCTTTCCTATTTCATGAGTTTTTTGCAGCATTGAAGGTAAGCTAAGGCTGCCACTCAGGCATCTTTTTGCCACTCAGTGGGTGACATACAGTGACTTTGGTATACAGTGACATCACGTGCATACCCTCTATAGCTAAAGGTCCATTCTGTACCTAATCCTCTATCACCCCCCTAACCTTGCAGACTCATGCGCCATGCTTTATCCCTTTGAGGTATACTGTGTACCTGCAGCATGCGCTCCTGCTCTTGCTGCCACCTTTCCTGACGCTTTCGCTCCTCATCCGGGTCCCAAGACCAGCGGTCACCCCGCCTGGCCTGGGGCAACACCGGGACTGACACCTGATAGACCCCAACACACACACAAACACACACGCACGCATCAACATGCCCAAATACACACAGCACGCAAATATCCATGCAGACATTCACCCCCACAAACAGATCACCAACCATACACACACACATAAACACACACACAATCTCACCCGACCGTGAAACCAATGAGAGACCAAGAGATGGATATGGCCCCCAACATACACAGACACACACACACACACACACACACACACACACACGCACACACACAGATCAACACACACATCCACCACAGGAAAAGAAGAAGGGAAGGGAGGAGACAGAAATAGTTGGTCTACCACAACAGCACTACTCCAATGCTAGCCAAAGGACTCCTACTAAGGAGAGAGAAGACAGAGAAAGAGACAGATGAGCTCAAAGGAAAACGAAAGCTGTTTCAGCCGATATCTACAGCCTCCTCATCTGGCATGCTACATCAACAGCTCTGTGTGTCACGTGATGTGGAGTAGAGCCTTGTAGTATGATGCAGTGAGGTCTCAAAACTGCACTAACCCTGTCAGATACGATCCACCTCATCTTTAAAATACTGCATGTTTCTCTGTGTATGCTGTGCAGGATGTGCTGAAGACTGATGATAAAGGGTTTAGATGCAGACAGTACTTTCATATTTTTCTTTATTTGAATTTATGACTGCATTTAGATGAAAGACTTTATAAGGAACCTGGTGATTTTTCCTTAATCTTACCTGTAATACTTGTGTAATTAAAGCTACTACAAGGTTTTTCCTACTGGTTATGCAACAGTCTCAATTTAATACTGATGCTTGTATATGATCAACATAAGCAAACAAGAGCATCAGAAAGAAGATGAAAGAGGGTTGATACTGTTGTTATTTTGTTTCTTTACCTTTTCAAATTCTTCATATTAAAGTGTTGTTTAGGTATGAAGAGGACTTACATAGTGGTTTAGGTGGAGCAGAAAGTGAGATTATATGATTGATTGTTGATTGACAGATTACTATAGGAAGGGTAGGACTAGACAAGCATGCTCCTTTTTGGACATGAAATGTAATTTATGTTAAAAGTCTGTTGAACATTTATTTTGTTCTGGTCTTTTTTTCCTACATTTATTATCGTTATGATTATTCTGATCATACTTCTGCTTCCTCTTCTTCTTCTTCTTCTTCTTCTTATTATTATTATTATTATTATAGTTTCTTAAATGTTCAAAATAAATCAGATTGGCTGTTTCTGTATAGATATTTCTAATGCCTGTCACTGATTGGATTTTCCTTGAAATCAGATGAAACAAGCTTGTGTTTATATTTTCCAAAGAGAAAAAAAAGAAGCAGTAGGAGATTTTTATCTATACTGTTTTATTTTGGACATTATATTTTGTGGTCATTATGGTGGAAACTACTGCTTTTGTCTACAGGGAGCTCCATAACAACAAATTATGAAAGTACCTTGTAGTAGCTTTAATTAGCGCTTTCTTTTTTTATGGAATGTTATCAGGTTTTCAGTATTTGACTTGTTTTTGTGTAAATGCTGTATGTTAAACTACAGTACTGTAACTCAGGAGATGATAAGCCAGATGAGAAGCAATTAAAGGGTTTTTCATACGTCTGACCACAAAGTATTGTGTAGTCAGAAGATGCTTTTCACTCACGTTTCCACGGCAGTCCTTCCGCGTCTCCTCTGTGGGGGAAGTGTGAGAGGAAACATTAGTTAAAATACAATTTAAACAAACATTTTGGATACAGTTGATCAAAACAAAATGCCTTTTGATGGGGAAAATGCTGAGGAAAATGACAACACGCCATGTGTCGGTTTGACAACCTAAGGAGTGAAGAAAATGACGAAACAAACAGAAACAAGGAAACAAAGACAAAGAGAGCAGTGACAAAAAACCAGTCCACCAAGAGCAACATAACACAAAGTCCTGCTCTTAGACTTGTATTCAACCTTGAGTTTTGATGTTTTCAGTAGGGATGAACTGATTATGAAATTGTGGGCTGATGGGGATTTGGACTTATTTGCCAACAAGATAAATATTGGCCAATACTGATGTATGGACAATATTTTGGTGCATCTTCAGTATTCAGCTATAAATTGAAACTTTTCTGAATCACTCTGGGTAAGAATAATCTCAATGCTGAGGAAGCTTTTGGTGGACAATGGTAAGATAGCAATGTAAAGCACACTGAGGCATACATAAAGCTGATCATTTATAATGTTAAGTAGATCACCCAATCCTACGTGATCCATTGTACTTTTCAGAAATTTATAGTCATAGGTGACCTACTTCACTGGATATTTTGGAAAGAATCTTCTGACTGTGAATCTTAATAAACATGATGATACTAATATGAATAAAAATGAAGCACGCTCTTTAACGATGACAAACACACTGATGAGTTAGAATTGGAGCTGCTCTGCATTTGTCATTGCACGTAGTTTTAGTACAGGTGAGAAATTTCACAATGACAGTTAAAACAGAGAAGGAGAGAGCACGTCATTGATCATCCACAACACTCTGGAAATGGGTGAAAGAAACAAGACATGGGACTGAAGGGCTGTTGTCTAGCCCTTGAGAAAACAGCAGGGAAACCCTGTGCATTCAGCACCTGGGGACAGAAACATGAGCTCCATCGATGAATGGAGGGGGGGTTTACCTGGCGGAGCGAAGAAGTCCCAGCGTAACTTAGGGTTGCTGGTTGCCAGCGGAGACCTGATACTGTTTGCAAACTCTACAGCAAAATAAAAAAAAAATGTGTGGGTGGAAGGAAAGGAGGGAATGAGGGAAGGAAAGGAGGGAGAGGAGTGATAAGGGATAGAGAGATGTCAAAACCAGGAGTTGGTGTGGACATCGAGAGTTGGGAAGGGCTTTTATAGTTCTGCTCCTGTGATACTGCAGACTAAATCAATAGTAATTGGAAAACAATCTTCAGTTAAAGAGGTAATAATTCAGATTTGGTAAAAAGTCAATATGTTTTCTCTCCCGCTAGAATTTCCAAGACAATCTTAATGTGTGTCAGAATAAAGGCAAAAGAAAATGACCGCAAAGCAGTGCTGGCAAGGTAATAATTACTTCTCTTAGACATGTTGTTTTGGATCTCAGGTCTAATTAACTGGTGTATCCATCTACAGTATGAAAAGTGAACTTAAAGAGATAGTTTGGATTATTTCAAGTGGGGTTGTAGGAGGTACTTTTCGATTATCAGGGTATTACTACCCAAGGTGGCTGTCAACCTGCCCCAGTTTGGGGAAACACCAGGAGTACTGGTGTAGGAGGTCCTGTCTTTTGTGAGGTAAAAATGTTATTTTTAGGGAGTTATAGTTGGCTCATATTACAGCAATTTTCTATCAAAAAAGCTGTCTGGTGGCGAGGTAAAGCAGTGAAAATACTCTAAATTTAGCATATAGATTTTTTTAGAAAGATTTTTTTTAGGTGGCCAAAATGTTTCACTGCTGACCCTGTCTACAGCAGTTTATTGTTATGTTTGTTATGTTTATTGTTATTATATAACTTCAGTGCCTCTCCAAAATGGACCATCATCGGTTGTAATAGATGCAATAGAGGGTATGCATGTGTGGTCACAGTAGGCGGAGTCACAGCATTTACACCCACTAAGTGGCAAAAAGACAACTGAGTGGCAGCATTAGCTTTCAGTTTGAATACCACGAAAACACAAAAAACACATCGAAGATGAGAGGGAGCTGTTGTGTGATTCACTATACAAAAAGATTTAACAAGAAATCTCATCTTTTTACAAACTGCCAAAACCTACAGACAAGAGGAGCAAATTGATCGCTACAATTCACAGAGACAACTACAATCCAGCCACTGGATCCTCGTGCACACACCTGAAGCGGGCACACAGGCTCTCGCCCAAGCGGCGTGGCTGCAGCAAAGAAATGATGTTCCTCTTCTATGTTGAAGTCCTCAGACAGTTTGCAAAGTCAACTGTATACATAACAAGTATTAGTATTAGTATTTCTGAGCAGATCTCTCTCTGTTGTCTGCGTAGCTTACAGGTAGCATGTAAACACAGATGTGAAGGTATCGCAAGATCTCATATATCTCATGTTGTGTCGCTTGGGCGAGAGCCTGTGTACCTGCTTCAGTTGTGTGCATGCAGATCAGGTCTGAGAGGCTACAGTTGACATTTAGACTAAAAACATGGTGTAAATGGCGTCTTTTTGAGTCAGATTTTAATGTTGCAGCTTACGGACACTTGGATTACACCACACGAGCATTATGGAGACATTTTGTGTTTTATTTGTGTTCTTTTTTTACATTGTGTTCACTTCAATTGTACTGGATTTGGCTGCTGTTTTCCACTGAAGCTCCAGGAGTGTTTTGTGAACTGGAGATCTTCACCCATCCTCACATCAGCACATCATTTTTGGGTGAACTATCGCTTTAAGTAACATTACGACCAAGTGATCACTTTTGTATTTCTTTGTTTTGTTTTGTGTATTTTCCGGGCATTGAAATCAAATACATATAAATGTCAGGAAACCTGATTCCTGGCCAAATGCCAGTGTTCATGGACCACTGTGTCTTTGGTAAGTTGTAGGGATCACTGCTGGCGACCAATTGTCTTTGATTCATGCAGCCATGCTGCAGGATGTTTTGCCACTCAGTCCGACTGAGGGGGCATGTCCCAGTGGGAGAGTGATGTCAGTGCGTACCCTCTATGCTACCAGGTAACAGCATTACTGATACTGATCCTCATACAACCCCACTTCAAATAATTCAAACTGTTCCTTTAAGTGTGAGAGCTAATTAGAGATCTTTATCAGTTAAACAGATAAGAAAGGTGAAGTAGGAGTTTGTGCTGTTTGCCAAAATAAGTTGAGAACTTAAATTGTGATTCAAACATCTTGCTGTAAAATGAAACAGAACGAGCGTCAGGCTGAAAGGAAAAAGGGAAAGACGCCAGCAAGGAGGATTTGCTCATCCAACTCAGAAAACAAGAAGATGGATGGAAAAGAAGCTGTTGGCTTGGTATTTGGATGCGAGGAGTTCACTGACCTGCTGTTGTTTCCACTGGAGGGTGATATCCAAATGTTTCTGGAGTAGCTAAGCTTGGTACATTCACTCTCTGCTGTGACGTCTCCTGGGAACTGGGAACACTTAACTGCAGAGACATTTAAAGATTATCATTTGGCTGGGTGATCATTTCTTTTGACATATTTGGTGGAAAAAGTTTATATTTGTTAGTTTAGCATCCTAACCTGTAAAGTTACTGCCTGACTTGGCTGTGTGGTGACTCCTGACTGGACAAGGTTGGAGGTCAATTCAGTTTCAGGTTTCTGTTGTTCTTGTTTGGCTTCTGAAAACACAGTGACAACACAATTTCATCACTGCTGTTAAAATCACATGAAAAAAATACAATTTTCTTTTACACGTTTTCCTCAAAATTCTTTTTCTTCTTCACATTTTCCAAAAGTTGTAGGTCAAGTGATACAGCTCTATGAGCAACCACAAGGGGTCAGTATAGCAGCATGCTGTTCAGACCTGCAGGTGGTGTTGGTTCAGCTGCAGCATTTGACTTCTCTTCCTGTGGAGCAGCTACTGATTGGCTTGCAGTCTTCCCAAAGCTGTCTTCTGGCTTCTGCAGCTCCTGTAAGGGTCACAGATGGTTTACAAGTTCAGTAGTGAACTAAACAAGCCTGAGATCAAGACGCATGTGTAATACACACGTTATATACATAAACAAGACTCAAACTCTGACAATTAAATGCCAAAAGCCTTGCAAGATGACAAAATGATGAATCAAATTATAGCACTTTTGTTGGATATATAGTACATGAAGTCAAACAGACATGTTTTTCAACTAATGGCTCTATGAAGAGGAAGGAAATGTCAAGTAAATAACTAAATGCATGCATAAACAATGTATGTATAGCAGGAAGAGGTGTTTCAGTTCCAAATGCATTAATTCAGAGATTTCTGCAGCACTGCTGTGAGACTCTCAGCACTGTGCACCCAGAAAGCTGAATCACTTTCCAGAGATACCGTACAGAAAGAACACCTTTGAGCAGTCTCTTCCTATCAAGCAGCACATACCTGGAACACTATACCCAGAGAACTGAGGAACATAACATTTATTACAGTAACTGCACAATCAAACATGCTGACATGATCTGAACTATTGGTTATGCCACTCTGAAATTTTTTTTTCTCTGTTCATGTGCTTGTACAGTATGTTATAGGGTTATGCCAACATTTAACTATTTGTGCTTCTGTGCTTTTGTCTGTTTATGTGCTTCCTGTATGTGGGATGTGCTTTTATATGTATTTTCAAATGTTTTTTACATGTCATCAATCTGCTTTTGTCTGTTCTTATGTGCTCTTATGTGCTTTCTATCTTTGAATATTTCTTATATGTAATCAACATGCCAGGGACTTCAGATAAAAATGAGCCAGTAAGGACTGTGCATTTATGTATTTCGTAAGTAAAATAAACATAAACCCAGATGTTGAACTGGGGCAAGTTTTTCCAACTAAATCTACTCCGCATCCTGCCAATCACACTTTTCATTAAATATATTCTAAATGGACTTAACCAGGCTATACTCTGTACATAAACTAGGCATAATCATAACTTAGTAAGAAGTGCAGCAACATATTTGTTTGTCTTCAGGTAAAAAAAGGTGCAAGAATGAATGACACCTACAAAATGATTGTTGAAAAAAGAGCAAAGTAGATTAATTTTATGATCTTTCTATCACACTAATCGCCTGTTTTTAATTTGACTGGATTGAAAGTTTTATTTTCAGATTTTATTGCAGTCAACTAGGGGAAAAAAAGAAGAAAAAAACGAATAAACTACCCAGATTGCCAATGTTGTGTTTTCTTGGCAACACATCTGTGGTGCCACAGTAAGTAGCAGCTATAGTGGGTATATGTTCGGAGAGAGTGACCAAACGTTGACAATAATCTGATAGCTTCAGACAGAATTATGTAATCACTGCCATGTACCCAAATAACTGCCTTTCTTATATAAATGTCTGTTACCTGCCTGTTTTTTCTTCTTTTTCTGTTTAGTTGCTGGGTATTCTTGTAAAATTCAATAAAATTTCAAAATTATATGAGAGCTGCAACAGTCAACCAATTAATCTATTATTAAACAACTATTAAATTAACAGCCAAATCCAAATTCTCTCATTTTAGCTTCTTATACAGCTCTGGAAAAAATGAAGAGACCACTGCAAAATGATCCCTGTCTCTGTTTTTATTATTTATAGGTATGTGTTTGTGTAAAATGAACCTTTTTTGTTTTATTCTATAAACCGCTGGCAACATTTCTCTCAAATTTGAAATGAAAATATTGCCATTCAGTGAATTTATTGGCAGAACATGACAACTGGTCACAATAACAAAAAAGATGCAGTGTTTTCAAACCTCAAATAGTGCAAAGAAAATATGTTCATATTCATTTTTAAACAACACAACACTAATATTTTAACTTAGGAAGAGTTTAGAAATCAATATTGGTGAGATAATCTCAATCTTTAATCACAGCAGTGTTTTTTATAATTGTCCTCATAAAATAAGATTTGGTTCAGGTGATCACCTGATCATCTCTTAATTTTTTCCATAGCTGTATGTGAATATTTTCTGTTTTCTTAAGCGCTCTATGACAAAAAACTGAATATCTGAGTTGTGGACAAAACAAGATATTTAAGGATATCACTAATAAGTAGTAACATTTTTCCCTTACATTTCATGGACCAAACAACTAATTGATAGAAGAGAAAATAATCCTTACAGATGGGAGCGAGGTGGGTCGGCTGGGTGGTGTCGAATGCTCAATGATTTTCTCTTCCTGGACGTCCTCAGAAGCCAGTTCTGTGGCATCTTGATCCTCCTTGGCCTTCGTTGACACCGGGCTTTCTCCTCCGGTCGAGGCCTGTGGACTGTGTGTTGGCGAGGCTGCTGACGAGGGAGCATCTGCAGTGCTGTTGCTGGTTATTGAAGGGGACGCCTCGAAATGAGGAGGAGATTCCCTTCCTTCACTGTCAGGCGTGGCGGGGGCATCAACAGTTCCTATGTCGCCGTTGACTCGGAGCAAACCATCCGCCTGAATCGGAAGAGAACAAGTTTAATACAGAGCTTTATATACACACTGTACATTGACCAGACATTTAAGTTAACCTAAGAATTTTCCACACGTATTACTCTTTCAGTGGCTGTAGTGGGTTTAAATTTACGGCTAGAGTGAAGCTGCTGCTATCATAAGAAAAAAGCGGTAAGGAATCCATTTGTACCAACCATGACATGCTAGCTTGTTGGGCCAAATAATGCTAATAAGTTAGGCTAAATTTTATTAAGGGAAAACTGGCATGACCATTTCCAAAGGGGTCCTTTCACTGCTTGTCTCAAGATATCTAGATGACAATGGGTTTTATGGATACCCAAGGGTCTCCACTTTACAGTCTTTGCCCACTGATCCTATGCAGTTTTGGGCAAAAACCACCATCCCTTTTTAAATGGCTTGTTCAAGGAGGGAATGTTGTGTCTTTACTCTGCCTTGCTGTCTGTGTAAAAGGATGTAGTAACAGAGCTGAGCTGACTTCTGTGTGAAAGGGTAAGCCAGTAAGGCAGATCTGGACACTGCTGAATTACATGTTTACAGCTGTCTGTGATAAATTATGTACTTCTTCCACATGTGTGTCAGCTGTGTCTACGCGTAAAGATGAGGAGACACTTTTTTATTGCACTGACGCAGTGCTGCCTGCACAGAAATAGACAGTAGACATAAGTAGAAATCTCTCCATACAAATGATCACACAAGGCGATCTCTAACTTATCTATTATCTATCAGAAGAAGAAAAGGTCTGTTTATCTAGGAACACATAAAAAGCTTGACATTATACATTCACAATGCATGTCTAACTAAGAAAAAGCAGACAAGCATAACTACTTACAGACCAGTGTGCTGTTGTATTATGTCAAAATCAAAATATGCAAAATCACAGCATGAATTTTTCTATGGTGTTCTTTGAGGTTTTGGTCTCTTAATGTGGTACTATGGATGGTGTTTAACCATTTTTATCAATTCTCAAGTGGTCAAAGACGATACGAATTTGCACCAAATCTCTGTAATAAATGGCATCAACCCACAAACTACTGCAACAACTTGCCACAACTGAAACATGATAGAGAATCATGGTAATCATCATACACTTCCATCATACTGTTCTAAGACTTAAAAAAAATGAATAGGCACTCATAGAAAACACAATGTTTATTAGAGATTTATGACTATAAAAACTTGACCTGCATTTCAAATTCATGTTCCAGTTTTCAGATGACGTATGCCACTTCTCTGTGTCATGTACTGTTAACCTGCAATCTCCCCCTCTACTTCTGCTCACCCAAAAATGAAATTTCACTCAATATCTTCTCACCCCTGTGTTGATGTGAGGATGGGTGAAGATCTCCAGTTCACAAAACACTCCTGGAGCTTCAGTGGAAAACAGCGTTGCAGCCGAATCTAGTATAATTGAAGTCAATGGTGACCAGTTTTAAAATGTAAAAAAAGAACACAAAATGTCTCCACACTGCTTGTGTGGTGTAATCCAAGTGTCTGTAAGCCGTAACATTAAAATTTGACCCAAAAAGACGAGACGAGAGGGAAGCTCCAGGAGTGTTTTGTGAACTGGAGATCTTCACCCATCCTCACATCAGCACAGGGGTGAGTAGATATTGAGTGAATTTTCATTTTTGGGTGAACTATCATTTTAAGCAGCCAGCCCTGACCTATGCATGGGCAAAAACTGGCATGAATTATCTTTGTTCTACATACATGATTCAAACATTCATTGGCAATGTAGCTGTCAGTAGCAGTCCTTTTATAAAATAAAATAAGAATAATAAAATACTTCAACATGTAATATCACAATAGATATTGTCACAGTCTGGTACGGTATTGAGATATTTCCATATTGCGATATTCGATATATTGTTACATCCCTGATATTTATTCATTCAAAATAAGTACAATAACGTCTATATGATAACTGTAATTTCTATAATTTGTTCAATTCAGTTATTTTCCAGCTCTATTTATATTAAGTGGATGAAAAATCAGTTAACAGGTATGAAACATCTTAAAATTTACAGATGAAAAAAAAATAAAATAAAATGAACTTGTTGCCTAAAAAGCCAGAGCCCTCATTTGTGGTCATTACCGGCCTCTTATCTCTGTTCGTTATTAGCTATTCATCTAGCTCACAACACCGTGCTGGCCTCTAGGACAATGAGGCACTAATGTATGTGTGAGGAGCTCCTAGTGAGCGGTAACTTAAGACACAGTGGTGGAGTTGGGTGAATGCAGGCTCTCAGTCTGCCCCCCGACGCCTCCACCTTCTCATCCCTCTCCTAGCAGCCTGTGTGGGCCCTCTTTGTCTGCCGGGAGCCCACTTCACATTGAGAGGGCCCTACTTGTCAACTTCTTAAGTCAATAGGGAACAGAGGGGCTCATTCAGAGCCGGGCTCCGCTCAGGCTCCTGACAAGACATTCCAGAAAAGCGCTCAGCTCCATTAGGTCTGGTAATAACCTGCCCCTCCCTCCCCCGCCACACCAAAACATAAGATCTCATTTTGAATATTCCCATTTGGTAATTTTTCCAGAAGAAAAGGAAACGGATCCTGTTGAGAGCACTTTGAGCTGAACTGAAACATTACATGCTTCTTCTGTGGGGGAAGTCTTGTGTTTTCCGAGAAACTGGCCAGCTCATCACCATGGTGGTTCTGTGGCATTCTAATGTAACTGCCAAGAGAGCCAGAGGGGAATTTACCCACCAGTCTGAGAGGAGAGCAGCAAACGCTGGGAAGTAACCACATGTAAAGTGGTCAAGACCTCAACCATGGCCTCTGCTGTGGTGACACTAACCGAATCTCAAAGTCATGTCATGTATATATGAAGAAAATGTTATCGTCACTGAGTAATGACTTACAGAGTCATCGCTGTACTATTCACACCACGCAACTTTCTGTCTTGTAACTGGGAATCTTGAAGTCATTATGGTTTGTGCACTACATCAAAGACAGCAGTCACACATTACATGATCTTGCACCAGGAGGAATCCTCATCGAGTCTGTCTGCTGTCCAAACTAGCAGCATGTTACTGTTGTAACTGCTGGAGGTGGAGCTAGTTTGAACTACTCTACAACTTCATAACAACTACTACTACCACCTGTTTGACCTGTTGACCCTCTGGCAGGAGCTACAGGACCATCAATACATGGACAGTCAGACTAGAGAACAGTTTCTTCACTGGGCCATACAACCAATAAACTCAAAGTCAAACACTGAATGTCTCCTCTATACTTTATTATTATTTTTGTGCAATAATTTAGTTATTTTGGTGCAGAAATGACATCTTACTGTGCAATATTACATTCATTGACTTGTACATTATTGAATTATATTTATTGTTTATTTTTTATTCTACTTGCTATTCTACTTTATAATTTTATTCTCTATTTTATTTGATGTATGATTGAGCTGCGTGTGTTTGGTTACTGCAGTTGTTTTTGTTCTTGTGTATTTTTGTATATGTGTCCTTTTTACCACTGATCAGAGGTAGCTCTCCTAATTTAGTTGTATTATGTATAATGACAATAAAGGCTTTCTGTTCTATTCTATTCTATTCTATTCTACTCCATTCTAAATTTTGGTTTTTATGGCTGCAGCTCCGACACTCGTCCGTCTCTCTTTCTCAACTCCTCTGGTTGTGTCTTTTCACAGTTCACACACAGGGACCAGTTTGCCTCTGATCTGGTTGCAAGTAGAAAATCAGGGCTACAATCCCGTAGGGTGAACTTGGCATAGGGAACCTCAATAGAGTAAACACTGTGGGTTATAGTAAGATTTTACTGTGGCAACCAGGCAAACCAGTTGAAAAGGGAACAACCGACATGAGGATCAGGAAATGTCTGGAACGGCCCACTTCTGATGGTTCAAAAAATTCCAAGGACCACAGAAAAAATCATAACAACAAAAAAAGGAGAAAATAACCACACTGTTTTTGAGTCAGTATCTCAGCCTGCCATTATTAATCCAAATTGGTATTAAGGGTCATATTTCCTCACCTTAGTTAACAAAACATGTTTTTCTCTGCCTGATGTCATGATTAGTGTGGTGATATTCAAACATAACTGGTTACTGAAATTATACAGTTTAATTTGACATGTCTTCTTGCCTCCACGGCCTCTGGACGGTGCTCTGATGCTCACCAGTGCTTCAGAGTCAGTTTCATCTTACTGGTCAACAATACTTTCTTTCAGAGGCTGTAGCGAACTCAGTTTTAAGGCCAGAGAGAAGATAGTGGTATCATGAGAAACAAAATCTAATGAATCTACTGGTACTAACCATGTCATGCTAGCTTGCCAGGCTAAATAACATTTCAAAGTTTGGCTAGATTTTAGTGAGGAAAAACTGGTACAGACATTTTCAAAGTGGTCACTTGATCTCTGATCTCAAGATATCTGAATGAAAATGGGCTCTGTGGATACCCTGTGGTCTTCCCTTTGCAGACATGTCCACATTATGTTAATACAGTGTAGACAAAAACCCACACAGTGTTCTGCATGCAGCATAAATGTGTTATTTTCTCCTATTCTATTTGAATATTCCTGGATACTGGGGTCCATAAACAGTACTTGAATTGCATAAATTGGGTATAACTGAAAACCTGAGACTTGTGGATTCTATCACAGCCTCATGAAATTTCACAACCACAAAGTAGAGACCTGGGGCAGAGAACATATGGCTTTGCAGATTATTGATATTAAGATGGTCTGTGAGAAATCTCAGCAGTCTCACCTTGCTGGGCCATGGTTCAGCCACTGTGGTTCGGGACTGGAAGTAAGGCTTGGGCATCAGCAAAGGCACCGGTTTGGGTGACAGGCCTCGGGTGGATGGCGGCTCAGTCGAGCGAGAGCGAATCTGAGGCCGTTGGTGTGAGGAGTCTTTAGGAAACTCCTCGATTCGCGCCTCCAGTGTAGACGTGAACTTTGGAGCAGGGGCGGACTGCTGGCGCAGATACCTCAGGGGCCCGTTGGGGTCCACATCGAAGGGGTCTGGGGTCGTTGGGGAGGCGGACAGGGAGAGGGAGAGAGGGAAAGGTGAGCAGGGAAAGGAGGGATCAGCAGATATGCTGCGGTCCAGGAGCTTTGGCAGCTGGAGGCGTTCAAGGACTGCTTCGCTGATGGAGAAACGCTGGGCGTAACGCTGGAGGATGGCTGATGCCTCCTCTGGGCTTCTGGCTCTTCTGTATGCCTCTCGCAGCTCCTCCTCACGACGCTCCCTGTTGAAGACAGAGGGAGGTAGAGAACTGATAAAGCAAAACAGCTGTGCAAAATGTGAATCAACTGATGTTAGACAGACTGATTTACATGAGTTGATATGACACATGATTCAAACTGTACAATCTTCATTTGATATTCAGCAGTCAAGAGAGTATAACAGAAAGACTGGTTCACTCAAGAGGTGAGAAGTGCAGAGCAATAATTCTACAACAATGAAATCAATTTACTAATACAAAGTCACCACCTGGATTTAACTAAGCAAATAGGTGAGAGCCTTTCATTGGATAATTACTGCAGTGATTCATATGTTTCAGGAGATTGATAAAGCTACTAAAACTGTGTTAAGAAGTGTCCAACACATTATTAAAACCTGGAAGGATAGTGATGAACCATCATCTTCAAGGAAGAAATGTGGTCGCAAAGAAATCTTGAATGATGGTGATCAGAGATCGCTTAAACGTTTGATGAAATCAAATCATAAAAAATCAACAGTAGAACTCACAGCTATGTTTAATAGTGAAAGTAAGAGCATTTATCCCATTTATATTATCCCAATTATCAGTGAGACTGATCATGGAAAAAAAAGGCTTCAGTTTGCTAGGGAGCATAAAGATTGGAGTCTGGATCAATGGAAAAAAGTCATGTGGTTTGATGAGTCCAGATTTACCCTGTTCCAGAGTGATGGAGACATCAGGGTAAGAAGAGAGGCAGATGAAGTGATGCTCCCATCATGCCTAGTGCCTACTGTACAAACCTGTGGGGGCAGTGTTATGATCTGGGGTTGCTTCAGTTGCTCAAGTCGAGGTTCAGCAACATTATGAGCCCAAAAACTGAGGTCAGCTCACTCCCTGAATATACTGAATGAACAGGGTTTTACATCACTGGATTTTTTCTTCCCTGATGACACGGACAGATTCCAAGATGACAATGTCAGGATTCATGGAGCTCAAATAGTGAAAGAGTGGTTCAGGGAGCATGAGACATCATTTTCACACATGGATTGTCCACCACAGAGTCCAGACCTGAACCCCACTGACAATCTTTGGGATATGCAGGAGAAGATTTTACACAGACTCTCCGACTCCGACTCTCCCATCATCAATACAAGATGTTGGTGAAAAATTAATGCAACTCTGGTCAGAAATAAATGTAACATTGCATAAGCTTATCGAAATGATGCCATGGCGAATGCATGCTGTAATCAAAGCTAAAGGTGGTCCAATGAAATATTAGCGTATTTGACTATTTTATGTGATATTTTATATGATCTGATGGCTACATGGTGTTCATTCCAAGTAAAAAGACTTGACTCCCATTTTTTAAATATAAAAAACATCTTTATACCATTTATGTATATCTACATGTGAATTATATTTCTGTCTCACTGTTTTAAGCCTGTGGTGTTTGTAAGAGCCAAAAGACTTTATCCAAGCTGTCTTTGTCCACACATGGGAGACATTTGCCTTCAGGGCTTTTGAACCAGAGAGTCAAGTGAGTAGTATTAAGAGTGACATGTGGCGAGCAGGACATGGTGGATCAACAACAGGACTGCCACCCAGAAGCTCAGGGTTCAAAACCCATATGGAAGTGAAGTCATACTATTATTTAGACATTATTTTCAGTTTTAGGATCTATAAAGCTGTTGAAGCTGTGTACATAAACTTAAGCAGAACAGTTCAATAAGCTTGTGGCCCAGAAGGACATCCAGCTGATGGTAAAGTAGCAGGGATGTCCAGGGCGCTGGCAAAAGTTTCATGTTGGAACTATTTCTGAACCACGATGAGCTATCTTGACTGGACATTAAAACAATGGTCATTCAACCTTCAGTGTTTGCTCGGTATTCTGGCACCAAGTGAATTGCTTCAGATCAATCAAGCACTGAAAAATGCCTTGTGATTCAATAACACATTTCAATACCATAGGAGTTAATATCCAAGGTGTGCTTTACTTTGTATGTTGGAAAACTGCTTTGAGTGGAAAAATGCCAAGGTGCTGAAACATAGAACTGAAAAGATGAGACAAATGACTTAAGTTTAACCAGACTGTGGTGAATAGATTCATATTTTCAGGATATGAAACTACTTTAAGAATGCAAAAAGGACCTGAAAAATAAAACTTAAGATTTGTACTGTAATGTCATTTTAATTTTGTTTTCTAAAAAACAAATTGTTCAGGGAACAGCATTGAAGCCATTATCATCAGTTTTGACTATAGCCACCTCTACTGTGTGTAGTCTATTCCTTTTACTTCACTGTAAATCGAGCAAACCTGCTCTTCCTCTTTCAAATTTCCTCTGTGGGCGACCTACTTAAATGAACACCAGGAGGAGTTGCCGTCACCTTTGTGTCCACTAACAGGAATTACAATGAACATAAATGATCTTCTCTGAGGAAAGACCTAGTTTTCCATTATACTAGTACTGTTCTGCACATACTGTGTTGTTTTTTTTTTAGCAGAATACAAATGAAACATCCTGTTGGTGTGTATGTCACTTACTTGTCCTCCACTATCTCTCTGTAAGTCTTGATGCTTCTCCTCCTTGAGGAGGTATATGAGTCTCCTGACATCAGCCGCTCCATCATCTTCCTCTCCTCCTCCTTCTTGATCAGGTCCTGGGAAATGCTCCTCCTCCGATTCTTCCATCGGGCCAGGTCCTGACACACACACACACACACACACACACACACACACACACACACACACACACACACAGATTGGAAGTGTTTCAGTTCCCAGTGAAACAAGGCAAGAGGGATTGGTTCAACAATGCTGTGAGACCTGAAGCACCGCTGTGGCCCCAGAAAAATGATTTAAGTTGTTTAAGTGGGGCACAGCAAAAAATTACTGAAGTCTGTGCTTTGGCCTGCAGGAACAAAATCATTGTATGAAACTGATTCACTCCTGAAACATGAAGACAGAAACAAAGATCTACTGGGAGTTAAAAAGTAATTTCAATCCAGGAAAACATAAGAAAGAAATAATCTTAATCATAAATAAATAAATAAACAAATGCAGACAGACTGAGAAGTCAGACATATCTAAGACACTCACGTCCTGCCAGTGATCGTCCTCTTCCTTCATCTTGTTGTACTGGTTGTGCATCAGCTGGTGACGCACCTGACTGTGGGGCTGCAAGATGGCCTCCTCCTCACCACGCATGTCGATCATACTCACACTCCTGGGAGGAGGAGGGAGAGAGAGACAGACAGGGAATGTAGGTAATGAAAAACGTGTGTTTACATGTCATTTCCAGCATAATTATGCTGCTGCTCGTGATTCCTTAAATTTCCCACTTGTACATTGTATATTATACATTGTTATTACACAGTCGTATTGAACTCTTGATTCTGATTGGTCAACTACTGCATACTATGGTCTGTTATTTCAGATTAGCTTAGTTGCACTGTTATGAATAAAAGACCATTGCCATGGAGGCAGTTATGATCTTAGACTAAGTAGGAGTTATCGGAAGCTATAAAATCATTTTTTAATCAATATTTTGCATTAAATTATGGATTTTTTTTTGTAATCAGCCATGTAATCAGCAGGAGAATATACAGTGAGCAGGTTATTAATGAAAAACAAACCCAGATGGGGTGGTGTAGGTCTTGAATCACCCTTACATGTGTTTCATACAGTCACAGTAAAATCACACAGATCCTCTAATCTTATCCAAGACTCAGCAGAGGCTGATGGCAAAAAACAGTGAAAAATAAATCTTCCTTGAGGTGATGCTCCACCCAAAATCTACCTTCATACAGTATCATCCACAAATATGATTTATTAATCCTTCATGACAGAGAACAGAATAACCTGTAGAGATACTAAAATAAGATGTTTCCTTTAAGAACCACATCAATGGAAAATTGCATCTTCACAGGTAACCTCATGCTCATCCTGGAGGCATGACTAAGATATTAAGATAAGGATAATATCCACACCTTTTTTAAATAATCCAAAACATTAGGTGACAAGAATACTCATGTAGCACATCCCTTGGCAATGTAGAGGCACAGACTAGAAATCCAAGCTGAAATAAATAGCCTGTAATTCTTCCTTAACACCGCCTACATCACTATGACATCACTGGTTCAAGAAGAACAACTGATTTTGCAGCAGGACAACTCAGCTTTCTCAGTCAATATGAGACCACTGAGGAACTGATTGCTTCAGTTGACTCCGTTAACCATCAAAACTGACTGGACACCCACATAAAAAGTGATGAATTTGAATTTTCCCTTTAAGATGCCATTTAATGACACATTTTGAATGATCAGCTACAGGTGCCCATGGTTGCGAAACCTCAACAACAACCACTACAGACTTCATACAGACCAAGACTTGTCACAGAGAGTTTACACTGGCCTTCATGTTTGTCAGTGAATCAGTCATGTTAAGGCATATAGTTTTATATTACGCACAAGACAGTATAGTGCAGCCTTACTGTTAGAAGCATGCAGCTGTATTGGTTGTTCATCACAGACTTAGAATGGGTAAATTAATTATATTCTTACTTTAATAATTGTCCCACACATTAAAGTCAGGATTGTAATAACTGTTTTTGTTTTAAGACTCAGAAAATTGATGCACTGCCAAGATACAAAGGTATTGCTTGGCTTAAAGTGACAAAAGGAGTCATATAAACCATTACAATTCTTTTTAATTTTACAGTTCTTACTCATGAGCAGACGTTTTATGGAGCCCACTGGTCATTGAATGGACCAAGGAAACGTGCAGCAGGAGTTTTCAACCAAGGAGATGACCCACAAATAAAAGCTTGAGCCAGCGGGATGTGATATGTGAGTGCACCAGAGTAACACTGAGTAACACCTGCTTCTCTAAATCAAAACTTTTAAACCAAGTATTGACATCTGAGTCATCTCCTGGTTATGAATCCTCTCTCCTGCCTCAAAGCAGCAATTTTTGCAAGAGCATTTAGCAGCAAAGGAGACTTCCATAGTGATTTTTTTGCTGTGGGATGTTGGGAAGAGGGGATGGTTGTTACATGAAATAGTTGTGTTAGATGAAACATGCAGCTGGCAGAAGCAGTGAGGTGAAATTGCAGTAACATGGTTTAGTAAATCCTCTGCACAGCCACTATACTGCAGGCATGTTGAATAAATCTGAGAGGACTATCGCCAGCCAAAAAGGCAAAAACGCGTGTCCAACAGATTTATTAAAAACATATTTTCATTATATTTCAGATCAGTGGAGGGGACATTGTTGAAGCACACTGTCAAAAATGTCCACTCTGACTAGTCATGTAACTTGTTATTCTTAATATAAGTGATACAAGTAGGAAAAATCTGCTTCACTGGGAGATAAAGTGTTTTCTATGTGAAGAAAACTTGTTCAGAGTTCAGTAAATCACAGATCATCATCTTTTAACAAATATAGTAATAAATCAACAATGACTCAATAATATTACTCCTACTTAAACCTCAAAACAGAATCTGTGTAAATACCATCTTCTTTTAGTTTGGTTCTATAAATAAATTTATTGTATACAACTACAAAATCTTGCCTGAAAATTCTTTGCTCATTGCAAACTTTTGGGGGTTTCTAAAACTCAAAGATTCAAGTTTGTGTAAAGAAGAACTACACTACACTAATTAATGACATTCAGTAGACCTGTGACTCTCAAAGTGTGGGCTGCAGCCCACTGGTGGGTCGAGAAGGCCCAACAAGTGGGTCTTCAGAGGTCATAAAAACAAAACTAAAAAAAGAAAAGAAAAAAAAATGTTTTTAGGTTTCAATTTTGGATGTTTACATTTCAATCAAGTTTGAAATGATCATAAAATATTTATGATTAATTTTTGAAAAGAAATCACAACTAACAAACCAAAATGATGGGATTTAAATTAAGTGTTAGT
The DNA here is from genome assembly GCF_056507025.1 of Lutjanus erythropterus. Classification (NCBI taxonomy): domain Eukaryota; kingdom Metazoa; phylum Chordata; class Actinopteri; order Lutjaniformes; family Lutjanidae; genus Lutjanus; species Lutjanus erythropterus. The sequence continues at coordinate 39,984,107 of NC_139321.1, read as the reverse complement.
CTTCATTTATCTGAAGGTGTTACAGGTGTTACACTGTTGGTGACCTATCATATTGACACTGGAACGTATCTTACTGCATATCATATCATTAGTGATGATTAGTCCTGTGTGTTCATCATAGTGGTGATTTAAGATTTGGGTGGGCTGCATAAAAGAATTCCAGTGTCACATGAGGGGCCATTTTCCACCATTAAAAACTGCCACAAAATATTTGCTTATGTGTCTTAAAAAGAATGTGAAGTTGTTGTCAGTGGCTTCAAGAAAGTTCTTTAAATCACTTCAGACTTTAGCAGATTTTCCCGCTTGCACAAAGAAAAAGCCAATTCTAACATTAAATGAAAGATAAAATGACTTATTGAGTGGGTTTTGTATTAAAGCGCAGAGCAACGCTGGCCAAGACAGCTGAGCCTCTAAGTGTTAGAAGGACGACTTACTGTGGGTCATCTGACACACTATGTGTGTGGCTGAATCTACAGAAGGCAGAGAGCATGGAGAGAGAGCACAATCACAAATGAATACAAGTACACTCAATAGAGAAACACTTCATTCACTCACAGTGATGGAATATTTGATTGTTAGCTAACATACAGTGATGTGATCACGCCTGAGAATGAGCTTGTTATGATAGAATATATACAAATGATGTACCAGCTAAGGTTGATTAATAAAGTTTTCAACAAGTGTGCTTGGTGATGTTTTGTCTCTGCACAGATGTATATGTCTGCTTCTAGGTTTAATGATTGTCCTCGAACCAAGCACAAGGGGGCAGTCTTATCCATAACACAGCCAGAGCAGAACACAAGAGATTACTGCATCACTGCAAACCAAAACACTGCTAGCACACAACAGATGCATATGGCAATGATCTTAGAACGCAGCTGACACTAAAATATTAAAAAAGAAGCACATGCATCTTTTATTAGACGGCACAAGAGCAACATCAAAGATGTGGCTCTTTTTCTGTCTGTGACCACCACTTGTAGGTTTGGTCTTCACCACAAAGGTCTTCACGCAGTCTTTTTTTTTTTTTTTTATGGAGCCACCTCTGTGATGTTGGAGGGTGTGAGAGAAAGCGTGGCCTGCGGTTTCTCGCCACAAGAGAACAAGGAGACGAAATTAAGAGAAGCCTCACTAAATCAAGACCAGATAGATGGTTTTCTAGGATGGCTATTTGCCATACGGTATGTTAAAGTAAAGTATCTATTTGCCACGTGTTTCGTGTTAGAAAATGTCAGCCTGTGATACAGTGGGGCTTCCATTAAAGCCAGCGTCATTTATTGCCATACATGCAATGGTCAATTATTGCTTGATTAATAGTTGGACAAATTTATGTATTCCAGAATAGCCAAATAATTTTGACTGGAAATCTAATCAAATTCAATTCAGTGTCCATTGCTGTTCCTAATTGGGTCTCCTGAAGAGATCAAAGGATGCAAACTAAAGTCATGCACAGTTAATCAAAGACCACATTCTCAGATGTTTTTCCTTCCCCAGATTTCTCAATAACAGCAAAAAAGCAAGGAAATGAGAAAAAATACATATTTTTCAGAGTTTCCATGCATTCAGTACAATAAGAACTGCTTTTTAAAAAACAATTTCAATTTGCATTCATTTAAAAATGTCATGCAATCTTTAGGTAGTTAAGTCATCCATATAGGAGCATTGCGGTCTGAGGTCGAGGTCACATGCTGAGATTGAGAATTCAAAAGGATCACTGGAGTAGATCCACTGGTTTTAAAGTTGAAGTGTGTAGTTCTACTTCAACGCAGTCATAAAATGTGGTGTAGTTGCTGGACGGGGCTCACGTTGCTGGAGGATTGCTGTCCAACCAAGATCCTTGTGGGTCATCACTCTCACTCCGTGCTCTTCCCTTCCGTCGGCCTGTATCGGTTGATGCTGTCGTAGTGGTTGCCATGGCAGCGGGCACAGGAAGTGGGTGGGAGGTACTCGGTGTAGCAGCGTGTTTTGGAGAGGTTAAGGTTTGGAGGCCCGGTTTCCCATCCCACTCTGCATCTGCAACTGACAGGGCACCGGCGACTCCTTTCCTCACCGCCGCCTCCTCCTCCTGCTGCTGCTGCTCTGCCACAGGTGGATGTTTCCCTGACGTGATGACAGGGCTTGTGGCAACAGCAGGGGTTGCCGTATTTGCCGCTAGAGTCGTCGATTGATGGAAGAGTTCCTCTGAACACGAGCGAGCTGGAGTACTGCAGAAAGCAAAGCAAACTAAAACGTACTGCTGCCGTGTTATCATCCTATATCATCAGACAGCACTCCTCTGGAGGAGCCAAAATGGAGGTTTCTGAAGACATAAATCTGAGAAAATAACAGCATGGTCACAAATCCCTTCAGAGCAGAATGGATGTGAAAACAAATTGGGAGTCAAACAAATTCACTGAAGGCTAGGTTGTTTGTCATCCTGTGATGAATAGCTACTTTTTGGGAGGCTTATTATTGGACTGTAAATTCCCAGTTTGCATGGCGGGGGTGGAAAGGCTGTGGAAAGGCTGTGAAAAGGCCAGGCTTCAGTTCCAGCCTGCTCAGGGTCAGGGAAGGAAGACAGCCTCATTTCCTTACATCCTGAGGGTGGGTCGCATGCTCATGTTCCCTGCGAGTGTGTTTGTGTGAGGACGCATACAGTACATTTTTGTGCTGCATGCATGGGTTTGTATTTGAAGGTGTGTGAAGTTTTGTGCCAAGACTGGGCTGATGATTTTAGATTGTGGTTGTGATCTAAGGCTTCCACAATTTACTTTCAGATGAATTATTTATTTATAGTTACAACAAGGAGTTTTTGACTTAATATGAAACATCTCAATTTAATATTGATGTCTTTATATGGCCTACACAAGCGAGACCATCAGTGAGAAGACTGTTGCTCTTAATGCCAGCCACCAGGTCTGATTCTCATTGAAATTAGATGAAACAAGGCTGTGTTGACATTTCCCCAGGCAAAGTTACAACGAGTAAGACAGCAGTCTTTTAAAAAGAAGCAGAAGGAGATTTTTATTTATTTTTATTTACAGACTGTTTTGCTTCTTATGTTACAATTTGTGGTTATTATGGTGATAAATCTATTGGTTTTGTCTACAGTCATCAAATCAACTAAACATGAAAGTTCCTTGTTGTAGCTTTAATGTTTTCATGTTTTCAATTGTATTTGTTTTGCATGTGTTGTTTTGTTTTATGTTATAAATAGTACTTGGTAATGTAGTATAAGTGTGTCCTGAAGGATGTTTCTATTAACATTAATATTTTCTTTTCTTTTTATAATTGTTCTGCATTCTTAGAAATGAGAAATGATGAATAACTTTGTCATTTAACTTTATATTCAGTTTTTTAGGATTATTATGCAACATTTGTCCAGAGACTAAAAAAAAAAAAATAGCCTCTTGGCAAACTCTGGCGCATTCACAATAATGTTTATTAATGTGCGTTGTCCCTGTTAAATAAACCAATAAAAAAAGTCCTCTTCTTGTTTCCAAACTTGACATAACCTCATCCCTGCTATGGGAACAAACAAATGGAGTGATGTCACTAACTAGATGGCTGTGCTGATTGGATGAATTACTTCACGAAGCTCTTCCTTGGGTGACGTACTGTAAACAATGGAACTGAGTTGTGAGTACTTGTATTAATGCCGCAAATGGAGAAATACATGGGGTATTTCAAGTCTACCTATACAGTCAACAAGGGATTTCAAAATTGAGAAAAAAGACTGGAATTTAGATCATGGATTGGGATTAAAGGGATTGTGATATTATTTTTTGCCCAGACCTCCCTTTTGACAGTGACGATCAAGTGTGATATTATCAGAAACTAGATGACATTCACCTGTAGTTTATTTTTTTATTTATTCAACATGATGAATGAATCAGTTTGGATGTTTCTGTCACCCAACTGCATCTCTGGTTGAACTGATGAATAATACTAACATTTCTGCTCAAGCTAAAAAAATCCACCGTATGGCTGGATGTCACTTCTACTGTACTTCAGTCGTAACAAACTACTAAAAATAACCATATCATCAAATTAATATTCTTAAAAATCTTTTTAAAAAATCTGAAAATACAACTAATAGGCAACTGCAACTGCTGCTTTGTTAATGTTATGCAACTGTTTTTAAAAACACAAACTCCTGGCAACACTAAAATGCACAAATTCCAGCTTCAGCTTTCTTCTGGAAAAATACAAGCCTTTTCCAGCTGAAGAAGCTCATATCAAAGCCTCTTACAAACACCCAGAAATCCCCCTATTTCCTTTGGAACGCAGCTTTACACAAGTCAGATTTCTACTGGGGATTCTTTTCACTCCCTTGAAACGCTGACAGTCCAATCAATGCCATATCATCTGTGCCAGAAAAAGCTGGAAACTGGGGGTGTGACTCTAATAACTCTCCAGCAGGGCTGTGAATGAATCGTCTGCTGGACGAGGAAATAACACCGGATAAGGCTGGATTGTGAAATACCAGCAGAGACCTAAACTGACATTTTTCAGGAGAGCAACATGGTGATCACCCATCATGATGGAATTCTGCACCGTGAAATATACTACAGCATTGTGTCTGTGCGCCTCATAGTCTTCACCTTGTTACCTGACACCAAGTGCAAAATGTGTGTCCCCTGGCTGGCCTTCTGGATAAAAACTCTGTATAACAAACAGTGTGTTCTACATATGTAGATGAAACTTGGGTTTCAACAGGCACTGAAACTCTTTGCTCTGGATAAGAACAGCATTGAAAATGATGACCCAGTGAAGAGAAAAAGGGCTGCATGGAAACACCGACTGTGAAAATTGGAACTATTTTCTCTCATAGTCCACTGTCCTGATGAAAACTGTTCAAATAAAATCATGTGGATTACTCTCACATTGTTTTTGGACAGTTCTGCCACTGCTGAGATTTTCAAGTGTAATTTTTCAGTGTTTTGAGAGGCACAAACAAAATTCCATTCAGCTACACTGTATGGTGCTGAAGATAGCTCAAAATTTACACATGAAACTGAAATCAATCATCTAAATGGCCAGATGTCACTTGCGACGAGTGAGTTTGTTTTAGATTTGGGTGAACTGACAAGTGGTCAACTCACACAGGTTTTTCAATGGTCAATGCAGATATATAATGCCGGCATCAAAACAAAGTCTTGTACAATTCCCTTATTTCATGCACATTACAATCTAATATACATGGTTATCTTAGCTAATAATTTGTTATTTTAGATAATGTTTTTCATTCTGTTGTAGATTTCAGAACAGGACTGGTATTTGAGATAGAGCAGGGTGCAGTATGTCAGAAGCGACATCATTTAACTGCATTATTCAATACATTATAAGACACTAAATAATAAATGCAAGCCAGTAATGGTTTTAGATTAGATTTGCTGTAATTTAGGACGGGAGAAATGTGTTAACATTTAGAAAAGACCCCAGACTGAGGAAACAGAGGCAAGTGCTGAGAGTTACAGTACAAGGCTCTTAACAGGGCTGGGCAATATGGCTTCTAAATAATATCTCAATAATTTTTAGGCTATGTTGTGATATAGGATATACATTTCATCTAAAATAACATATCATCAATTTTCAAACAGTGATGATCTTATAACAAATGATGTATTGCTATACATTAAACCACACAAGATTATATAAACTTAAAGTAGGGCTGGGGGATATGTACAAAATCAAATATAACAATGTTTTGGACCAAATAACTCTTGATATTGTGACAATATTGTATGGATGATTATTGGTGCTTTTAAAATATTAACACAACAAGATTTTCTGATAAATTATCATCACTAGTGTGGATATGTGGAGGACTGACATTCCTGACTTGGACCCAGCCTTTGACTGGGACAGTATCTGGTCTAACACACTTGTATCTTCCAGAAACCCTGATCACCAGCAAATACATTATAATTCTATTCATAGAACATATTTGACCCTGAGGAAGCTCTGTTCAATGAAAATGATTCCTGAGCCTTACTGCTGTTTGTGCCCCATGAAGGTCACAGGTACTTATTCTCACAGGAAATGCCCTCCAGTGGTCAGGTTCTGAGGAACGGTTGCTTCTAACCTCTCTGAGATGTTTATTATACTTATTTTGAAGAATCTACCTAAGACAGACCTGACACTGGTCAAGAAATGAGCCCTAATAGCCAGGCTTACAGCAAAACAACTGGTTGCTACTTCCTGGAAGCCCCCCCCCCCCCCTTATTGCTAATAAATACATAAAAATTTGATCACAAAAAAATGACAGAGCATGTTAACACAAATAGTAGAACAGCTAGAACAGTCTAGTAAGTTCATAAAATTACATCACTTTAGTGTAATACAGCCTTTAAAACCAGGAACAACAACATATCACAATATAATGATATCCAAAATCAAAACAATATATATCCTCATATCCCTAGATCGATACAATATCAATAATTTCCCAGCCCTAGCTCAAAACCAACTGTCTCACCTCCTTCCCAAAATTCACACTGGGAAGCGCTAACACTGATCCACAGGAGCCACACTGACAAGCTGTCTGCAGATGTGTCTATAGACATTTTTTGTTTATCGACCTCATGAGCACAAGCATTGGCCAATGCCAACTGGCCAACCGGTGAGTCTGTCATCAGTAGAACTGACACATGAACAAAACAAAAGTTCAGCTGCAATAAGAACCTACATTGCAATTCATTGTCAATATCAAAAGATTTCTACACCGATTTAGCATTGCATTTCTATATATATATAAAAAAATAATAATAATCTGATGCAGGAGAACTAGAGACATCAGGTTTTTATTTCATTCCACAAAATCTTCTTTTCAAAACCTGACTCCTGTATTACCCACGACACAAATCAACCGATGTCAGGCTGCTCAGAGATCGGGGTGTGTTACGCTAGCAAAAATGAAGCCCTAAGCCTCTGGCGTCATGGAGGTGGCTAAAAAAGTCTCACTCACTTCTAATTCCAGACGCCCAGATTTTTATTTGTTTTCGAATTTATAGTCTTCAACCTCAACCAAATTTGCCGTAAGTGACATCACTTGGGGCAATTTATCAGCTGTCACACAGCTCTCTGTGGAGCAACAAAAGGCTTTTCTTTTTTTTTCTTTTTTTTTTTTTACATATGCAGCAGTACTCCCCTAGACCTGTAAACAGACTCTGATATGTGAAATCAGCGGAATTCTCTGTTAAGAATTAAGGATTAAGACAAGTTTATGCTCAGTTTATCAATGGAAATATATAAACATGTCAAATTCAATGAGGGAATCTCTTATCTTTAAGATTTGATTGAAAGTATCTATGAATCAGAACCATGTGGATAAAAGGGAACTGGGCTGCTGATTTGGGGTACTGAGAAAAAAATATATCAAGATGAAGACCTTTGCTCAGAGGTGACCATCAGGTGGGTTACACTGTCCATGGGGGGCTCTGCATGAGGCTGGGGGAGGCCACAGGGCAGAGGCTCACTGCTCCTCCTCACACCCGCAGCATGGATCTCAATGCAAGGTGTGCAGGAAGTCTGCTCCCCTTCCTCCTCGTCCTTTTTAGTCCGGTTCTCCTCCTGAATCTGCATCTGGGGTTGTAGTGGTGGGGTGGGGGGCGGGCTGGGGGTTTCTCCAGGAGGGACGTCTAAGCTAGGGATCTCATGTGGACTGTTAAATCACCCATTCACAAACCACACACGTGAAGACATGATCATATTGGGGTGAAATTAGCAACAATGACATGAGGATGAGCACAACATGATGGTGGTAAGACATGGGACACATGAAGGAGGAAGGAAAGGAGGGAAAAGTAGGTTCACACACGGTAGGTGAAAGGAGGCAGGAGGGAGGACAGATGGAAAGGAAGGAGATGGAGAAAAAAAAAGCAAAATCATTTAATACATGCATTTTGATGCAACACATAACAGGATGAATGAAGGTAAAGGGAAAATGTGTAAGTCATGGCTACTTGTCAAAGGTAACTCCAGACAAATAGGGGGCAGCATATCACCAGAGTAACAGCTGCTCACTAGAGCTGACCGCTGCTGTTAGCTCAGTTAGCCCTGTAGCTAGTGGTTCTGAGATGACTGGAATCTGGCTGGGTGTGCAGCTCAGGGCACTGGGGTAGAAACCAGCTCAGCAGCTTCTTGAGCCCCTTTTACACTGGACAAAACCCCCACTAACAACCACTTAACTGCTTTGGTTGAGTCTCAGCTTTCTAGCACACATCATAAAAAAAACAGGGAGGCAAACTTGTTTACTGGCAATAGGAAAATGGGCAGCAGGTTTACCCGCATTTATGTGCTAATTTTGGTGTAACAACAGTACTTGTGAAGATACGGCCAGACCTGCTTGACGACAGGGAATACTGTACTGAGATGATTTACACCACCTCCAACCAGGACTTGGACGACGACAAAGACACGGCAGGCAAGGGCAGCAGACATGACGTGGGAGAAGAGCAAGAGGTAGGTGAGGCATCAGAGAGGCAGCACGGCGTCAGAATATTTTCTCTTCTAACGTGGTGGGTTAAGGATTTATTCTCAATCAAACCGGGGTTGGTGATTGTTGAACAGTGGACAATCCAAGACGTTTTGATGAGTTTTGTTTTGTTTCTGTCGAGTTTGATGAAGTGTGTTTCTTACAAACAGGCTCGTCTTAAGAAGAATATTTCTTTTCTTGACATTTTTTAAGTTTATTCGGTTTATTAATTACACTATAAAAGCTGAGAGAGCTTGTGGAAGTAGTGAATTTGTCGCTGGCATACATCTCTACAGGGGGATTGTAGGCACAGGTTTTTAACATAACTTCTTAACTGTTACTTCTTCATTTTCTGTTGATAATGCTAATTTTTTGAATGTTTTAAATTCACACTGTGACCATATCTTACACATTGCACCTTTAACAACTGAAGGAATGATTGGCAACACACACTGGGTGACACACACAGGCACAACACACACACACAGTACACACTTCCCTATTGTACACCCACTCACAGCTCTTTGTTGGAAATGTAAGCACACTGGGGTAAGACTAATTAAATTACAGATATTTGGCTTTTAATGAAATATTCTCAATCTCCTGCTTCTGTTGAATACAGCTGAATAATGACCATATCCAAACCTGAAAACATAAGCCTTCAAAAACTCATTTCAGTCTAATTCTGACACCCTGCTTCACTACACACAGACTAACATTGCACACACTGATACTAGAACTGATTAAAGCACATTATAGAGACACTTAGCCAGCAGAAACGTGAAACTTCTACAGTGAGCACCAGCTTGTGTGGTGACATGCCAAACCAATAAATGCCAGTAAGATCTTCTGACTTCAATCTGCCTCATTTGTGTCTGCGTAGCACATTTCACCCTTTTGCTTCGTCAGAGTCTGGGCCAATGAAAACGCACATCTGGCCTCCATCAGCCACTCCCATACATACAGTACCGGACAGAGAGAAATAACCGACAGCTGAAACATGTAATTGCAGACATCTGCGATTTGACACGAGTGACACCTTGTCTTGCATAATGTTTAAATAACACAAAAGTAACTCAAAATGACGTTGGTGGGTGCAAGATATAGTAAATGAAAGCAGCAGCTACAGTCATTCTGATCACTTTTATCAATTCTGCAAAACATGTCATACTTTCAATAAATTATTTCTTGGTCTACTTCTGTCCTTATTTAATTGCTTTTTGTCCAGAATTTCTAAACTGAGCTCACAAAACAAGCAAGCAGAAAGATAATCATACAGTGTTACTGGATTTTCTCTGGTTAAACTGCTTTTTCAGCTATAAGCAGACATTCTCTGCCAGAAAATTTATGACAACTTCTAATCACCAAATAAATTTCCAGCTAAAACAGGATCATTACTGTACAACCTGCCCCCAAGTTACCAGTTTATTATGCAATTACAGACCTCCTGACCGTCCTGACAGCAGCATCTGGGACCTTGAATGGCTCTTGAAATCCATCATCTCATATATAAACTCAGCTGCACCACCGCTCAAAGAGTAAATGTAAAATGTTGAAGTACGTGCCAGGGCTTATATCAAATTATGTAGGAAAGCATAAGGCTGTTTCATCTAAATTATGACAATAATCCTCTACTCTGTGAACACACAGGTGGACCATTTAATGTAATATTTGCAAAACAAAACAAAAGCAACCCTTAAATATTCAAACGTCCTCTGCAAAATGTCGTCTCATCGCAGAAACGTTATCATGTAAAATGGCTAAATGTTGCATATTTAACTTTCTGACCAATCATAGACTTCCAATGTCATGAAACAGAGGTTTTGAGTTGAGTTGCGCAGGACATCATTTCATTATTAGCGAAGTTTTATGCTTTGGTTAATACAGTATTAAAACGTTTATCTGATTTATTGATATTTATTTGATAATTAAAATCTGCTTGTTGAAGAAATGCAATTAGTGTATCAGTTTTTAATTGCATTTAAATATCCAAACTATCTAAAACAAATGTTATTTTCTCTATGTGACTTCCTTTCTAATTACGGTAACAGTCAGACTCACCTAAACGGTCTGTCGCCCCCTATAGGGGAAGTGGCTGTACTCCAACTCTTGCGTCCTCCCTCCTCTTTATCAGTCTTCTTCTTGCGGAGTGGCGTGGGCACATATCCACTCTGGTTGCTCTTGTTGGGCAGGTACTGGTTGAAGGGCATGGCGGTTCGTGGCTCACTGACCGACGTCCGCCGTGCTGACATGTCATCCTTACGGACATCTGGCATCTTCCTGTGAGGGGCACCGTCGGACTCTGAGTCACTGCCGCGGCCTGTTGAGAGGAAGAGGGAGGGGAATGAAGTTTATTAACGGTACCATGGACCTTTTATGTCACAAAAAGGCCTTTTTCACGGACATGGAACTGGCTTTGGTTAAGGCACCTAATTTTGAGAGAAGCTGGTTTAGAATCCGAAATGTTGGCTGCCAGCTGGAACCAAAAAATAACAGGTTTTCCTTGAGAACCAAAGTGTGTGTGATATTCTACAGGATGCTGTGCAGTGTGCAGCACCTTCTGTTGATGATGCATCCTTGATTATAATAGTTCTGGTCAAAACTGGTGGAAATGCAGGCTGGTTTGCTAGAAAGCAGTAAAGTTTCAATAATCTTGAACTGAACCAGCACAAAAACCAGAGCACATTTTGTAGAAAAGGGCCCAGAGAGATCATTCTACAGCTAATCTGTTCTCAAGCTCAGGTTTGCAGATGAATGATTGCTGAATGACCCAATCACAAGTCAATATGATCTGTTTAGAGAAGAACACCAGCCATTTTAATGACAATTATTATTCAGGAGACAACGTTAAGCTAAGTGCAGCTTCTTTTTATTATTAATAGATTTATAGTAAAAGCATAGAATAAACTAATTCCAATAAAAATGAAATTCAATTTCTACATGCTTTGATAAACATCAGTGACTGAAAGCTCAGTCGATATACATGAAATTAACACATGCCGCATGCTTGTGCTTGAACACTGGCTACAATTAAACTTCTTTAATTGTAATGAGTTTTAGTGCTGGTCCTCACTGGTTGCTTCTTGAACATAAAATTGTGCTGATTTGCTCCCATTTGGAACAGCGTCTGGATACTGCCGGGTGATTAATTCTGCTTTATACGTGATCTGACTCATTCTGAAGTTGCCCGGGTCTTTAAATTTCTGTGCATTTAATTTGATAAAAAGTAGGTTGGTTGGTTCTTGAATGCTGTTAACCTATACTGTACTTACACAGCCATCTAGCAGTTTTGCTACACTTCTGATAAACCATGAAGGCTACATGCAGCAGTGCATCTGTTACGTCCTATTAACCATCTGATTGATAATATACTTAAAAAATTATCATGATTCCCATTTCAGTATCCCAGAGTAGAGCTGCAATGATTAGTCAATTAATCGATTAGTATGTTTGAAGGAAAATTAGGTGCCAACTGTTTTGATAATCCAGTAATTGTTCCAGTCATTTTTCAGGCGAAAATGTCAAACATTTGCTGGTTTTAGTTTCTTAAATGTGCTTTTATTTGTCATTTATGACAATAGATGAAGAGTCTTTGGGTTTTTGACTGTTGGTTGGACGAAAGAAGAAATCTGACGACATCAATTTGCGCTCAGGGAAATTGTGATGCATTTTTCACTTAGACTTAGACTAAATGATTAATCTTGAAAATAAGTGGTAGATTAATTGATAATGAAAATCATCATCAGCCCTATTCAAGAGAAAAAGAGGCACTTGGTTTGCTAAGTCATGGTCAGAGAGACAGAGAAAGACAATAAACCAAAAAATAAGCAAGCAGAGAAACAGGTGACTGTGGAGTCTCACTGCTGCTACCCCAGATTTCTAATCTCAGAATAAAAATACCACTTAAAATCAACAGAATTTCTCCCTGAGGCGTTACATCATATAGGCCTACAAAACATTAGAGTGATGTGTTACAGTGTACAGTGTTATTATATGCAGTGCATTCCGGTGGGGGAACATAAATCAAACCCGAGCAGGTTGATGGCCCGTTTTTATGAAACAAAGCAAGTAACATAAATCATTACTAAATTTGTATTGTGCAGCTCCTGATGACTGAATTCTAGCCTACAGTTTGGAAGAACTCACTTAGGATGCCACTGTGTCTGTCTTCATCACATTTAAACACATTGTTAGCTCTTTAATGTCGGAGGCAACACCTGGCTTTGCAGAAGTGCATCGCTCAAGGACTTTCCCTGCTTGGCGTGTCAAATTCCTCTGCAAGATGTTTATGTATGATCCTTCAGTACAGGAGAGAGAAACAAGGACGAAGCTGATTGAGGACATCGTATGTTTACAATTCCAGTGATGTATAGTTAGCATAACAGTCACCAAGCATTTCACCTCCATTAAGCTGTTTGCTAATGCTGACCAAATTCAACATTTGGACAGAGCAGGTAATGGATACCTGCAGCCTTGCTTAATCCAAGGTCTCTCAGAATTCCTCTCCAAGATGTTCAGCACATGTGCTACTGGAATTCCCCTCCCTTTGGATACATGCTTGCACAATATACGACCTACGAATATATGACTCAATGTATATATTTTCCAAGAATAAAGCCACAATTTTAACCAGATCTAAACCGTAAAATCTTCCTTTATATCTGAACAGATACATGTGCATGCAGCCACAGCTCTCTGTGGAAACAAACGTCACATTTTTAACTTGTGAAAACCTCCATTTCTATCAATAGACTTCTTTATTTTTATGTGGTTGAAAAAGATTGACAGATCAAGGTCCAAAGGAGGCCTTGAGGTATCTGCACGTCCAACAACGAATGGTTCAATTATGACTCTTAACCCATATCAATTGGAAACATGAGTGACTCTACCATCCAAGTCTCTCATCCTTAAGGAACAACATATGTCTTTACGGGATGATCTGCTCTCACTGCACATATGGTAACACTGAAGCTTAAGGGAAGGTTTATCATGGGTCAGTGCCACACTATACCATAGCTTCACAGAAATGTATTTACATCAATAATCATCAACATGCAGTAATACTACAGGAATTGATGTGTGTTACAGTGACTGAAAAGCAGGAACAGAAACACAAATGAAGAGTGATAGTGATATCCTCAATATTTCTAATAGCATAAAAGTGAAATACATTGTGACACTTTCTGGGATAGTATTCAGGCTTTTTACAAATTTCCCCTTATATGACGCTGATATTTTTTGGCAGACAGAAAAAGGTTTGCATGGAAAAGTGTCCACAGTAGGAGTGTGCCATATCAGACTGACTTCATGTTAGATCAATATAATAATAATTAAAAACAAACAAACAAAAAAATCATGCTGTGAAAATCGTGATGATGGCGCTATTCCAACTTTTTGACATAATGACATCACACTGTTACATACAGCAACAACAAGCGTGGTTGAAGTTGAGAATAACATGGCTGCTAGCTCCACAGTGGAGGAGTTAGGGTTCCTGAAATGGAAGCGGCCTCAGTTGTGTGGAAGTGGTTTGCTTCCAGAAGATCAGATGTACAATAAAGCACATTAAAATGTAAAAAGTGCAAGAAGACTGTAACAGCGAACAAGGGCAATAAATCAAACTTAAGCAGAAGCACACAGCTGAGTATGAGGAGAGCCAAGAATCCCAAGCAGCCATTGTGAGTTCTAAGATAAAAAAATATTTTTTTTATCAATTTTGTCATACTGTCAAGAATCACATTATTGCAGAAATCATATCCCCCACCCCTAGAGGAGTAGAGTTAGGTTCTGACAGCCAGTTCCATTAAGGATATGGATCCAGCATACCAGCATCTGTTAATCACCAGTGCTAGCAAATCTAGTCTAATCGAAAGTTTCATCTCTCCTCAAACATTATATATTGTTAGAAAAGAACAAACATTTAGGAAGCATGTCTCATTTTTACTCAGTGTTGACATGACTTATTATAGCCGTTGTAGATAATTAATGGTAATTCTCAAACAAATGAAACATTTGGCTTTGCTCTCTGTAAACTGATGTTTGTGCACTACCAAGCATCATTTACGAGGGTAAAGAACCATTACGCTGTAACAATACTATTATGTACAAAACAGTGACTTCAAGTTCAGAAATCTGGAGATTAGCCCAGTGACTGTTTCTATTTTTCTATGAATAAAAATTACATCTAAAACAACATTTTACTGGCAAAGATTTATTTTAGATCATAATGTGCACGGAATAATATACAATAATAATAATAATGATAATATATATAATCGTCCCTGCTCGCTTAATAGCTGATATCTTGACATGGATGAAAGAACACCACCTTTGACTCAACCACCAGACTGATCTCCTTGTCCCAGGCAGCCCCTCTATACAACAAGAAATCAGTATTCAACTTGAATCCACCCAGCTCACACCTTCAAGGTCTGCCCAAAACTTGGGCATCATGATTGATTACCAACTAACCTTCAAGGTCCATGTGGCCTTGATTGCTTGGTCGCGCTGTTTTTCCCTGGACAACATCAGGAAGATCAGACCTTAAATACCTGAGCATGCAGAAACTCCTGATTCAGGCTCTCGTAATATCACACATTCACTTCTCTTGGTAAGCCTCCCTGCATAGACATTCAAACCTCTATGATCCAGAATGTGGTGACACATCTGGTTTTCAATCAGCCAAGAACAGCACATGTCACTGGCTCCTAGTCGCTGCCTGCATCAAATTCAAAACCCTGACACTTGCCTAGAAAAGAGAAACTAAAACTGCTCCCACCAACCCAAACTCCCTCGTCCAGGTCTACGCTCCCTCCTGCTCACTACACTCTGCCAATGAAAGACGCCTGATCCAACCACCACACTAGGACTCTTCCAGTCTGTGGCGCCCCAATGGTGGAACCAGCTACCAAACCATGTTTGGTGGCAGAGTCCCTCTCAGTCTTTAAGAGAAGACTGAAGACTCTTTTGTGAACACCTTTGCACTTGATTGACTACACAAGATATATACAAAACAAACTGCCACCGGCACTGCCTGTAGGCACCTCATCCTGTCACACTTAATCTTTGCTTCATGGCTCCTACTCGTGTTGTTCTCTCCTGACCAGATCCTTGCTTGTGCTGTATCAGCTCTCAGATGTACGTTGCTTTAGATAAAAGCGTCTGCTAAATTAATTTTTAAGACTGTAAGATTGTAATATTGGCACCCCTATCAGGTGACCACTTCTTCGAGAAATGATCTAGCTCAGGGGTGTGCAACCTGAGGCTCCAGAGCCACATGTGGCTCTTCAGCTCCTCTCCAGTGGCTCCCTGTGACTTTGGCAAAAAATTATTTGGAAATGAATAACATATATATTTTTAATATTTTTCATATTTCATTGTTGTAGGTCAATGAAAAGGTTGAGACAGCTCAAAATTTCAAGCCAACATACTACATGTACATCAGTTTTGAGCCCAAGTCAAATTTAAATATTTGAATTTTAGAAAACCCAAAATGTTGTATTATGGATAATTATAGCATAAACTATTTAATTTTAAGGCAATAAAATAGCAACAAATCAGGTTCAGTTAACTGTGACCAAAGTTTGAAAAACATTTTTTTTTTTTTTTTTTTTTAGTTTCTCTAACTTTAACTTTTAATATAAATTTATCTAAGGAAGAATAGCACATTATCTCAACTAAAGGTCAGCAGAAAGTTTGTAAAAGTTTGAGTTGGGCACAAAACTCAAAATTCTATTACAGTATGTTGTACACCAAATAAAAAAAAAAAGTTAAAATTTCATCAACTAAAATATCAAAGACTGTGTCTGTGGCTCAGTGTCTTTTCCTCTAAATTGTGATGGTGGCTCGTCTTCTTGATTCTCCATAAGCTGTGGCTGCCAAAAAAAGTCTTCAGGGAAAAGAGAGAATTTAATAGTTGGGGCTCCAGACAGATTCTTTTCCCCCTCTTTTGGCCAAAAATGGCTCTTTTGATCGTAAAGGTTGCAGACCTCTGACCTAGCTTATTGCATCACTTAATTTTCTGCAGAATTTCCCGCTTACTCTTTTAAACTATCATATCCATATTTTAAGTTTATCAACACAGTGGTGCTGAATCAAGACCTGATCTCATGTTCTGCTTGTAGCTACATGATGTGAACATGAATTAGACTGTGACTACAAACTGTAGTGTTTCTGCCTTCTCAGCCAGCAGAAACATAGAGATCTTTGACTGTAACTTAATTACTTGCAAATTACTCACAGAGTCAATACTGATTTAATTAAATGGTATAAAACCCAAATGTTTTTCAACAGACAGCTCGTCATTTTGCTGCAGACAGCAGTTGGCTGAGGCAATAGTAGCACAGAGGACAACAAGGCAAAAAAAAAAAATTCAATTCAGTTTAAATGTCAAGGAACAGAACTTAAATTTGTTTGTTATTATTCTGTGCCTGTGTATTTTCAGCCTTGCTGTCAAATCATACTGATGATGAATGTGACTTAGGTCCCAAAGGAGATCTAATTTATCCAAACATGCCTGATATGAGCAACAATTTAAGGCTGGGTATGAGAGAGTAGTGGTATGAAAATATTTTACAGACAGGATAACACAACTTCAGGGCAATTTCTTATGTTAAAAAAACCCTGAAAACAATCTCAATGACATCACTCAGTTTATTCTTCTGTACAGCCTTTGACTTGCGATGGGTGTTGTCCTGCAAAAATAGAAAATGAGGAGGGCAGGGTTCACCAGGAGCACCAGAAGCACAGTGTCTCATTTATCAACACTGTATCCATCCACCAAACATGGCCCAAACAAAAGAGCATCACAAATACTGCATCTCTTTCAGAGATTGAATTAAAGTCTTCTCCCTGTCCTCTAATTGCTGTCAGGGTGAAGTCAGTTTACAGTACTGAATAGTGAAAGGGTTTTGTCTAAAGGTCAGGGCAGGGAAACCTGGCTGAGTCAAGTTTGAGTGCATGATAATAAATGGCTGCTGTTGTTCTGAGTGTACTCAGAGCTCCCTGTGATTGGGTCATAACTGCATTGTTATTCTGTTCTCGCTTCTCTAGTTTGTGCCTCCTGGGTCTGATCTGAACACTGATATGATACCCTCAATAACAGCAAGGGTTTACAAGTAGTATAACATATGTACGTTTCTTTAAACTAAATATGTAGATCCTGGCCTTGGCTGATTGGAAAGGAAATTTCAACTTCAGATTACGTTGTGATCAGTTAGCAAATGAAAGAGCTTGTTTCTTTGGATCAGAGGTGGGCGTATGAATACAAGCAGCTTGATGATGTGACTAATCAGCTGTGGGTTACACGTGTTGGTGGACAGATTGTGTAAAGCTTGTAAACTAAAAGCTACGGTGTCTAAAATAATGTCTTGTGGCAGCTTTATTTTATGTTTATTGAGAGGAAATGTGTGTCCCTCATTGGTGTAATGGATTTCTCCCTGTAAAGGTAAAATGTTTAATGTACAGCTGCAACTAGTCTGACTGACCAGAAGCCTGCCATTGGATGACTTGTTTCAGTTGGCGTGGTAGCATCTGCCATCGGCGTTTTCAAAGCCTCTGTGAAAATACTACCTCTGAGATAGCAACCTAGCACCTGGGATGCTAATGGTATGAATGTAATCAAGCCAGTAGTTGTTACCTTTCCTTTTGCAGTGATGTAGTCATTTTAACGCTCAGGCTCACCTCCCAACGTGCAAATGTTCTACCAAAACAAGTTCCCCCCAACGCTATTTTGCACGGGTGCTGTTGCTGCATCCTGGGTTAAACGCCGCCCAAGACGATTGTGGTTGGTTGAGAGACATACAAACAAGGCAGAGCATTGTTTTTCCCCTACAGCAGAATGGTGTGGAGCCAGACATTCCTCTGGAGCTGTACGCTGTGGAGACACATCTGGCAATGAAAGAATAGGCTGCAACTAAAGATTCTTTTTACTATCAATTAAACTATTGATTATTTTCTTGATTAATCGATTACTTGTTTGGTCTATACAATGTCAGAAAATGGTGAAAATGTCAATCGGTGTTTCCCAAAGCCCAATATGATGTCCTCCAATGTCTCGTTTTGTCCACAACCCACAGATATTCAGTTTACTGTCAGAGAGGAGGAAAGAAGCCAGGAAATATTCACATTTAAGAAGCTGGAATCAGAGATTATTCTTAATAAATTACTCAAAACTGATAAATCACTGCAGCCCTAGTTTGATGGCCCTTATTTTGGATGTTTAGGACATCAAGATCATAGCCACTGATGAGGGGCTAATATTTTTTCACTATGGCTGGGGGTGCGCTTGCAGACTGCAAACATCTCCTGTCACTTCCCTTTCCAAGCATGAAGGAGAAAGCTGCAAAAAATGCAAAAGGACGTACTTAGAGCTAGTGTTTGGTTTGTCCATTCTGAGCTACTGTAGAAACATGGCAGTGTTACATGGCAGCCTCTGTGGATGAGGACCCACGTCCTCTGCAGATATAAAGGGCTCATTCAAAGGTAAAAAAAGAAAAAAAAAAAACACTTATCATACACTAATGAAAATGTACTTATGAATATTATATTGCATGTCTGTCATATTCTGCCAATAAATCCCCCTAAACAATACAAACTAGGCCTTGAACAGATATTTAGGGTGGATGTCTTCCCCTAATTTCTGAGAAGTATCAATATCCAGCGAGGTTTTTATTTAGTTAGAGTGTTGGTGACAGCAGCTTTAGCTTTGGAGACGGCAGTTTCCTTTGCACTTCCCTCAAAACAAAAACAGTCAGACAGGATGCTTGGCCTCACTTTGAGTTTTCCCACGTGAAGTTCAGAGATGAAACGTACCATTAAGCTCGGTGACGAGTGCTGTAACCTTTTATAGGTTGTCATTAAAATTTAAAAGGGTCAAATTCAAATAAAGTGTTGCAATCAACAGCTTTCAGGGACAGCATATGGTTGGCTTGGCATTATAAAGTAATTATATGCAGCCAAACTCTATTTTTGACTCAATTTTTGACTTCAGCACGAAGCAAAAAACAAAGTCACAGCTGTTTGCACTTTATGTTGTCTTGAAAAACTTGACAATATGTAAAAATGTTATGCTACCATGTTGAATGCATTAAATTATATATGCCAACATGTGGTTTTCTAGGCTAAACAAAAACTTACTGTAGAGTAATAAACAAGGCAATATACAAAGATTACACACATGAAGTCAGCTCTTTATGTTCTGCTTTTTCTGTGAATTATCTGTGATTTTTTACAGTACTATCCACCAGTGTAGCTGTGTGTATGTGTTGACAGTAGAATCCTAAAGACCTTTTGACAACACCTTAAGGTAACTTGTCACCTCTAGTCCTTTCAAGGGCTTTTCACACTGCATTTACCCTCCAGTTTAGAGAGTAGTTAGCCCTAGGCTAAGGGAGCTGTCAGAGGCTAAAAGAGCTTTCACACAGGCACAATCCTGGAACATTCCAAAGTGGGCCAACCCTGACTTTAGTCTAGGGCTAACTGGTCCTGCTGCAGAGCAGGGTTAGCCCTGAGTTTGCAGAGTTATCCTGTGAAAATTGACTAAATCCAGGGCTAAAAGCAGCCAGAGTGAAACAGCATAGATAATCAGCCAGTTTAATGGAAAACGTGTGTGGGTGAGCTAGAAGAAGGACAGTGTGAATCATATAGCCCTGGGCTTAGCTTAATCCTGGGTTAACTATGTGTGTGAGAAAAGGGGCTAAGTTATCCCAGGGTTAGCTCTTAGCCCAGGGCTAATATGGAGTGCGAAAAGCCAATCACTGAGGGGAAGTGGTTGCAATCACAGTAGCAGCTGACACCCACGTGTAATGAAGTAGATACTGTATGTAGATTTGGTGTATGAAGATAGCACCCTTTCAGTCCAATGACAATTGCCCACCTGGCACACAAACTTTCTGGATATGCACTGAATACGTGCTGCAGTGTTTTCCCTCTTGCACCTGCCCGCATGTTCCAGCTCAGCCCATAGACTTTACATTGTGATGAAGTCACACATTTTTAAATCACTTTTCTTGACCCTAGGAAAGTTTTACAGATATAAAAACTCCATGGATACAAAGAGTCAGAATTGACCTGTTCAAGGTGTCCTGTCAACAGTTTTACAGATGTCTCTTTTACAGTGGTGGCTTGTGGGGAAAATTGTTGGTTGCAGGAGAATTTTTCACTGAAATACCACTGGAAAATTGGAAAAATGAAGGGTGACGCTGAGCAGCTCTATCTTGACTAATATATTACATCTATGGTGAACGTGCACAGATTTTGTTCTGGAGGAGCTGATAATGCTGTTGTCTGAATACCCTGGGCTGTACAACATGGCACCAGCAAGGAAAGGAAAAATAATACATTTCACTTGTGGAACCTGAGCCTATTTCCTTGGGGACTTATTTCATGAAAGACATACGTTTTTTTTGCCATTACCTTTATTGTATTACAATACTGCATTTTGTATT
This sequence comes from Lutjanus erythropterus, assembly GCF_056507025.1. Classification (NCBI taxonomy): domain Eukaryota; kingdom Metazoa; phylum Chordata; class Actinopteri; order Lutjaniformes; family Lutjanidae; genus Lutjanus; species Lutjanus erythropterus. The sequence continues at coordinate 39,963,203 of NC_139321.1, read as the reverse complement.
GCAAGCTATTTTGCAGCACGTGTTGTGGACTTTTGGGTGTGTTGTAGCACCGCAACGATGTTCACCGAAGCACCTGCCGGCCATCACAGCCTTGAACTGCAGTGGCAGCAGCTGCTTTTAAAAATGTCTGGTTGTCTCTCTTTCTCTCTTGTAGGTAGGCAGTTGTCAGGCTGGTTACCACGTGGCATTATAAAAAGGTCTAGAAGACAGCCACCTAAAAACTTGATTTTTAGGGAGATCTAGAGAAGGAGGTGTAGAAGTACCTAACTGAACTTTGCACAACTTCTCGTGACAGTAAAGCAATCTGTGAGAATTAACAGTACCTGTCAGGTGCACAGAGCACAAGCCTGTTCCCATGACAACTGACAATCAAAACAGACTGGAGGTGGAGGTGAAACCAGTCATACATTCATTTCCTTGTATAGTACCTGACATCTAAAAACAAGCTCTAGGAAAACTTCCAACTGCCAACATATTAAAACTCAGGAACTCACATTACATACACATCACATGCATGAGTTAGTCTACCAGGTAATTACTGGAACTATAAACATCATTATTTTGAACATGAGGACATTTCATTATGTGGAATTGTGTTCTTTGTTCTCAAACCGAAAGCTGGAAGTTTCATCATTGCTGACAGATCATGTCAGATCAGACACCACTAAAAGCCATAATTCAAACAACCACACCTCTGTCTCTTCTTTGTTTAAGTGTAACAGGATGCTTCATCTCTTCCTCTCTCTCTAGTGCTGTCACTCTTCTCATTCCACACTTCTTGAGAGTTATCAAACAACTGCAGCCCAGGATGGCAGGCTCAAACACTCAGTCAGCACAGTGCCTCATCTGTGTGGATGTCAATGGCAGAGGTGGAAATCCTCACTGAAAGGTGTCACAACACTATGTGGCTGCAAGGCTGGACAGGCAGGGTGGCTGAGACGCCCATTCATTCACATCAATACTGTGCAAAAATAGATTAACCCACACAGATTCTGAAATAGATCGAATTACTGTCAAACAAAACCCAACTGCTGCAACATGCATTGCAAGAGGAAAATGAGGAGAAAATGATGCAAGGAAGGAAGTATTTTTCATAGTTATTTGTATAAAAAAGGGTGAAACAATGACAGTTGAAACAAAGAGGTATAGTGGGCAGTTGGCTCCACAAAGTAAAAAAAAAATAAATTAAAAAAATAGCAATATTGAATCACAACTGCTAACATTTACATTTTAATGTTAAATATTTATCTGATGCTCTGTAACAGAGCGACCACTGACTGGGACTGAGCGTCTCACACAAACAGCTTAAAGCCTCCAGATTTTATTTCCTCTCAAGGGTTGCTGATGAAATCTGATGCGTCATCAGCAAATTACTACATTGCAGACCTTTTTTTTTCTAGATCAAATCAAACCCATATTGTTATTGCCCTCCTGACACTTTTACTTTATCAAATAAATCAGAATTTTTCAGTGTTTCCATGAGGACAAATAAATCAAATGTCTTATTGTTTTACGTCACCTGACACAACTGTCATTGGCTGTCATGTTGGTGGGGCCTGTGTTATTACTGTGTAACTGAAATGTGCGTAAAACAAAAACAGATGTGACAGAATTTTTGTTATTCTTGCTTGGCTTGTGCATGTCTTTTTTTGACACACCGATGCAGACATGAAAAGGACGTACATGCACAGCTCTTCAGAGAGGAACATACAGACTTGTGTGCACGTCTGTATGCACGTAGCCTTTTTTCCTGGGTTAAAAAAAATTATGTAAGACTCAGATTCTCAAAATCTCAAAATTTAAAACTGAACTTGATATGCTGCTTCATTTAGAAGGATCCAGGCCTCGTTTTTGTTTGTTTTTAAGTTTTTCAGTTTTATCTTATGTATTCTGATTGCCTCTTTTTTAAGTATGCTTGTTTTTTTGTATTATTTCATATGGCTCATCCTAATGTCATGAGTCCTACATAAAATACCTGTGTAACCCAATATATTTACACATTATTGGATGGATGAAGGTGGAGAGCGGGTGTTGGGAGAAATGGGAAGACACAGGACAATGGCTATGTGACTCTTTTACTGTGTTGTGTCATCATACTGCTGTATGTAATGACTATTGCATCTTAAAGATAAAAAACTACATATATTTTGAACAGATATGAAAAGCAGGGACATTTTGAGCACACACAGGCACTACAGATGCCCAGGCTTTTACTACAGCAGTATCAGGAGCACAAATACCTCATTTACAGTACATGTCTATAGTAGAGGACATGCATCTATAATGCTAAATGAGACCAGAACTAGAACAGTAGCACCTGTACTGAATTTCTTCCCTTTCACAATATGTATAGCTGGAGATAAAATGAAACAATGGCCATAGCCTGACTTCAAAACAGGCATCGCACTGAGATCATTCACTGCTTTCAATAGGCTTTAACTAGCTCTAGGCGTTGTCCTGTGAAAACACAGGGAGGAGAACAACAGGCTTTACAGTAGCGCTACAAGGACAATGCAACTCATTTATCTATATATTATATCTGTACATCACAACTGACCCCAACAAAACAGCCAGTACTGAATTACTTCCCTTCCTCAAGACTAATGGTTGGATAAAATGACACAATTGCTTTTGAACAGATTTTGCCTGCAGCCTTTAATTTAAAAGTGTCGTCATTCTTACCACAAGACAATGCTTAAAAAAATCAATTCAAACTAGTATTGGTAGTGTTCTGTGTAATTATGGAGAGCATTAGGTGTGTGAAGAGTAGACCGTTTCCTACCATCGCTGCTGCCGCGCGCGACCAAGACGTCTGGCGACGGGGTCTGTCGTGAGCGTGAGCCGAAGGAGTCCAGGCTGTCGAACGAGTCCTCGCGGCCGTGCCGTGGCGGGGAGAGAGAGTCGCTGCGCTCAGAGTCCCAGCAGTCGATGTAGCCGCTGTCCCGGATGCTGCGTTTAGGGCTCTCTGCCTCTTCCGCCTCCTGAACATGTATACAGTAAACACATTCACAAGTTATATCATATGCACAAATTAGCGTAAAATGTGTGTATGGAAAATGAAAGATATATAACAGCTGCAGAGTGTGTTCTTACATTCCTTCTGACAACTGAAGAGGATGTAATTTCACCTGGTTAAACAATATCTGAAGAATTTATTGACCTCCTGTCCCCCAAAAACATCTTACTACAAGACCAACTTTTTTAGACCTCTAAACTTTTCCTCTTTCCTTTCTTTGCATTTTCTCATCTTTTCTTCTGCTCAAATCCCTCTTTGCTACTCTCTCTTCACCTCAGTGACACCTCCCTTTGTATGTCTACAGTTGAAACACGTCTATGCAGCTAATGGAAGGTGGGGAAAGGCCTTTCCTGTCTACCAAAAGACTTCCTGTTCCTGACCCCTGGACCATCTGTTATGTAACTCCCAAACCTCTGACTAACTCTGTTATTATGTTTTCAACTAGGCTGTGCTGCCACAGAATGTACCACAGGAATGGTCTTATCTTTTGTCAAACCAAACTTAATCGATTAGTCAGTCAAAAGAAAAATCATTTGCCAAACCGTTTCAGTCATTTTTCAAGCAATAATGTCAAACATTAGCTGGGTACAGCTTTTTAAATTTAAGGACTTGCTGCCTTTCCTTGTCACTTATGATAGTAAATGAATGATCTTTGGATTTTGGTCTGGGAAATAGTGATGAGCATTTATGACAACTTCTTGACATTTTATAGTCAAAATGATTCATCGATGATCATGAAAATCATCTGCAGTTTAAGCAATGATGAGATTAATCGTCAGTTGCAGCACTAGTAGATTAAAAGTGCTTTGGTCAGATAGATTGATTGTTGTTATTGTTGATTATTGTTGTGGACGTCTGCTTTAAAATCCAGTGGCCAGGGTTCAGTCTCTCAGACCTTTATCCCAACTTTAACAAAATTCTTCTTGTTGCCTAAACCTAAAACCTACCCTTTACATTTAGATCTTCACTCAAACTACACAAACAAGCTGTGAAGAAAACTTAGAGAGGGACATCTCAAAGCTTGGAAAAATTAAACCAAAACTGATTGGCAGGTACAACGAAGGCTAAGTGAGATGATATATCAACCTGTTCTCATCCCAGGTTGTCAAACTGACATCTTTGTCCCGCTCCATGGTGTCTCAAACTGACACACAAGGTCCCCTTAGCTGCTGTATGACATGCTGGCAGACAGCCTTTTTAAATCATGGTTAACATGGTGAAAATATGACCATTTGGGGAGGTTTAGGTACCTGATCTACTTGGTTAGGTCATATTTTGGGCTAAAAAATGTTCTGTTTTGTATGTTACATGACACGACAAGTGAAGCAAGTCACATGAGGCACTCAACATCATGACTTTAAAATGTTTTTGTTTTACACGACACAGGAACTTTGACATCACGGGTGAAAGTCCCAGGTTTACTTGAGCCATCCATCCACCTCACCTCATCCATACAGCAACATTGTTGCTCTTTATGATACCTCAGCTGACACAGATGGGTTTACACTGAAGTAACTTGAAAGCTCAATGTGTCTCATACAGCTGCCAACAGGTACATTGTGCGTTTGTATGACAAAACCTTGTTTTTTGATGACATGAGAATGAGAACGAGTATACTTTTTCCTTATTTCTGTGAACTGACCCTTTAACTGATACTCCTATCCTGAGCTACTGACAATACGAGGGCAGATAAAACTGGAGCTGGACCACAAATTCACCTGTGTCTTGGATTTCAATCATCATTTTTAAGGTTCCAGTTCATTAGCATCACAAGTGAACAGGCAAGAGCAATTTAATCTTGAATGCATGCACCTGATGTGTTTTCCTCATTTTATCTCATTTTATTGTTAATGTCCTTTTTGTCTCATAGAAACGTGGCTTCGTTTTGGTCAGCTGCAATGTGTGAACATCTGGGAAAGTTATCCTGCTGAGTTGGCAGTGAGTTCTCACTTTTATACAACAGCAAGGGGACGTCACATAATGGAATAAATCGCATGGGGGTGACATCATGGTTATGAGTGGTTGTCATGTGTGAGTATGTGTGTCTTGGGGGCTTGCTAATGCTAACTTTCTGCTGTCTTTTTGGTTCAGTAAAGAGGTGGAATCAGGTCAAGATGACCGACCCAAGGGCCCAATTTAACAGAGGTCAGCCCTGGACCTTGGGTGGGGGGCGTTAAATACCACCTGAGAGGATTTCTGGGAGGTCTGTGTACGTTTAACAAACACACTCTTTCTGTGCATCTGAGAATAATTGCTCCAGTATAATTTGTGTGTTTTGTGATGACATTTGATTACTGCAGAGTTCAAAGCTGCAGGAATCAATCCTGTCTCTACCTCTTATACTGTACTCCACCAGCTGTGGTTGCTAGGAGATTTATAATACAACTACAACAACGACTGACTGCACTGTCCCTGTACTTCAGATTAAGATTTTCCTGATATTTTAGCCCTGCACGTTACTACATATGACTTAGCAAACCTTTCGCATCTGTGACAGCAGGCCCTCAAACTCTTTCAGGTCCAGCGTGGGCCCGTTGTAGGAGGTACAGCCGTTGGCAGCACGACCCAACCAGTAGATGGTGATTAGAACCTGCAGTAGAGGTGAGAAAAAAATACAGTCACACATCATGATAAAATAAGATGGTACTTAGTAAATAAAACATTGAGTGCCAAGTGGAAACAATGACAGATGTGTGCATACTTTCACTTAAATCAGAGTGAGGTTCCATTTGCTACCACTGTTATTACACTTTCTGAACACTCTCAAGAACCCATATGATGATGAAAATGATTTATGTTTAATCAGTAGAAGACAACACATGGTATACGACTTACAGGGATAGTTTGTATTTTTTGAAGTGGGGTGATATGAGGTACTGATCAATAGTCAGTGTATTAGCTGTCATAGATGGCGGTCACCATTTTGGAGAAGCGGCAGTAACGGTGTGAGAAGCTAAGCGATGTAAAGCTGTGGATGGGGTCAGCAGCAAAATGTTTTTTTTTTGCCACCTTAAAAAAGTATACACTATATTTAGAATATTTCTACTGTTTTACTTACCATCAGGCAGCCTTTTCTAACTGAAAACCACAGTTACAGAAGCCAAATATCTCTGTCTCCAAAGCCACTAAACTTCATTGTCAAAAACATAATTTTTATCTTGCAGCACACAGGACTTGCTCATGTACCACTGCCTAAATCAGTTAGTTTGTTTGTGTTACTATGTGATTTCAGAGTTTTAAAAGATCAGTTCAGATTCACCAAAGTCACACAATAACACAAACAGACTAACAAATTGAGCCAGTGTAGTCCAGGAACTCCTGTGTCCTGCGAGGTAAAATGACTATTTTTGCCAAAGGAATCTGGAGAGAGCAATATTTGGCTTGTATAACGGCGGTTTCTTGTGAGAAAAGGTTCAGTGATGAAAATGTTCTATGCAGCATGTATGCTACATAACCAATACAGATTTTTTTAAGTCGGCATTTTTCAACAGATAAAATAGGTTTTGCTGCTGACCCTGTCCACAGCAGTAGATTGCTTAGATTTCTACACCGGGGCTCCTGCTGCTCCTCCAAACCGGGAGGATGCTGACCACCATCTATTTTAGGTTTGATTTAATTTGATTCAGTTATTTCAAACATTTAAAAAAGAATGACAATACACATCAAAAACAGGACAAATACAAAATAAATCAAAGAGCAACATAAATTACATTTCATGTCCAAAAAGGAGTAGGAGGAAGCAACATGCTAGGTAAACTACTGATTATTTAATAAGAAGCTCATACAGTCCAAAAAAAAATCCAAACTATCCATTTAAGTCATCATCCAATAAGGCTTCAAATGCAATCTAATTCATAAAACACTGACACAGAGAATTGTTTAGGTTGGTATAAAACAACAGCAGCACAGGTCATCCAGTGGTCGTGAGTGTAATCTTGAATTAAAGTTCCTCACTGCAGTCAAAGTCTTTGTAATGATACCTTGGATCCAGAAACACTGTCCATTACACTGTCAAGACAAAATATGTCATTCAAGGTACACTCAGCCAATTTGTTTGAAGCCTGAGCTGGCTGTTCCAAAACAATCACTGCCACAAAATGAGTACAATTGTATCAAATTAGGGCTGCCCTATTCAAATACTTTTTTAGAAGAGCCACATTTGAAAAAAAGAAATGTGCCAAGAGGCCTGACATTTACATTTCTTATGTCCGACTTATAAAATTGGAGATTAAATGTGTAAAATAATGCACCTTTTTTCACTACTTCTTGCAAGAGAAATATCATGTACAAAAGTACAGAAAAAATACCTCTGCTTCAACATCTTTTAAACTTTTTAATAAAATAAATAGCTCTGTCCTTAAGAACAGATGTAACCAATCCAAAGAACTAGATTTCTGTAATTAAAGGGCCAGATTTGACCCATGGGCTGCAAATGGAATACGTCTGCATTAGAGTTTTGTAACTTAATGTTTTTCCAAGGACAGCTGTGCTATTCAATCATAGTAGATGTACAGTATGTACATGTAGCCAGGCAGCACTAGTCCTCTAAAATGGCAACAAATAATATTTTTCCATCTCATGGTTGTATTGAAGGAAGGTAAAAAGTGCACAAAGCAAAAACTTGAAAACATTTTCCACTCTGTTCCTTTCACTTTTCTCCCTGCAAAGTAATGCAAGTTGGTTTTCTGGATATAAAAGTCCAGCCTTCTCCAAAGAAGTTACATGTTAGCTAACGTGTCCTGCACAAACACAAGAGTGGGCCATTGTTGTGACCCTGAAACCAATCACAGGCACTTCTGCTAAAACACAGCAGCCCTTCAGGGGCCACAGTGATTTATATTTGTCTGGTAGCTAGCGTAGCCATGAGTGCATAAATTACCAGATCAATATCATCTTCTTCCCACACAGTAACCCTGTCGGATCAGTAGCTGAAGGAAGCCATACTTTTGACTCTTACTTGTAACTTCATGTCCTGAAGTAATGCTGAATGTGAGTGAGGAAGTGAAGCTCACTGCATTCAGTGTAACTCCCGTTGGAGTCAGCTAAATGCCTAAAATGCAAAATGTACAGATTGGCTGAAGCCACAGGGAGATCACACAGAGCTGCACCTTTAGCACTGTTAGCCAAGTGTTCCCAGCTATATTTACTGTGTCCATGTCAACCGGCACTCCACGGGGACCGCTTTGATAAGAAAGCTCAGCATGGCTTAATGTGTTTATTTCAGTCATACTGTCAGTGTAAACACCGCCTGCCGTTCAAATACACTTGGAGGAAGAGCAAAGAAACCGGCATGCTGATCAGAAGAAGCACAAAGTCTTTTCTGTGTGAAAATGTGCTGAATTCATCTTATATGCCAAAGTAGGCTCAGCCTTACTGAGCTGCAGCATTACATCAGGAAGGGATTTAATGTTTTGCTTGAAGACACTTCAAAAGATTGGACAACAGATCACCTGGGGTTAGGGCTGGGTATTGAACTTCAATACTTTTATGGCATCGACTGAATTGCTTCAATACTATTGAGTATTGAAAAATGCCTAGTCATTCAATACTAAATTTCAATACCTAAGCAGTAAATGTAATCAGTGCCAGTGAGCCAATAAGCACGCAGCATGCTTGTATCTAATAATGCTGGTGATTGGATTTCTAATGTTACACATTGTGCAGATATGTAGGCATTTTTATCACCAGGTCTTTGAACAGTTTCTTCCTTTACAGTACAATTACTCACTTTAATGTGCAATGTAATATTCTTTGTGTTAAATTTAATTTTGGTATTAAAAAAATATATTGTTCATGAAGAAGAGCTGAAGCCCAGGTATCGGGAACAGTACTTTTTGAATGATATCCTGCCCTACCATCAAATCAGTGGAGTTTTGACTGACAGAAACATTAGCAGCAGGCCTGATAGTGAAGTAATGCACACGGTCAGATTTGCTTTGCCTCCTCAGTTTCAACAGCTGTCCGATCTGACAGATGTGTAAAGACCTGTCCGAGAGGTTCCACTAAAAGATATCATCACTTTGTTTCCAGAAGACATGTACTGAATTCTATCATGATTGGACAAAGGATTAAAGTGTCATGGCGAATTAAGCCACGCCCCTTGTGTAGATATTTTGACTTGTGATGGTCATGTTATTTATTTATTTATTTTTTTTTAATGATTTGGTTTACTTATAATACAAAAGTGTATGTCAGTCCTCTAATACTGTATGCCAAATTTAGTGTTGATTGATTCAAATTCCATAAAGTAGCTGTCATTTTACTGTTTAATTAACATTATAATTAGCAAAAAATCCACCATGGTGGACCCCTGTGGTCCGCAGGCTCTTTTGAAGAGCACACTGGGCTGCACATTGAGCTCTGTCCAATTTAAAGTCAATCAAACTTTGTTGTGAGGGGTGTGGCCTTTTCAAAATCACGCCAATTTTGGGGCATTAACTATAGACATAAAGCCCAACAAAACCCATCAGCCTTGAACCCTAACTATAAAGAGCAGAACCAGGAGACTGCCCTGTAGGTGCACTGCAAGAAGAGCTGGAGTAAGTAGAGTAGGTACAAATGTACAGAAACAGATTATAGGTAGGTAGATCAGCTAGAGTTTGAAAGCTGATGGAATAGAAATAAATAGCCTGTGATCCAACCAGAATTCTTTTCAAATGTACATCAAAACTGCTTGTGATAGATCTGCAGTTTTGTCATTCGTTGTTATGTAAGTTACATTACAATTTCATTGTACGTAATGTTTCATCGTGCTACTGCACACAATGGTACAAACGTTACGTATTGTGCTAAAGTAATATTGCTCTTGCTGTGGTTATGCTTCATTATCTGCACACTTTAGCACCCTGAACAGCAGACTGTACTGCTTGTGTGTCACCAGTATAATGACAACATCCGTGCCAGCTCCCATTGGAAGTGGGTCAGCACCAAATCTGTTTCAGTTGCTTATTGGTATGCTTTAAACGCATCAATATTGATCCAAACTGCACAACACAATGGGCCAACATGCCACAACTGTGACCGGATTATTCAGAATCTACAATAAACAACCACACAAGATCAAAACCTGGACACGAGCACTCAGTTACAGTCGTGCAACTAAAACATGTCAGTAGAGTTTTGACTAGCAGACAGGCCTGACAGTGAAGTAACGCACAGGGTCATATTTGCTTTGCCTCTTTCTGCGGATGTCTGATCTGGCAGATGTGGAAAGACCTGTCCAAGAGGTTCCATGAAAAAATAAAAACATTGTTTCATGTGCACACACATGCAGGTGAAGCATAAACAAGGGCAGGGATGAACCCAAATATGCACCTACAATGTAAACACATACACACAAGCCCATGCATGCACACATTTAATCACATGTCACAATCCACAGAACTGCAGTGGCACATATACATTAATGAAGATTCCCTGTACTAGTCATCACAATACACACATACACAATCAGCCCTTCCTGTCCACACCTGCACCTGCTAAACAACCATCTCTTAACTGCAGCTATATTCCACACATCCATGTAACATTAATACTGCTTCTATTGCAAAATCCAGCCAGTTTGCCAAAAAACGGCTTTACCACCAATTCAGCAAATTCTTCTTGGTGCAGTTCCTTCACCTCTCCATATGTGATGTGCTGCAGAGACAGCTGGTATTAAATCCTAGTCCTCCTCAGCTTGAGCCTGCAGGGCAGATCCATAGCGTAGTAGCGTACTGGAATAGCAGGTCCTGGCTGCTGTGACTTTATGGGCCGTTTGCTGTTGCTGCAAATGCTGGCTAATGTGGCTGAGAGTCCCTGTGTGCAGTCAGCTAAATGAGCTAGCAGCCCAGGCCGGCTCCGCAGCCTGACACATTAACTTGTTCAGTGCACAGCAGCATCACAGAGAGAGAGGGAGAGAGGGAGCAGGCTCTGGACTGCAGAGTGGGCAGGGCTAGCATTATGTGTTCTACTTCTTCTTAAAGCAGCAATATTTGAAAAACAGAAGAGGTTGCTGAGGTATATTTTAACAAAAATAGACAATAGTAGGATTGTAAAAATGAATAATTAGAAGACTGACAGAACGACAGATGTTGTCCATAAGAATTCCTCAGAAACAAGCCTGTCTGCTCAGTGTAGTCTAATATAGTTTCTGTGTATTTGTGTCCTTACAGAACACAACACTGTTTTATTAATGGGTTGCTAAATTAATTAACACCTCAATCTAGATGACATTTTCAAATTAATTTTATAAGAATTTTTTTAACTATGCCTTTTACTTAAAGAGATAGTTCACCCAAAAATGAAATTTCACTCAATATCTACTCACCCCTATGCTGATGTGAGGATGGGTGAAGATGGGATGGGTTCACAAAACACTCCTGGAGCTTCAGCAGAAAACAGTGTTGCAGCCAAATCCGGTACAATTGAAAAGAATGGTGACCAGTTTTAAAATGTAAAAAATAACACAAAATGTCTCCATAATGCTCATATGGTGTAATACAAGTGTGCGTAAGCTGCGGCATTAAAATTTGGCCCAAAATGACGGTATTTACACCATGTTTTTAGTCTAAATGTCAACTGTAGCCTCTCAGACCTGATCCACGCCTGAAGGTACACAAGCTCTTGCCCAAGCGGCGCGACATGAAATATACGAGATCTCACGATACCTTCACATCTGTGTTTACATGCTACCTGGAAGTGCCTGAGACAACAGAGAGAGATCTGCTCAAAAATAGTGACTTTTTAAGCGCACAGTTGACTTCGCAAACTTTCAACGAACAAGAAAATGTCCAAGGACTTCGACATAGAAGAGGAACATCATTTCTTTGCTGCAACCGTGCTGCTTGGGTGAGAGCCTGTGTACCTGTTTCAGTTGTGTGCACAAGGATCAGGTCTGAGAGGCTACAGTTGACATTTAGGCTAAAAACATGGTGTAAATGGCGTCTTTTTGGGTCAAATTTTAATGTTGTGGCTTACGGACACTTGGATTACACCACATGAGCAGTATGGAGACATTTTGTGTTTTTTTGTGTTATTTTTTACATTTTAAAACTGGTCACCATTCACTTCAATTGTACTGGATTTGGCTGCAACACTGTTTTCCACTGAAGCTCCAGGAGTGTTTTGTGAACTGGAGATCTTCACCCATCCTCACATCAACACATGGGTGAGTAGATATTGAGTGAAATTTCATTTTTGGGTGAACTATCACTTTAAAGCCACTACATGGAGTTTTCATATGTTGTTGATTTTAGAGTCACCTGTGAATAAAAGTCTGGGAAAATGTAAACAGGCTTGTTTTATCTGATTACAAGAAGACTCTGACCTGACGGCAGACATTAAGAATAACTACACCAAGACAGCAGATCTTGTCTCCAATTATCTCATTAACTTATGTAGGTCATATAGAGGCATAAGTAATAAAATGAGACAATTTCGTAAACAGTTACACTCCTTGTAGCATTCAAACAACTTTTAATTTCATATAGTTCATCATATAATTTCTTCTTTCTAGAATTTCTAAAGAAAGTAGATGAGGTGCCTTTAAATTTTAAGCTCCCCCTAACTGGAACAATCTGTCAGTTCACTTAGATCTATAGTATTACCTCCTTTCATTTCATTGAAGCATCTATTTTTATTAATAGCAACCTACTATTGCTTCTAATTATTCTTAAGTTATGGAAATAATTTACCTCGATTGTGTGGGTGTATGTAAATTCATGTATATAGCTTGTTTGTTTTGGTATGTGTACATTCTCTGTATGTATTTTGGCATATTAAAGAGAATCAGTGGACGTGGGAGTAGTTAGGGCTGGGAGAACTTATGTGACTGTATGTGTGAGTGTATCTGTGCTGTATTTTCTGTATATTTGTGTTAAGGACCCCTGAGATATGAGACGATCCATCTCAAGGGGTTTATCCTTCTTATGAAGTTGTAACGTATGCAGAATGTGACCACCCATACTAGTTAGAATATGCAGAAAAAGAAAAAAAAAATAATTAAAAAAAATAGCTGCAAGTGGTAATTTGGTGGGTTTAAACCCTTTCACATTCACGTTGCTTCACCTCAGCTTGTTTAATTGTGTTTAAAGAAGGACTGAGACCAATCACACACTGTGATCACCATCACAAAGCCTGCAGCATTTAATAATTATGCACTATAAGTTCTGTCACTCACCTCCCCTTCATTGGATTTGAATGTGTACCTTCAGGACATGGGGCTGGAGGTTTTCAGTTTAATGAGGAGTGGTCAAAGGAACCTGAGTTATGAGTTTCATCAATCAATATGGACCATTGGATTTCAGTCAATACTTCAACTTGGAGCACGCACACCACAGCTGATGAAATTCTGACTACTTGGTAGACCTACTCCCAATTATGGCCTGAAGACGTGTACTGAATTTTATCATAATTGGACAAATGGTTAATGAGTTATGTCCTGTTATCTGCCCCTTGCGAAGAGATTTTGACTTATGGCGGCCAAGTATTTTGACTGATCTTGCTCATTTGTAATAGAAAAGTCTCCATCCCTTGATGGTGTGTACCGAATTTGGTTTTGATAGAGTCAAAATCCATTAGTAGTGGTCATTTTACTGCTTTTCAGTTTATGCTAATTAGCAAAAAATGTCAGGCCTTTATGGTCCAATCGGGCCCATATTTCTTGGGAACCTGATGCAGATCATTCCTGTACTTGGGCCAGCTTCTGTGTTTCTAGCTCATTCAAGCTCACAACAATTTGTTTTCTGGCAGAAAATCCTCAACTATGAAGAGCAGAACGAGGAAACTGTATTGTGGGTGTAATACAAGAAGAACAAATGGATAGAGACAGAAGACAGGCAGAGAGGTAGATCATATGGTGTTGGAAAATATAAACCAATAGAAGATGTAGAGCTTAAATATACAGTAGAACAGAAGGAGTAAAAGGAGGTAGACTGCATAAAATAAAAAGATTTGATGGGGAAATCTATATATGATAGATAAAACTGGGCAGCCAGAGTAGGTAAAACTAGAATATCTTCAACCCAGAGAAGAGAGTCAGTGTTAGTATTGTAAGTAGTAGTAGTAGTATACTAGTGGAATAAGAGAGTACAGAGAGCTGACTGTAGAGTGAACAGAGCTGGTGTAGCTGGAACAGACATGACAAGAGCAGCTGAAAGAAAAGAGAGTGACAACCACAGCACAAACAGTAACACAGGACCATAATAACAGTTTCCATCCAAACATACATTTAGCACACAAACAGATTATCCCACTGTAATCCAGAAGTATCACTTACATTCTTGAGTCTTCGGCTGCAGTCGCTTCCCCTGGGAGGACGAGACAAGAGAGGGAGACAGAGTGAGGCACTGACTTCTGGTGTAATTTAATGAAAATCTCTTACATAAAAATAACAGCAGACACCTTTGAAACCGACCAACTCCCACATACCCATGCAGCAAAAACAAAACTTATTGAATACATAGAGGAATCTGCAGAGGCTGTAGCCCACGCAGGCAGAGATAACAGATTCTACGCTTACATCTCTGAATCCAGTTTGTTGTTTGGTGATGTATTTGTTAAATATTTCCAGCAGTTATGTTCAACGGCTGCAGTTTGACTTCATTTATCTAAAATACAAAGACCATCATGGAATATTTTCATTAGTTCCTCTGGAATACATAGTAAGGGTGTCTTTTTAGATCTGCCATTTTAGTCCAGGCCATTTTAGTAATTTATCATTCACAAGTTACCCTTTTACACCTTACATTCAAGTGCATTTTGGGGTAATGAGACTGTGATCGGGTAGCACTTGACCACATGGCAATACAGGTGTAAATGCATCGGAGATGGATTGGAGACAGACTGTGATCCAACTGGCCAAACCATAGACAGTATTCAGGGACACACTGTTATTACATTATTACATTGTCATTATCTACTCACCCTCATGTCAATTGAAGGGTGACTTTAGGAGACGTGGATTACACTAGATGACCAGCATGGAGGTATTTTATGTTTTCTATTTGGTTGTTTTTTCCTGAAAACTGGTCACCATTCACTTCCATTGTTTGGGAGATTCTGCAACACTGTTTTCCTGTGAAACTCCAGCAGTGTTTTGTGGACTAAACAACTAAACTCAACCTTTAATCAGCATTACTGTGAGTAGATAATGACTGAATTTTCATTTTTGGGTGAACTATCCCTTTAAACACAGTCGAGTTTTCAATCCACACACCACAACAACGTGGGCAGAAATTTGGCGACTTTGTCTCTGGATTTAACAACTTTTCAGACCTTCTTTGCCACTTTATTTCTAAAAAGCAATTTAGTGACTTATTTTGCCAACAGCGCCGAGGTCTCCCTCCCAAGATGAGCTGTGTGTAGGCAGTCAGCACGCTGTGTGTGTGGCTGCAGCTTTTAAATATCCTCATAGTTAATTTGAGCATCTCTCTCACTTGTTCTCTGCTCCTGGGTGTTCCTTGTGGAGTCACAGGAGGACCATAAAATTATATATATAAAAGAATAAAGAAATAATTGTGGAAAAATACCAGTAAATAGTTAGTCTATTCACCTTTTATATGGCTTAAAGCGATCGCTCCGTTGCTGCAACCAACACAACCACTAAACTTTATGCAAATAAATGTGGAATGTCTTCATAAACATGCCAGTGAATTTATGATGTCATATGGTGACTTATACCAACTTTTGGAGCCCTTTACTAGCCACATTATTGTAAAAGCATTGGCAACACTAATCCTGATCAGATCAGTGTGGACCCTGGAGACACATATTACTACCAGGTGTAAATGTATCATAAAATCATATCTGGATACAATCTGGATACGCATTTTATTGCAAGGTGTAAATGGAGTGAAAAACTTCTTTAACCTTTCTTTCTCAACAGAGAGTCAGAAGAGACAGATGTCACAGTGGGGACACATAATTGACTGCCAAGTGATCTCTGGGAGGTGCTGTGCAGAAACACCACAGCAGTGGCCACTTAGTGCCATAGATGTTGCCAAAATGAAAAGATTTGGATCTTGCGGATCACCACTTGAAGCTATAAATGGGAAGTGGAATGAACCAGTTGTAAATCTGACCCCAACACACACTTGTGTTGTGGAAACATATACTTCTAGGCTAAGAAAGAGAGAGACAGCAGCACCAGAGAAATAGACTAAAATACAGACACACACAAAGAGGTACAACAACATTCAAGACCTGGGTTTCTCCATAACTCCACAAAATCCATCTCTCTTTTCCTAAACTGAGACTGCTATCCACAAAAAATCTGTGCAGCCTGAGGAAAGGTCAAAAATCAGACACACACTTTTCAAAATAAGGTGAAGTGATGTCTCTCCTTAACTGTGGAAAACAGTTATACACAAACTCACAAAATAAAGTACCACACATATAATACAAAGAAAAGAAAAGTTGAAAATCTTAAAAAGAGCTCTTACGACAGAGCTGAGGGCAAAAGGAGACCTGCCAAAGTCAAAGCACCCTAATGGAGGAGGCTGCTCATCCTCAGACTTCAGCCTGGATTGTGACCAAAGAAATCTGTACTCAGGCTCATTGGGTTAAATGCTCTGCAGTATAACCACGTTCTAACCCAAAAACCAGCCTTAGAGGAGATCAAATAATTCTCAATTTTTTTACTGGATTAAAAAGGAGCCAATGGTGAGAAGCCAGGATAGGAGGGATGTGGTTTCTCTTTCTGGTGTTGTGAGATGGCTGGCTGCAGAGTTTCACAAGATTTGTCAGCAGGAAAACATGATGGTTTGGATATGCTGACCTCATTACGCCCTATTATGAATCACATCCCATTATCAAGTAAGAATAATTATTGGTAAGAATCACATGATTTTTATGGATGATGGATGTTCATCTTACATGGATGGGCAGGTTCCCATATACATTTACAGTATGGCAGTGGTTCACAACCTTTTTGCCTTGCTGCCCGCCTCTCATATCTAATGAAAGCTGACCCCCCCCCCCCCCACACACACACACTTTTCAAGGTCTGAAAAGTGCTTGGATTTTGAATAATCTACTTGAAACTGTAATCACACTACCTTAATAATAAACTGCTGCCTGACTGAATTAGTCAGTTTCTCTTGTAACACAACAGTCATCAACACACTGCTCCTAACTGTGTTATAGCTGCCATTAGCTTGTCAGCTCAGTTAAGTGTCCTATCAGACTGGGCCTCAGCCTCTGAGACTGGTGGGGGCCAGTCTGACAACTGGGGTACCAATATGATTTAAAGCAGCTCCGACTAGGACAGGATAGGAGTGGCATGAAGAGGGAGAAGAGCAAGTCTCTCTATTGTCTCTCCAATAGTGGACCACGTTTTCATTTTAAAAAAAAAGAAAAAAGAAAGAAAGAAAAACACCTAAATTTGGGAGCTGTACTTACAGACCTTTTTCTCACTGTTGCCACCTGTACATTGCTGCTAACTGTGCTGTAGCTACCATTAAATAGCTCAGTTAGACTGGGACACAGTTTGATGACTGAGAAGACAGTACCTGAGGTGATTTAATGTTACAGTGTCTCCAACCTGATGATGAAGACACAGTGTGTTCAGGCAGGAACAGGAGAGGCGTGAAGCAATTAAGAAGCATGTTTAAAGCGAGTATACATCATCTATCATATTGATAAGTCTGCTATCATTTGTCTTTGTGAAGTTGGAAGTTGTTTATTACTGTATTCTGAACAATGAGGTTATACTGTGTTAAAATAAAAAGACAAAATGTTCAGTCTCCTCTGGTTGTTCCGACACATCCAGAGTCATTACCTGTTTTGCTGTTAGTATTTAACAGCTGCGTGCATCAGGTCCTCTGTGACCTATTGTTACCCATAACACCCTTCTCTGTGTAGGTTCGTAGAAGATGTTTACACATATATTTAGAGAGGCGTAATTACAGCTTAACAAGTCCTTACTGTATATAAATTGCCCTGTAGCTATTTCTACTGAGGATCCAACTAATACAAAAACAAATCTCGGTAAATCATCTTGTAAGGCTAAAAAATAGCTTATAAAAGGATGATGTAGTGCATCACCTTGTATAGGAAATAAACTGCACAATATGGAAAACAGAACAGTATACAGTACATAGTATATATGTTATGATGAGACTGTTTATAACTAGTTTCCAAAGCCTGGGGGTCCCAAAGTCCAACTCATTCAACACACAAATGACACCCAAATTGCAGTTGCGTGAGTTTTCCATGACAGCAGTGACCTGACAAAGAGAGGAGTGAAAGAGGAGAAGAAGAGCAAGGTGAAAGTAGCTGGAGGGAATCATCAGTAAACTGTCCCCCCTCCTCCTCCTCATCATCCTTTCTTTCTTTCTGACGGCTGACTAAATAAACACAGAGACAGGTCGCTTTTCTCTGCTGTTACCTTGTAGAAGCCAATCTGAAGGACAAACACAGGAGATTCCATAAGGTACTAGATCATATTCAGGGGCATGTTCTACCTGTTTCTTCCCTCTCTTTCAGTCTACAGTCGGTCTTTGTTTCTGTCAGAATCTGTATCCAGGATTTTATTCAGTGATTAGCAGAAATTTAATGTCAAAGATGTGCAATTTGAAAACTATCATGTTCTAACCATATTAATGTTGGACATAATACAGAAGAGTTATGGGTTTTATTATGCACTCTTTGTTTTACAACCTGTAATATTCAGTGTGTGTGTAGTGTAAAAAGAATCAGTAATGATGTATATCAAAAGAAATTATGTCACTTTTGAAAAGTCTTCACCACATTTACTCTGACTCTTCTCATTATATTTATTTGTTAATCACTACATAATCATACCTAAACACTAGAATAAGTTGATAGTCAATTACTTCCAAAATGACATATATCACCAGTAGAGAAGCCCAACAGCAACAGGCTTACCAGACCTTAACATAAGTCATGTGACATAATTCACACAACATTACACACATGGTTTATGTTGCGAAACAATTCATTTAGGTTTAGGCAATGAACCTACTTGTTTAGCGTTAGATTTGGGTTAAAATAGCTATGTTACGCTTGTCTGATGGAAGTGACATCACTTGCATGACAACATAAGTCACGTGACATTACACGTCATTTACGCAGCAAAATGGTCAAAAGTAAAGTAGCTATAATACGTATATGATGTGAAGATAGTGACATTTCTCGCGCAGAAGTGACGCGATGGATGTCATGTCCACAACAAACTTTTAAGTCCTGTGTTTGTTTGAGCCATCCCTCCACCACACCTGCTCTAAATGCAGACTTTATCACTCCTCATACTTATCTTGTCATACTACGTCCACTAGGGGGCGCTGCCTAACAACATGGTAAGGACAGGGTGTTGAAAAGTCTCCAATAGCTACATTCTTCCGTTGTTAACACTTTAACAGAACTGCCCGGATTCTTTAAAAAATAATCATGAACTTGCAATTTATGTTTTTCTCCCATTTCTTGGCACAACAAAAAACTATAAATTGGCTGTGCAAGTCCTGAAAGTTTTTTTTTTTTTTTTTTTTTTTTTTTCAAAAAAAGAAAGTTGTTAGGCTACATGTCATGTGATGGATGGTTAAATTATTACTAGAGTTGGGCAGCTGGTCAAATATATTGCTTATCGACGATGGACTGAATCCATCAGCGTTTTTTTTTTTTGTTTTTTTTTTGTCATTTTATTTTGCTAAAGTAATGCTCTGCAGAGTGAGAGGTGCTGCTCTGTGCTGCACTCTCATCCAGTGGGACAGGACACACCCACTCAGCCGGACCATGAGTGCTCAGAGTTGGGTGAGAAGTGAGAGGAAAACAGCCTGCAGAATTTAATTCACTGCGTGAAAACAGTGCAAAAAATCTAAGATTTATTTTGATATTGTCAATTGCCAATGGATGGGCTGATGATTATCGGTTGGAAATTTTTTACATACTGCCCAACCCTAGTTATTACTGTAAATAATACTTTCTTAGATAAAAGGATTACTTATTTTCCAGTACTTGTCGACAGTAAAGAACAGTAGCAACTAATCAATATTAATTAAATCTGAAGGAGTTCTCCCTTGCATTTCAGATTTTCATGATATTAATTCCTGAGGGAAAGCTGCGTTTCATTTTTATGGCATTTCAAAACTTTGTGCAAATTGTGCAAGACAACTGAATGGAAACTTTCTCCTCTCCTCTCACCGTCCCCTCCTCACGGCCTGGCAAACTGTCACTTATCTTGGAAATCGATCTGTTTCCATCAACACACAGAGGAACAGGAGATATTTCAGGCCTGAGCTCATAGTGTACCCGAACCTGCCTGTCTTCACGCCTCCCTGTCCAAAGCCGTTTCCTAGATGAGTAAACACCTGTCCAGAGACTCAGGGGGGAGAAGCACTGAAACCGCTTCCTGCCATGGGTACAAGCTGCGAGGAAATGGCATCCTGTACGACAGAGGGTTACATAACGACTGGAAATAGCACAGGGCCACTTAAACAATGACACCAACGTTTCCTCTTTGGTTTGTGCCAATTCTGATTGCAAATATATTCCTGATGACATCTCCTGAGTGAGTATATTCATATTTACCCAGCATGAAAACCATCTAAACAAAGATGAAGCTTTGATTTGGTTCCCCCTTCATTCTTACTGCATTATCAGTTTATGATGAACATTTTCAAGTAACACACAGAGGGCTGTAGCTTTATCTTTAAAACTGTTTAACCATGGGAAAATTTTATATTTTATGATCTGCTCAAATTCAAACTTAAATTCTATAATGTGTTGAACATATTCTATAAGCACAACAGGCTGTGCCATTTACTCAAGCTGGGGGCATTCCCCATATCCACTGCAGTCTGTTTGCTGACTTTCTAACACTATCTTGTAACATTAGCCTGTCAGGTGAGGCAGCAGAGGCACTGTGAGTGAACAAAATAATGTCAGAAAAGGATTTCACATGGCAAAATTCACTCATGTGCCGAAGCAAAAAGTGGGACAGGCAAGTCCAACCCACAGCAGTTGCACAGGACTCAGCCTCGGTACATGGGGCAAACACTTAACCAACAGAGCTACCAGTCCACCATGAACAAACAGTATTTTTTGAATGAGAGGTCAATCCTTTTTTTTAGGATAAGTTGGATGTGGGTTGTGGTCGTATTAGCTTTAACAAATGACACATTATAGTACTCACGATAGAAAAATATATCAAAAACATGTTGCATCCAAGTCTTATTAAGGTATCCTGTTTTGTTACCAGTTAATATCAAGCTATGTTTGACAACAAAATATTACAGTTGAATTGTCATTACAGTTAAACTGTAATGAGAGGTGTCCCGTGCGCATCATGCGGGAAAAACAGGCGAGACTCTGAATCTGTAGATGAAGCATGGTGAGAGCAGCGCCTGACAAGCTTGAGAGCAGCGCTGCTGAAGTGGGCAGCGTGGACGCCCTAACTGGTCAATATGGGCACCAAAATGAAAACCATTAGGCAATGCCACACACACACGCTCTCTTCAAGTGCGTAGTGTAAACCAGCTTTTAGATTTTGAATGGACAAAACACACACTGGTTTCATGGCCACTGTTGTTTCTCCTACACATCTGGAAGGGGAGAGTGAAACAAGGTATTTGCAATCCGCACACTCACTACTCGATGCAACTAAATCCTACACACTGGGTGGACAGAAGCACACACACACACACAAACACACAGATCTCAGTGCTTTCAAAGGATTCCTTGTCCTGACAGAACCAGTCAAGCAGCTCCTCCTGAGACCAGCTAAGATTAGCACTGTCCTCCCCTCTCTGCACAGCCAGCATGCGGACAGCACATGCTACACACACTCAAACACACACAGACAAACACAGACACACACACACACACACACACACACACACACACACACACACTCAAATAAACACAAATAGTACATATAAAAACACTGCATGCACTTGGCTTTGTTACCAAGCAACAAAGTAGGAGTCATGGTTCAGTGAGTGATGTAAACTCTCGTGCTGTATCTGGACAAAAAGCAGTTGTGTACAACAGATATGCTATTGTTGCCTCACTGACACAGGCTCTACAAACTTCCACTGACTCTCAGTTAGTTATTTATGTTGGCAGTGAACTGAGCGATTGTCTGATGACAGACAGGGTGACTGACAGAGAATGACACACAAAGAAGCATACAACCAATCACACAGACAAGCGATCTATTAACACACAACTTTAGTGTTCATGTTCAACACTCAGTCCATCCACTCAATAGAAAGAGCAACAATATACAAGCTATTCTTCATTAATGAGATCATTTTGTCAACACTACACATTTAGGAGGGAAGACAAGAGCTTCATTTCTTTATCTTATCTCTGATAAAGAGATCATTTGTTTATGTAGTGACAAACGATAAATTTCAGGGCAGATAATTCCATTATTTATTATTCCGGTAATAATAGTATCTGATTTGATAGATTATGTCAAAGCTCTCTTGGGCAAAATGCTCTATAAAAGCAAATTGAAGTTTTCAATGAACTTTTTGAAATGAACATTTCAAGACCCAGAACTGTTCTTAGTTTTTAATTGTAATAGTGATGTCAGTTGAGATATTAAATAATCCATCTGTACTCACTACACCTGAGCCTTTCATGCATAAACTACAGATTATATGAACTTTCCTTTTTTTTTTTTTTTTTTTCCTTTTTTTTTTTTTAATTATTATTTGAAATACAAGAACAAAGAACATAAGTTCATCATGGGTGTTACATTTAAAATCTCAATACATCATGGTATAAGATCATACTATTCTAAACAGAGTGCATACATAATCCATTTTTCCCAGCGTTCAGTACATTTCTCCAGCTCAAGTCTTAAAACAAAAGTAAGTCTCTCCATACAGTAGATTTCTTTCACTATCCCCCGCCATTGGGCCAATGCTGGAGGATCAACTTGCAACCATTTTCGAGTTATAGCTTTCCTAATACTTGCTAAAAGTATCTTCAATAAGTATTTATCCTTGTGTAGGAGTGTTTCGGGTATTTTACCAAGATATAAGGTGACAAAAGAGTAATCTAGCTCCACCCCCATAATTTTGTTTATCTCGATGGCCACCTCCCTCCAGTATGACTGGATTTTTGAACAGGCCCAAAAGACATGAAAATGATTAGCCATAGAGGTTCCACATTCTCTCCAACATAAGCCCCGGCTCTGTGTACCTGTTTGCAGTGCTGTTATTTTAGGAGTAATAAAAAATCTCACTACATTCTTCCAGCCAAACTCTCTCAATGATCTTGAATTTGCAGTAGTTGCTTGACTCTCACATATCTCCGTCCAGGTCTCCTCTGATATTTGTGTTTCTGACTCTCTCTCCCATTTTTGTTTGATGGGTATTGTAGAGTGCTTTTTAGAGGCTTGTATTCTTCCATATATTGTTGAGACCAACTTTTTTATTGTCTTTTTTTATATGCATCATGAAAAATAGAAATCAGGTTGTATTCATTTTCCTCTTTGATTTGTAATTTTTTAGTATAATAGTCTCTGACTTGCAGGTATCTAAAGAAGTCCTGCTTTTCCAATCCAAATGTGTCTGAAATTGTCCTATAACTCTGAAATTCATTGTTTGAGATGAGTGAACAGAAAGAGGTGATACCTCTCCCAATCCACTGCCTGAAGACCCCATCCAACCTAGCTGGTTCAAATTCTGGGTCATATGCTACCCAATTCAGGACCTTATATGAACTTTCCTTTAAACTACAAAAATGTCTCATCGGTTATCTTATCAGCTTCAGCTATGAGAAGCAGGTAATTATTGGTATCTGCTGAAAAACAATCTATATTGTTCATCTCTAGTTATCATCATCAAATCCATCCATTGCCATTTGCTATATTCTTGCTGTTATACGTTGTATCCACCAAACTACATCACAGTAAATGAAATTGCAGCTTTTTATCTCCTGCACCTTTTTTTTACTTTTCTGAAAAGGAAAGAGCGACCTTAAAAGTTTCACATCACTTTGTTTTGAGAGAACAGCACCCTCTTTCTGTTTTGAGCAGTAAAGCTAAAACAGTTCGGATCATCTACAAAACATCTGTTGTTTGATGAGAAACCAGCATGAGAAGGCGACATAAAACACTGTAACTACCTCAAAGACAACAAGAAGAAAAAAAAAACCTCTATAACACTGTCTCATAGAGGACAAATGTTTATAGAGTTTATTCTGTCAGAAAATCATAGGGTCATCCATTTCCAAATAGATAATAACAAAAATATTACCTGAAAGTAAAAAATATGACATAACTATGACTAAAAGATGGCTTGAATTTACCATCTCAGACAGGTTAATAGCTTTTTGTTTAGTGTTGACAATGGAAAGGTTAGAGTGTTGGAAGCTTTTCACCCAACTTCATCCTGACACAACAACTGAAAGACAGCACAGGTTTTCAGGGGATACACTGTCTGTACACAGGTAAGAGTGGTGAGTTTGTTTAGTTTTGATTAGGGATTTCATAACTACATATTTATCCACAATCCAGTCTTAATCCTTGCCTTTAATTTGTCAAACGTACACTTGTTGGTGGCCAGGTAGCACAGCTGGTAGAGTGTGCGGCCCGAGTACTGAGGCTGAGTCCCCTAGAGCTTAAGATCTGCAAGATCTGTATCCGAACCCAACGGGACCCAACGGGTTTGAGTCAGACTTATGTTGGGTTTGGGCTATACTATTATTGTTATTATTATAGCAGTAGTAGTTGTTTTTTGTTTTTTTCATTTTTCTCCCAGGTGTAGTCATTGCCAAATCAAACCCCCCCCCCACATATTGTCCCTGTCACTGCCAAGTCCTACTGTTTGGCACATAGAGGGAAGCTTGTTAAGAAAAATGTCGGGCCGTAATCAGGTTCGGGTCGGTTTTGGACAGAATTTTTTCAGGCTTGGGCCTTTTCAGGCTCAACTTTAAAGACCCGATTAGAGTTCTGGAGTCCCCACTATCTGTCTCTCTTTCCTGCCCTCATTTCAGCTGTCCTATCCATTAAAGGCATTATTACTTGTATTATGTGTCTAGTTTTTTTAAATATTGTTCTGTCAGTGTGCATATATTTTAAATTGTGACCTGTGGAAGAACTGCAAGTGAAACTTTGCTAACTCTGATACTATATGTCTAATGTTAGTATTTGTATTTAGTATTGTGTATTATCTCTTACAATACAATAAGTATAATAAAATAATGTAATCACCTATAAGGATGGTCTTTTTGGGAATGTTTTCTGAGCATCATACTGACAAGGGCTGGGAATTTCTTGGCACCTCACAGTTCGATTCCAATTCAGATTCAGAGCTATGACGCAATTAGAAAATGATTATCGATGCCTCTTGATGCATTAACGTTTTAATATTTAAAGCCAAGGAGTTCCAGTCAGATTGTCAGAGTCCAATTCCATCTCTTCAAGCATTTTCAAGAAGCATTTTCAAGCTTTTCTAGCATCTTAAAGCTGTGCTAAGTTACATATTAATATACATACAGTATATACTTACGGTGCTATAAATAACAAAATTATGTTTTGTGATAACTTTCCACAGAAGAGTGACAAATTAAAGGAAAAAACAACAGTGTCATGTTTCAAAATGTGTGACCCATAGACTTGGTATCTATAGAATTTGGCTGAGCCAATATAAAACAATCACTTAACAAATAGTTTCAATTTCAACAAAATCTTTACTAAGTTACTGCTCCCTAATGATTGCCCTGAGTTGAACATCAGGCTTATTGAAAATTCCCTGCTACAGCTTCCCCTTCATGTGGCTTGAAATCACCTGACTCTCTCATGGTAAGAAGCTGCATGTAACCATTTCAAGAAGTTTCAGGCACTTTTTCCACAATCAAAGCACTTTTCAAACATTGAAAACAACCCATTACAGTTCAGGTGTTTTTATCTTTCAATCTTTCAGGAGAAAATCCTGAGGGATCTAAGAATCAATTATTCCCCCACCCCTAATTGTGACCCTTTTAAAAAGAACAATAACTTTCCTACCACAGACTTAAGTCTCACCTTCTTCAAATGGTGACTATTGTGCCTGGGAACAACTCTGAAAGAAACACACATGCATACACAAACCCGCTGAGCAGTAAGGTAACACTGAAGCTTTGAGACTTACTTGGCGGTGGGGCGTGTCGACGTGTCCTGCAGGTCTCCAGGGTCAAACAGCTGGGAGCCTTTCAGTCCCAGCTCCTCACAGCCACGCAGAAACACGCTGAGGTTATCCTGCACACACACACACAGACACACACACACAGACACACACACACACACACACACACACACACACACACACACACACACACACACACACACACACACACACACAGTTTCATCAGGATAAATAGGCTGTTGGCAAAGTGAGGTCAGGTCCATTAACTGCACAAGGTGTTAACTCAAATACAAACATGACACACACACTCTGTTGCTTATTCATACATTTATTGTAGAAAACACACTCCTGGTGCTTCTACACTACAGCCGTAATTCTAGTACATCTATTGTCACTGACATAATATTTGTTATTGTTAATTTTCTATTTATGCTCTTCTGACTTGCAGTTTTTGCCTTATTATTATTATTATATTTGGTGCTATGTTTGTTGTTATGCACCAACATATCACAGCAAACTCCTTGTATGTGAAAACCTGCGTCTATTCTGATTCTGAATTCTCTACATGTAATCTTAACCCCTAGACCTATTCAAGATTGGTCGATTGATTGATTAATTTGTTGCCGACTCTTTTGATAATCATTTCAGCCATTGTTAAAGCAAAAAACAAAAGCAAAAACATTTGCTGGTTCCAGCTTCTTCAATGTATGAATTTGCTGCTTCTCCTTGTCATTTATGACAAGTTGTTAGTTTCTGGACTGGACTGGACAAAAAAAGAGCAATTTCAAGTAGGGGTGTCAAAATTCTCCAAATCCACCATTTGATTTGACTTTCAGTTTTAAGATCACAATTCAATTGGAGATTTAAAGATGTTTTTTTTCAGCAATCACAGTTATTCCATTGTTGGACTATCAAGTTCTCACCTGCAAAAATTCACCTGGCCCCTTTATGAAGGGTGGCCTTGTGGGTAACCTGAATCCTAATTTGTGATGTGGATTAAAGGGTTTGTTGCAGGAAGTGAGTTTCTCCCAGTGCCAGCATGTTGCTGCAGTCATGGAACAAAGGGCTTCAGTCTATAAGGGGTGGTTAAACATAAACATACTATGCCCATCCAGTATTTGATTTCAACAACTGAAACTGAAAGCTCATTTCATTTGACTACAATACTTTGGGCTCTGGGAAATTGTGATGAATATTTTTCATTGTATTTAAATGTTATATACTAAATGATTAATGTATTTATCATAAAAAAAAACATAAAGCTGTTATTCTTCACATAAACACAATTCTAAACTTAAACTTTAAACAAAGTCTCAATCCTCAAACAACCCAACTGTCCTTATAGTCCAGAAATGTCCTCATTCTTAAAGTGCAAGAAATAGCAGAAAAAACAGAAGTACAAGAACACACACGCACAGTTAAGGTCAAGAACCTGTTGATTTACTCCACATTAGGTCTCTCTCTCTGACACACACACACACACACACACACACACACACACACACACACACACACACACACACACACGAGCCTCTGAACAGCTCTTTCAAAGTCAGTAAAACACACACAAACACACAGCCCACAGTCCAGGCAACTTATTTTACTGATTTGAAGAGGATTACTTCTTCTATTTTGCCTGCACACAAACATGCAAACACACACACACCATGAAAATCAGGATACCTGCTCGACAGAAATGTGACACCACCAGGTTTTGTGGCCAGCTTCCGTGTGTCTCCTCTCTTAGATTACTTCCAACTTTCACTCCTCACTTTTTTTTTCCTTCCTTCAAGTGTCTCCTGCTTCTTTCTTTATCTCTCCGTCTCCACTTGTTTTCCATCTAACATTCCTTCTTTCTCTTCTCTACCTTTCACTCTCTCTCCATCTTCCTCCCTCTCTCTCTCCCCTCTGCTGCTCTCAGACGGACTCTTTGTTGGACGCAACCTGACCCGAGCTCTCCTCTCCTGTTCCCAGGTTCTCTCTGTCTTTGTTTCTGTGTCGCACTATCATTCAGAGGGCCACAGCCGTAGCCCTTCCCTCTCTGGGTGTCACCATTTCCTCTCCACCCTGATTGTCCCAGGCACTCGCTCTCAATTTCACACGCCAAAACAAAAATACAATGTGCTTATATTCACATACAATTTATCAGCTTTTTCTATATTCTAGTTGATACCTGCCACCAGGTCAGATTCTCCTTAAAATCAGATTAAATGAGTCTGTGTTTACTTTTTTTTTCAGGCTAAGTTACAGTAAATCATATGGTAATCAGTTGAAGATAGGCAGGAGGAGATTGTTATATAAATCAGTCTATTTTTTTATGCTACATATTACAGAGGAAAAACTGCTTTTGTCCACAGGGGCCTCCAAGATCAAGAAAATAGTTGCCTGTAGCAGCTTTAAACATGCATCCGTTTAAGGGTCCAGAGGCACAACTTCAGAGACTTATTTATACGTACACACAAGCTGGTGCAAGAACAAGTGCATGACTACAAACACATAAACACACAACTTGGAAACACTTGTTCTCACGATCCCTCACCATTTGCAGCAAAACACCCCCCTCCAAACCCACCCTGCAACTTCCTGTGTTTTTGGGACAGCGCCATCTCTGCACTCCTGGTGAGGCAACCATACCCACCCATACGCACACATACACATTCACACACACATACACACACACTGTCATCTCTTTGAGAAAGGACAGAGCAATCTCTTCTTTTGACAGTTTTACTCTGGGGAGGACGCGCCTACAGTGGGATTAACTGGGTCACACACTTCCACACACTGCGGCTGGTCAAGGTCATATCTGACTGTAAAATAAAGGGATTTCAGTCCAGTTGGATCCAGTTAATATGAGTGTGGGCTCTTTTTAAAAACATCCAGATATCAGGAATGAGCTATCACTAAGTTGGAACAATAAGGAACTCCCTTAGGGTGGGGACGGGAATGAGATTCTGTAATAAAATTTAACAACTGGAATATTCTATTTCTTAAACATACTAGGATTGTTCGGCCTCTGATACAGCCTAAAATGCTGGTATCAGTGTCGCTGAGTATGTGTTTCTCTGCACTGATCAGAAACTCCCAAAATGGGACCCCGCTACTTTCCAGCAGCATTGCCATTTTTATTTTCCCAGGATGCTGATGTCATGTTCTATGACATTAATGACATGTTTTATGAAGGTTTTAATCTGACCCAGTCCAACCATGATAGCAATCATATCACATCCATACAGGCTTAGTAGCATACAGCTGTTCAAAATTATAATGATATATATTTTAAGTTCATGGTATCAGATTGACACCTGGAAGGAAAAAATGGTACAAAGATAGAGAAACAAACAGAAAGTTCTCAGCAAACCACTCCGCTATCATATACATCAACAGTGAGTTATTTTTTATTTACTTTGCTCATGAAATTGATATCCACTTATTTCCAGATCACAACTAACTTTTCTTTGCTCAATAACTTTGTCTATTAGTAAGTCTACATATTTTATGCTTGAGCTTCTGAGCAAAACATCCAGTAAAAGTTATTTAGAAGAAGTGGTTATGAATTTTGAATTTATCATTCTCTCTGATTTCATTTAAGTTCATATTTTAGATTAAAAATACCAAAGCGAGAGATATGACTGACTCAATGAGTAATAATTTAATTCTTAAAGCAACTAGATTTCTATTTTGTTGATTTTTGGAGGGCACTGTGAACAAAAGTGGTAGTGTTTCCACTGAAAAATGCAAAATATAACATCAAAATTAAATTTATCTGAATACAAACCTAATAACATAATAACATAATACTCACTGTGCTTGTTTCATCTGATTTCAAGGACAATCTGATCCAGTGGAAGTTATTAAGAACAACTATACTATGTAGAAACAGTCTTCTTACAGATGGTCTCGTTTGCTTATGCAGGACATATAGAGGCATCAGTATTAAATTGAGATTACAACCAGGCCTTCATATATTATTACATTAATGTTATGTACGAGAAGGAGCACGATCAGTGAGATCAAGAGATCATGTGACTTCATGTTAGTCAGACACGATGCAACAGTTTGCTGTAGTAAAGCTTTGCAGCGAGAAAAACAGAAGCAGAAGTTAAACAAGTCTGGATGAGAAAATGTTTGAGGAGCATCAACACAAGTTGTTTATTCTTCAGTGAGATTTTAATTGGCAGTCTGTGAACAGCAGTCTACTGCTGGCTAACATTAGACTGAAGAGCTACAAAGTTAACTTTTGTTCAGTGACACTGTTTCCTTGTGGACTGTCTGCCTTCAATTTATCCTGTTTTTGGAACCTATTGCTGATGCTGACTTCATGCAAGTGTGTGTCTTGAGTGTCTGAGGCTGTGACCAGTGCTGCTGTGGCTGTAACCAGCGACAGTCTGTATCGCTGTCCACATGACGTGACCATCAAGTGGAGCATGTGTGTGAATGTGACCAGTACAGAGTCTGATATGTGTACTGGCTGGTCGATCAGTGCATCCCTATCTTTAAATAAATCAAGCCCTTTAAAGCAAGGGTTGCAGTCGGATCTCGACAGTATACAAAAATGTACATCTTTAATAAAAGACTGCCTCTGCTGAAACACAGAAGTTCTTCTGTGAAACCAGATTATTAATCATGAGGATAAATATTTTGCAAAAGAAAAAAGGAAAACAAAATAATGTACAATCATGTTTGCCATAATCATGTACCTCTCAGCTGGATGGGCACCATAAAGAGATACTGTGAAGAGACAGGCCCTGAGGAGCTGTATGATAAGGAACCACCAACAAAACCATGTTTGTAAGAGTATACATCAAAATGGGAGAGAGAAATTGCAGCCAGGGGCTAGATGGGGATCTGATGGTGCTGACATCAAGAATCTCAGCTATCACAGAGCAACTTCAACTTTAACTTCAGCAGCTAAACAAGTTTGCCCACATTTTTCCCTATTTCCCACTGGCTGGTGTTTCACACAGTCTGGAATAACAAACACAGAAATGAAACAACAAGCAAACAGACGACTGAAGAGGCTCATTTAGTAGCAACTTGCGTAACAGCCAACAGGATCATTTAGTGGGTGTTTGGAGTGTGCGCAATGCGTTTGAGTGTGTGTCTTTAGAAGTGAGTAAAACTTTGTGGTGATTTGCAGGTCACTGCCACAGGAAACTGGGCGTCTACTGCAAAGAAATGACTGACAGCTGAATGTGTTTGTAGAAGGATTGGGAGGGAGGTCGACTCAGACACAAAGCTTCTGTCCACTCTGTTTAAAAAAAAAAAAAGTAATAATAAATCTGGGCAGAAGCTGTCCCCTGTGTGGAAATAAACATTAGCAACACAGCAAAAGGGGTGAAGAAGAAATCACTAGGGACCATCTAAATGGCATTTACAACCAAACCTAAAATATGTTCACAGTTAAAAGTTACAGGTTAGTAGAAAATATATTTATTTTATCAATATAAATTAGCAGAAGGTAAACCCAAACTGTCTGAGAGCCACAAATTCCATGATCCAATATTACTGGAGGAGCAGTAATGATATTGATTAGTATTTTATATGTGTATTCTGTACCTACATGTGTGGGTTCCTCTGAACACAAGCCTCACTGTAATCATTATCTGACTACCACGATTAGACCACTGAGGTTTCCCAGGGAAGAGGATCGGTGTTCACGCCCTGATTTTGGTCCTTGACAGAATCCAAAGGAAAGCTGCCCAGGATGAGGAAACAAGCCACTTGGATGTCACTGAGATACGTTCCTGCTTGTTTGTCTCCCTGTCAAGGATAACTCCACAACTTAAGACAAGGTTATATTAAGAACTCAGACATGCTGCCTCACATGTTCTAGGCTCAAATATCATAGTTTTCTTAATGTATGTATATAATTAGAAGACACGCATGTACTGCATGTGAAACTTTTATTAGAAAAAAATCATATTGCAATGAGTTCGACAGTCGCAACACCTGATTCACATGATCAGGTTGTTATCAGGCTTCAGGCTTCAGACAGAGGCTTCATTACCTGATCATGTGAATCAGGTGTGTTTGAGCAGAGAAACATCTAAAACATGCAGGACAGTGAGCTCTGAGGACCAGGGTTGAGAAACACTGCATTAAGTAAAATGTTTTCTTGTGCTGCTACATGGTCTATTAATATTGATATTGGTATTGGCCTCTAAAATCCAGCATCAGTAAATACACGTTGTTTAATTTCTTTTTATGCTTTTACACTTTCAATTTCAAGCAAAATCCTCTTTATATTCAGTTATAAGTAAGCTTTTCTGGTACTATTAAAAATTATCTTTAGAATAACTGACATAACACTGTTCTTTTATGTTATGTGCTTTGGAACTCTATCACTACGCCGAGGGGAGCTGAAAAAAAAAATATTCCAGCAACCATCACTCAGATGTCATAGTCATAGAAGTCATAGTAACACTGCACAAATGCAATAAAATGCAATGTCTATTTATTTATTTTAACCTGTATTTTAATTGATTTTGCATTCTGTTTTTTATTGTTATCTTTATCTTTTTAAAGGACAAGCGTGTAGATTTGATTGTAAAATGTGTCAGAATGGATGTCTTGTGTTCTACAATCTACTACTGCTAAATCTACCTGCTGGGATGAATACATTTCAATTTTATTCATTTAACTGAGGTCAGGTGTTACATACAGCACATTAAGACCATGCCGTTTACAATATTTTTTACAGAGACCCAACAGTTCCCAACAAGAACAAGCAATCAGGTGGATGTTATGACAAAAAACCTCCCTTTAAGAGGCAGAAACCTCAAGCAGAACCAGGCAGCCAACCCAGCCTTGAGCCCTGAACCAGAACAGTTGGAGGTGTTGTTTTTTTTTTACATGTGCGTCACCGAAAAGTAACACAAGCGCCTGTAGCCTTAAATGTGATGTCTGGAAAACAACACATTTTCAAACATGTGAATTACGACCATTCAACTCAGAGGACAATCTCCGCTGCGTGTCTGTTTGCACACTGTAAAACACGAGCATACCAGCCGACCCAGAGACGGCTGGGAACGGAGTGCGCAACAACCAACCTGTTCAGACCAACACTGAGCCACACAGGCCCGAAGTGCCAAAGCACTGAGGTAGCTGCTCTAATTACAAAACAGCCAAAACTCCTCAGAGACTCATTTTCCCATTAGCCCCCAAACAGGAAGAGGAAGGGGGAGTAGCCTGTGTTTTACTACGATGGTCCAGATAACAGCAGACCCCTTGTTTATGTATTTCTCACCTCTTTAATCACAGCCAAGAGGAGGAAAAATCCCTGCAAAGCTGCAGGAGGTTTGATGAAACTTTTAAAGTACAGATGGTCATATTATTTAAACTCAGCAGGGGAGATTTTTCTTTTACATTTTATGTAATATGTTGTTCTCACACTACAAATGTAAACATGTTGTCTTCAGTGGATGATTCATCCGCCCCTTTGGGCCAATTAGTATTGGTCATGAAATGTTGTTTGTCCTGTCACTGCAATGCCCCTCTCTTTGGGCCAATAAGGGCGGTTGTTTTTAATAACATCATTGTTAAATGCATCAGTCACTGTTGTTTGGAATATTATACAAATATGGGACACAAACTGAGTAACAGTTTAACAATTTCATTCTCTTGGCCTTGTTCACACACTGAAAAAAATGATGAACTTCACTCACAGAGCTACGTGTTTTTTACTGGCCTTGATAAACATTATTACATACAAGTGTCAATGTTCCTGTGTCCACCTGCTGGTGATATATTTATTGAGTGAAACTTCTAAAGGAGTAATCTGTCTCCCCTTTTGAAATTTCTATCCTGAACCAGAATAATTGCTTTGTTTGTCCATGTCACATTAATCACAATTCAAATTAAAGCCACATTTTTGCAGAATGAGTAAGAGTCTGTTTATGAGTCTTACGAAATCATTAATAATCTTGTAGAAGGCGTCGATAGTTATAACTGTTAAATTGAGCAAAATGTTAATGGAGTGTGACAGACAGTGAGACAGAAAGTCCCTGAAGTCATCATCCAGATTGTGTTATTTCAGAGCAGTGGGTTTTTGTTTTCAGGATAATGGACTGAACTTTATGTTGACAGACAACTGACAGTTATTAACAGCTGATCAACTTACAGGTGAGAACTCGTCGTTGCTTGGTGTCAGTTTTCCTGCAGGCTGCCTGTCACTGCCTCTATCAATCATAGATTGTATTTTAAACAGGAAAACAACCTATTTAATATACCAATATACTCTGGCTTCAACACACCATTTGGACGGCTGTTCTCATTTTTGCACTTGCAGCAGCTACATGCTGCTCCTTTAAGTGAAACTGCTAATGCAAATCCAATTTTTTCATTTCATTTTGGCAGTTCTTCGACAAATAAACACTCCTAAACAACCACAGCCACATTGTGGCCTAAGGCTTCCTATGACAGCCCTTTTTGAGTCCATTAGACCACAAACAGATGATGAAGATGATTTACTATAGTGAAGAATGAAGAATTGTACAGCTGAGAACAAAAGGTGCCACATAAATTGAATATTTATGATTATGCACAAATCATAAAGCTACAACATTATTCAGATGGAGTGAGCACAAAGGTTCTTGGGTTAAAAAGCTCTAACAGGAAAATTTCTTGTTATTCTAGCAGGGATTGTAGAGTGAAAAGAAACGCCTGTAAAGAATGTGACTGTGCAGTTATCTACTGCATGTAAAAAGGCAGAGAAGGCTCATTGGCAGCTATTAGTGACGCCATGAGATAAGAAAAGACACTTCAGCCCAACTCAGACTTCGTGGTCTGTTCTGTCATGCTGGGATCCAAATTTTTTTTTTTTTCTCAAACTAGCTAGCTCACTTCAGTTTCTTTATTTTTCATGTCTAGTGTTATTATAACTACCTGATACTTGATCTGTGTGCTTTTGGGTACATTTGTGGTGATGTTTGTTCATGTCGGGACACTCTGACACTCTGAGGTAAAGCTTTGCAGAGCTCTTGTTTTCAGGTTTAACCATGACTGGCACAGCTGTTTCAGAGCTATGAGAGCGGTGATGAGACTGGCTGAGACTGTATTTAATAACACCACCCCCAGTGATCTATATTCACCTGCACCCACCTCTATGCTGCACTGCTGAACCACAAGAGAAGATACACATGGAGTCTGTTCACCCCACCAATTTGTGCTTGCATTTATTATTCAAATTTCAACTGAGGGTGCAAAATATTAAACTGCTTTTTCACCTTGGTAAAATGGGGCTTGAATCATACTGATGTGGCCTGCAGCTGATATTAGTGATTCCACATTTTCACAATGGGAAGAAGGATGAGCAGCAA
The DNA here is from genome assembly GCF_056507025.1 of Lutjanus erythropterus. NCBI lineage: Eukaryota > Metazoa > Chordata > Actinopteri > Lutjaniformes > Lutjanidae > Lutjanus > Lutjanus erythropterus. The sequence continues at coordinate 39,927,789 of NC_139321.1, read as the reverse complement.
ATATTTACTTTAAAAAAAACAAGCTGAAAGGCGACCTGCTAGCTCAGTTGGTAGAGCGTCGGTCCCATGTACTGTCATATCTTCAACTATCCTTTCTGAATACAGGTATAAAACTGAAGCTGAAAAGTGAATTTTTAGAGGGATGAAATCTCCCAAACAGTGTTCTTTGATTTAAAAAACTACAAACAGTTTTATTCAGATCTTTAATTTTTGTGCTGGGATTTTGCACTATAACCTGGTGTGAACTGTCCACTCAACAAGACTATTAAGACAACACTTAGGGGATCAAATTGAGCACAAGTTAGGAGGAAAAGGGATAGAAGTACATGAAGCGTGAGCTCAAATGTGATGTGAACTTTCAGAGACCCTCTGTTGACATGTCAGTCCTGGTCCTGAAACTCCACTTGATCCAGATCAAGGTCTTAAGATGCCATGAAAGGGTCCCACTGTGTTGCACTGTACTGAGTTCACTGTATCAGAGTTCAAGTCTGCTGAAATTCACAGGTAATCATTCAAAGCAGGAGGCAAACATAAGATTAAATAAAACCACAGACATGTCAGTTCACGCTTTAGGATAGAGAAGAAAATTCTTTCTGCTATGATTAAAAAATATCCTTCTTTTTGATAGTTTGACTAAATCAAACTAATTTTGTTTATTCAAAGAAATATATTGTAAAGTCAGAAGAAAGAAAAAAGAAGCTGCAGATATTTTGTGTTAATGTGATCAAGAGTTTCTTAGAGAAAAGGAGTCTGCAGATGATCTGTGTCACTGCAAAACCTACTTAGTTTTTCCTGTACAGTAAGTGAGCCATTAGGGCTCAGTGTCACACACGGCTGCTGATGGACAGCTTGGCTGTGAGAACTGAAACTGAGATGTTTCAGCTGCAGAGTATCAGTAATCGAATGCCGATAACACACCTCACACTATATAATGAAGAGTCTGTCTAAGCCAGTAAATCAGCATGTCACCTGCTTATTATCAGTGTATGTCTGCAGTTATTGCTGTGGGTGACACTGTAGTATGAGAGTATCCAGGATTTGCTCTCTACACCACACAGACGAAGACATAAAGGTTGAGTGCAATTTGAAACTTGTGATAGAACCCTTTTTTCTTAGATACTTAGAACTCCAAGAAAAATAAGGAGATATTAAAACAGTTCTCACTAAAAAAACATCCAGCCCAACAGACATTCATCAGGAATAACCCTTATATTAGTGTATCATAGGGCTGGGCAATATAATATTTTATTGTATTGTGATATGACACGTGATAGATTTTGGATACCGTTATATCGCAATATGTCAGAAGTGTTTTCCTGGTTTTAAAGGCTGCATTACAGTTAAGTGATGTCATTTTGAGAATTTACAAGACTGTTCCAGCTGATCTATTATTTGTCTTTACTCACTTAGGCATTATATCCACATTACTGATGATTATTTATAAAATAATCTCACATTTCAGAAATTCAGATCATTGGATAATGTCAGGTTCAAAATTCTTGTCTTACTTTGTTGACATATTAGATATCTCTAAAATATATATGGATATCTCTTTTTATTACTCCCTATATCAGAAAATACTCTGCTAACTGCCATAAAAATGTACCATGTTTTTATGAATAAAATGTTGCAAACTAAATGTGTATTTTGTAGCAACACAGACCAAAATCTCAAAACTGACCTGTGCATGAGATAACACTGTTTCTGCTTTTGTGTCTTACCTTAATGGCATTATTTGATGATGTACTTGATAAGCGCCTGACCATGACCATGTTGCTAACTTTTATGTCAACTTTTCCCTTTGGAAAGCTGCAATCTTGTAAATCATGAGGTTGCCATATTATCCCTGTGATACCATGTCAGGCTGTGTCATGTATAAAGTTTTGTATGTTATTAAAAGGAAATGATAACAGGTTACCATAGCTGTTTAGCATTAGGCGGCACTACAGTAAGAATAAGATAAAAAGCATCACTGAAGGGGGAAGCAGATGGGAAAAAAGAAAGGGGAGAAAAAGACAAAGAAGGAAAAAAGTGAGAGTGTACGGAAAAAGATCCAAGAGGGTCAAAGGACTGTGTTAAGTTTAGGTGTAAATACTGTAAACTCAGGTGTAAAGGATGAGTGACGGTAGAGGACTCACCAGGCCAGCTATGGGTGTTGGAAGTCTGTTGATTTTCTTCACCAGGCCGGGTTTAATAGAGCTCAGCAACCTGACAAGAAACACACAGGGAAGAAGACATCAGAAGCTGAATTTTAAATAAAGCATGCCTTGAAATCTTGTCTTCATGACAAGTTGAGATGAATATTTCATATGATGCATCACAAAGTAAGTTCAAACCCAGCTCGAGCAGAGTGAAATAACAGCAAGCAAAAAGGATAAAGAGGGAGTGAAAATGTCTGTGTCTCTTCAGAGAAAACAATAGGGGAGTGAGAAGCATTTTTAGAGGGTCCCACAGTGGCGTCTGGAAGGTTTATGACAAGACAGATCTTAAATCAGAGTTGAGAATCAGTGCTTCTCCTTCCACCCACTGGGAGCAGTTAACTAGTTCCAGTACACTTCATGCACAGGTGAAGACGTATGTCCTTCTGCTGCCATCTCTCATTACACACACACAAAAAGTTACAGTATATTCCTGCAACCTCAGACAGATTGTTAGTCATGAACAAGCAGTTTCAGAGTTCCCGCCTCTCCCTCTCTGTCTCCTGTTTCATCTTTTCATTTTCATCAGAGGAAGCACTGCAGTGATTCTGCCTTGTAAAAGAAAAAGAAAAAAAAACATCCTTGGATACTGTGACAGTATCAGGTATCCCTGCTCCTGCAATGGTCATGGCATTCTAGTAGTTATTTTGCTCCAAAATGCTGTAAATCACCTTTTAAGTGAACTCTCTTTCCCCCAGACTGCCTGATCTACTTCAGCTTCAGTTAGAGATTTCCTGCTGTACTGTATGTTTCCCAGAATAACTTCCACCAAGCCCAAGAGAAGGGTGTTCTCAGTGCTACATCATACAATATGTGTAGGAGGGAAGAATGAGCAATGGATACAGTGAGGACAATAACTCCACTCTTGAAATATTTTCTGGAATGAGAGTAATGTTGCAGCCTGCTGTCTTTTTTCATTTATATCTACAGCTGAAATGGCAAAAAGTTAAGTTTCTCTGTCCTGTATAATTGTTGAGCATCAGCACAGATGACCTTGTTAACAGAAAAGGTTTCGGGGGAAAAAATGTACCCAATCTCTTTCTGCCTGCGATGGAAATCATTCAAACACAACATCTGATGTCTACAGGAATATGTGGCCCATTTGTTTCTCCTGAAGACTGACAAACTTGTTACAGCATTGAGAGGAAGTGGAAACAAGAGTGAGAGTGCTGTCCTGTTTTTTTAAACACAGACACAATCAAAACAGAGTGCAAATGGCATAAATACATCATCTTATGAGTATGCACAGGGACAAACACATTTCCTGATGCCTTGTTCATCAGGAAAAAGAGGAAAAAGGTTGGAGGGTGTTTGGCTTGTGGGTTAGTGAGATTCAAAACAAGCCGTATGCTACGTGGGAAAGTTCAATCTGCTCTCTCCTCTGCTATGTGAATACCACTTAAGTATATTACTTGTCTTTGCAAGGATGTAAGGTTGATGATTAAACCACATCAGCAACCTAAACATCTGGGGGACTGTCCAAGGATCACACACTAGATTGCAAAAGCCGCCCATTAACTCTTAAAATATAACGAGTCATGTATAGAAGCATACAGTGCAGTGGGGATTAAGTATTTTTGGGAGCCAACTCAAAAGTTAGCATTTTTCCTGTTCCCTCAACAAAAAACCAAAGGGATTTTAGATTAGTGCAGAAAATAAGCTCTGTGGTGAGCACAGTTTATAATACATTCTCTTCTTCACAAATAAACATCATCTCATGATCTTTTAAGTGTAAATGCAATTGGCAGATGTAAAAAGATAATTCTAGGCTATAAAAAAAACTACACAATAAATCACACATCATTCTCACATCACTAAGTGACTAATGTTCAGCATGATTATGTTTCATGTCCTCAACAACCTGCAGTCTCCTTTAGCCACTTGTTAGCTTTGTCAGGACAACTAAGAGCTTCAAAATACACAAGTGGGGTATTTACTGAAGTATTTTATGTTGCGGAACAAAATGTCAAAATCTCTTAAGCTCGTGTTAACCACACACCTTGGCACAACACAACACATGTAGGCGTGTCACCGAGGCGGGGGAAGAGAGCAGGGGGAAAAAGTTTGTATGATCAGATGAAACTGCAAACACCAAACCAAACCCACCCTGCAAAAGTCTGAAAAACATCCAAACCCAGACAGATCACCACTCTTTTTTTTGTTTGTTTGTTTGTTTGTTGTTGTATTTATTTATTTTCTTCATTTTGTTGTTTCCTTCTAGTCATGTTTTTGTTCTTTTATATTTATATTTGGTTTTGTTTCCTCACTCACTCCTGTTACCTATCTGTGTCCTTTAAAGTTTTGCTGTTATGATTTGTTAGTGTATTTATATTGTCTATGTGTAGGCTGTAATTGGTGAACAAAGGGAAAAAAAACCCTCAGACGTTATTTTAGGCATCAAACCAAGACCCATTCAACCTTGACTTACAGCCTCTCAGCTGTTTGCCTCCACCAACGAGTCAGTTTGCAGTTTACATCCATGTCTGTCCAGACTCATATAACATCTGTAGTGAAGACTTTGAAGGAAGTTAATAAACAGTATTGTATGTTGTTTTGGGATCAATGGTAGTTCTCACTATACAGGCATGATTTCCAGTAAGAAACATGTTGTCTTCACTTTGAGACTATTTTTACAGAGGACAGATAGAGAGCTGAAAATCATTATGTCTCAGTGAAGTTGACGTTTGACTTTTAGGATATAAAATGTCATTACTTCATCATTTTATCCTATTAGACATTTGTGACTTCTAATGTTTGACCACAAAAATTTGAGTTCAGGTGGATATTTGAGCCAAGTCTGAAGAAATTCTGTCAAGGCGCTCTTAAGATATCGGGCAACCTAAAAACAGAATGCCTCTGGCCACAACTGTCTCTGCCGCAGAGGCATAAAAACCATGACTTTAAGATAAGGGAACTGATGATGCAAATATGTTAAAGCTGCTTGCAAAGGTGTATGTGACAGCTTTACATGAGTGACTACCCCATGGTTTGAATGAGAATTTACTGTCCACAGGGAGTTTGTATGATGAAAACCACATACACTACAGTGGTAAAGGTATAAAACAATGTTTGAAGTTCTGATTGTTTCTAAATTTAATCTTGTGGATGGTTTGAACATGAGTCAAAGCACAAGATATTGAGACTCTTAAGATATTCCATAGTAGCAGATTCCATAGTCTGATGTTACTATGACAGCTGTTGGGGCTTTTCAGAGTTACTTTGTCTGACTGCTGTTCGTATATGATGTGTGGATGGATCAGCAAGAGGCAGAGAGAGTAAGTTAGGAGGTGAAAGACAGATGGACATATAGGGAGAGACAGACATGCTGCTTGTAGCCTGCAGTCATCTTCTGGCACCTGTCTGGATGTCTGAAAGTCTCACAAAGACTGCATGAGGGCTGAATGCTCATCTACAAGATATATATATCAGTACAGGCAGATATCCAACTTCAGGTATCAGAACTGGAGCACAACTGACTTACATATGCAATTTTTCAGTCTGTAACATATCAGAAAATAGAGCAAAATGTCCATCACGAGTTCCTAGGGCCCAAAGTCATGTCTTCAAGTTTTTGTTCTTTCATCAAAAAAAGTCCATGGCATTAAGATATTCAATTTACAAATAAAAACAGCCAAAACCTACACACTGGAAAAGGTGGATACAGATTCTTTTTGATAAATGTCTAATTTTTGCCAAATTATTTTCCAACGACTGACTAATCAATTAAATTACTAATTGTTACACCACTACATAGCCCTTTGAACCATGATGGCCCTGACAGTAATTCCTGTAACTCTTCAGGGCCCTGAGTACTACTGTACCTCTACATGTTACATGAAGTTCCAGGAATTCCAGAACCAGTAGGGACACTGTTAAATTGGATGTGATATCTGTATTCACAATAAAGACAGTGTAAACACAGGGCTTTAGTAACTGAACTTGGGAGAAAGGAATGTGGAAGAAAGAAAGCACAAGTGTCTGTGTGTGTTTTCAATCTCATTTCAGCACCTCAATTCGTTATGAGAGGGCGGACAAGAGTTCAAGTGTCACTCCAGAGGACAATTTAACAAGACACCAGACCCTCTGATCACTGGACCACACTGCTGTAACAAATCAGTGCACTTATGAAAGAAAAACCTTTTTGACTGCTAATGTTTTTACTGAATCAAATGTGGTTATTCTAGGCTGACGTGGTGTTTGGTTTAATAAACTGTCAGATGCAGAGGAAGGAATAGTAAAAAAAAAATGCATAGGCCTTTACTATCAATCCAATACAAGAAAAATGTAAGAAGAGCATTTATGAGTGCTCAGGTAATCTATTTGTGTACATTATTATTCTAACCCTTGCACTCTCTTCTCAGCACTGGAGCTTTATTTACTGCTGCAAGCATTTTAAATCAGTGTCAAATTAAAAGAGTCTATATTTTTTTACAGTCAGTCAGACGAAATTAAGAACACATCATTCATTTTCTTCATGAATAGAACAAGAACAACAAAGATAAAAGCTTAAGACAGCAAGTGGACATTTTAATTAATAATTAATAATTACTTAAAACATTAAAATGAAGACAAAACTTACTCGCACAGTAGTATGCCATTTTCCAAACCTCCTCTGAAGTCCTTGTCACCAAAGCATCTTCCTGTCACAGCCTACAGAGAGAACAAAAGGAGTGAGTCAGCAAAATAAAACAACGAGGGGTCTTCAGACCAAAAAGAAAAACAGAGCATCAAACGATCGAGTCAGTCTCTGAATCTGAAGTCTAGGCACACAGGTTCCACTTGGAAACCAAAAAAAAAAAGCCCAACAACCTTTATCAACACCCCTTTCACATCTTTCCTTTGCAGTAAATCCTGGGAATGGTATGGAGCGGCGCACAAAGAGCTGCCGGCCGTATATCAAGTCCCTCCCTGGTTAACGGTGCTAAACACTAACAAGCTTGACATAAGCCGCCATCATCCCGAGCAAATGGCTCTGGCAGGCTAATATGTTGTGACAGGGGATTTATCGGGTAATAGTTGGTCAGACCCTCTGAGGAGGAGAAGCTGCCTGTTTGCATGTATTTGCATGACTACAGTACATCATCTGGCATGCATGCTTTTCTTAAGCAAACATTGCAACACATAAATGCTTCTTATTGTAACCATTAAGTCTTGCTACAAAGAAGACATTAGTGTACAAATCCCTCAAGCAGCAAACCTGCACATGTGCCAAAATGAGTAAGGTTCAGTTGCAGCAAAATGTATGAAACAAATTGAATCCAAATTCAAATGATTTAGGTTTGTTTTGTTTTCTACTCCTTAAGCTGAAGTTTCACCTTTATTCATGTGAACATGCTTGAAGAGTTTCAGCACACACAAACACAAACATCAACAGTGAAATGACTGCTTCCCTCTCCAGAATGTCCACTGTTGCAGGACTTTTAGGAGCAGGCCTACTTAAAATCCATTTATTCTCACAAACATTGGCAGGGATTTGCCCATTAAAACGGGGGACCCCCGGTTTGGACTGCTGCTTTGGAAGCCAAAACAATTACAAGATTAAATTTCCTGAGAGTTTCTTTTACATTTATTTGCACAGCTGTGGAAAAAAAAAAAAAAAAAGCGTGGAGATGTAGAGTGTCTGGCCGGGCTGCGTGTTTCTGTCAGCTTCTTGGCTCGTCGGGGAGCCTGGACCTGTTACAAAAGAAACGTACTGCCGTATGTCAGCGGGTAGGCCGACAGTAGGCCTCATTCCTACTCCGGGGGGGGCAGTGAGACGTCGTATTTGGTGCTCGGGATTTAGAAAGAAAGAGAGGCAGATAGACAGTCAGAAAAAGAAAAGAACGTAGCACAGATTTTCACTGTATGCTGACATTTAGCTATTCACTGCCACTATTCCCTACTGTGACAGCACTCGTGAACAGGGCGCTGTGTGCTCGGTGCTGACAACACAAGTGTGATGAGTGAGTGTGAGGCCTAAAGGTCTGCCTGACAGTACAAACACATGGTCCACGAAACCCATTTTCAATCATTGCAATTCATGGAAATGATCATATTTACTGAATTAAACAATAATAGTTACTTTTTGTTCCAAATTTAACACAAATTTTGACTGTATTTCAAGAAAAGTGGCAAAAGAAAATGCAAATCAATGCCTTTTCCTCTTCATTATGTCATGCGATTACTAGGAGTTGGTTATTTTGATAAGCAGTAGGTGGCACCACCTCTCCAGTGGGGTGTCATTATGTCACTGCAGAAGAAGAAGAGGGCACAACTAAATGATGTAATTATGCCAGTAAAACACCAAACTGAAAAATAAGGTGGAAAAGACAAGTGAAATATTCCATATTGTTTGTTTCCTGTATTCATTTGATGAACGTTACAGTCTTCTCATCGCTCTACACAGATCTGATGTTTTAGTCTGCTGCTATTTTTTGTATTTTGCGTTTTTCAATACACAAACTTTTCCCTTAGCTAAGTGTAAAAATCTGTTTGTGATATTCAGAGATTTTTCAAAAACTTCAGCATTTCCACTCAGGCTTTTAAATGGAAAATGTGCAAAAACACAGGTGGATGGAAACACAATGTGCAGAGCTAGCAAGGTGGCAAATTTCAATGGCAGTTTGGGGTGGAGTCCTAAGAACAAAAATAAAATCGTTTGTCAATCGTTAAGTTATTTATCGTTCCATTTTTTCCTGGAAATGCATTCAGGACCTTCAAGGCTAACTGCAGTTCTTGATAGAGCTGGGTGACTGGACAAATATCGTCTGTCAACGATAGGCTGAATCCATGGCAAATTTGTTTGTTTTTGTTTTTTGGCTAATGTGTGGGTGATAATTGTCATTTTATTTTGCCAGTGTAATGGTCTGCAGAGTGACAGCCTCTGCTCAACATCGTGCTCTCATCCAGCAGCACAGTACACACCCACTCAGTCGGACCATGAGTGCTCTGAGCTGGGTGAGCAGTGAGAGATAAACAGCATGCAGAGTCAAACTCTGCACTCTTTTCAGGTGGTAAATTAAGGATTTGATTCAACCAAACAACAGCTGGTGGTTACTGGAAGAGTGCACACAGTAACTAAGATCATTTACTAGAGTTCTACATACTTTTCTGTCGAGTTTGAATAAAGTGTGTTTTCCGAGGAGTTAACAAGCCAATTAAGCTCAAGTGAAAGGAAAATAAGTGTGAGAATATTTAATTTCTAGAGACTTTGTGAGTTTATTTTGTTTATCGGACATAGTGAACGTATGTGTTATAGTGAATTTGCTGCTTGCGCACATCTCCTACCTGAGCCTCGAGAGGACGGGAGGAGGTGGGAGGCGGGATGAAGATATCGCCAATAACAGATGGCTGTTTGGAAAATTTTAGCACATAGCCCAATCCTACTTCTTGATATCCGTTTTATCTTGTAACAAAGTTTCTCAGTTCACGTTTGCTTTGTTTAAGAGGGAAAAAAATGGCTTAAAAGTAACTGCAGTAGGGGAAAAAAATGGCCGTACAAAAACAACAACTAATAATCAAATGAAGTGTAACTCTGACAATTTGTGGTTTGGCTTCAGAGAGAACCAGGGTAACAATTTCATTGTTTCCAGTCTTCATGCTAATCTTTTCATCTAACTCAAGGAAAGAATGCAAATTAGCATATTTCCCAAAATGTCAGACTATTCAATCAAAGAGTTTAACAAATGTAGTTTAGTACAGCTGGTGTTAAACAGACTAGTTAACACAGACAGCTTAATGTTGATTAGGAGGAGCATTAGCTCAGTTAACAGAGACAGCCTGCCTTTTCCACTGGCCTTCAGGCTAAAGTTACTTGGCTCTGCCCACTGAGGTTTAACTTAATGAGTGAGATTAGTTTTTTCTCCAGATCTGCCCCTAAAAAATGTTTGTGAAACAAAAAAAAAAAAAAAAAAAAAAGAAGAAGAAACACAATGATTTTATCTTTTCTGTATACAAAAATAACATTTCAAAACATTATACAATAACATTCTGTAGCCTTGTACTGTATAAGAAGGAATAACATTCCCAGGTCTTCACTGGAAATGTATAGAAATCCCAGGTGTCATGCATTAGAAAATAGCTGGTTTTGTTCATAAGAGAGCCACACTTCATGGTCTGATCCCAGTTAAGATTCAGTGGCCTAGATACGTTTATATCTGCAGCTGAAAAAATCTGCAGCTGAGCAGATGACCTTGATTTAGGATCTCAATAAATGTGTCACATGCATGTCTCTACTTATTAAAGACAAATAACATTCTGCTGCTTTGACGTGTGGTGTCCAGAGTCCCTTACCCTACAGTACATGTGGTCAGGTTTGATTTTCTTGCTTATGAAGGAAACGTGGTGGTTGTTGGCGGGTTGAAGGTGTGTTCTTTGAGTTACAGAGCAGTCTCTCCAATAACTAGGTCAGCTCTTCACTAACCTTGTCAATGAGTGCGAGTGCTCGGGGAGATTATAGTGTCACACCACTGTCACAAGGAGAGATTACAGTGTCACCACCTTTACAAAGATTCATCTGCAATTTGAGGACAGCAAGTGCAGGAAAAGAAGGAAAAGGACAGACACAGAAACGGCTCATACTCATCATTTCAAAAGAGAAAGACAAGATGAGAAGAATTAAAATCTATACATGTATTTGAAACATTTTTCCATATTTAATAAATCCCAAAAGTAATTTCATAGACCTCTGGTGGGCCCAAACCTCCAGGTGGAAGCCAGTTTCTTAAAAGTTAAGTCAGTTAATATTCTGTTCTTTAGGGTTCATGTGCATGAACATATTTCTCTCTTGGCTATGACAAGCAGACAGCAGAGAATAGTAAGGATTCCGTTTTTCTCATTATCTCGATGCTCAGTTTGGCAGTGACTGCAGACCAGCGAAGGACCTTGATTCATGTACATCTGTTGCTCCCATAAGTGTCGTCCTGAGCTGAAATACACATGAAACTCCTGACTAACCAGAGGGAACATATAACACAGAGCTCATACGTTTCTTTCTATTTCAGCATGTTGTGTGGAAGGTTAACACGCAGGTCACAGGCCCAGTCTAGACTGTAATAAAATACAATTTGACCAGACGCTCCAGCACACACTGTTACCTTATTATCAGAGGCTGACTGGCTGGAGGGCTTTGCATCGCGGTGGAGAACATTAACTCCCTGACTAATAAAACACCTGCTAAGTTACAGCAGGAAGCTGCAGTAGTGGTAGCTGTCAGCTACAGTAACACTGCTATAAAACTTTAAGAGGCATATTCTTTTCACTTGCAACAGGAAGCTGTTTATTGAAGGTTAATGGCATGGAGCATAGAGAAATATAAAATGCCATTTGAAGCAGGCATTTAACATTGAATCAGAAACACTATCAACATCAGCTCTGGTACAGGAAGTAATAAAACAGCCACAAGAACACCCAGACTATGGATTACTATTTCTCTGACAGGGATGGGGACATTAGAATAAGAACAATCTCACCGTATATAAATGCTTTAAAGGCCCAGATGTGGTTTTGTTTTCATACATTCATTTATTCATTGTGCAAAAACATGATGTCAACATTTTTTTTTAAATATATTGTTGACACGTTATTTATTTATTAAAAAGGAAGAGAAATGGCCTGAGGCAAATATCTGAGATGCTCCTTTCAGTCTCACCTGACTGGAGGGGGCGTGTTTGTGTCTGTGTTTGATTGACAGCAGCTGGCAGGCTGCCAGAGTGGCAGTCTAACACCATAAGTAACGAGAGGCGATGTAAATAAACTTGCACTTTAGCCTACATGTGATGGGCAACTTAGGGAGGAAAGCTAATGTGGGCTTCCTTTGATAGAATACTGACATTACAGATTTACATCATGTAAGATTTGATTCACTGTATCAAAACAGTTTCTCCATGAAATAGTATTTTGTTGAATATCTACCATCATGAAGCCAAAAAAAAAAAAAAAAAAAAAAAATCTCCCTTTAGTTTCTGTGTTTATCTCACATTTTACGCTATTTTTTATTTTTTTTCATCAGATGCTAAAGGTTTGTGGCCATACTTTTGAACATTCTGGTGACATCTCATTCAATTTTTTCATATCTGGATGCAAAAAGGATCGACTGCAAGCTGCAACGATTAATCGATTATTAATCACTTATTAAATTAATTGGCAACCATTCTGATAATTAATTAATCAGTTTCAGTAATTTGTTAAGGAAAAAAAAAAGATCTGATTCCAGCTTCTCAAATGTGAAAATTTTCTGGTTTCTCAACTCCTCTGTGACAGTAAACTTAATATATTTGGGTTGATTGACATTTTTTAATGTTTTCTGACATTTTATAGATCAAAAATCTAATTGATTATTCTCAAAAATAATAAACAGACTAATCAATGCAGAAAATAATTGTTTGTTGCAGTTATTTCAGTCAATATGTTAAAGGTATCCAGTACTGATACTCAGCCCTGCGTTCTAAAAATGCTGGAAACTTCTGAATCTGAATAGTTTTCAAACTGCTGCAGGGTCATATGAGGGGACTCAATTAAAAAGAGGAATGTGTCGCCTCTGTTGTTTTCAGTGGAATGTTGCCTGTATTGTTCACAAACAAACGATGCTGGTTGGCTTTTTTTCTCCTTTTCACTTCCTTCCCCTCTAAAACCCTTCATGTCCAAACCAAAGTCATGCTCCTGGACTCAGGTCCAAAGCGGTCACCACTATCACTTTGGTATCCACAGAGAAAGGAAGTCTTTGTCGGTTTAGAAATGCATGAATGAACTTTGCAGAGGCAAACTTAGCTTTTGTCAAACTCTGCTTCCCTGAGGGAGCAGTAGTGTGTGAATGTATGTTTTGCTTTGATGAATTATAAAACAGAAAACCAATGACGTTTTAGCATGAAAACTCCCAGGGGACATTGCTTTCATGTTCTGAGAGATGAAACATCAGTGTGATGAGAAAAGACTCCTCTACAGTCAAATCATGTCTGGCAGCAAACCACAACTCAGAGACAGTTTACTGAAATTATTTTGCCAAGAAAAATAACATTTTTAGAACAGGATACAGATGGTACTCCATATTCAGTCAACACAACAGCCAAATCAAAAGCTTTCTGTCAAACGCCCGTCTAACAGTACTTTTACGTCTCCCTGTCTGAACTAGCTTACTGCAATCCCTCCACCCTGAGGGCCATCCAATGAAAACAGATCTACTGCGGTGCGGCAGTCGTCTTCGAGGCCCTGCGTTGGACGGCTACCTGTCCAAAATTAATGACCGATAATTCAAGGTTTGAGACGGGCTGGTTTCCGTGACTCGGGGAAGTAAAACACCACTTACTTCAAGGCCTTCAGGCGGAGTGCGATCAGCTTGTTAAAGAGTTGACAGCTGTTAGCTCAAGGGCTGTTGAACATACACAGAGGCATGTGCTCCCAGCACACGCCTGCTTTATAGTCACACGTCTGCTTTGTAGTCAAAAGCATTCTACTTTAACAGGATGTTGTCTTAAGTGTGTTGTGTAATCCTGACTGAATCCAACACTGCGTCCAAGTTGAAGAACAAATGTAAACACGTCTTCTGGCCTTCAGCCAATAATCTTGTTAATTCAACTTGGCAACAGAGTTTAATCTGTAAATGCTTCTGGTTCTGATTAACAGTACAAAAACAACAGTGTGCAACCTGGCCGTTCACTGATACAACATTTATGACCTGAGCAGAAACGGGATAGAAACAAACAATACTGCCGATGCATGATTTGTGTAGTCTAGTGTCTTCTTTAAGCAGGAGACGAAACAATAAAACCACTCAATTTGTTCAGTATTGGAGAGCCTAAATCATCTGTTTCATGACAAAGCAAAACACTGCTCTGGCGCAGAAACACTGAGTCAACTGCCAAGTTTTTATCATGAGAAAAAAGATAAAAATCTTTCTTTTGGCTGTGGGAGAAATAGGATTTGATGGGGGAAAAAACGTCCAAAAGACAAACAACAGAAGTGAAATTGGTAACATCTGACTTTTTCTATGCGGGGGGGGGGGGGGGGGGGCTCTGGCTGGGGGTCCCCTCAACTCATGGAGCTTCAACAAGTTCAGCCAAAGGTCAGGAGTGATATCTGCCTATAGTCAATCATCCTGACCTTTTCACGAGCTGCCACCACCGCGGGGATCCCCTATTGTGACTATGGCCTGTCTGCTTTGCGCTTGGTGTGTTGGCATGTGGGTGGACAGATTGAGGGGAGGGTGGGGAATCAGAGGAGATGATCTGAGATAGTATTTCAACTCATTTTTAATGTTTACAGTAGTGCAAAATTACAATAAAGGATGAACAGATGTTTGACCACAAACACAATCCATTTGAACTTTTCTCCACAGAGTAAAAGATTTAATGTTAATATTGAGACAACAGTTGGGACAACATGTCCCTTTGAGTCAAGTCCATGGCCACATAAAATCGTAGCTGAAACAGTTAGTTGCTCAATCAGTCTGTCAATTCAAAGAAAATTATCTGGCAACAACTGATTGATTAATTGTTGAAGTATCATTGTAGAGGTTGTTTATGAAGCGTAAATTTCTCTGGCTCCCGCTCCCCAATTATGAGGATTTGCAGCTTTTGTATGATTTATATCTCTGTAAACTGAGTATATTTGGGCTTTGGACTGATGCTTGTATGATAAAAACCATCTATTTGAGGCGTCACCTTGTGATCTGAGAAATTGTGATGAGCATTTTCTACATTTCACAAACCAAGTGATTAATCACTAATGAAAATAAAAGTTGTTTTCCTAGATAAGATATATTTACTTGCTCTTTGTACTCCTCCCGTCACAATCAATACAGCCACTAGGGGTAGCTGCCTAACAATAAATGTAGATACAGGTCATAATAAGTTGCCTGCACAGACAGACTATACAAGGACATGTCAGTGGGACTGAGCAATACAACCAACAACTGTTGTGTTGTTCTTGTTAGTGTGTAAAGTCAGTCAGGAGTCTACATGCCTGAAGTCAAGGACTCAGCAGTGAGGTTCTGGAAGTGAAAATCCCATTCATATTCTGAATACAGAATTCACATTATTAGTCATAATGTCAACAACATATATGCTCTTGTAGAGGCCACAAGTCCATGTGATATCAACCATTTTTAAAGAAAAATATCTATTTGCTGTTGCCTGGAGAGATACTACACTACCCAAAGTCCTAAAGTGCAATAGCCACATTTGTGATGGAGCTCGCTGTTACCATGGAAATGTTTATCGACCCCGCAAACAGTTCTGCTAATCTGGTAGCGAACACGAGTCGTACTAATAGTGCCATTATGCTGCAGTTTATATGATTTCCTTACATATAAAATACAAACTACATTATATTACAACACTGTTATTAACAATATAAACACTATAATAATGACAAAGTTACATCTCAGAACAAGTACGATCTTTCTCAGTGGTTTGTGGGATGAACAGTTCTTTCATTCTTAAAATAAGTATGTATACAGTCTTGTATGTTTGCCTTTTTATTGGTTTTCAATTTTTTTTTTTTTTTTGCTCTGAATCATTATGATTATGATTCATGTCCTAGTTGGTTGGCCTGT
Organism: Lutjanus erythropterus; assembly: GCF_056507025.1. Lineage (NCBI taxonomy): Eukaryota > Metazoa > Chordata > Actinopteri > Lutjaniformes > Lutjanidae > Lutjanus > Lutjanus erythropterus. The sequence continues at coordinate 39,912,063 of NC_139321.1, read as the reverse complement.
TTCCAGATTTAAATCTCTTTATAAAAGGATTTTCTGAAACATCAGTGGAGCGGACGAATGAGCGGGAAATTCACCTCTGGAACCAGAGTCACTGAAAAAATGGGTGGTCACTGTTGAGCTCTATAAAAATTGTTTCATTTATTAGTGGGTATCAAATAATGCCTTCAACAAGCTATGTCGGTGTGGTACTGTGTACCCAGATCAATCCCGTCTGGCAAGGGGCCGGAGGAGAGGTTGTTGGCAGCCCTCTTTGTTGCAAGTGAAATGCTGTTGGGTCTTGTTTTGGCAATGTGTATCGGGATTAACTTGATACAAAAAGTGACCCTAGTTTTTGTACGCTACTCTCAAATCTGTGGCAAATTGCATGATACATAGTTGGAGTTTTGCCCACATCTCTAATACCAACCAACTAAACTCAGAATAGTTCAAATGAACATCAGTCTTTACCCGCTGCCATGTTCTCACTAGTGCCTGACTGGTACTACACATGTGCAGATCTCAACAGACATGAGAAGGAAGCGACACTCACTCTTTAGCTACTTCCATCATCAGCTCTGTAAAAAATAGTGTGTTTAATCCGTTTTTCCCACTTGCCTGAGTGAGCGAGTGATGCTAGATTTACTAGCCTGAAATGATACTTGCTTGCCACGAGCAAAGGGGCAATCCTTACTGCTGACCACTGTGGGAATCCACAGAAAACCAAGTAATATACTGAACAATAATGTGCAATATTACACGTTATAACAAGCTACAAAATAGGGCTGGGCAATGTGACATTTTCTCTAATATAACATAGCGTTGTCCTGAAACTAGAGTTTCTACATTTGATACAGTACAATACAACAATAACAAGATTCAATACCATTTTCAATACTACAGAGAGGGCATAAAATTTTAGATTTTTAGATAAATATAACAAGGCTCTAACATGACGATGGATATTTAACCAGAGCAAATAAGCTGAGTGACAAGAAGAAGAGAAGAAGGAATGATAAAGTGCAGCTGGTACCACAGTATTGATACTGTGAAAACTGAGTATTAAAAGCATTTGAAATATTCAGTACTCGATACTTAGTGATATGACAAGACAAATATCACAGCTCGCAAATTCTCAAATAATGCAAATATATGAAAATCTTTTCGAACACACATTGCTGTAAACAAAATGTGTATATAAAGTAATTAAATTTATCTTAACCTTAACCTTAACCTTAACATTACAGCAGTAAAATGCAACATACACTTTAATGCAGCAGTTATATGCATCCAAAACAACATTTATAACAGAAAAACACTGACAGTATGGGCTTTGCAGTATGGACAGCTTTAAATATCACTATATTCATCACCAAATACCTAAATATCAATGTTGCAACAATATTATAAGGGTGGCTATTGGTGCCTCCACAAGATATTAAAACAATGAGATTTTTGATAAATAATCATGAGTAATGGGTATCATGACTAAGTGGGTAAAAGCAAATAAGAGAACAGCTGGAACAGTCTGGTATATTCAAAAAATCTAATTTGAGCATCACTTTACTGTAATTTAGCATCTAAAACCAGGGAAAGACAACAGGCATCTCATGACATAACCATCACTAAAATCTAAGATAATATCCGGTCTAATATGAAGATATCAATATAATATAGATAAACTGTCCAGCCCTACTACAAAATATAGAATACAGTACATATCATTATGAATATGCTACAATTAATGGTGTACAAAAGTTACTTACATGCTGTTAACTTTCCCTTTCAGATAGCAGAGAGAGGTGCTTTAGGCATCTGGAGCCAATGTGGGCCTGGAAAACTGTGTTGTGTATCTTTTTCCTTGTTGCCTAATTTTAGCATGCATCATGAGGTTTCCCTGAATTAGCAGAGGGTTTTATAAGATTTGGGCTCATATTGAATCTGCAGGGTAGATCACCACTAAATCACCACAATCAGTTGCAGATCCAAGCATTCACCATGTCAGACGGATTTGGAGACCATGACGCCAGCAGATACAGACAAGTATAGGAGCCAGAGGGCCGATCAGACAAGCGCATTCACACAGCCTGACACAAGTGAACTACGACTGGTGAAATTTATTAAGTGAATCAAACGGAAAGATTCATGGACCCTCATTGGGCTGCACATACAAAAAAAGCATTTACTCACTAACCCACACACCTACAAACACATCAGCACAGACGTCTGATGTCAGCATGTGTTTACAGGAGGCTGGCTGCAAACACCCCAGTTTTTCTTTCTGGCAGGAGTTGAGACAGACTGCTCTGAGGAAGCAGCTGAAGTTTTAAGTCAATTGAGTCGAGCAGGAACCGTAGCGGAGTCACTGCCCAGGCCAGAGACAATGAACAAGAGAGTATTATGAAACAGGGATCATCACAGGTAATGACGGTTAATAGACCATAATTGACATGGTATTATACAGTGGAATCAGCACTGGACCGCAACAATCCAATCCCAGAGTCAGACCACGGCTTCTGAGGGGAATATTTATAGGCTGATTTGATGACAGCAGACTATTTAGGCTCAATCTGCTGTGATAGATGACCATGTTTCATGGACTAAAACTGGTAATGGCAAACATCTTGAACGACCACCCTGAAGAACAAGAGTAATGACCTCTGTCAGAATAAAAGACCAAATATTCATTCAAAAAGTGTTCAACTGCAAATTTATCACATAGTTCAACAGAAAGAAAACATGAGCAAAATTATGAATGCGACAGAATGTTGCAAGACCTTTGAACGGAATTACTGCAAGTTTAAAATTCACATGTGCCAACCACACGTTGCATGTAGCAGCAGTGAATTGTGTTGATTTGTAACCATGGAGAGCACAATAAAGGGGAAAGGAAGACATAAATAAGTGTGCTGTTCCAGTGCCTGAGCCAAATCAGTTAAACAGAAGTGCATGGAACCTTACACTGTTTGTAGAGACAACATTTTAATAGAACATTACCAGATTAACAAGACTGTTTGTCAGAGTTTACAATGTAAACACGTTTTACAACAGCTTACACTACTGACGTCTATGTTCTAAGACACTGTGAAGAATGTGACTAAGGTGGGATACAGCACGGCTCCCTGTCAAACTCACACTTACTGCCTTTCATGTATTTATAACACAAACAAACACACTTTCTGCTGTTGCCTTCCCATTTTAGTCAGAAAAGCAAAAATGTTCCAGGCACACGCTGGATCCTGTGAGAGTCATCTGGCGTGGGAAACCTTACACAACCTCTGATTACTCATGTGTTTCTCCTACTCAGCAAGACACACTGATCACAAGCTACAGTATATTTACATGTTAGGCTTCAGCTGTGTGTTGACACTCTCTGGAAGCAGCTTACACTGTATTCAATCATTATTTTTTTTTAAAAAAGCAGGTAGTTTTATATTGAAGGGGACTTGTGGCACCAAGTTGGTGACATACAGATTGACAGGTGTCTGTATTAAATCCATGACCCTCAGGACAGTCTTACGGACAACCAAATCATTTTGGAAGAGGCATCATCAGAAAATAGTCTAAATTGTAAAAGCCATCTTTCGGCATGTGGTCAGGTTTATGCAAACTCAAGCATTTTGCTTTAGCGTGCTGCGACTGCTATCAGCGACTGGCTTATGTAATTTAGGTAGTCTTGGTAGAATGAGTAGGATTTGTCCGAGCTGTTCATAAACACATCAGATAGATGGTTGGTTGTTGAGTTGGCAGACATGGATCGTAAAGCTGCATTTTTTTGTTAATAGGAAAAAAGGGTAGGGGTTAAATAAAAATGGAGGATGGCTGATGGCAAGAATATTTTTTTCTTCCATTGTTTACACAGCACAGGAAATGTGGGGAGAGAGGACACTGAAGTGGCGTGCTGAAAAAAATTTGAGACCAGCTAAACTTTGAAACTTTGTAGCGCCTCAAACCCGACATCAGCTTCTGGCTTCATGTCCCTGGCTTCCAATGAAAACGACTTGAAGCCTCATTCTTTGTCAGTGGTAGTCTGTACGTATTTTAACCAAGACAGTTTTAATTTGTTTTTCTGTCGAGTTTGAATTAACTGAGCTAACAAGGCGTTTTAGTTTGGTAAAAGAGAGAAACCTGGATTCAGAATGTGTACAGTTGTGTTTTTCTGCTTAATTAGGAAAATATGTAAAAACTGTCTTTTCTTGACGCTTCATGAGTTTATTGTGTTTACTGGATATAGTGAACCTACATACCATAAGTAATGTAGAGAACTTTCTGCCTGCACACAGGATAGGAGGTGGTGTGGGGAATATATCGGCAATAACTTGTGTACTAAGAAAATTACCATTTGCAGAACAGAAGTGTTTCCTCTACCCTGGTCCTCAGAGCTCACTGCCCTACATGATGTTTCCCTGCTCCAACACACCTGATTCACATGATCAACTTGTTATCAGGCTTCAGGCTATCAGGCAGAGGCTTCATGACGAGCTGATCATCTGAATCAGGTGTGTTGGAGCGGGAAAACATCTAAAACATGCACGGCAGTGAGCTCTGAGGACCAGGACAGGTGAAACACAGCAAACAAACATTTAAAATTCAACCCAAAGCAGTAAAGAACTCACCAGCAAACTCACTGTCATGACACAAGAATTTGAAATAATTACAAATTATGGTGGGTCACATGCAAAATTAGAAACAGTAAAATAAAAGTACCCCAGGGACTACTGATCTGTCAGCTGCACCAGCCTGCAGGAACACATTTCCCCGTTACAGAGCTGTTTTCAATGTCACACCTTTGTCTCTGGAGACTGGTCCACTGTCCGTCAAGACATTTGCTTTTTGTATTCACACTGTAAATCTGGAGACCACCTGGAAGTCTGCTCCATACATGAATTAATTCTCTAACTTCCAAAAAATATGAGAAACATGTCACTATTTTAGCTCAAAAGCACATCAGATATAGTGTATAGAGTGAATATATGCACAAAATACAAATTGAAACAACAAGTAAATAGATGACTGAAAAATAATGATAGACAGAATATTTTATATAAAAGAACAAGCACAGCAAATACCAAGGTGGGTCTATGGTTACAATTTTGACAATGTTGTTATTGATATGTTTCCATGATTTTAAGGCTTTTCCTCATGGTGCAACTGATAATTCTGCAGCGATATCCTCCAGTGCACCTGCATCTGGACACAGAAGATGTGTTCCCTTTGAGCTGTTTTGTCTTATGTCGCTTTGAAACCTAAATATCAAAGTGCTGGTTGCTAGAATGTGTTTACAGCCAACAGATGCAGCTCATCTGTATGCAGCACAGTATGACACCACTTTGTAGGTGTCACAGCTTTATCTGCATCCGCATATATGTTGTTATTTATTTATAGTTATTTATAACAATTACAAATATTGGTGAAAGTTTACTGTGGACAATAAACTTTATTGTTACACTGTAAAATATCCTGACTCCATTACATATCTCAAATCTGTGTTTGATAACCAGATTGGAAGGATCATTGCAAAAACATGTGATTATTATGTATACTGTTCAATCTGCAGTTGGTAATATTTTTAAAAATCCGATCAGATTTTAATGGGGATGTTGCTTTATTGGAGACATTAAGTATTTACAACTTAAATCTAACCAGGTCAATTAACTTGGTGACTTAGTTTCACACTATTACTGAAATATGTACAGGATAATGCCCAGTGAGGTGTCCATTATTAGGAATTAATGGATGATCTGGATTAATTCCTGATCCTGCATACATACTTGCTTATACGAGGTCAAAGAAAAAAGTAAGATCCTTAATCTATATTTTCATGCATTCTGCAATCAAAACCTCAAATTTTTCACAAGCCATAAGGAGATGAGATACAGTGTTAACTCCCAGGCCATTTTCTCTTTCAATTTCTTTTCAATTTCTCTTTCCTCCACTATGTTCTACTCACTAAAGGTATGGTTACTCATTTCAGTGCATTAACAGTTTCACTGGAACTACTTAGTAGGTATCCATTACCAGGAATTAATGGACCCCCTGCAGCCAATGAGCACAGAGTATTTATACATAGCGGTTCAAAAACAGTGGGAATACATACAGCCAGGGTGAGTGTGGATGAGCAGAAGGAAAATACAGAGTGAAACAAAGCTGAATGAACATGATTTATGGAGGGGAAATTAAACAAGAGTTAGCTTATGCTATTATACTAACCTTTATTCAACTACAACTCAACTTGAATATATTTTTTTTCAGTTGCTTCCCCAGTTATTGTTAATGATCAATAATAACTGTGGGGTCAGGGCTAGCACTAGTTAGCTGTGTCTTGCTAACATTAGCTATCAGATGTAACTAGCTAGCTAGCAATTAATGTAGATTAGCTAGATAGTTAGCTTGCGCTTGCTAACATTGCTAACATTAGCTAACTTAAGATGTGTATAATGTATATGGACTATGGAGACTACCAGCAATATCTTTTAACCTTTTTCAAAATTTGTGTTTCTTTCCTACATATAATAAGTATTCATATTATTAAAACATGAACATTATTATGACGGTATTTGTGTAAAACATGTGTAAAATGGCTCACCTACACTGTGCTCCACTGTACTTAATACCCCACAATGTAGATGATACTAATTGTCATAGTGGCATTATTCTCACAGCTGGGAAACAACACACACACACACACACACATATGCAGGAGCTCCACTTCAGCCTTGTGAAGATGCAGCCTATTTTCACTGACAAACTCAAACATAAACTGTTCATTTACAGCCCCGTCACTGGCATATTCTGCTAGAATGACAACGTCACAGCTCAACTTTGCCTCTGCTCAGCACACATTCACCATAACTCTGTCTCCATAGACAGTAATTAGTTTGCCCCTCTCCGTCTGTCATGCTCGCTAAAGTTACACACTTTGAATGAAGTAGTCTGCAGTGTTTGTTAGCTAACCTTTATCATCCTGACTGAATCTGAAATACTCCGAAACAGGGGCAAAGGCAGTTTTCTCCTTTTTAATTAATTAATTAGTCCTGTAACTTTATCCCAAAGACAAGACACATGTTTCTTCTTCTTATGAAAGCTAGGTTTGTCTGTTCAGTTGTACTGCCAAGCAGACACTGGCCCCTGGTGGTGTGAGATGCACACTACAATACAGAATATCCCCATCAGGTAGATAGAATGAGAAGTTGAAAATCACACTGTCAAGATTTAACAGCCTGGTAATGCCTTTATACCACCCTAGCCTACCAAGTAACATAGAGGAAACAGGAGACGAGAAAGCAGACGGAGGTTCCAAAAGGAGCGGGACTTATGAAGGGTCAATTAAGACAACCTCTTTTCTTACTTACAGTATATAGGCAGGAATAATACGATTTTTCTTTTCATTGAACATAAAGTGACTTGTATTCAAGGCCCAAACACCACATGAGGCCTGGCAGCCTTAAAGATGAAAGCTGCCTTGGTGTTGTAACCTTGAGGAAATGTACTCTATGTGTGCTGGTTAGCCTGTGTCTGCAATGCTGTTAGTCCTCATTGCTGATACAATCCATGTCCTGCTCTTGAGACAGTGATACTGATGCTCTCATAACACAGATTGAGATAACGTTAACTTTCTATATCCAGTTTAATACCAGCCACTTCTCCTTATCAGCCCTTGCAAACAAGCATGGCTGCAAGCAAACCAGTCTGTCACCTGCTCATGATTACAAGAAAATGTGCACACCATGCACAAAGTTACACACATACACACAACCATGCAGAAGCTGTCATATTCAACTAAACCCTCTGAGACAGTAATTCCCAAAGACAAGTGAGGAACTCGGAGTGCGAGAAGTTTTCCAGACTCAGCTCAACTTTTGCGCCTCACTTCAACAAAGCAATGAATCAAGCACATCTTCAAGCACAGGAGAGCCATGTGACGTTAATATTAACAATGCATCAATGACACACAAGTTCAAATGTCAAATTACAACTCTGCTTCCTTTTGATCCTTTCTTACTTTGTCTCTTGCTGTCCTCAGTAAAAGAATGCAGCACAGTGAACGAGCTACTGCTAATTTGCTAGTGACACATCATCCAAGTATGCTGTGAATCCACTCCTATGCATAAAAAGAGAATTCTTACTCAACATCAATCAAACTTTAAATACATTTGTCAATGGATGTCAAGCAGAGGTAAACACATGATGTCAACAGGTAACCATGCAAGCAACGCTGTCAAAAAAAACCTTTTAGCCACTGTCACAGTCCCTGAAAATGTAGCATTTTTTTATTTTAGTTTACTTTATTGACCTTACAGCATTATGACAGGTTTATAAAGACACTTGTCATAAAAAATACTGAATTATTTTACAATGAAACAATACTAATAAACCAGAAAATTTAAACTGCGCTAAAATAGACTGAAATTTAAAAGTTAAGATCTTTATCACACATAAAAAATCTGTTATCTAAAATCTGCTGCCATTTTGGATTCTGCATATTTAGGGGATTGGGGAACTTCTATATCTCTCAGTTCGACACCTTGAGATGGTCAGTTTGTTTGAGTTTCGTGTCTGATGGCCTATGAGCTCCTGTCACTGAGGGTGGACTTCGGCAGCTTTCTGGCAAAGTCATGACACAGTCGGCCTTTGCAACCTTTGCCAACTACATCCTCAGAGTGTACAGTGAGTAGCGTTTTAGCAAATTACCTCCATCTTAAAAAGTGAAATTGAGACCAGTATTAAAACACTGGCAGCCTCTGCAGACATCCACATCTCATTTGGGCACCAGAGCTTAAAAGATAAAATGTGATTCTTCTGGTGCAAAAAGACTAACAGCTCTCAGTGTCTTTTGAGGTTTGTCAATTTGTAAAGACTGGTTCTACCTTGGTAGCTATCGCTTTCATATGTGATTATAAAAGGCCATGGTGACAAACAGGGTCACCAGGTCTGTGTGACAAAAATCACCCAACCAGCCTAATACCAGAACTCAAAATATGTCCTGCAACACCATATACACTGTCTTTAAAGTCCAACAGAAATGCTATAATTGCATAATGTATTGTAATATACATAAATGAACACCATAAATGTTTACATACAGTAGATACAGGAGATACAGTATATCATCAGGTGTAAAATATAGCTCTGTGAACAAGAATCCCAGTGATACTCAACTTGCAACAGGGTTCTGGGTGGTCCTCTAACTCTTTTATTGATCCAGAATGAAGATGAACTGATTCACACTGTATTTCCCACGAAGGAGGGACAGATATGTTTTGTATGATGGAAAAGATATGGCTGTTACAGAGAACCCTCATGTTTGTGCGGTGGCCTTCAGGCTGTGCAAAGTGCAGTGGGATCAGATGGCGAGCTACGCAGGCGAAGACAGCAACAGTTACACAGAAACAAGGATCATTCTGATCCCATGAATGTGTATTTCATACTAAATGAGCTTAAATATGCTATTAATTTTGTCCTGAGCAGAGGAGTTCATGATTAGGGTGTATGTTTATAAATTTTTCCAACATTTCAGTGATTGCATGATGGAAAACGTTCCAGCTATCTTATGTAGTTCAAACACTTTCAAATGTTACTAAAGCATTTACAGCTAAAATGTAGTTGCTAATATGTTAACAAGAATTTCAAAGAAAGATAACTTTTAATGTTTATTCTTTTTATTTGATAAATACGTATATGTAATGATGCAAATGAATTCACTGATGCTTTGTCTTTTTGCTTTCTCTACCCTTTTTTCTCCTCTCTTCCTTCTTGCCTGAGCATGGCATGTTGTTTGTCCACATGTGAACGTGCTGATATGGAGTCACTTCGCAAGGATTTGGATATAAATAAATTATTTCAACTTAAATATGGATTGCTGAGTATAGATTTATAGATATTTTTCCTGTGTTTGCATGAAAAATAGGACTACCCAACCAGCAGACAATAAAAAAATCCTTAAAGTGGATTAAAAAAAAGTTTTGTGGGAAAACTGGAAACCTGGCAATCCTGGTGACAAATGTTACAAATTAAAGCAATTGACTGTGAATCAAATTCTCAAAAATCTAAGAAGCTGACAATCTGCTCTCAATTATGAATCAGTTGCAAAAGATTAACAGCTTTGTAACTGTAAACTATAATTTAGTTTATCTGTTTAATAATTCTAAAAAGAAAGTGACTGCAAGTGAAGTGATGCCAAGTGACAAGTGAAGTGATGTTTCTTTTTATAGGAGGGAACTGTTGAAATGATTCAGTTTCAATACCCATAAACTATGTTACGCAATGCATAAAATATGCAGGCAAAATGTTCATTTTAAGCACCAGAGTTCCTTTGGAGCTCCAGTGAGGACCAAACTTTTGTTCTTTGTTATGTTTCAATGGTTCTCAATGGATTTCATAACAGCCTTTGACCCTTGTTGGATTTCTAGGTTTGGCTTGGGAAGCGGTTCTTGTTCTCCACTTCCCTTCACATGAAAGATGAAAAGTTTAATGGCCTTACGCCAACGTTCACATAAACTCATCATTTGAGGAAGCTTGAAACTAAACAAGGTCGACTTTCAAATGTCTGCAGAATGAAGCATAGCTGTTTCATGTCAAGCTGTATATTTTTGTCTACACACTCTCCTGTTGAACATCCTGACCACATAATACAGTATTTAGTACGATCGTGAGTTCACAGATGAGAGATCTGACCTGAGAAAAGATTTCCAACACCTGAAGAGAAAAGATTGATCCATGTATAGCTCCTAGACAACAGGAAAGTGATCAATACTGTGTAATATTAACAAGATAAAGAGAAGGTGTGCGCCTGCAGAAGACTTTTTTGATGTGTTCTGACTTTCACATTTATATTGAAGGGATAGTTCACCCAAAAATGAAGATTCAGTCATTATCTACTCATCCTCATGCCGACTGAAGGTTGGGTTATTTTGTTCGTTTTGTAGGAGAATCTCCCAAAGAATGAAGTGAATGGTGACCAGTCTTCAAATGTATAAACAACTGGGAAAAAACATAAAATGCCTCCATACTGCTCATCTGGTATAATCCAAGTCTCCTAAAGCCCCAACATGCCATTTGCACACTGTCATACTGCACACACCCAGTTCAGACAGTGTGCATGTGAATGTGGCTCCAAGCTAAGGATCTACAGTGAAGACTTGGGCTAAAACTACATAAAACACAACCAAACACAATCTTCAATCGGCAATGAAAGTGAGTAGATAATGACTGAATTTTCCTTTTTGGATGAACTATGCCTTTAAAGCTATTAAGCTATTAGTTGATTTTGGAGGCCCCTGTGGACAAAAGCAGAAGTGTTTCTGCCATAACAACCACAAAATACACAAAAACAATACAGTTTAACATTTAACAGTTAACTCCTTGTGGTAGCTTTAACAGCAGCTTTACAGTACATTTTATTTCATGCAATTGGTTTTCCACATTTTAAAGACAAACAACACATCATAAACTCATTCTAAAAAATTATTTTGCTCATTTTCAACCAATAATAGTTTGTCATTCAAGATTCTTTACATTTTCAAATGGTTAAGAACAATCAAGCAGTTAAACTTCAAAAAGACTTTTCATTTCTGACATTTAGATATCAAATAAACTTGAAAGGGGAAATTTTATGGTAAGTATAAACTTGATTGCTTGTACGACAAAATAACATTTTATTCACCAGGATTTTATGGTTCTAGCTGCTGTCACATTCTGGAAACATTCATCTCTCCCAAGAAAAACACTGCCATCCTTCTGAGGTGATTAACAGCTCTGACCCAGTTCATCCTCTGGGCTCCTCTGGTCCAACCCATGTGTTCACAGACAGGTTTCTTCTATTGCCAATAAGACCTTTATTACTGCCAGCATGGTTATTTATATTTTCTGATAAACTATAGTTAGAAATGTCTTGCCCTGTTTTAATCTTTTCAATAAATCCCCAAATGTAAGTCTTTTTTATTACTTTAAAAAAGTGAATCAAACACTAGTGCAGGAATATCAACCAAGAGAGTTTATTCATAAGATGTTGCTGAAATTATTCCAACAAATTCAAAGTTTTCTTTACAATTGTGTCTATCACATTGTGGCAGTGATTATTACTCAATGGGGCTAAAACAGCTTAGCAAGTGTGCCATGCACTCCCACACTGCAGCCATTCACATGCCAGACAGAGCCATCTACTCAGGCCTGCCCAGGGCTATTGTACATTCAGTTGTGAATTACAATAGGTGCCAAAGCAGAGCAGAAGATGTTTAAATCACCAAAGGTTTGAACATAAAAATTTGCTGAAAAACACTAATCTGAAACTATGACCATGTAGCACACAGTGATCTTTGCATTCAAAGCATAAATCTGGCATTCAGGCGGAGAAGCTTGCTTCCAAACTTGTTTTCCTAAGAGCTTAAACGGTCTGAATTCCAACGCCCGGATCCCTTCTTTATGCCTCCCGTTCCCCTCAACTCTTGATAAGCCCCTCTGATTAAACAAGCCAAATTTCCTGCGACTAAAATGGCCCAGCCCTAAGCTAAATGTTAGTATTCCAGCCAGTCCGTCCCATTTCCACCCTGATTAGATGATGGAACAATGTTTGGGTTGTGGATTAACCCCACTCCTGGCCCCCCATTGGCGCTACTCACTTCCACCCCCATCCCCCCCTACGTTTTTCTCCCCTCCAATTCTCTTCCCAGCTTGGCAAGGCCCTGAGCCCACATGAGGGGAAAGGAAAGAGTATTTGGCCTGCTTGGCAGTTGTCAGGGATAAAGGAGAGGGAAGGGTACCTGTGCTAAAAAGGATGAAGGAAACACTGAGTAGGATCACATGTGAGATAAGATGCGAGGTGAGAGGAAGGTTGATTACCTCATCCTGTCTCAGCTCCAAGGTGATGCTGACAGTTGTGACTTGCCTGCCAACTCATTTACCATTTCATAAATCCACATGTGAGTGTGTGCATAATAGGGGTGTCACGGTTACCGGTGTAGTGGTAAACCCGAGTAAAAATGTTGACTACCATTTTAATTTTAAAAATATATATTACCGTGGTGGATTACCGCCTTTCCAGCGTCTCATCTGAGTCTGCTGAAGTTGCTGCGCAGTCGCACTTTGTAGCCTACAATCCCTAACAAACTTCAGATGAGACGGTGAAATGAAGACATGGCATTATTGAGCGCTAGTTGAAGGCACAATAATGCCATAAACTTCGTTTGTTTTAACCATTTTAGTTGACAGTCACTACGTGTGTATTATTATATAACAGGGTTCCTAACTGGCGGACTGCAGTTGGAGTCCGGACCCACACGCTGTCCTATTCGGACCCGGATTTATAACCAATAAATTATTAAGAGATTTTAAATTTTGACGGGACGCTTCTATTTTAACTGGCACAACTTTTCTAGTCTTTCCGGCGCTGGTTTAGCTGATCAGGAAACGCACAGACCAACTGCAGAGAAGCTGCGTGTGGAGGAGAATGTTGTTAATGACAGAGTTTATTACAACAGAAACTAACGTGATGGTTAATGACATCGACACCAACCAGATGCACTTATAAAATTAAACAACTGTATAAGGAGGCCTAAACGTAAAACAGGAGAGTCTGTGTTTCTCTGTGAGAAACTTTCAGATCTTCTCACAGCAGAGTGAACAGGTGAGGGAGGAGAGGAGGGCAGACTGATCACTAATCAATCACTGATACCGTCGTCATCTTGGACTTATTAAAAAAATAAAAATGCCAGAACTGGTGACAAACCAAACCTGAGTGTCCACACAAATAAAGTCTTTGTGTGCAGAGTTTAACATCGTGCTGTTTACAGACAGTCTGCTGTCTGTAGTTTGACAGAGAGACAGAGGGTCGTGTTTAGAAGGGAACCCTAGACCCGCGAAAGATCGCGCAAGTTTGATTATTTTAGTAGAAATAACGAACACAGATCTCGTTGTGCAAATAAAGAGTTACCTTCTAGACACGACCGAAAAAGGTGCGCAGCTCCAAAAATAGAAAATCATGTCGTGGTGTCGATGTTTTTAATGTGGCGGGCCGCCATAAATAAAACACTATTCACTGAACCACAGAGAGTCACTGAAACACTGATCACTGACCTGCTCTGATGGAAAAAATACTCAGATTCTTTACTTAGGTATTTCTTACATTGTGGTATTAGTGTTTTTACTTAATTACAATTTAAATATTTTGCATGTTATTGTAGGGCTATCAATTCCTTCTGAACATATTCAAGGATTTATTTGTCATATGCTTGTAATACTAATGCAAGACATGTAGTGAAATGCAGTTGATCGCTCAGCTTATAGTGTGCAGGGATGTATGTGTGAATAAATGAGGTGTGTGCGGTGGGGGGGATATATACATGGAATATGTGTAAGGAGAAGGGAAGGGTGCATGATAGGGCTTACGTAGAGGAAGGGGGCCTGTCTTCAGATAGGCCTGTTAACTGTTGCTGATCAGGCCTAACACAACTGTGTCATCAACAAACTTGACAATGGAGGTATTGCTGTCGTTTGCTGAACAGTCATGTATTCAACACACTTTTTAAAAAATACCACGGTAATACCGAAAACCGTGACAATTTTGGTCACAATGACCGTGAGGTTAAAATTTCATACCGTGACACACCTAGTGCATAAACGGGGGTGGGGTTGGAATATTTGCTGTCAATTTCATTATTGAGCCATTTTTGTAATAACAGATCCCAAGATTTATGTGTTTAAACCAGGCATGACATTAGGAATGCCATGACAGTTTTCATGTTTGAAAAATAAATGTATAAAAGTAATCATATTACAACCGACATTGACACAGCTTACTTTTGAACTCATGAACATTTTATTCCAGATTAGCTCTTGGTTGATCTAGAATGATGGAAAGATTATTCTTGGCCAATAGAATATCCAAGGTTTGAAATATGTCATTTTTTATGGCCCCATTCAGACAGAGAGTTGCCCTGAGTAAACACAAAACACAGCCCTCTCATTCATTTGAGGGAAGCCTGTTTGGTAGTGCAAGTGGCAGCACCAAGGCAGGGTCGTCCCACGAAAAAGTTGAACACGTAACACAAAATGATATAATTCGGCAAGATACTGTGTTGGCCAGTCATATACTAGAATGGTAGAACTTTGGGATAAAACACGGCTGTAGACTGACCTTATTCACCAAATTCAAATCTGGGGTGAGGTAAAGTCGCTGGTGGAAAGTTGGTGTGATTGAAACATTAGAACAAAATACTGTGTCACAAATTCCTCAAAAGTACTTCATCAAGAGAAAGCTTAATTCATGAATGTGAGATTTTTTTCACTCTATACCTAGGTTTCTCTCATATACAGAAATGCAATGTGACCAGGTTGCTGTGAATGGATGTGCTGTGTGCAGTTACCTGACATCTGATATCTGTAAACTGATGTTCAAATAGTTCCTGACTGTACTGTAGAGGTGCTGAGGGAAAAAAACAGATTCACTGGTTTACAACCATCACTGTGGAGGCATGTTGTGTGGAGCATTTGAGTCCAAAACAAATTTCCCTATGGGGACAATAAAGTATATTGTATCGTATCATATCGTAAGTTAAAAAAAACTTTCAACAGCTCATGTTAATAATTTGTGCCTTTTAATCCAGGAATATCCCAAATAAATCTTGTCAGTGAGTTAAATGTATTAAATGATCAAAGACCTAGGGATGGGCAATATTATATTGTATCATGATATAAGACTTGATATCATTATAGATTTTGGATATAGTTATATCATGATATGGCATATGTGTAGTCTTTCCCTCTTTTTAAAAGGCTGTATTACAATGACATGATGTAGTTTTTTGAATTCACAGACTGTTCTATATGTTCTATTATTTGCCTTTACCTACTTAGTCATAATAGTCAGTAATGATCAAAAAATCTCATTAGGTTAATATTTTGAGAAAGCACCAATTGTCATCCGTACAATATTGTCGCAATATCCAGGTGTTTGGTCAAAAACACTGTGATTTTTACTTATTTTATCACCTCAGCCACTTCCACCCTTTGGAGTACAGAACATGTGGTCAGTCACAGCCTACTTGATCAATAATTATTGATGTCAACTGATGAAACTTCACTATGGTTCTAGGTTTTTTAGCTATATCACCCAGTGGTTTGACTATTTGGTATACTATACATCTGACTCAGGCCTTTAAAGTTTTGATAAACCCTCTGGTCTCTCTGGAGAAATAAGGTACCAGCAGGTAAAAAGCTGTTGAGAATTAGGCTGGGTAGAAGAAAAATTGTCAGATGACCAGGGAGACCATTGGCGTGGGACAGCGACACACAGGGCCTTCATTGTGTTGGCCCACACTGGTTTTAAGTGATGTGTGTGAGGGAGAGTAAATCTCCAAACCCCTCTACTCAGTACACACTCCAGGGTCCTCTGAACTCCCATCAGTGGCACAAATGCTGCCTCTTCAATTTAGCTATTACCCTCGGCGTGCAGTTACAAATCCCCATTCTACTAACCCAGCTCACTTCACACGCATTTTTAATGAAACTAGATACAGGAAGTAAAAAGTGTCAATGAATACACAAATGTGCACAATGAAATGGAAGATAAAATATGATATAAGGGGAGCACAAGTGTGAATGCTTCACTGGGTGAACAGGTAGGCCTTCAGTTGATTAAACACACAAGGAAAAGTGGTGGACAACTACTGTCATATTGCATGAATCAAAGACATGACCTCACAGTTACAAAATTGCCCTTTCAACAGCTAAGGCTCCCGCATACGTCTACATAGATTAAAAACATAGCCGTATCTTACCTCACCATACATCCCATACCTACCAGGATTTTAGTGACAACCCCCCACAGCTCTGCAAGATCAGAAACAAAGGGCCTCCGTGTTGACACCAGCTCTCTGAGCTAAGCTTCCTAAGCAGTGGGGCTTTTCCAGGGGCCTCCACTAGTCTCCAATATCCTGCCTGTTACAGTCTCCATGAGGCTGAGGGCAACATCCAGCCAGCAGCCACACTGAGAGCCACAGTCAGAGAGGCAGACAGACGCCCCAGCCGTGACCTGCTGGGATGGACATCTTGACGCCAGTGTTAGATCTGCCAGATTTTAAAAGGTGCTTTTACTGAGGATGGGGGCCCATTTAAACTTCTTCCCAGAAATATAGCTGCAACATCAATAGAAAATATGGCAGCATTTGTTTTCTTATTACTTTTGTATTATTCAAAATATGAAATGAAATGGAAAAAAAAATTAACTGTGTCAAGTCTGTGGTTACAAAAGAAGTGCGCGGGTAATCCACTAAATTATCAAACTTTGCTACCCTCGCTAGTCGGCACAAAAAATACCAGTCTGTTAAACTGTGTATTTGTATTTTATTAAATGTGCAGCTCCACCAAATTATCACCTCTAACGGTACGTTCAGACTACCATCAACAAAGTTTTAATGGAAGCAGCGACATGAAGCCAAAAGCTGGCATCCAACACTTATCACTGTGGGTCAAGGATGAGGCACTGCAAATCAAAGTTGAGACATCAATTTTTTTCAGCACTCCATTGATTGTTTATGCATCACCCAATCATTATCTTTGTTTCACCACTTCCATGTCCCATCTACCCATGCTTCCTGTGCTGTGCAAACAATACAACAAAGACTTATTGCAAAAAAATGCATCGTGACATTGCCATAAGCACCAAACAATACTTCACTGGTAACACCTCTACATGTACTAATAGCTATGTTCTAATAGGATGGCCAAGATAATCAGGCAATCAGCACAGTGGGACAGACTACATCCCATAAAGCCAAACAGGGATAACCACTTGAACACAGCACAGGAATGTGGACATTAACCTGCAACGAGAGACGACTGCTGGTGCTAGCACTGCATAACGTTAACCAAACTGTGTAGCAGCTAACAGTAGCTTCAGGTAGATGACATCATATGACATTGATTAAAACTGCAGACGCTGTGATCCTGCTCGCTCTGAAGAGAAAACACATTTAGTGAGTTATTGTTATGTTCTGAAGGATAATGGGGAATGATCATAATCAAAATATGATTCGGTTATTGATGAATGTGATTAACAGCTTCAAATGACTCTTAATGAATGCAGTATATTTGCAGACAATATTCAACTTTATTTATTAATTAACTAGGCTCTATTTTAACTGTTTTGTGAGTGTTTTCTTACTTTTAGACCAGCTCACTAGTCTAAATTAAAATTTCTGTTTAATCAACAAGGAAATTACTCATCAGAAACATCCCCAGGGTTTACATTAGAACTAAATAGAGAACTCACAAGTCCTACTTGCATGGGAGTGCTAAGATGTACCTCATTTAACTAGTGAATTATCACGTCGTAAATTATGAAATAACTATAAGACACATTCCTCAGCTGACACCTCTCTGCCTTCCTACTTTATTAATGAGTACAGAAACGGCACCAAGGTCAAATCACAACTTTTGTTAGGGGGAGTACAATTTGGGATTAGTATCATCCTGAGTTTTATCATGAGACTGCTGCCTTCACCCAGTTATAGCAGCTACCAGATTAGCATCACTGACAATTGCTGCAATTATTCTATATCAGAGGATGTCCCCAGCTAATATTAATCCCACTAAAGCAGGGCTTAAGCTTCAAGTTGAGAGCTCTCACTTATTGATTTTTTCATTGAAATTAGTGATGTGTAACCTAAGTGTTATTTGCTTGGATACTGAGCAATATAAGATTTGGCACAGTGTGCCTGTGAAGTGCACCATGCTCAGTGCAGTTTCCAGGCAACAGACCTCGGATCTTAGTAAACACAAGAAGGATGATAAGAACTAGATTCATCTCCATGCTGTCATTTGAAGAGAGGGAGGTTTGTATTCCAGCC
The DNA here is from genome assembly GCF_056507025.1 of Lutjanus erythropterus. Classification (NCBI taxonomy): domain Eukaryota; kingdom Metazoa; phylum Chordata; class Actinopteri; order Lutjaniformes; family Lutjanidae; genus Lutjanus; species Lutjanus erythropterus. The sequence continues at coordinate 39,893,245 of NC_139321.1, read as the reverse complement.
AAAACAAACAAAAACCCTTCTAAAACTTTCAACGTGATAAGATTCTGTTCTTCGTTGTGTACACGTTCAGACATGTGCTCCCCTCCTCTTGTTACTGAGCTCTGTTCTCAGCAAGGCTGAACTAATCAGCAGCTTCCCTGACATACTGTGTCAACACCACAGCACAATGGGGGTTAATCAGCATGTTTACAATGGCTTCTGCTCTCACAAGTGTTAGACGTTTGAGACACTCTTTGGTCAGTGGCGTAATCATGTTGAAACATCCACTTGAAAAGGAACTCAACACTGATTCCATTACAATTTGGTTTCCATTACAACTTCGACATCAGCAGCCCACTGGCATTCCCAAAATATAAATGCACTGCAAGGTTACTTAGGTTCAACCAAATTAAAGATGAATACAAAATAAAAATATTTTTGACAAAGACAAATAGGCCATGGTCAGTTAACATTCATTTAATTTTTTTCAAAACTTGCCAAAGTTAAAAGGATATTTCCAAGACTTTAACAACATATTTCAAAAGCCAGATTGTGTTATAAATTGTTGACTTGCACTTCAATCAAATCACGTAAATCATCATTTTAGACATGGCTGGCATGACTGACTGTAAATAAAGATGGATGATGCGTCTCCACTTCCTCCCACTGTACAAAAATTAAGCCAAAATATCCTGGATAAGAGCACTGCCATCTTGTGCTGGTGACATGGAGCCAGAGTCTGCGTCGTAGTGATCAGTGGTGCAGCTGCAGTATCGAGTTCCCACCTACACAGCAGCCCGACTTCATCGATAGCAGGGCTCAGCTGTCAATCATGATGTGAAACCCCATTTTTATAGCATTAGATAACTAATTAAAACCAAAATAATCAGAAAAATGAGCACTTGATCACACATTAGCGTGTTGAGAAAGACCTAAAATGACAGAAAACATCTCTGGAAAAACATAGAGAATGCAGGATTTATGATCTATACTGCAGCCAGCCACCAGGGAGCGATTGAAATGCTTTGGCTTCACTTTTGTAGAGGTGTTATGCTGTCCATCTTTATATATGTTAATGGTTGGCATTAAATACTTCATTTAAGACACTTTAATTTAATTGTCCAGGTAAATGAAGCCCAAAAGTGTAGACTGTGTCCTTACTTGCATGTACTGTATTTGGAATACTGGCCAAATCCCATAATGCACAAAGATAAGTTAGCTAACTAACGGTGTGTAATTGCAAGTGGATTCTCTTGGATTGATGCTGTCATTGGTGGACAGGATAAGTGGACTTTTTACACAAAGCTTTAAAGCTTGGTAATAACCCCTCTATTCCATATTACAGACTCAAATTCTTAAATGTGTAAGTGGAAGGTAATGGAATCCCTGTTCCCCAGCTGTTTCCCAAGGCTAAGCCCCTCTGTCACCCCTGGGAACATCGGCGTCTGTCAGTCCAAGTTAGCAGTGAGCTTCCATTAGGAAAAGGAAGCACTGGAGCCAGGCTTTCCTTACCCCAAATGCACAGAAATCCTGCCATTGTGCCTCTCCCCAGGGGTTAAGGAATTTTAAGAGAGAATCCCAAGACTGATACAGTATCTTCTAAAGACAACACAAAAACAGGCTTCACTGTTTAAAGTCCATAAAAGTTGCAATGGTGGCGAGAGCGTGGATCACAATGTCACAAACATCCTCTCAGTCCTCAAAAATAGATGACCTAATGGTATGGACAGTCTGGTCAAATTTTCTTCCATACTGGCAAAATCTTGATTTCTTGATTCATTGATTACTTGGTTTACTTGGTCTATCATATTTCTAAAAATAGAGAAAAATGCTAATACTTTCCCAGACATTAAACTGATATATTTCAATTGCATGTTTTTTCCAACCTACAGTCAAAAACCTTAAGATGTTCATATAATTCATAGAAGGTAAAGAAAACCAAAGAAATGTAGGCTGGATGTGCATAATTATTCTATGATATTTGAGTCATCTATTTGACAAAGATGTCCGTATGTTGTTTGTTTGCGTAGGTGTGTGCTCCACATCCTACTGCAATTTATTAAAAATCACACATTTTCAGTGGGACAAATATTTTCACTGAGAGAAAGAGGTGAGCTGCATGAAGACACACTCAAGTGATTGCCAGGTTGCTGATTGTTTGAATGAATCCCTTCACTGAATGAATCCCTGGAGCAGAAGGGAAAAAAATGAATAAATGGGAGTCAACAGTACTGTACAGAGACAAAGGCTTATGTCCTGTTAATCCATGTGACAAATGTGGGGGAAAAAGCAGGACCAAAGCTCAAGGAACAGAGCACTGTGTGATTGTGAGCTAAACCCTAAAAATGTCCAAATGCGATAAAATTAAATACTTCTTTAAGCAGATTTTAAGAGGAATTTAGTTATTAGATCAAGTTCCGATTTCCACTGTAGGATCATGTAAACCAATAGCCTACGCTCTTTTACACAGTAGCACTTACTTATATTGCTCATAATGCCTGCACAAGCCTGTATACACTGTATAACAATCAGAGGTTGATTGATGACTGGTCAGGCTGGGCAGTGTGATTAACATTAATGTTAGAATTAAGCTCTAAAAAGAGAACTTATTTGAGTTACTTATTTTGCAAAGTCTGCATAGTTTCACAACAGTTATTATGCCTAGGATCTGGGAAGGTTCACTGACTGAAGCTTAAGCTTTGCTCAAATTGCATAAGGTGCTTAGTAGTTGTTTGAATAACTGATTATATTACTGAGAACATAAACAGTCTGTTGCTGAGTAAAGTGAATATTTAGTACTGATAATATTAAGAAAGATAGTTTTGGGTTTTTAGAGTGTCTCGAGCACAACAAAATGATGAGAAAATAAGGACACACAGGCAGAGGGCACAGTTGCACAATATGCCTTCAGGTTTAAACTTTCACTGAATGTGATGACCTTCACACTGTGGGGGAATGGTGCAAAAACACAACACTAATATCAGTGTGAGTATTATGTTTGAGTCCCCTGAGTTACAGTACGTCAACTCCAGGGTTGCAAATATTGTGCCTTTTCCTTTTTTCCAATAATTGAAAACGTTAACAATCAATTGATCGTTCTATCATCATCATCTGTTTCTCATTCAAAGTTTTCTTTAAACAATTCTATTGGCACACTACTCAGAAACATGATTCATGAAACATTATTTTATGAAGCACAAACAATAATCAAACAACAAGGTTCTCATCCTCAGTTGGTGGAGCATTTGTCCCACATGCTGAGGCTGGGAGTCCTCTGCAGCGGCCACAGGTTCAATTCCTGCCTACAGCCCTTTGATGCACGTCATTCCCCAACTCTCCCTCCCCTTTCCTGTCATATCTTAAGCCGTCTTATCAAATTAAGGCATATGGGGTATTAGATCAACCAGACAAAAACAAAGCTTTGATTTAATTATTCTGTTCACCACTTTGATTCAGCTGGTAAACTTAATCAACTTCCAGTTTCTACAAGAACTGACACTGAACTCAAAAGGATATATATACATATATATATACATATATATATATATATATATATATATATATATATATATATATATATATATATATATATATATATATATATATCCTTTTGAGTTATTATTATTATTATTATTATTATTATTATTATTACTATAATCTGTGAAATTTGTGCATTCTGGGCAGTTTTTGTGATCCCTCAACCGTGCACTTCAACTCAAGATTAGCGAGTTCTGAGAAAACCTCTCAACAACCCCAAAAGAGGGACCATGAACTTCTTGCCTTCAGCTCTGGGCTACATGTGAAGATTGGAAAAAAGATAGCAAAAAAATAGTAAGAGTAACAGACAACAGTATGTCTTATGGCAGCCCTGAAAACTAGCAAAGTGGCTAACTGACTTGGTGTTAGGGGTGCAGAACTGGGGTTAAGCTCCTGTTTGCAACACTCAGACTAGTTTGAGCCAGTTCATGTATACTTGGACCAATGCTGGTGGATAATTCAATGTGTCTTCAGTCCACAAACTAGGCAAGCTGCATTTAAGCTGCTCTTGGGACTCATCAGTAAAATCACCTGCTGTAGTCTCGGACAGACCACTTCAGTTTGATCATGTCTTAAAATTGAACCTGATGGATCAATGGCTGCTTTTTTACTTGCTATAAACAGGATTTTCCATCAGATTTCATTGGAAACATTGCAGGCAACCAATAAAAAGAATTTTGAAGGTAAAGGTCACAGTGGCAAGGTAATATGTGCAGATAAGCTTCCTGTACCTTTTTACTGATAGTGTCAAAGTTGTGCTCGGGCCACCCAGGGGAGCCGTCATACTCCCCACCAAAAGAGGGAGGTGCAGCTGGCTAGATTAGTCAGGATTAGAGTTTATCCGCTGCTACCAGCAAGCTGATGGGGATAACAGCACTCAAGAGACCAGCACTGTAAGCTAAGCCATTCCATTGTAGGTATTTATTTGATACTCTTAACTAGGTAGACGTAAGTAAAAGAACTGCTCATGTTGCTGTAGTAAAATGCTAGTGTACAGCATCATGGCCAGCTGGCCACTGCATTGGGTCAAACCAAGTGAATCTGTCTATTTAAGTATGGTCTGTAGTAGGCCATGTTGCATTCAATAGAACAACCCATTAGGGCATGACACAATTATACTGTAACTCAGGCTGGTAATATGACTTAAAAATAATATCTTGATATTTTTAGGCTATGCTGAGATAAAGAGCATGATTGCTGTAGGGGCTGGGAGACATGGCCAAAATCAGATATCATGAAATTTTTGACCAAATATCTAACATCCATGCAGCAATATTGTAAGGATGACAACTGGGTTCTTTCACCATACATTGTGACATTAACAATATGACAATTTTGATCTTTGATGATCAGTAATGGGGATATAATGACTAAGTGCGTAAAAAGTAAATAATAGAACAGATAGAACAGCCTGGTGAGTTCAGAAAATTACATCATTTTACTGTAATGAAGCCTTTAAAACCAGGAAAAGACAACACCTGGGCCATATCCCAATATAATAATTACCAAAATATAAGATGATATCTAGTCTCATATCACAATAGATATAATACCGACATATTGCCAATATTGTAGCTTATTTTAAAAAGCATCGTTACTGAAAACACAGGTTGTTATACTGTTTGATAAACACTATACTTAAAGGTCCAGTTTGTCAGAATAAGGGGGGTGTGGTGGATTACACATGGACTCATGTATACATAATGTATACATAATTCAGCAAATCCTTTGGAGTAGTGGGGGTCTGAGCACATTGTGCAAAGGGCAGTGTGTGCTTGCTCCTTTAAGCTGTCTATAAGTAACCATAGCAACAGCAGTGTCTGAGGGTGTAAAAGCGGGTGTTGTGCTAACGCCAGGTTGTTGCTTTACAGGTGTGCATGAATGACTAAGTGGTGCACTGTTGTATAGCTAAAAGAGAAGTTCCCAGCCATATTAATTCCAAAAACTTCTACAGGGGGATTATTGACAGAATTCGGCAGAAATTGAATATAATATTCATCAGTTTAGAATGCCCTGAAAATAAGAATCCATGTGTTTTTGTTATCTTAGACTGAGCTCTTTATATCTATATCTTTATATCTATTGTGTTTTTGTTATCTTAGACTGAGCTCTTTTTATCTATAGAGGGCACGGGTCCTGTTCTCTTGAGGCTGCCATGATGAACCACCATGTTTTCTGCTAGATGCCCTTACATAGTTAATGTTAAAACAGCAGTATTACACACCAAATTATAGATCAAAATGGAAAGAAATGGAAATGGGAATGGGGAAGGGACTACAAGTTAATAATTTAGTTGGAGACCCCTCAACAGCTAATCACCTCTCAGACCCCAACAACCCATAGATAATTGGTTCGCTGACAGCATGGAATGAAGTAATCAAAAGTTACCAACTGAAGAAAGGAACCAAAATGTGAATAACTATGACATAAGTTTCAAAGATTTGACGAAAAATGGACTTACAGCATACTGCACACTCTTAGATCAGGATGGAGTTTTCAGCTTCCAGGACCTTAAAGAAAAATTTGGTCTACAAAATCAAGATCCCTTTAGATATTTACAAATCCGGGATTTTATGGGCAAGAAATTTCCAAGGGATACTATTTCAGGGAGGGATGAAATTCTTAACATTTTTCTAAGAGCGTACAAGAATGCTACTCTTCAGAAAATAATATCCAAATTATATTCAGTCCTCCAAAACCTTAAAAGGGATCATACTTTGGATATCAAGGCAAGATGGGAAGCAGAGGGAGGCTTTATAGTCTCACAAGAAGAGTTGGACAGGATTTGCAGACAGCAGTGGTCAGTAACAAGCTCCCCCTCCTGGAGGGAATTCAGCTGGAAGAACGTGACTCGATTCTTTCGTACTCCAGCACAAAAGACCAACTATTCGACTCAAACTGCCTGCTGGAGGTCCTGCGGAAACACGTTAGGAAACCATTTTCATATTTTTTGGAGCTGTCCCTCTGTGGCTCCATTTTGGAGAGAGATTCTCGGGGTCCTGGAGGCTGTTTTTAAAAGGATAATGTTCTTAAACTTTAAAGTCATGTATTTTTACGATCTAGATGGACTTGAATATACAAAACAGGATAAATATATTTTGAGGGTGTTGATATTGAGATGCAAAAAGGTCTTGACTAGAAAATGGCTTAAGAAAGACAAACTAACAATAAACGAGTGGATTGATATAGTGTATAATATATACGTGATGGAGAGAATCACATTCAAACTAAGAAACCAAACAGATATTTTTGAAGACAAATGGTCAAAATGGCTCACCTATGTGTCAACTGTAAGACCTGATTTTGCAAAAGTAAGGTCAAACTCCTTAATAGAAAATGATTTTCCCTATTTCCAACAGCAAAATTTTTATGTTTCTATGTATGATGTACTTATGTTGACTCTGCTGTCTTATTTAATGTCTAAATCCTCCCCATGTACTGTTATGTCCTGTTGTGTGTCTTGTGCCCAGTTGGCACAATGTGTTATTAAAAGAAAATGAATAAAAAATTAATAAAAAAGTGCCTTGCTAGAGGCCATAAGACTTCAGAAAGGGTCTTCAGAAAGAGTATACATTAAGCACACTTCTTTCTGAGAAATTTGATACCTGGTGCTATTAAAGGCTGCTAAATTAGTAATCTACCATCTAATGTTGGGTTGTTGTTTGGTTTGTTAACAATATGGTTTGACTTATGCAGAATAACTTCAAAGAAGAGGTCAAAGTTGAGGCAGAAACAGAAGGTGGTGATCATCTGCATCAATTTATTCAAACCACAGAAAAAATCCACTCAGTCTAGTTACAAATATTAGAGATCTTTAAGGATCCCAGTACTTACTCTGAGTAGGCAACACCAAGCACAACAGGAGCCCTTTTAGACTCCATGTAAGGACTGAATTTGGCCTGACAGCTTCTTATCACTGATCTAAATGTGTTCTTGCAGAGTTTGTGTATATTGAATTTGTACTTCAATGAGAATTGCCAAATGCCCTGCAACAATTAAATTGTTGCCAACGGTTAACAAATAGCCTCCCTGAATTGCAGGACTGGCAGTGGTCCAGGCCTGAAGGAGCCTGAGGAGACCCCTGCCTGCTGCTGTCGATACACAGGGGCTGACCTGCAGCAGTCAAAGAGAACAGGACTCCTACTGTACAAAGTCAAACATATGCCATTTGGCGGATGCTTTTATCCCCTTCACTACAGTGAGTGCCTGTGTTTTCAGCATGGTTGGGCCCAGTGGAAATCTGAACCCTCCACCCCGGTAGTGGCAGTGCCAGGCTGTTGCCACTGAGCCGCAAACAATTGACAACTGAAAGTTGTTTAAAACTGACTGCAGGACTTGAAACTAGCCATTGGCTTTCAGTTGTCAAAGTTGACAGAGTGGCTGCTATATTTTCATTGTTTATAACTGGTGCGATCCAGAAGTTGCACTAGACTTTTTCATTGTCTGTCATTTTGACTGACAGGGTCATAAAAATCCCGTCATAATCTATTTTTACCTGTCACTTTAATTTTTAAAATGCTAATAATTACATATTCAATAGCATTTAATTTTGATTAATTTTTAATTAATATTCAGTCCGAACAAGCTGAACAGAGAATCCACACCGTACCTCTTTTATCAACACCATCATCGTTATTGGGCTTTTTGAAGAAACTTCAGCTGCTGACACTCAGCTGCCGTGACACAAGGTGCGTTCGAGATGAGCCAGGCCTGGTCAGAATTGATCAGCGGTGATTGCTGCATAGTGCATGCCGGTTAGATTTGTGTCCCGACTTGATCCCGACTTGCACATGTGGGCAACAATAACCTCACAAGATCGAGGCGGCCGCAGTTTGTAGAGCCATGTGTGTCAAAAGGAGGATCTCTTCTATTTTAACTTCAATCAACAATCAAGAACACACTTTATTTCTTCAGCTATGATCATGATCTGCAGACTACAGGTAACCTACAGGTGATCTAACAGGATGTTCGTGTCTCTTCCTCTACTCTCTCGTAAGTCTGTTGAAAACTGTCTGACTTGACTGCAGCTTTTTGTTTCCACCTCCTGCTGTGGCCGCCTGATCTCGTCTACTCTCCAGGCGAGGCGCAGTTCATCTCGAACGAACCTAATAGCTAATTAATATGCTCACTCGCCACCAAGTGGTCAATTGCAACCTGTCAAAATGACAGATGACCTTCAGCTTTTTCCGTCATCATTTTAAAAAACCGGTCAACGACGGAAAATATTCGGTTAACGCGACCCCTGGTGTGATCATACCAATATTTTAGAGGAAAACTGTAATATCAAGAACCTCAGTTCAGTTTATCTAGTGGTTCTCCCTCTTTCTTTCTCTCTGCCAGAGACACACACATCAAGCTTCACATTAAATGGGCTTTTACTCAGTGGTTTAGCTGCATTAATGACTAAAAAAGTAACAAACACATTAGCATGCTACATTTAGCCTAGATTACCCATGTGAAAGTTCACATTAGTGGGGAAAATTACACTACAATCAGTGTTTCTCAACCCTGGTCCTCAGAGCTCACTGCCCTGCATGTTTTAGATGTTTCCCTGATTCAAATGATCAGCTCGTCATCAAGACGAGAGCAGAAGCCTGACAACAACCTGATCATTTGAATCAGGTGTGTTGGAGCAGGGAAACATCTAAGACATGCAGGGCAGGGGTCCCTGAGGACCAGGGTTGAGAAACACTGCTGTATAATATGCAGACAAAATGTCTGATTTTAAAGTCATAAAGTTTGAGGTCTTCAACTTGCATTTTGTTTAGGTTCTTCTGTATAACTTTTGCTACTATTGCATTGTGAGTGCACACTAACAGGTCACTGCTTCATTTCAACTCTGAAGTTCTCATGAAGTACATCATGGGAAGAGCTGCCAATATGGTTTTACACAAAGGGTGAGGGATGAAGACAAAGTGGATGCCAACAGGGGCAAAAAGACCAAACAGAACAGCTCAAAGTGGTCCAGATCTGATTAGGCCATACGGTGCTGATAAACATCACAAAATGAAACAAGTTGCTGTTTCAACTATGACCATGCAGAGCACAGCAAGCAACAGTTTGATCATCACTACATTATGTGACAATTGCATTTCTTTAAATAATAATCTGCAATCTTCTATTTGCTTTGACATCTTGAAATTATCTTGACCATATGTTTCCTATCTTGAAAAGTAAAGCTAATATGATGGGATCCTCTGATTTTGAGGTCAATGGGGGTTTTTACTTTCTGGACAGCAGGTGGAGCTATTTTTATTCTGTCATGGTGGTTTTATTACTCTTGTACTGATTACTCAATTATTTTTCTGTTCTGCTTAATTGTTACTGCTGCCTCTAGTATCATAAAAAATAAAGCTTATTCCATACCTGAAGACATTTTTTTAACAAAAGACCTACCCCATATAAGTATACAAAAACAACAAACGAGGCAGATGAGATGTGGATGCTTTCATGGTCTGGATATAAACTGAATCAGTGTTGTGTTGCATTAATTAACATTAGAGTAAAATATTTCGTTATGGAAAAATATTTCAGCCAATAACTTTCAACATTTCCTCATCCTCAAGAAAATCAGATTTCAATCAGTGGTGATTTTAAAAAAAAGTTTATTCCTCTACTACTAGTTAGAAGTCTTTCCTTGCTCAAGAAAAGAAAAACTAATAAAAGGCAGAAAAGGAGGGACAGTCCATTTTTTAAGTCAACTCCCCTCTATTTAACACATGTTCAAGCAGTGAGTGTCGATGCAACAGACACTTTCAGAGTAATTCAACAGACAGGTTTACTATGCAACATCTGCAACATCTGCTAAGATTTATAGGGACGTGGTTCCAACCCTGTCACTAAAACTTAATGCTCAGTAGTTGTGTATTTGACAAGCACAGATGGGAAATTATCAAAACATGTAATTGGTGGCTAGACCACCACTCAAAAGGATCATTCTTGTAGCAAATAAAAAGCATCCAATAAATGCCCGTCTTTTTTACACATACTTCTCCAAAGCATGAATGGAGTGGTGAGAATCTACATTCAGGTCCTGACAGCTGAACATGATCTAGAGACATTCTTCTAAGTCAAAAGGGTTTGCTAGTTCACTTCCAGGACCCCTGTCTCTGTCTCAGGAGCTAACTAATATCTATACTGTGATGTAGTTCCCTGCAAGCTGTTTAAAGTCTAACACGAGAACAATCCGTGAAATGTGAGAAAAAGTGAGACAGCAGATGCTTATTCTCATGCAAATAACGGCTAATGGTTTTAGCTGAATACTAATACTAAAGAGTTAGCAAGGGCAACAGAGGGGGCAGGAACGTGCATGTTATCAATCTCAACTTAGATTCTTCCATTCACAACTAACATTTGTTTATTCTATTCAGTCTCCCACAAACTTCTTGAATGACTATGTTAAAAAATAAAAGAAAAAATAGAAAATAAATTCCACCAGCGGGCACTACTGGGATACAGATGTCTTACTAAAGAGCCAAATATCCTAAAACCGTAGTTCTAAAGAAAGACCCTCAGTCAAAAAGTAGTAAAAATAAATCTATTGCATTATGGAATTAAACCCTGTAGACTGCAGCTTCACAGCAAAGATGCTGTATTAACTACACAGAGATTCACTTCTGATATGAGAGAAATACACAAGTGACAACAATGCTGCATCATGCAGCCCTGTCCAGACAAATGCCAGTCAGCTGAGGGATGATTGTGTCACTTTCCAGAGTGCAGTGACACCATGCATTGTTGTTGGGGGGCGACCAGCTGGGGAGCTCTGTGAGTGTGTCTGTGTGTGTCTGTATACGTGTTTGAATGGGCAGGGGATTGAGGGGCTCAGGAATGTTGGGGTGAGTGGGCATACAATCATGTGTACGAGACTGTGTGAGTGAGACAATGAAAGCCATCCCACTCAGTTCTAAAAGGCTTCATTCATGGCAGACCTCAGTCATCTGGTTCTCTGCGGTGCAAAAATCTGAAAGTTATTTTATCTCAAATGGATTCTAACAACTTCACCTTCTGCTTGAAACATCAGAAGATATCTTGTTATTGAACAAAACAAGAGCTGAGGCAGATTTATGTGTCTGACTCATGATAGTCATGATGTCACTTTTCATCCTCTAAATCATGTTGCATCAAGCTGAAAAGAAGCTGAACAGTTTCTGGTCCTTTGACACTGCCTCCAAAGACATCATGAAGAAGGTATTTTGGCTCCAAATTAATATGGAGCCATCATTAAATTTGAGCTTCAGGCAAAGAATACCAGCAGGTTGAGGAACAGTCAAGTCAAAACCAATTCAAGACCGAAGCTAAGACACATTATTTTTCATAATATGTGGGAGAAACCCACCCACACCAAGAACAATAACTACAACAACAACTATAAATACATAGTATTAGAAATAGTTTGAACTCAAATGGGTGGTGGAGTCTACACCACAATTACAGTAACACAGTGGCAATATCATTGGGATCACTTTCAGAGTGATTTGATGAAGAACAGAAACACTGACAGCCAGTCAAAACCCACCTGAATTTACATGGTATAGCCTCTTAGTAACTTATAAACTTACTAATTTCTTAAACACCTATTTAGCATAAAAACAGGCTGCATATTACTAATAAAAAACAAATAAATTTTGCATGAGATATGCTGCAAAACAGTATTGGTGCTAAGGGGGGTCTCTGAAGTTCTTTGGTCCTTACTAGTGTCCACTTTGATGATCACTAGGATACAATCGAGTTAGGAATGAGCATTAAAACCTAGTTTCATCATTAAAAAGTTAAATTGTATTTTGAATTCCACTATTGAGCTCAGCACTCTAATTACACTCGCACATATTCGCATTTTTCTGGTCCTCTTACACGGCTACATTTCCCTGCTACACAATGCCTAACACAACAAGAAACATTATCTTTACTTCTTACACCACTGACCATGTGCTATGCACCTCTACATGGCAACTCCAGCTGGAGCGTTTAAATGTACAAGACCCCTCACACACTCAACCAGAACATCTTTAAACCAGCACAAAAATGACAATTACCGACATAACCTACCATTTTCTGAACAACCACGTCACAAACATTGACAGAGTAGTAACAACTGTATATTTCAAAACTTCCAAACTTAAACTCTCAGTAATGCATCATGGGGATTATGCAAATGAGGGCTGTGTTTCAGCATTCCGTGCGTTCGAGATGAGCCAGGCCTGCGCAGAATCGATCATCGGTGATCTACGCGCAATGCATGCTGGTTAGATCTGTGTCCTGACTTAATCCTGACTTGCTGTGATGTCATGCACACAAGGGCAACGATAACCTCACAAGATCAAGGCAGCCGCAGTTTTCAGAGCCAGGCGCTGCAGTTGCTCTCCACCGACGGCAAACGCCTGGCTGTCATCTGATCGATGAGATGACAGGCTCAGATTCGCTCTTAATTTTGACAACAAACACCACGTGTTGTATATAAAACTAATTTTCTGTGTAACTGTAATATTTAACACTGGATATGTTAGTCTTCTGTTGTGCAATGAAGTTTTAATCTATCAGCAAGCAGATATCTTGTGGCTGATTATAATAATAAAAGTTTTTTATATGTGATCAAAAGAACAGTTTCAAAGTGCTTTACAAGGCAGATAAAAGAACAGACATTACATGTAATAGAAGGGGGATCTCCTTTTCAACTTCAATCAACGATCAAGAATGCACTTTATTGCTTCAGCTATGAACGTGGTCTGCATACTTCAGGTAACCTACAGGTGATCTAACAGGATGTTAGTGTCTCTTCCAGCATGTTCTCTCAAGTCTGCTAGAAACTGTCTGACTTGACTGCAGCTTTTCGTCTCCACCTCATGCTGCGGCCGCCTGATCTCGTCTAGTCTCCAAGTGAGGCGCAGTTCATCTCAAACGCACCTATTGTATCTGCAGCACATGTGAACCTCACAAGTCTGAACCCTACAGCGTCCCACAATGGTCGAAGGAAGCCATGAACATGAAACTAGCCTCTCAGATGGTGAAAACTCCCAAACACAGGGTAACACAACCCTCACAGAAGAACCTAGAAACACAAAAGGTGGACTATGAAAAAAAAAAGAAACCGCAATGAAAATTCAGGAGTGTTGCAACATGTGTGTATACGAGTGTGTATGTACTGCCAGTTTCTTCAATTAGCCAAGAAGTGAAGCTTGTTTTTTAACGGGAAAAGTGGACATCACATGTATCAGAGTTAAGGCAGGCTGCATTAAATAGCCTTTTCTGTATTGTTTTTATTTGGCGTAACTTTACATTTGAGCCATCCAAAATGTACTTTGGTTAAAAATATCAGCATCTACCCCCATGTAATGATGAATTCTCCTAACTCCTCTCATCTTTGAAGAATTTCATGAAACCATATCCATCTAGTTTTTGTTTCTCTGCGCATCCTACAGCAGTAATAGGTCATCTTTATCCATCTTCCTAAGCTGCTGGGCATGAAATATGTGCTTGGCGCCATTGTTTACACTACGTTATTGCTCTTCAGTGTGGATGCTCACATCATTACCAATACTGTTACAGTTATCATTCTTGGTGTGGACTGCCTTTTATATTGTTGCTACAAGACTGTCAGTCAGCCTGCCATCTAGTGCAGGTTGCACTCACTCCCTCGATAGTCAGAAAGAGTCCAGCTCCCTAGTGCCCCAACTCAGAAAACTAGGAAACCAGCTCAGCCTGCATGACCCAATTAGAAACATCCCCTGGACGGTGGAGAAACATCAGTCTCTGTCCTTTCCATCAAACAGCCCCATATGCCTGCTAAGAAGAGCTCCAAATACTGTGAGTAACACCTCATGTAATGTGTGTGTGTTTTTTTTTTAAGATTGCTCATGCTCTTTTTAAATAGAATTAAGTTTCACACCTCCACTAGAAAGCTACCACTGCTGTGAAATCAGCTCCAGCAGATGCGGATCAGAACAACGCACTATTTACTAGAAGATACTGCAGGAGAAACTGGAGAAAAGCATTACAAATTTGCAAAAGTTTTACCCCACTTGTTTAAGAACTTGATCCTGTGACCTTTCAGTCAAAAGCCCAGAAAACAATCAATAAATCTGAGTTTAATGGGAGGCATGCAAACTGACCCACATTGCCCGCGAATAAGGGCAATCAATAGAGCGATGGCAGATAACATGACAGAGGAGGTTCGGCCTGTAATTACGGGCAAAGATTAGAGAACGGGCTTGTGACTGAGCGGTTTGAATCCCTGAATATGTTGAGAAAATCCGTTTGGAGGAAGTGAAGTATTTTGGAGACTTTGAACAATTACCAGGCAGCGGTGGTGGTGGTGACTTCAAAGAGAAGAACTCTGGTATGGTTGCTCCTTCTATCTATTCCACAAAGCAGGAGTTGAACTGAAGATCAGCTTGATGACTTTAAAGATGACAGATCAGAGAAGCCTTATACAGAGTTTTTGTGTCTGTTTCAAGGTTATCTTTGGTTTGTGGCTGTTGCTAAAATGAAAAAGAAAGCAGGGTCTATAAAATAAAACTACATTTTGTAGTTAGTTCAAAGGAAAATTATTAACTGAAAACAACTCTAGGGCTTTTCGGACATCCTGTGGCTTTCATGAGGAAGTAGCGCAGCACACTGCAACAACACTGTATAATAAATTCTGCTTCAAGAGTGCCTTGGAGTGGTTTTGTTTTTCTTTTAAAAAATTATTAATGGCAATGTCTTAATTGAAGCAGCTGCGGTTAGTGCAGAGACCAACAGAGGGAACGTTTCTCCGGCTCATTAGGTTTTATTTTCCCCTTGAATGTCTCATCATTACACTAGGTTTGTGTTCATATTTTTTTAATCAGAGTGCAGAAAGTCTGACCTAAATGTCGTCAACACCCAGTTGAACAGTTGGACACACCCACAATAAAACATTTACAGTGACAAAATTAAGGCCAGTTCTATTCTGGTTATAAATCGTTTTGGATGAAGGTATTCTGTACATGCTTGAAATTTCCTTTACAATGCCAAACTTCCCACTCCTCACAACACGCTGTCAGTTATGTTTCTGTTCAGACTGAGCATTAGGTGCACTGGATACTATGGCAAGTAACAACAATTGTTAACAGCTTCTCCGCAGAGAGTGGCTGTGCTGCTGCCCTGGCACACAGCCGGTTGTATCTCCTTCACATTAGTGCTTATTTTGTGTGTGTGTGTGTGTGCGTGTGTGTGTGTGTGTGTCGCACTGCAGTTTGAGCGCCGGGCTTCCTTACTCTCTCCTCCTTGAAAGCTCTTTTTCTCTTTTGATGCATGAACACACAGACCTGACAGCTGAACAAGATGAATATGTTCACCTTGTCACACGCAGACCTGCAACATCAGGCACAAACAGACACACACAGAGCACTACACAAAGCCAGAAAGTCAAAGGGACAGACGGAGCAGCTGATATTCTAGGTGAGGTGCTCTTGATGCCTGTTTTATAATCCATCCATTTATCAGCCAAGACATTTTCTATACTGCATGGCAAATTCAGGGTCGCAGTGGACAAAGGGCTCTCCTATAGCATCTGGAGAGAGACAGAGTGGACAGGTCACTACTGTATCAAAAGACTAAATGGTTATTTAGTAATACTTGGGAAGACATTCTTCTTCAGCTTTTTTCATTTAATTACTGATTTTGGCATTGAGTGGCACAAGAATCAGCTTCATGCAGGCCTTAATGGAGCAAGTACACTCCATCAGAACTGCTTGAATAGCTTTAAGAAAGCACCTCTCCCAACACCTTTCCAACACTGGACTGGGGGTCTGTGATCATTTCTGTACATTGTAGGGGTGCAACAGATTGCAGCTGAACCGTGTTCCATACGGATCGCCCTCTACGGTTCGACACGTATGTGATCCGCGGACTACATGTGAGCATCGTGGTTTTACTGTCACTGTTACTTTTGTATAAGTTATAATACCAGAAATCTCAATGCAGAGTTGCAGTGAAAAGACAGGACAGATGCTGCTGTGTGCAGCGCATCTCTGTGAAGAGCGACTGATTTAAAAGCTGTCACATCGCCTTGAGTGAAATCCAGACCATAACTTTTTTCATTGATGTAACTCTGCTATCACCAAAGAAACGGATCATAAAACTGTGATGTTCATTGAAACTTTGGTGATATCAGCTGTCTTAACTTCTACACAGCTCCTCTCTGCTCACCGGTGCAGCTCTGTCTCACCCCGTCTGTGACACAGTGTGTCTGCTGATTGATTATGACTTCTAACCAATCAGATGTGCTGCTGTAGGCGGGACATTGAGCCAGACTACAGAGCGTAGTTGTGTATTATACTGTACAGTGTATAATGATCTAATATGTGTATAGTATATACATAGTACAGCACTGTATAAGTTTGAAGTTTTTAATATTATTACCATTATCATTACTATTATCATTATTATTATTACATTACATAACTATGGTGATAATTACAGACAAAGATCAAATAGAAGTGCATTTTTAAAATAATTTAACCCTAATCCTGCCTCTTTTTTGCTGATCCGAAAAATGATCCGAACCGTGACTCAAAACTGTGGTACGCTCCGAACTGTGAGTTTTTTGACCCGTTGCACCCCTAGTTCATTGTGATAGATCAGCTTTTCACTCTGCATTTGATACAACATTTAAGACTTTTGATTTCAGACGTGGTTAAACAACATCATAAAAAGTAGATCTGATTGAGTATACCCCAGTCATAAATCTACTTAAAGTTGTAACATAAAAGAAATCTGCAGAGCTTAATGTTAACGTTTGTTTTTGGCTTTTTTCTGCCCAGTTGGGCAAATGTGTCAGAAATCTACTTGCCCAAAGTCAATACTTACTTGCCCCTGTACAAACTGTTTTATTAGTGGTTATTAAATAACAGCAAAGCTAAAATCAAATGTCATGTTTCATCTAGGGCTGAAATGTCAGGAAAATTATGAAAAATGTCCATTACAGTTTAACGTGATGTCTGCAAATGTCTTATTTAGTCAAAATCCAAAGACGTTCCATTTCATATCATAATAAACAAAAAAAAGTGAAAAAACAGCATTTTTTTTGCTATTTTTCATGACAAATTACTTAAACTATTAATTGATTATAAAACTTGTTTAACTCTTTTTCTACCACTGCCATGTCAAACAAGTGAGTTGCCAGATTTACTTGCCCAACATGGCATTTTATTTGCCCCTAGCAAGCAGGCAATCTGCTATTATTGAGTCGTGGTTTAGCAATAGTAAATCTCATCATTCTTTTTGAACAATTTAATATATTAGAAAAACAAAACAGCCTCTTTCTTGAAGGTCTATGTATTTTTTCTCCACTAATAGCTGCCTGCTCTGGCTTCCTCTCACAGTCCAGAGATATGCAGGTTAGGTTAACTGGTGACACTAAATTGCCTGTAGGTGTGAATGGGAGTGTGAATGGTTGTTTGTCTCTATGTGTCAGCCCTGTGATGAACTGGCAGTGTCCAGCGTGTACCCCACTCCTGGCCCAGTGTCAGCTGGGACAGGCTCTTATCCCTCTACAACCCTTTAAGGATAAGCAGCTACAGATAATGAATGACTCCTATTCTAAAAAACAAGCTATACTGACTATGACAGGGTACAGGGAGTAAAAATACCAATTTTGTAAGGACACTGTTGTTTATGATATGTTGTCATCAACCTAACTGGTTAAGTTGCTTTCACCTTGTTCAGTACCCTACTCTATTTGAATATATTTGCTTGTTAAATGAAGTGCCTGTGGATTTTACTAGATAAGTCGAGCCATTAGGCCTTTCTTTTCATGCCTCTTTCAGAAGACTTCGATTCTTATGTGCGACTACTTTGGCAGGTATAGCCCTCTAATATCCACTTTGCTCTTATTGAACGTGAACAGCAGCCAACAAATCCACTGCCTTATTTAAAAGCTCCTTGAGATGAAGGGCATTACCAGCAGCCGTAGGACACACATGAACACCAGAATGGCTGATGATCAGTGATGTTGCATTCAAGATCAGCTTCCAGAAAATTAGAAAACCAGGCAACTGTGGTGATTATTTGCCAAACTGTTATTGTGGATTTCCAGAAACGACAGAATGTGGAATAACCTTGAGTTGATTCGTGTTGCCTCAGTGGCTGCATGAACACAAATGTACAAACATGCACACATAGTGGTAAGGAGGGGGTTAATCTCCCATCTACTTTGGTAATCCACCACATGATCACCTCTCACCCCAAACTTGCGTGTGTTCATAAAGAACCATCTGGAGTCAGACTGGCTTTTGCTGACAACTGCATTATTGTCTTAGTATGTGGATTTGTGTTCGTATGGCATGACATCCTTTGCATAAACTGTCCAAATCTGCTGAATTATAGTACATACATGAAAGCATCTGGACATATCTAACACACTGTGGACATAAGATGCCTCACATAGCAGTCATTGAAATAGTCCTGCAAGAATAAAAAAAAAATAACAGTTGTATTAGGTGGCTGACATACCAGAAGACAAAAGTGTATTGACAGAACCATAAAAATGCTAATCTTAAACAGCTTCTTGCTCTTTCACTAATGCTACTATGTCAACATGCCAGTTCTTTTCCCTGCTTTACTGGGGGAGGACAGAAGGCTTCTGCTGAGATTAAGGAGATCATAACCACAGGATTAGTGATTAGCATCTTACTTTCAGGGATTTCTCATTTGTGTGAGTAACTGATGCTGTGTCCTGCTGATTTATGTACTTGCATACATGGAATGTCAATCAAACTGTCAAAACTACAGCAGCCAATTCTGTACTGCACTCGAATCAGCTGTAGCTCAGCTGAGCAGAACATCAATGGTTATCTTGGGACTTGCTCAATCAATTACGCTTTGGATGCTTTAATTTAGGCAACATAAATAAATGGCTAACTGCTATAACTGTGGCTAATAACACTTACTGAATAAGGATAAACGTAGTGTTTGATTACCCACACTCTCCCCTGAGGTATCCATAAAATCATCAGTCTATAGCTTTAAATTCCAACCCCTATATTGTAAACACCATTTTTAGTGGGGGTGTGAATTAGAGCTGCAACAGTTAATCAATTGTCAATCAACTATTTAATTAATCTCCAGCTATTTTGCAATTTGCAATTATCACAATACTTAAGTCCTAGACTCTCAAACTGTGGTACATGTACCACTGGTGGTATGGAAGCTTCTCCTAGTGGTATGCAGAAGACTGACAGAATAAAAAAAAAAGAGAGAGAGAGAAATTAATTCAGTTAAAAACATATAGTTTTTATCAAAATATTACAAAAAAATTGAATGATAAAAATGCATAATTGAAAATACATGAAAATATATAAAATATCAGATCACTGAGAACCACATTTCCAAATAGGTTTTGTCTTTCCTGTATTTTTGTTTTTGTTTTCAGTCAGTTTATCTCACTTCCATCATTTTTACAGCAGCAAAATGGGATTGTCAAGGAGACAAACCAGCCAATGCTGTCATAAAAACCCACCAGTCCTGCTGACGTGACATCTGCTGACCTCATCACAAAAATCTAATCCCCATCTAAAAATTTCATTTCCATTTGGGGAGTTTTTCTTACTCTTTCAGGGATCTACAGGAAGTCACACACTGTACAGATTGTAAAGCCCCCTGAGACAAATTGTGATTTGCGATATTGGGTGATATAAATAAAAATTGACTTGACTTGAATACTTGGTGTCAGTGTATCAATACAATATTTTTTTCCCCACCCCAAATTTTTTTATTTATTCTTTAAATTTATTCTATTCTGTCTTTTCTGTCCAAATTCTTTAAATACTGTTGTATGACTGCACTTAAATTTGACTATAAACAGACAAACAGCAGATGTCGTAAACATAGCTATGAATGCAAAGAGATCAAATGAAAAACTTGGTCAGCTGAAATTACTCATGTCCATGTTTCAACTTAATTCTCATCCTGTAATAATGCACTTAAATGTATACTTTAAGCTCATTGTTAAAGCTGGGGGTGTTGGTAGACCATGTATTTCCAGCTCATCGGAGCATTAAGGTAAGTGATAAAGGGGACATAAACACTCTGACAGATCCTTCCGTCTAAAATAACATTTTTCCATGGCTTGCAGTCATAGCAGTGAATCTCATGGACTTTGACAAAAACTGACAAGAAAGCTGAGCATTTAACACATCAGTCTATTCTGCAGGAAAAACTGACAATGCCCCTAAACTGGGTATGACATCATGGATGAATTCGGGAGGAAATAAAAGATCTTTCTAAGCACATGGTGCTGGCTTCCCAAAACAGCCCGGGGCCAAAAACAGAGGTGTGCTGCATTGCAATTCTCATTCTGTGTTGCTGTTATGACATCCAGCAAGGAAAACAGTCCTCACTAGTGCAGATTCAAAATATTAAATGTTATAGTGCAGGTAGGAAGCTGAAACACCTCACCCAAATCTGGAAAACTGGTAAACATCCATCTATCATATCTGACATCTCTCCACATTGACTCAGATTCTCTTTCATTTTAATAAAGGAGGCAAAACATGATGGATGTCAGTTATTTCTTTCACTCTGAAAACTTGGCTCAGCTATAACAACAGCCTCTGACTTTTTTCTTCCACACACACAGCACTAAATCAGTATTTCAATCAAATCTGATCCAATCGCAAAACTGTGATCCAGTGGTATGTTGTTGACACACAGAACAAACACTATTCAAATGACAGTAATGGATCTTAAACCAAACTGGGTTTGTGGAAAAATGAAAAGGAGATGTGTTCTTACAAAGCGTGAGGATCATAATTAGTGTTAAAAACTATTTGGCAACTATTACCCTCTTTTCCCCATTTGCTTGGCTTGGTTCATCGTTTCCATTCTCCTTAACTCAAAGATTCCGTAGCAAACACCGGGAGCTGTCAACAAGCCTTTTCCCACATGACACTTTAACCCGATTTACTCCATCTCATTCCAGCTGGATTAGGTTGGTCTTTACTGTCAATATTTCACTTATGTTTGTGTAGTGATTGATAGAAACCTGTTTGTTTGGCAGTGTAGTCTACTTTTTTATTGGATGTCTTCCATTCAGAGGTTGTGTTAACCAAATGTTTTCCATCATTATTTTTTTTTTTACAATGAGAAAAATCTCCAGGACATCTGTCATTTTGACAGATTAAAACACTGAGAATGATCTACTGCAACAAGTGGTTGCAACAAAGGAGAGGTCACCTTAAGTTATATAAAAGACAGATATAGAAATCTTTAGCCAAATAATTACAAACTCTCAACGGGGACATCATATGTTTCAAGTTTAAAAAATCCACGAAAGAAGGGAGAAGATCAATAAATTATTTACATTCTCAAACATCTGGAGGGAAAGAGTGAGAGAGAAGCTCATAACCTGCCTCCCCCACAGGCTAAAACTGACCACCTGCACACTGCACAGAGAGGGAGAGACCCCAGCACACACATGGAAATGTATTTAATTATAATATATTTGAATATTTTCCCTGATGGGCTGAGTAAGTTGCTATATTTGATGCTGATCACTTATTAGAAGAACTTGTCAAGAGTGAAATGTTGCTAAGTCTAGAAGGAAAGCTGCCAAGTTGGCAACACTGAAATTATGATGTGGTTGATAAAGGAGGTGAAAAAAGAAGCACTGATAAGATGGAGGATGAAGGACAAGAGAGCGGCTGACATTATGTTTATCAGCCACCTGTCAGCAGCAGACCTCCACTGTTGACATGACAAGTGACCGCACAGTTTGTTCATCTTTTTCCTGTCCATGCCCTAATGCATGCAGAATCTTTAAGTTTGTTCTGTATATTAGAAATTATGGTATAGTTATTAAAACAAGACAGTCTAACACAGCCTCTGTTTTCATTGCCCCTTTGCAGTCAACTAACTACAAGATTTATTTTTTGCAAAATAGGCTATGCTGTTCCAATTCAGTTGTAACTTAAGAGAACAAGTACCAGAACTTTTTGTGGCAACTTCTACATACACATTAAAACAATGCACACGTACGAAAAACACTGGTGTCCTGAGTCCAAAGATAAAACTGTGTGTGCATACTAAGAATAGGAGAATGACGATTAAATCTCCAGTCACAATATATACACATAAACCAATAACATGGATCAGTCAGTGATATGATTGTTGTTGTTTGAGTACAGTGATAACACTGGAATGATATCAGCCATTGACTTGTAGATTGTATCACTTTGGCTTTCAGATATGCCACAATGGAACATTGTATTATTCACAGTCCCCTAAACATGCCATGACTTGGACAGAAGGAGGTGGGGGTTCAGAGTTAGACAGAATGAGAACTAATGCTACAGAACTAGTAGGGAAGAGACACTGAACAAGTTCAGACACAAGCTCTGGAAAAAAGACATGTTGCCAAGAAAAAATATTTACAGAATACATTTTTGCCACATAACGCAGCTATATTAAGCAGCCTGAGCACCATCTTCAGACAATTAAACTGTCATTTTTCACATAAAATAAAAAGGAAATCACACTAATAAGCATGAGGATATTGCAGTATGCAAAGAACGCCGACCACTTTTATTTTTATGACAATCTAATTCTGACACTTTTCTGCAGGAACCACGGCACAAAGCTTGAAACATGAACAGACTATTAAAAGACAAAGCATCACACATTTAATACCTGGTTTCTGTAGATATGATGGCACAGGAAAACAAATCGGCAACAATTTTGATAATGACTGTCTCGAAGTTTATCAGACATATATAGGAAAAAAAAAAGTTCCAGCATCTCAAATGTAAGAATTTGCTGCTTTTCTTTGTTATATATTACTGTAAGCTGAATATCTTTGGGTATTGGTCAGACAAAACAAGACACTGAGTGAGAGCTCTCGAATATGACATCATTCATCTTAGCTAACTAGCTACATCTGAACCTTTCTTACCCTCCAGTGTGCATAAACTATAGGTTATATGAACTTCTTTTTAAAATATAAAAATGTAAAATTAAAATTATGGCTAGGGGTGTTACGATTCTCCAAATCCACAATTCAATTAGACTTTCAATTTCAAGGTTATGATTCAAGTTTTGATGTGAATGTTTTGGTTTTTTAGCACTAATTGCTATGTCATTGTTAGACTACCAAGTCCGCATTTATAAGTATCAACACATCATTGCTTTTGAGCCCTGACAAGTGTCATTTACATTTTCAAATTATTCTTTAAAAAGATTATCTATATGGTGTCAACTGTGATATAACAGCCTATAAGCTACACTGTGTTGTCTTTGAAGCGTTGTTTTGTTTCTTCAGACACATGTTGGACTCTCCAAGAAGTCGCCGTTCTTTGGATTTGATTATTGAAATCGAAAGCTCATTTCAATCAGTTTTTGATTAATGTTAAAATTGCGACACCCCTTGCTGTGGCTGCAGGAAAGAAAATTCAAATAAATTGCAGCTGCAAACTACAAGTTAATGTGCAGACACGGTGCAAGATGACCTGCCCTTTTGTTCAGATACAAGTGCAGAATCAGCTGTCATGTCAAGTTTTAATTTTAAGCAGACTTTAAATCATGTAGTGTGTTCTTAGTTGTACAAGACGGCTTTTTTGCAACACGGCTTAGTGCCAGTCTATACAGAGTTCATTTATTATTCCATGCTGTCTGCTTTTACCAAGCATGATTGACTTTCAAAGGAAAAGCAACCAATATAAAATACTTCAGTGAGTTAATCTCTCATACTTGGCTTTGTTTGAAACTGACAAGATATCTTATTATATTCCATATGCCAAACTGGGTTCATTTTTCTTTCTAAGTTTTCAGTTACATAATTTAAACTTTCTCCATTTGTTCCAGTGTATAATCTTCATGTTAATTTCCTACAGAAATGCCTTTAATCAAGACAAGTGATGAAATTACGCAACTCTAATTATCAAGTTATCCCCTTACAGTTATGCTTTCCTAAGATTTTGCCAACAGGACAAAACAGTGCTCAACCACCATTCAGAAAAAATAGACAATTCATCAAACCACTAAGATATGCACTCGGGAAAAGAAGCAGTCAGATCATTTCATTGTGTTTCTGTTCATGCAAACACCCTGTGGCTCAGACACAAATCAATCAGCCACACCAACTGAAGGTTTCCACCCTCATCAAAGGACCAGCCAGTCTCTTCTGAAGTTCAGAGGAGCCTAAACACCGTCATTAGGGACAGCGTTACTGACGAGATGGTGAGAGGAAGCGGCGGGCAAGGAAGTAATGAGTGCAGGTGTGAATGCTTCATCAAGGTGTCGGGATTTTTACAGACAAGGCCACTGGTTTTTATTTGTCTGAGCTCAGTTCCCATGGTGACAAATTTGAAAGGACTATTTTGTCATTTTAAGGGGGCAATAAGGGTTGCTTTGAAAGAACAAACTTATCTCTCCCAATCAAAGAACTAGTGGAAAATTATCTTTAATATCTGATTGTGGCTTGCACACTCTCAAAAATGTATGTGCCATGTGTCGGGGCTATGGCAACACCGCATGGAAACCACAACTGTGATCGGTCAGCTGCAGCTTCTCATGTTCACAGTGATGGTAGAAATTGATAGTGAAGAAAACATGAAAGTTTAAGACTCTCAGTATCATCTAGCAGAGCCATTTCAAAATGAGAACATAAACATATTAACCTTTTTGTAATTGCATGGCAACAGTGTCCTTTTCAATTCCTAGAAAAAAAAAAAACATTTAGATCTAGCTGTATAACTAAAGAATTTACGGTGCAAAAAGTTCTAACATCACCCTATATCACAACATCATCAAAGAAATACTCTATGTGTGTAATAAATGTATGGCACAGGCTGATAATGCAGTAGAAGTCCATTTCTTGTTAGTGGTGCTGCAGCAATCTACAGGGTGTAATCAGAACTATAAATCACTTTCTTCTATAGATGCAACTATGGTGGGACGACCAGAACATGCTGACAGCGAAGCATAAATCTGGTTTTCAACAGCAGTTTCAACATCAACAGCTGCATGGTTTGCGAGTGCACAGCAGTTCAAATCATTCTCACATGCCAAAACAAACCAAAATTAATGAGTAACTGCTTCAGGTTATTAAAAAAACACACACCAAACATGCTGTATGTGAACATGTCCTAAAATAGCACGAGGAAGTGATGAAACATGCCCCTGCAAGACATGTCTGTGTTATGTGACTGTTTTCTTGTAACATGGGCGGCCATTGTTAAAAAATGACACACTGTTGGAAAGTCATAAGATTAAGATATATGCCTCCTCAACCAAGAATTCAATAATGCACCTTAAGGTCTTAAACATAACATAAAGAGTTACAATTATTGACAGCGAACCTAAAATGGAAAGAACCAAGAGGACAAAAGAAGGCAGAGACATTCTAAAGTTTTTTTTTTCCTTCAAACAAGGATGTATGGTGAACAGCACAAAACAAAGCTGTGAGGCTCAAGTTTCTTTGCACATTTTGCCACTGACAATACAATACAAGCAGGGGACCTGGTGTTATAACCTCTAGCCTCAAGTCCTGAAATGATCTATGACAGCAGTTGATTATAAGCAGTCAAATGTTGGCTGCTGGGATGCTGACTGAGTCTTTGTGCTGCTGTATTCATTCAGGAACCAGTGACCTGTCTCTGGTTCCCTGAGGTGACCGAAGGACTGTCACCAGGTGTGTATGGGTAATGAAACCGGTCCCCATGGGAGAAGAGTGATAGAGGAACAACAACACGGGATTTGTGTTAGTTCACTCCCACCTTTTCAGCGCTCAGCCCTGATCTGCCTCCAAGATTCTAGGTCAGTAGTGGCTTTTTAAAGATTTGATATGTGCCTCCAAGGAGTATGGTGCTGCTAAGTAGGCCTGTAATGGCGCCTGACACTCTTAAAGCAGAGCTGTCATTTTTCATTACTACTCTGAGATGTTATACATTTAGACTGGTTTAAACGCAGCATGGTAATAACTGCAAAGAAATACATACCAGGTTGTTAGTAAGATATTCAAAGTTAAAAACATCAAAAAAACTACTAGTGTCAAACTATAGTGCCATGTCTTATACACTCTTTAAAGTGTCACTTTAGTGTTTCAGTCTTCTTGGTAATACAGAGGCAGCCAGTCAAGTTGCAGCAATGAGAAATCTGACTGATTAATACACTAGTGTTTAACACTACAAATTATATAAAAGTCTGATCTATACAAATAAAGTATGGCAGCTGATGATAATGATTAAATAAATATGCACAGATGCAACAATATGGCTAAGCCAATACTACTACTATCCACACTGGAATTACTAAGAGTCTAAGTGCAGGTGCTACACAGGGAAAAACTTGTTAGACATACCTGTTTTCAAGTAAATAGTTGTGTCTTAATTCTGCTGTTAATCTTTTATTTAAAGCCAGTGAAAAGCCAAATCCACAACAGCCTTCTAACTATCTACATTAGGGTCTTATGTAAGTAATTGTAAGCATCTAAAAATAATGAGAAATTAGTTTTAATCTAAATTCCAAAATATTGTCATTTTTGTGTGCAATTTTTTGTACACTTTCCTGATATTAGGTTTGAATTGGCTGTGGTTATGCTTGGCCATTTCTTATGAAAAAATATGCAATTAATTCCAGAAACCAATCATAAAATAATCCATGTTGACTGTCCCACCAAAAGGATGCAACAAAACCACACAGCTCCTGCTTAATCTGCCTCTGAGTCTGAGTCAACACAACAACAGGGAACTGAAGCTGTTACACCCCTCCAGACTCCTCTGACAAAATCTGAATTTTACCTTTTTTAGGATTTCAAGCCAAACTTTCAGAGGCTATAAATGAAGTGATACACATGGGATCTATCAAATATCTAACTGTCTACTGATGTCATCAATACCAATAGTACTGGAGTAATAAAATTTTGCTTTTTTAAAGTTCACATCAGATATTGGTAACAGATAATACTACAATACATTGATGCTTCTCAGAAAATATGCCTTGATAGGTTACAAAGCATTCACATTCAACATTCAATGTACAGTGTTAATAACAGTTAAGCACTGGGAACATAGTATATAAAGCTGCATCGAACTACAAAGACAGCTGTTAAAAATGCAACAGCATTTAAATTACAGTAATGTTGGTACACTAAAGCATCTATTATCTTTCTACTTAAAGAGGAAATCTGTAACATATTTACTGTAATAAATCATAAAATTACCACCGGAATAACTTTTGTGCCTCCATTTCACATTAATCAGAGTTCAAATTAACACTGACTTTTCGCCAAACGAGCAAGTAGCTGTTTAAGTGTCATTAGGAGTCATTAATCATTTTGTCGAAGGTGTAGATGTTTATAACTGCTAAACTGAGCAAAATGTTAATGGACTTTGGCAGGTAGCAAGACAGGCAGTCACTTAACTCATCATCCTAATTCTGTTATTTAAGACCAGTGGGCTTTTATATTCAGGATAACGGGCTTAACTTTTCATTAACAACTTGCCTTTTATGGTCAGTTTATGAGCTTGTATGCATCCTGTGCTCCCGCGGAGCTCCTGCAGCCTGCCCATCTCTGCCATGTCCGAGGAGGAAAGGGCAGGAGGAAACATCGTATACTAAACAGGATTACAACCACAGCATTTGGACCGCAGTACTCATTTTTGCATGTGCAATGATGACATATTGCTCCTTTAATACTTGTTTTTAAAACTGTTATGTTCTCTGAATTATAGCTGAAGAACTAATCAAAATTTTATTAAAATCACAACATGACCTACTTCAATTTTCAAATCGCAGAAGTCACAATATTTGTTAAAGGCAAAATGTGTGCCAAAATACCATTTTAAACTGAATACTGTCATGTTGCACAGATGTCCTGGCCCATCACAGTCTACAGACTTTAGAAAGCATCTTTGTGTGATACAGATCCCAGCAGAAATCACACCATAATAATCTAAACATGTTTTCCAATGAAAATGAGAATGATGCTATATATATATATATATATATATATATATATACACATATATATATATATGTGTGTGTATATGTGTGTGTGTATATATATATATAAATATATATATATATACATATATATATATATATATATATATATATATATATATATATATATATATATATATATATATACATATATACATACATATATATATATATACATATATATATATATATATATATATATATACATATATATATATATATAATCACCACTCCCTCTAATATTGCAAATTATATATATGCAATTAGGTTATTTTTTCTAAATCATTCAGTCCTGCTCTAAATTGATTTTGGTAGAAAATTATAAAAAAAATAAAAATAAATAAAAGGATAAGAAGAATAACATTCATGTTAACCGAGAAAAGCGGGAACAAGAGGGAAATGTAGCAAGACTGATGATTATTCTCTCAGCAAATCATTTGCCATCACATTTTCTACAGGCCAGACAAAATTTAACACTAATGGTATTCAATTCTAACTGACAATTCTAAGAAAACAAGTAAATATTTACCTTGGAGAAGATATTACCAGAGATCTATTGACATGCTCTTGAAAATTACTTAAATGAATAACTGAACATCATAATTGTTTCTTTCAATTAACAAATCAGCTCTACTGTCAACCTTTTTTCTTTTTTTAAATGGTGGATGAGGGGCCCGATTCCCCTTCTGTGCAGGGGCCCTATAATCCTTACCAACACCCCTGCCACACTGAATCATTCACTTCATTGAAACAATTCGTGCCACAGTGGGCTTCAGATCAGATTTTTCAGCCTTTATGTAAATCTGCAGAGCTGAGACTGCATTCCTACAAACATGCAACAGATAATCAGCCAGTCATCAGTGTTTTGAAGGCTGACAAGAGGACGGCCCACTGCAGGATGACAAAGTCAAATGCAATGGGGGCAGGCAAGTGTCGTGATTGAAATTCTCCCAGAACAAAACCTCGTTTGTGTGATTATTGTTCACCAGGCTCGCAATGAGGCAAAAATCCATTCCACATGATGCATTCATTGTTTTCAGCCAAACACGCACCAGGCCCCACAGCAGCCACAGCTACTGTACAATGGCCCTCACCAAAAACAACTGACAGCCTGCTGCAACATTTAGGAGGGTCCAGCGCAAATATGTGCATCATCCTATTTGGGATATTACGATATAATTGTACTAAGGCTGCGTAATTAGAGGTTAAAATGCCTGTTTCTATTTTAAGGGTAATACGGTAATTGTTATCTCACTATCTGTTCTGATCATGTTATATTGCAGAAGATTAAAATACCTATAGATTTAACATGTGCGGGACAAATTCATTGCTGAGCGATATACACACTGTAAAACACCACAGCAACTTCATAGGAGTATAATTAGTATTTTTCGTAAGAATCTGAGTCAAATTATTGTAGTTTGAGTCACCTTTCAACAGGTGACGAAGCAATAAAATCAAACTGCCGTTAAAATGAGAAGTGGCTGCATATGCAGGCTGCAAACCTGTAACTAAGGCCACACAATGACAACAAAACACCTGCGGGAAGGGGAAGCAAAGTGCTGAGGAGTTAATACAGTATTTGGACTCTATGTTTGTACTCACCTCTATCCATTTCTGCGCCTCCTGAAACGCGGAGTCTGCGGCCGACTCGGTCACAGGGTGATGCTGATGAGACGGTCCTATGTCTGCAACCGGACTTGCCATTGGCGAGGAGGCTCTGCTCTCCCAAGTATTAAAGCTTGTAAAAAAAAAAGATGTAAAAGCAGCTCAGTGCCGCGTTATTCCACCAAAATTAGTCGTAACCGTGTCGGTCAGCCCGTTCTCCTCCGTCGGTTGTAGGTGTTGCAGCAGCAGCAGCAGCACCGGCGAGGCGAACGAACCAGCTCCTGCTCTCCGGTATCGCTCCTGTTGGAGTCTGTGGGCAGACGAGCATAGTCAAGTCAACCAGACACACTCACATGGCATCCGGTTTGACGACTCAAAATAAAAGCTTTAAGTGCGACACAGTCACCTTTGCTAACTCACCTTTTAAATGCACCATTTTCAAAACGTTGATATAACGTTATGCTACGCCATCTCACTGATAACTATTGTGATTAGTTTAAGTTAGGTTGGCTTGTACAACTGAAAAGTTGACGTTAATGTCACGGGAACAGGAGGGTAACAGTGTGCAATTAAGAGTAATTTATTTAGTCACAACTTCAAAACTACAAGGTTGAATAAGCCAAGACAGACATAACATAAGGCATAGCGTTAGCTTAACAGTTAACGTTAGCAATTCATTTGCAAGCTAGCCTAATGTGTTGGCGTTAGCTTGTCTCATTTCAGGGTTTCACGCGCAACCATTAACAGTCCTACAGTTCCTGTAGTGTTGACTTATCAAAATTTTTACATGTAGCAAATAATTATTCAACGTTATCTCTCTCAGAACACCTGACTAACTTAACGTACGCCCACATCCCTTTCTCCACCTGAAATGATGATGATTTGCGAAACACTCGCGAGATTTGTACGCTTTGTTTCTTTTTGTGCATATTGTACTAACTTATTATGTTTTATAATGTGACAACGCCGTGGTTAAAGTTGAGGTAGCTTGTCTAGAGACAAAAAACACTTGCTTATGGTTAGGGAAAAATCACGGTTCGGGCTAAAATTATCACTCTCGCGAGATTTTTCGTGGCTCTAGGGTTACCTTCTAGACAAGGCTGATAACTATTCAAATGGCTGCACACAACTGTAAAGTTGCAACCGACAGTGAACACTTGTTTAGAGCTAGGCGGTGCAAACGTAACAAACAAAGAACAACAAAGGTAAGCGGAAATGTTATTTTTATAAGCAAAGAAAACATTAACTCAAAATAATGGACTCAATGATATGAAGACTAAAATGAGATCAATGATAACAAGTGAACATGATAGCAAACTTTTAATTTCAAAGGCCCACTAAATCTTTGGATGACCAAAACAGTGAGAAGCGTCGAAAATTGATAACAAAAACCTGCAGCCAGGTACTCTTGGCCTGGTTTGGCTACATTAAAAAGACAGCACCTCATAACTGCTGCTGCTAGGTTAACCCAATATCATGAATGGTTGTGAATGAATGTGAATTTATTAATTAATTTATTTTTTTGTTGTTATTTTCTGTGATGTATATTTTGAGTGTGCTTGACTTATGTTAGCTATATTAGGGAAGTTTTTAATGCAAGAGAACCACCACTATGTTATCGTCTACTTTAACTTAGGATGCCACCTGTTAGGTAGCTTAGAACTGCATATTTTTCATTGGTTTCCGTTACTCTAGCCATTTAAACTTTTATTTTGGTAGCTACATCGCTCTGTTTCCAGTAGTAATCTGGCTGTCTTGACGCAGCTGGACCATGAGCTGGACTGACTGGACGTGCACACCGCAGTGTGATTTCGCTCCAGTGGCCAAAAATACACAGAGCAGCGCCGCTCCGCCACCAGCCAATGAGGGCAGCAACTCACCAGGGATCCTACACCCAATTTCACTATATGGGGCAACTCAAGAGAGCAGAGAGTTCACTGATTTAGATCAGAGACACTCAAAACTCTGACCCTCAGTCACTGATCATAATAAGGCAATTAACAAAATTATACTATTAAATATATTATCCTCATATCACTTCCTTAATCATAATTCTAATTCAACGTGAGGTTTTGGACGGTCTTCAAAACAAAATAAATAGACCAAAATTCAAACTGTTTCAAAAGTATGTATTTGTTTTTATTAGGGAGATCATCCACAGCCCAGGTTTGACAGATATTTGAGTATATGAATCACATTTACATCAATACATGATGATACAGACATAACTTAAATAATTACATTAAGTCTTATCTAAATAAATAATATTTTCTTTCTTTTGTTCTCCCTTTCATTTTGCTTAAAGTAACTATGGACATTTGAAACAACAATGTCACACAAACTCATTTACCCATGAAACACTGCTCCTCATCTCTGCAATAGTCTGTTGGAGATGGCAATTTCAAATAAAGCAGGTCAGGTCTCTGGATAATGTACCTAATCCTCTTTGACCACATTCCCCTGAATTTGTCCATTTCCATTTTTATAGAAAATCTCCAGTCTCTTCATTGTGTAGATTTCATTTTATAATTTTTAATCAGTCTTACATTGTTGTATGAATATTCCGTGTTATACCAATATACATGGTCAGACTGTCAAATGGAATATTGAAATATTTGAAATATGGTTTCCAGCATTTATGAAAAAAGTTTTGGGCAATCCCAGAGTACATAATAATGGTTGCAAGATGCAAGTCTTTCATGGTGATCGATCATTTTGTATTGGCCTGGAGCAGGGAAACCCAGGGCAACTTAGTTTACCCAACTTTTTTCTGGCAAAGTTTAGTTTTTTAATTAATTGATTTATTTTATTCATTTGGATTAGAATCTGTATGAGGACAAAAACAATTAAAATCAATTTTGTACCTAAAAGGTTGTGTAAACTTGTAAACTTCATTTCACCTGGGTTTCCCTGCACCAGGCCTATACAATTCTGTTGTATTTTGCCACATTTATTTTGTTTTAAAGACAACCTTAAACCTCATGTTGAACTAGAAAATTCCTCTATAACTTAACGGTAAATTCAAATTCACCTCTCTCAGTCAGTTATGTCTTTATTCTCATTGTGATGGTCACTGTTAAGGCTGTTTTGGGGACGTTGTAAATGTCAGTGCTCTCTGTGATCCTTAAGATGGCAAGAAAAACATGAGCTTGTACTTTAACTGTAATCTGTAATGTACATTGTAAATTTTGAGATCTCACCAGCTTCCCACCTGTAAACATGCTCAGCTGTTTTTGCTGGAATGCACAACAAATTTACAGTGGATTAAAACCAGATGTTTTGCCCTTAAATCTTTATAGAGACAGTTCCTACAGTTCTACCTCTGGTCAGTGCAAACATTATAATAATAAAAAACACAAGTCAGCATGATCAGGTGGATTTCTCAAAAGAAACACTAAAGTAAAGTACTTTACAAAACAAACATAAACGCCTCTAGATTATGAAATAAACCTGTCAGAAAAAGTTTGTGTTAATTTGTGTTGATCATATCTCTGTTGTCACTGTATTATTAGCATTGTGTCTTAAATCATTATTCATTTCCCTTTACAATGATCACCCTGCATTTGTTGGATAAGCAGCACAACAGAGTTTCTCCTGCTGGTATTGACTCTGTTGTTTTGAGTAGTTTGGGGATTGGCTGATTGAACTTTATCAGTAAGAAGGAACAAACAAGATATTGCTTCTCTACTGAATATAATCACTGTGCATCACAGATAAAACAAATCATCAAGAGACACTGGCATGTGCTTCAAGAAGAACCATCTTTGAAGGACTTCTGCAAGTCTCCACCACTTTTTTCATTTAGGAGAGCACCTACTATCAAAAACACCATCATGACATCAAACAAAACCACATGGCTGACAACAACTGGTATGTATAGATGTGACAATTGTGTCTGCTGCAATAATACAACAAATACAAAGTCAATTAATCATCCCCACACAGGGAGGAAAATTCCTATTCGGGAATTTATAAACTGTAAGTCGACCCATGTGGTTTATATGTTATTATGCCCCTGTGGACTAGTATATGTGGGACAGACCAAACAACCTGTGAAACAGCGTATATCTGAACACAAAACTGCAATCCGCACAGGCAATATGGATTATGCAATTGCCAAACATTATGCAGAAGCCAATCATGGTTCCCCACCCACTCGTGGAGGAGACATTCTAAAGAAACTGTCCCAAAGAGAAATGTTCTGGATATACACACTCAACACTATGGCACCAAATGGACTTAATGATGACTTCAGTCTAAAATGTTTTCTGGGTTAGAATTTTTTTTTAAATTAATTAATTAATTAATTAATTAATTAATTAATCAATTTTTTTTTTTTTTTTTTTATATATATATATTTTTTTTCTTTGTCTTTCTCTTTTTATTAGTATTACTTTATTTTATTTTACTTTTTAGTTTTTTGTTATTTTTATTATTTATTTATTTACTTTACTATTTATTTATTTATTTTTTATGTATTTATTTTATTTATTTTTTTTTTTTTTTATCTTACACATGTAAGGCACAGTTTCAAGATAATAATAGTGTTCTGTGACGTAATGTTATATTGAAGAGAGCTATCTGAGGCATAGACAAAGAAAAGTGATTGGTTCTTGAATAATTGGGTTCATCCCCCAGCTGTGTTTTTTCTCTGACCTTGTGTATATCATCAAGTTGAACCTGCATAGTATTACAAACACTCTGATGAAGACTTTGTGCCGAAATGTATAAGCGTTTGTTTTTGTGATGTGAGCCAAATAAAAAACTGAAATGTGAGTATTTTGTCCTTCCAGACTTGAGATGTGCTACCTTTTTTGATTTTTTAACAAACAAGATATATTGGTAAGTGTACATTTTATTTATTGAACAAACAGTCAGGAGCCTCAGTAGCAGGTGGAACAACCATACATGTGTTGGTCACTAGCAGATGCAGCTCACCTGAGCTGATCCCACAGAGACAAACTCAATGCTGTAAGATATTTGGACGAGATGCTGCAGCCAGTGGCAATCCCATGTCTCCACAATCTCGGGGACATTGTAAATGTAAACGCTCGCACCCGCAGAACCAGAGTAACATCCAGAATGTGGGAGTAAAGAAGATGGAACGGCCTGCCAGCAGCCCAGACCTGAACCCAACTGAACACAGCTTGGGCGTGTTATACGTGCTACACTGATCAATGCAACCATGTTGGCTGACCTGAGAAATCCTGCTTCAGAGATGGATTGCCATCCCACAGCAACATGTGACCAGGCTGGTGACCAGCATGAGGAGGAGGAGGTGCCAGGCTGTGGTGGCTGCGTGTGGTTCTTCCACCCGCTACCAAGGCTCCTGACTGTTTGTTCAATGAATAAAGCATAAAATTACCAATAGAGAGTTAGATAGAGATAGAGAGTTCAATCAGATGATCCCCCAAACTACTCAAAATAATAGTCAAAGCCAGAAGGAGAATACGCTGTTTGACATTGGCAGGGAAATTTTGCACATTTCACTTGAGAAACCACCGACATAATCAGCTGTGCTGCTCATCCCACAAATGCAGGACCCTTACAAATGGAACATCATTATAAAGGGAAATGAACAGGCTTTCAAATGATATAAGATACAATGCTAATAATACAATGGCAACAGAGATATGATCGACCAAAGACAAATTTCCAAACTTTTTTGACAGGTTTATATATATATTTATTCCCTATGAGCCTGTGAAGTTAGAAGATACCGATCAAGACTGTCCACAGGCTTGGTGATATTCTTACATCTTTGCTGACCTCTTGTGGAATAATGCAGCAGCACTGAAAACAGGGAGGAGGAGTTTCCCAGGCAGGCAGACTGTGTGTGTGTGTGTGTGTGTGTGTGTGTTCATTTTGTAAAGAGGATCTACTCACTCGCCACGCCTCTCTTCTGTACCTAAGGCTGCTATTTCCTGGATACCAAAAACAGTTCAGTGTTGTTTTCTTTGACATCAACTCTGTCCCATGATCTCTGTGTCTAAGAGAAAATCATGGTTTGTTTTTCAGCCAGCTGGCTGTTTTTGTTATGCTGCTAAGCTTCTCTACCCCCAGGCGTGACAGTCCATCTGTGTTTGACAGGAGGCACTCCTAACTTTGACAGGCATCAGGTTGCTTTGGCAAGTATCACACCTTTACTGCTAATAAGTTTACTTCCTTTCTATGTCCTTGTAGTGAATTACATCTCTCTCAAGAAATCAGTTCACTTTTATTGTTAAAATTTTCATTGTCTTTGTAAAAAAAATTTTAATAACCTACTAGAATATTCAGAATCCATATTCTTCCAATTTTAAATGATATTTATTATAAAATAGTACATAATACTATAAGTATATTCAGTTGTTTTTTAGCTGTTACACAATGCAGTTGATGGAGGGCAGTGCCTTGAGGAATGACATTAAAAATTAGAGAGGGTTTTGCAAAAAAATAAACTTCATGATATCATATGTAGCCCTAAACCTCGGCAGAAATCGCTGATCTGGTGTTTTGATTTTTGAACAGGTTTTTGAACAATATTGTTCCATTCTGTCATGTCTGGTATGTCACCAAAACCATGCTAGTTGTTATTATTGCTTGTAAAATGAAATACATTTATAGAACCACAAAGACAAATAACATTACGACAAATTGTTCAGGTTTTACTGCAGATTAATCCAGTGAAAGCACTTGCTGTAGAATTTGATTGGAAGTAAAACATGCACACTCTGCCTATTTGATTTATAGTTTGACAGTCCTACATTTACAGTGTTTTCTCTATCCTGGTCCTCAGAGCTCACTGCCCTGCATGATGTTTCCCTGCTCAAACACACCTGATTCACATGATCAACTTGTTATCAGACAGAGGCTTCATGATGAGCTGATCATGATCATGATCTGAGGACCAAGATAGAAGAAACACTGATTTAAAAGGTGCATTGATTCAAGAATTGAAACACTTCTGTAGGTTCATGCTAACAGAGGTACCATATTGTGTCTAGGTAATTTTCACTGGTTGCCATTTAAAAAAAAATACAAATCATATAAATCATAAATTGATACCAATCTGGGGGTCCCAAATCCCACTCAGTGTCACCAGTGCTTCACAGGGGGTTGAGAGGCCTTCTTGATTTAAGAGGTGTAATAAAACTGCAGGCCTGTTTCGGAGCTCTTTGTTACTGTCTGTAAAGAAGACTAAATGAAATTATTTTCAAAAGGTTAGATT
Organism: Lutjanus erythropterus; assembly: GCF_056507025.1. Classification (NCBI taxonomy): domain Eukaryota; kingdom Metazoa; phylum Chordata; class Actinopteri; order Lutjaniformes; family Lutjanidae; genus Lutjanus; species Lutjanus erythropterus. The sequence continues at coordinate 39,855,954 of NC_139321.1, read as the reverse complement.
ATTTTTAAAGATAGAAACTTAAATAAATGTCACAGGAGAAGGGCACATTAAGACTTAAACTCAAGCTTTATTCACAGAGCCCTCACTCTCTGCTAAACAGCTTCATCCTCTGTTAGTTTAAACAACCAAAGAACTAATCGGACCAACAGCCAAGTATCGAGGAAGAAGGGACACTACATATGTTAAAAAAGAAGTATTTAAGTATGTATGATTGTTGAAAAAAGATTTTTTAAAAACATAATACAAACAGAGAAATAATAAATATTCTGAAAACTCATATTTGATGCAATATTCACAAAAAAATAATCTGTTTAAAATTCTGTGAAATTGCTCATCTTACACAAACCTGCAGTTCGTACAGATTATTAGTTGTTCTGTACTGTTATTGTTAGGCATTGAAAGTAATTAAAAAAAAAAAAAACATCCATAAAATATGTAGCTTAGTGAGTTTACTTTATGGTAGAAAAGGAGTCCCTCAAGGAAGAATGTCAAACTAGGGATGTTAATTGACATTAAGAATTTAATCAGTTAAAAATGTATTAATTGATCATTAATCAGTAGTCTAGAAATGGCCTGTGCCTCATCTGACATTGTTTTGTCTGGCGGAGCCATTTGTTGAATAAGGAAACTTAAAATTAAACTCTAAATGAGAAAAAAACATTTGTTTTGTATTATATTAATTACTGATGACTAATCAATTAATAGATTTTTAGCATTTTCAGCTGTCAGTTAATGAAAACAGACAAAATTTGCAACCCTAGACCAGTTATAATAACTGGAGAAACACATGTATTGTACACAGTATATCCTGAAATGCTGGCAAATGCTCCTATTTCAAAAACAAAGTAAATTAAGTGTGACACAGTGCCAACATACAGAACATTTGTGTTTTCTTTAAATGACCTTTTAACCAAAATAGAAATAATTCTCTTCATGGCTGATAGAGGAGGTTAAATCACTGATTTCTTTCTTCTTAAATAATAAGCCAGGATAAACCAAAATCAGAATTAGAATAGCTAAAACAACTGATTTAACTGTCTCTTCCTTTCAGGTCTTCTCCATGTTTTTCAAAATGTGGCTCATGGTTGTTTCTGTCCCGCTGCTTCCTGCCATCATCATGGTGTCCAGTCGTTATCGCATGAACGTTGCCAAGCTGTGTCGTCGAGCTCTGACCTGGGCACTGAGGCTGGTGCGAGGGAGAGTGTGTGTGAGGAACACACATGCTTTCGTGTTCTCTAAATGCACCCACGGCAAAGCTGACAGCGTCCTGGAGACCTTCAACCTTTACACTGAGACACACCCCTCCCTCTGCATCAGTAAACAGGCCGGTCAGTATGCTTCAGAATCCCTTTAGTTACCAGGTGCATGGAGTTATAACAAATTGTCTTTGTGAAATCAGTGCAGAGAAGAAATCTGCCCTACAAAGAAAAAAAGGCAGTAACTTTTTTTTCCCCCAGAAAATAAGCATTTTTGTGACATTTACGACATCCTTTGTCATATGGACAAATATCTGCTCTCTAATGTGTTGTATTTGGGGAAAATAGGGAGCCAAAATTACAGTAACTGGAAAGAGCTATAGAGACACCACTGAAATATCTGCAAGAAAATGAAGAAATATACAGTGTGCATTATTCTACTATATACACTGATCAGGCATAACATTATGACCACTGACAGGTGAAGTGAATAACACTGATTATCTCTTCATCATGGCACCTGTTAGTGGGTGGGATATATTAGGCAGCAAGTGAACATTTTGTCCTCAGAGTTGATGTGTTAGAAGCAGGAAAAATGGGCAAGCATAAGGATTTGAGCAAGTTTGACAAGAGCCAAACTGTAATGGCTAGACGACTGGATCAGAGCATCTCCAAAACTGCAGCTCTTGGTGGGTGTTCCTGTGGGGAGTGAAGGCTGGACCGTGTGATCCGATACAACAGACGAGCTACTGTTGCTCAGATTGCTGAAGAAGTTAATGCTGGTTCTGATAAAAAAGGTGTCAGAATACACAGTGCATCACAGTTTGTTGTGTAAGGGGCTTCATAGCTGCAGACCAGTCAGGGTGTCCATGTTGACCCCTGTACACCGCTGAAAGCACCAACAATGGACATGTGAGCATCAGAACTGGACCACTGAGCAATGGAAGAAGTTGGCCCAGTGTCTCCTCTATCCTGCTCCTCAGAGCTCACTGTCCTGCATGTTTTAGATGTTTCCCTCCTCAAACACACCTGATTCACATGATCAGCTCATTATCAGGCTTCATGACGAGCTGATCATCTGAATTGAAAATTTGGTATGATCCAAATATTTTTTTGGTGAGCTCTGCAAAGGCAGAATACAGGAACTTCCAAATAAGGTCAAAGGTCAAATCAGAGGTCAGGATTAAGATGTAGAAACAACCTGATATAAATCTGTAAAACTGACAGATATCTAATTATCTGCGTGCAGCTATTTTGGCTCAACAACAAGAAAACTTTGAAGCCATTTTTCTCAGTTCTGCACTCTGAGAAGTTACTGCCTTTTTCTTTGTAGGGCAGAAATGTTAAAGGGTAACTAAAGTATTTTTCAACTTTCAACCTTATTTCCCATGTTTGTGTGTCTAAGTGACTAATGGGGACAACAACATTTGAAATTGGTCTAATCCTGAGCTATTGGCTGTTATATTTGGACCATTAGTAAGACCTGTGATTTAACTCAGACTGTGACTCATAATAGTATTTTTCAAGCTATTTTCCCTTGTTTTGTGTCTAAGTGACTAATGTGACAGCCAGCAGAACCTAAACTCAGCTACACCATAATGCCTTCAGGCTAATGTGCACCATCAAAAGTCCACAGTGTTTGTTTTTGCCACCAACAGCTTCAGATTGTTTCTGATAGACCTTTTTTAGAGAGTAAGATCCATTTTTTAAAACTAGAAATAGATGTTTTATTGTTCTCAACAGACGACAATATTCTGGTTCTACCCACCATTTTCTCCTGCTGCTTCTCTGATGTCAACCTCCCCTCTCGCTCCTCTACCAATAGTTTCACATCCAATATGGTGATTAAAGGGTTGATTTCTTCCAAACCAGAAATGGTGATTGTTTGAACAGTGGAACGATGAACCAGGAGGTTTTTTTAATGATTTTATTTTATTTTTGCCAAGCTTGAATGAAGATGATGATGATGATAAAATTATCTACCTCTGTAGCGATTAGGGCTGCACGATATTGGAAAAAACTGACATTGCAATTTTTTTTTAACCCTGCGATATATATTGCGATATGAAAAAATACAGGAATTTTCACCAGATGACTTGAATAGCACTTTATGTTATGCTGCACTGCTGCCATCTTGTGGACAATTAACCTGCACTGATCTTGCGAGTCGCTCCATATGCAGGGGCGTGGTCTGTTTTGGCAAACTGATTAAGAACGATTGTGACTGGTGGATTGCTGCATGCAGTGTGTGTCAGGTACCCTTGAACGTTTAGTTCATTTGCCTCCTACATCGCAGGACCTGCAATGTGACTATTGCGCACACGTACATTGCGATGACGATGCTCAAACGATATATTGTGCAGCTCTAGTAGCAATCCTTTCCATAATGTTGTCAGACATGTCAGGTTGAGACTAACAGCAATCCCACCCTGTCAGTGGCAAAAACAGGTACTTAAAGCAGGCATACTTTGATGGTGTGCAGTTGCCCGGAGGGATTATATTGTAGTTTAGTTTTGCCTCTGCTGACTGCAGCACTTTCTAACTCTTTCTAGAAACTCACTGCACTTGAATCTGGAAAACTGACTCCAGCTCAAGACTAAGCATATTTACCTGCTTTAATCGGTTTCCAGGAACATAATATGGAAATTAAAAGCTTCCAAAGTGTTTTTATCCATATTACTGGTCATTTGAAAATCCAAATGCTACAACTTAAGGTAGAAATCCTGTGGAGGCCACTGTGACAGCACAGTGTCTGTGTGGTTTGATGGGCAAGTGCACACAGTGATACATTTTGAGTAGTTTGGAAATTTTGAAAGACTTTTATTGTTTATAAGGCACCATGAAGAATCCCAGTCAAATCTGGAGTCAATAAAAAAAGTTACAAGTTTGACAGTGATTCAGTTGTGACTTGAATGTGACTCAAGTGTGAGTCACTAACTCGAGTTCCCAGCTCTAGTGCAGGGATATGAACATTTGAAGGAGCAGCACAGATGAGACTAAGGTTTGACTGATATGAGTTTAGGCCATAGCTGATAAAATGTGTAATATGTAGATGTGATATGACTTTTATTCAACTTTTAAATCCCATTCATGTTAATTAGACCAATTCCCACTTTTCCAAGTATTCCTACTCACTCAGCGTTCATACTTCAACAGCTTCATCATACAAAATTCAGCCAGATATGCACCTCAGCTCCCAGCTTCATGCTATATTTAGCAACTCTGACACCCTTTCCACTTTCCCATCGATTTGTATTCTTTTCAAGTTGTATCTACATCTCATTCATAATTTAAGCCAGGAAACCCATTCAAACTTTCCACATATTTCACTTTGAGTTTCGTTTAACTTTTAAATCCCATTGATACTAATCAGACCCTTTACCACTTTTCCAACCAGGCTATTCACACTTTTGTAGCTGTTCCTTCATACAAATTAAAGCCAGCAATGCAGTTTAGCATCAGTTTAGTCAGCATTCACACCCACAATTTCTAGTTTCTTTCTGTCTCTGCTCCTGTAATATACATGTCTTCAGTTGTAAGGCTGAACGGGTTTCCCACAGGTACAAACTGGAGCAAATCAAAATGCAAATACAACTACTGATTACCATTAATCCAAATATTTTAGATTCAAAAACCCTCAAATCTTTGTTATATTATAGGTCTCAGACAAATAGTAAATATGAAAAGAAGAAATAGAAGAAAAATGATACATTAAGAAAAAAAAGTAAGAAAAATATATCCACCAATATAAACAAATATCTAAAAAAAAAAAAACCTCTTAAGTCTTAACTAATGAAAGTTCTAGGATTCTTTAAAAAGATATATATATATATATATATATATATATATATGTATGTATGTATGTATGTATGTATATATATATATATATATATATATGTATATACATATATATATATATATATGTTATATATGTATTTATTTTTTTTTTACGAAAACTGTCTGAGACGTGTTTTAAAAGGGAGAATGTGAAGATGACTGGACCGTCTGTTTTTATGAGTGATGATCTGAATTGAACTGAAAATTATTTCAGAAAACTTTAGGAATGCTATCAGTCTTATGAAGAGCTTTGTAAACAAATTATGTTTAAATTCTATTAATGTCAAATGTGGACAAAATATTGTGGTTACCAAACAGTGAAGCAGATGGTGTCCTGAAATTAGTTGCATTACTTATATACCATTTCTGAAAAAGAAAAAGTGGCTTGATGGATGAAAAAATGTATTGGTCCATAATATATTACAACAGGAACAATATGAGTATATTAAGTTCTAATTAAGTGTAAGAATTTATTTGTTTGTTTGGAAATTCATGCACTGTAAACCCAAACAAGTTTGCAACACTCAAAAAAATTGAGGTTGCCACAGTTTTTGAAAGTTGGAGGTTATCAGAGCTTAAATATAGTTGTTGTGTACTTTGTGATTACAGATAAATTAAACTGATTGATTAAGCCAACTCAATAATTTGCAGAAAACTAAACTCAGAATTTTCATTCACCCCTCTCCAAAACACTCAAAATTTCAAAGCAACTTGATTCAAAAGACTTTCGAGTTTTGAACCCAACTTAAACTCTTAAGTTTTGAAAAAGTTTTACCAACTAATAATATTTTACTGAGATATTTTTTACTTCTCTTCTTTCAATACACTTTAACCTGAGTTTGAACCCCCCCCCCCCCCCCGCAAAAAAAGCATATTTCAAAAAATTGTTGCACAGACTTGTTGAAGAAAAAGTGAACAATGGTTCATTTTTTTTTTTTTATTTCTAAAACTCTAACATTAAATTTTATCTAAAGTAAATTATCTCAACAAAAGATTGTAGGTCAGTAAAACTTTGTTTACTTCATTTCAAAACTTTTTGAGTTTTTAGAGTTTGATTCAAAACTCTAAAACTTTTTTTTACAGGACAGAATTGATAAATTCTAAGAATATAAAACAATTATTTAATGTTCAGTAAACTTCCTAAATTATGAGTTGAAGTTTTTAGTTTTCACTGCTTATTACAATGAATAAACGTGAGCACTGAGTTTTACAGTGTGTCCACAGTGTTTAGGTCAATGATTGGAAAGGATGAGGCAAGTCATCAAGTTTAAAATGTGTAGGACTTGAATTTATGCATTCATGACACAATAGCATCAAGCTGTAATTGAAAATGATCAAAACTGATGAAGAAATCAACACCTTCCCTGTTTCTGTCAACCCTCCTAGCTGAGGCGTTGGATGCTGTGGTGAGGCGTGTCCGTCCCTCCTGTGTGTTGGAGCTGGGGACGCACTGTGGCTATGCTTCTGTCCGCCTGCTGCGTCTGCTGCCCCCTGCTGGCAGACTGATCACAGTGGAGCTGGACCCTCTCACAGCAGATTTAGGGGAGGAGATCATACTTGTAGCTGGTTTCAAACACTCTCAGGTATGCCCAGGGAAGATTAGCTTTTTACTTCACTACATTTACATTTTAAAAACACTTAACTAAGGGATTTTAACTCTTTTAGTCCTCTTCTGATTCTCTGCAGTTCCAGGTGTTGACTTCTAGCTCAGCTGAGGCCATCCCAACATTGCATCCTTATCTTGAGCCTGATAAAGGGACCAGTGAGGGTTTCAGTCTGGTGCTGATGGACCATGACCCTCAGCAGTACCTTCCAGACCTGCTGGCTCTGGAGAGAGAGGAGCTCCTCAGCCCCTCTGGATGCTCTGTCCTTCTGATCTACAGGAACCAAAGAGCTGAGGGTCTCAGAGAAATCCTGGATCACATCAGAGCGAGGCCCGACCGCTACTGCATCAAGTCAGAGTCCTGGTTTATGATGGAGATCTTATATCAAAAGGAAAACATGATGAAAGTGACAGGTGATAGCAAGATCTAAAGTTGTGTGTGTGTGTGTGTGTGTGTGTGTGTGTGTGTGTGTGTGTGTGTGTGTGTGTGTGTGCTTTCAGTTTGTGTGGTCTGTATCAGCCAACAGTATTAAATACTTTATCATCTTTAGTATTACTTGTGAGTCAGAGAATTGGAAAAAAAGATGTGCTGAATAAATTATTTTCTACAGTTTGTCAAACTGTTGAATACTTTTTCATTTTATGCTTAAATGTTTATGAAATTGTATCTAACCCTCCATCATTGGTTCATTTCACTTCATTTCATTTATTATTATACGGGAAAAGATTAAAAGTAACATTAAAAAAACAGTTACATTTAAACGGACCTGATTCAGTCACAACTACTTTAAGGCAGGTTCCTGTTCTGCAGCACATGAAAGACAAAAAAATCACATCACAGAACAGAGACAGTCAATGAAAAACAAAAACACGAACAGCAACACAGACATTCAGAAAGGCACAGACTTAAATGAAGGGTGCAGAGTTTATTGGTTAAATCAGTGGTTGTGTGTCCTTCCATCAGATAGTGTTTATATGCCAGTTTAAAATATGTAACAGAGGTCATTGTTCTAAGATAATATGGCATCACATTCCAGAGTTTGGTGTATGTATGAAAAAATTATCTTTGACTGTACCTACTTTTGTAAACTGGTACTAGGATTAAGTGCATGTGAGACTGATCTAGCAGTGGTTAAGCCAGGGGTCTTTCCAGTAGCTCCCTGTGGCTTTGACCAAATAAATGACCTTTTTTTTTAAACATTTTAATTTTCATTTATTATGTTTGTATCCCTAAAGTGATTCTTACATTTTCCAATTGTAATAGAATGTAGCCTACAAAACAAAAAAGAGAAAGGTTTTCATATTTTACCAACTAAAACGCACCTCAAAGACTTGGTCTACGGATCGGCACCTGTTCCTCAAAGTTTTGCCGCAGGCTACTCTTAAGTCTCCCTGGATGTCAAATCCAGAGAAAAGAGAATGTAATAGTTGCAGCTCCAGAGAGACATTTTATTTTTTATTTTGGCCAAAAATAGCTCATTGAGAGTAAAGGTTGCAGACCTCTGGGTTAAGCCTACACCACAAGTAAGTTATATGATATTTTAAAGGGACAGTCAGTGTTTCTCTACCCTGGTCCTCAGAGCTCACTGCCCTGCATGATGTTTCCCTGCTCAAACACACCTGATTCACATGATCAGATTGTTATCAGGCTTCAGGCTGTCAGACAGAGGCTTCATGATGAGCTGATCATCTGAATTAGGTGTGTTTGAGCAGAGAAACATCTAAAACATGCAGGACAGTGAGCTCTGAGGTCCAGGATAGGGGAAACACTTACAGTGCATCCCAAAATAAAAATTAAGCATTTTTCCTCTTACCTGTAGTGCTGTTTATCCATTGAGACAGTTTTGGTGTGAGTTGCCAAGTTTAGGAGATATTAGCTGTAGCGATGTCTGCCTTCTCTTCAGTATAAAGGAACTCGATGGTACTCACCTTGTGCTACTCAAAGTGCAAAATCATACTTTTGAAAAATTCAGCACCAGTGTCTCTTTCCAAAAATCATGACCAGGTTAAGATAAAACTCAGACCTTGTTGTGAGCAGTTTCATGTAGGAACTACTTTCTTGCTGTATTAGAATCTACAGGAACTACTTTTTTCTACTAGAAAGAAAGTTCCAACATGAAAGTGCTCACAACAAGGTCTAGGTGGCAACATGGGCCTGACTTTTTCAAGTCTGAAGCTCATGTGTAATGCATCCTGATACATGCAGGCACTGCTGGCATGAGTCCACAAGCAGGAGAAGTGAGCTTTCTCAGTCAGTGTAGCACACACACACACACACACACACACACACACTCAACTGCTTACATGTAGCATCCACACTGGCTGGACATCCACATGAAAAGTTTCTTCATTTCTTTTAAGGTTATTATGTTCAAGTCCAAGTGTCTTTATTGTCCTTATGCTTACACTTAATGGAATTTCGTTTGGTAGTTCTCAGCACAAAGTTAAGATAAAAAACACACAATACAAGTAATAATAATAATAATAAATGAAACATAAATAAGTGCAAGAGTCAGCAGCCATACGGGGAATGATATGTTGATAGATAAAGTGCAAACAGTGCGAGTCCCAGTCTTTAGGAATGGTGGGTCAGCGTGTGCCTGCATGAGTCAGGAGGTCTGAGTGTGTCTGAATCTGCAGAGGGGGGGAGAGCTTGTCTGTTTATTTGTATATTTGTCTGCAGGGGGGTGGTATGTGTGTGCAAGAGGGGACTGATAGATTTCACAGCTCTGGGGAAGAAGCTGTCTTTCAAGTCTGGTGGTTTGTGAGTTTATGTTTCTGTACCACTTTCCCGAAGGAAGCGGTACAAACAGTCTGTTTTCCGGGTGAGTGGGGTCCAGATGTGGGAGAGGACTTCCGACGATCCCCTGGGCTGTTCTTATCACCCGGGCCAAGTTCTTTCTTTCCTGTGCAGCTGCCATACCACACTGTCATACTGAGACAGAGGATAGTCTCGATTGTGGCTCTATAAAAGTTAGCGAGCAGCCGAGGGGAAAGTCGAGCCCGTTTCAGTTTCCTGAGGAAGAAGAGCCTTTGCTGGGCTTTCTTCACCAGGTGTGAGGTGTTTAGGGACCAGGTCAGATCAGATGTAATATGGACCCCCAGGAACTTGATGTTGTCTACATGTTCCACTGCCTTCCTGTGGATGTGGAGAGGCGCATGTGCTGTCCTCCTGGTCCTCCTGTAGTCCACGATGACCTCCTTGGTCTTGCTAGTGTTCAGAACGAGGTTATTGGCTGAACACCACTGTGTCAGGTGCTGGATGTCCTCTCTGTAGTGAGTTTCATCATTGTTTGAAATGAGACCCACCACAATGGTGTCGTCCACGAACTTCATGACCAAGTTTGTGGAGTGAATGGTGGAACAGTCGTGGGTGAAGAGAGTGAAGAGTACAGTCTCCCACTCTCACCATCTGAGGTCTGTTGTTGAGAAAGTCCCTGATCCAGAGACATAGCGATGGGGACAGTCCAAGGTTAAAAAGCTTCAGTACCAGCTTATCCGGGACCACCGTATTAAAAGCAGAACTGAAGTCAACAAATAACATCCTAACATAGGTGGTGGGATGCTCCAGGTGGGTCAGGGCTGTGTGGAGTACTAATGAGATAGCATCCTCTGTTGATTGGTTCCCCCTGTAAGCAAACTGATGGCTGTCCAGACCCTCAGGGATTACCTCATTGATGTGTTTCAGGAGGATTCTCTCAAAGCACTTCATGATCACAGGAGTCAGAGTAACAAGGCAGTAGTCATTAAGGCAGGAGATTGCAGATTTTTTGGGCACAGGCACAATTATGGAGGATTTAAGGCAGACAGGGACCGTGGCAAGCTGCAGGGACAGGTTAAAAATGTCCAATTGGTCAGCACATGACTTCAGAATCCTGCCTGACATCCTGTCTGGTGCACCAGGAGTTATTAATGTACAGTGCCAAACCTCCGCCTTTGCTCTTAGCAGAGACCGCAGTCCTGTCTGCCCGGAACAGAGAGCGCCCTTCTAGCTCCACCGCAGCATCTTGTATGTTGTTATCCAGCCAGCTCTCAGTAATGGTTGCCACACAGCTGTCTATCCTCTGTGAGGCGATCCTCAGCCGAATCTTGTCCATCTTGTTGGCAAGTGATCTGGCGTTGGCGAGGAAGAGACTGGGGGTTAGCGTGTAGCCTAGCACATAGGCCGCTCCTCTTACCCCGCTTTGTTTGTTTGGTTTATGATTCAACATATTTTTAAAGTCATATAGAGTCTATACGTGACAAACAGCAAACACAACAGCTATAATAACACATGGCAGATAGAAAATACTAGCCTGTAACACAATTTGTATAATACTTGATAGATGTGTGGTGCTGGCTCAGAACATCTGATGTGGTGCACAGTTAAATACAAGATCCAGGGTACTGTTCCAAAAATTTTTTGTAGGATGTTGCACCCGTTGTTAGTTAGCAAGGGGAATCACCTCCACCTGTTGAGTGATGCACCTTGTTCAAATATGGTATGAGTGAATTCCGGATGAGGAGGCCCCTCGAAGACAAAGGAGAGCAGTAGAAGCGCACAAATTGCGCTCAAGAAATTCAGCCTCCTTTGTTCCCATCCCCCTTTTCCCTAAAGTTAAGATTTAATATATGGATAAATAAATAAAAATATATTAAGCATTCGAATGCCTATGAAGTTCTTTCCTGAACCTTACATAGGACAAATGCAGTTTACATGCTCAACAGTTGATTGGTGATTGTATGATTTGTTTTATACAAACAAATATGAAAGAATATAGTATTGATCTGAATAAAATCAAACTAATGATAAGAAATTAGCTTACTCATTAATGCATCTGTAATATGGTTTTCAATTACTCAAGCAATACAGGAATAAATTCAAAAATCGAGTGTAATGAAACAAAACAATCACTTTCAAACAATACATGACATAGCAATCTAACAAATTCAGTATTATAAGGTTGAAGTCCAAAATAACTCACTTCCATTGTCTCTTTGTTCTGGCTGGTGGTTTGGAGGAAAAACAGTGAGGAGTGAAGGCCTGACCTGTATAATCTTAGGGGAGGAGCCTGCTCAGGAGTGATGCAGGTAGGGCGGAGACTTAAGTTTCTGAGACCTTCAAATATCAATAAGATCAGTGCTTTCCTGAAAAACCTGTTGTATGTAATCTGAGACATGTCTTCTGTCCTCTGGTTGATTATCAGCATACTGATGTTGCAAACAATTATTACCAAATGAGTATGTGCTAATAATGTTTTTTTTTAAAGCGATACTGCTCATCTGCTTTAATCCAGGTCTCCTTAAGCCCCGACATGCCAAGTTGACTTGAAAGATGTGATTTATAGCATGTTTTAGTCTGAATCTTCATTGTAGATTCTTAGCTTGGAGCCACGTTCACATGCACACTGTCTGAACTGGGTGTGTGTGGTGTGACAATATGCAAGTAAACAAGTAAACAGCATGTCGGGGCTTTAGTAGACTTGGATTATGCCTGACAAGCAGTATGGAGGCATTTCATGTTTTATTTTAATTTATTTTTTTACATTTGAAAACTGATCACCATTCACTTCCATTGTTTGAGAGATTCTGCAACACTGTTTTCCTGTGAAACTCCAGCAGTGTTTTGTGGACTAAAAAACTAAACCTGACCTTCAGTCGGCACGAGAGTGAGTAGATAATGACTCACTTTTCACTTTTGGGTGAACTATCCCTTTAACTGCTTCTCACTAAAACAATTCCTTGTCGATCATAATGTGTATGTTGTACTGATCCATTCAGATTTTATTGATCAAGCTGTTGAAGCAAACCAACTGAAATGTGCCGCATTTCCCAAAAGCAAAGAATTTTTTTTGTTTCTTAAATTAAAAATTGATTGTCATCAATGAATTTTCATGAATACCAGACAAAATATGATGCAAACAAAAATATATATGTAAATGATTTAGAAAAAAATGGATTTTGTCAAAAGATCTAATAAACACTGATTTAAAAAAAATCAAACATTTTTCTGACAATTATCTAATACGTCAGGCTTTAAAGGGTTTCCTTTGTTTGTAATATTAACAAAATCACCAAGCTGCTTTCACAGGCACCTCTCCTCACAACAAAGAAACAAAGGAAAACAACTGGTTGTAGAGCACAGAGTGACCACTTGATGGCGCTCTCGGCTTTTTAATTGAATAGAAACTCAGGCACTGAACTGGGTTTCCTAAGGCATGACTTTAAAGGAAAATACCACCAATTTTAAGTGCTTTCATGTTATTCCTGCACCTCAGGACAGCCTGTTTTCTTTAGCTGCAAACAGAAAGTTTTACCTTTGAGTTTGTGACATAAATTCTGTCCTCTCAAGTGCCCTGACTGATTCATGATGAGGTGGATGATCCAAAAGTATCATGTTATATTTGCTTTTGTACCCCACTGTCAATGTTTACAGTTAAAAATACAGTGTTATAGGGGAAACGGCTGCCAGTCATCAGTGGTCTCACCCTAACCAGCCATAATGTGTGAGATTCAGTGTCCCAGCGAGCGCGGCATCCTAAACGAGGAGAGTCAGTGTTGTCTTGTGGGTAGAACTCAGATGGAGTTTTCCAAATTTGCCTGTAATGGCACTGCTGAGGCTTTCAAGGCAGCTGGAAAGCCATTACATGGTTTAGAGACAATTTACTGCAGAATTTAAATAAATAATATCTGTGCAAAAACACAATTTAATTAAATGCAATATTTCCAGGAGCCTGGGGGCGGGTCTAGACTCCAGACAATTGTTACACAACAGTGAAATGAATGTACTAATAACTAAAATTATACGAACTTGGAGAGCTTAGTGCAGTCAGAGGGAGTCGGGGGATGCGGTGTTAATGGCCAGCTTCTATAAATTAGGCATGGAGGTTAGGTAATACATGGTCAGGGATGAGAGCTTTGTAAATCCATCCAGTTTAACTGCTCACTGTGACTGTCTCCTCTCCACTGAGCAAAACAGGTAATGGAGCTGGCAAAATGTGACGAGCTGCATGAATACTTTATAATCTCATACAAGGATCATTAGTTGCACTGCAGGGGAAGTGCCAATTGCATTTGCTGAACAGAGGAAATAACAGGAAAGTTGACTACAGGCATATGGGTTATTGTCAGCCCCCCAACTGCTAATACTACTGCTGTTACTGAGGAATGCCGACGCATAAACAACCAACTGATTAGTATCCAAAGTTAGTCTTATAATCAGAAACAAAATATAACTACTTTAATTCCAAATTAAGACATGTACCATTTGGAAAAAGGTGACGCCCACTCGGAAGAAGTGATTGCCTGCATGAAAGTCAAAGCACTGAATATTATTATCGCTAATTAGCAATCTGGAGCGTTTCACTTAGAAAATAGCAACATTCAGGGTGGGTGTAATCATCTGTGAGAATTTTTTATTTATTTTTTTTCATCCATTAAAAGGAGTTTACAATTTGTGTTTTGGAATGAAAGAAGTCGTGTCTCGACGACAACAAAGATTCGAGTCTTTGGATTCTGTTTTCTAGCAGAGTTTGTTGTCTTTGCAAATATTTACTACAAGTTTCTGAACCAGCATGTGTAGTTTTTTGAATTATGGGCTGTTTTTCCCCATTTAATAAAGACAAACAACATGGAATAAATAACACAGTCAGTTAATTTAACTAAACAAAACTAAAAGTGAAAAGAAAAGCAGGGATATTTTCTACCAGTCACATGTTGGTGGGCTTAAAGGACCAGTGAGTAGGATTTAGTGGCATCTAGCAGTGACTTTGCATATTGCAAACACCATGTCTCTCCTTCCTCTTCCAAGCTTATAGGAGAACATCATGTGGCTGGGAAAAATGTCAAAGGTCATATCATGACCCAGTGTTTGATTTGCCTGTTTTGGGCTACTGTGCACTGTAAAAAATATACTGCAATTTAGTCAAATCATTTGATCTTTTCTCATGAACTCTCACTTTATGTTCTGCTAGTTTGGGTGAGACCCAACACATCTCACTTACAACAAAACACAATATGATATTGTAAAAAGGAATATTCTAAGCCTTTGGAAAAGCGATTATGTGCCTTCTTTTAAGACCTTGCTAATAATACATGGAGAGGACCCAATACAATGTCCCTCTTAGTTCTGCAAACTTTTATAAATTGTGGCGACCATTTCTGTCTTACCTGTCGAGAGTGACTTTGAGTGTCTCTGTATATGTATGTATGTATGTGTCACAGTTCAAGTGTTCCAAAGGGGTGTACTACGAAGCAAGATTAATGGGTTAGCAAGGTATGTTGAGTCTAAATCCAGGATTTTCAGTGTCACGAAGGTGGCTCTCTTTTAACCTGGCTAGATCACCATGGTAACTGATGCTAAACTCATAACGTGGTTGGGAGCAGGTTATGTTCAGAGTTTCAGATTTAATTGTCTGTAAAATTTGCTGTTCTTTAACTCATTATTGTCCTAACAAGGTTGTTTATGAGTGATACACAGTATTTCCCAAAAGTGAGTACACCCCTCACATTTCTGCAAATATTTAATTATATCTTTTCATGGGACAACACTGAAGGAATGACACTTTGATACAATGTGAAGCAGTCAGTGTACAGTTTGTATAACAGTGTAAATTTACTGTCCCCTCAAAATAACTCAACACACAGCCATTAATGTCTAAACTGCTGGCAACAAAAGTGAGTACACCCCTAGGTGAAAATGTCCAAACTGGGCCCAGTTAGCCATTTTCCCTCCCCAGTGTCATGTGACTCGTTAGTGTTACAAGGTCTCAGGTGTGAATGGAGAGCAGGTGTGTTAAATTTGGTGTTATCGCGCTCACACTCTCTCATACTGGTCACTGGAAGTCAGTGGTGGACAAAGTACTCAACCACAGTACTTGAGTCAAAGTATAGATACTCCTGGTCAAATATTACTCAACTACAAGTGAAAGTTGCTCAGTCAAAATTTTACTTGAGTTAAAGTACTAGAGTTCTTGCTTTTAAAAATACTTAAGTATTCAAAAGTACATGTTTTTAAAAATACTTAAGTATTCAAAAGTACAAATTACAAAGTACATTTTCTAATATCAATACATGCTGTATTGTTTTCATGATGCATTTACAGAAGCTTGTAACTCTCTGAAACCACCTGATGATGCACTGATGCTTGTAGAACCTGTCTGCTACACAAAGTCTATAGAAACACCTATAAAAACTTCAACATAGAAATACAATCAAAAACAAAACGGACAGTTGTTGTCATTTTCTGATGTATCATAAAATTAGATTGAAGATAACTGTAAGGAGTTCAACAAGTCTGTTAAATAACTGAGATTTCTTTGTCTTCAGAGGCAGTATATATACATGAATTATGATGTATTTTTCACCCCGATAAAAACAATCCAACTTTAAAAGCTACCTGGAATAATGAATAATTATAATAACATCTTGAGATTTAATTTTGTCTTTCTCCTGCCGTCACCATTACTGCTTTTTGTTTGAATGAAAGAGGGAGAGCTTGCTTGTTCTTGTTACAGAGAGTGCCTGGATGATGTATTTCCACTTTTACATCAGTCCCATTTGAGAGGAGCTACTGTGATTGGTTTCTTTCTGTGAGGAACACAGCATGGGACCAACTGCATTTTAGAAAAGAAAAAAACACCAACAGCTGACTTCAAAGCTCAGTTGAAAAGTAACAACAACCTTCCTACAAATGTAGTGGAGTCAAAAGTACAATATTTGTCTTTGAAATGTAGTGGAGTGAAAGTCAGAAGTTTCCAAAAAAACAAACACTCAAGTAAAGTACAGATATTCAAAAAATGTACTTAAGTACAGTACTCAAGTAAATGTACTTCACTACTGTTCACCACTGCTGGAAGTTCAACATGGCACCTCATGGCAAAGAACTCTCTGAGGAACTGAAAAAAAGAATTGTTGCTCTAAATAAAGTTGGCTTAGGCTATAAGAAGATTGCCGACACCCTGAAACTGAGCTGGTGGCCAAGACCATACAGCGGTTTAACAGGACAGGTTCCACTCAGAACAGGCCTCACCATGGTCGACCAAAGAAGTTGAGTGCACGTGCTCAGCAAAGTCTCTAACATCCACCAACTCCGTGATGTCATCATGGAGTAGTGGCAACCTGTGAAGCTCTGGTGAACTCCACGTCCAAGAGGGTTAAGGCAATGCTGGAAAATAATGGTGGCCACACAAAATATTGACACTTTGGGCCCAATTTGGACATTTTCACCAAGGGGTGTACTCACTTTTGTTGTCAGCAGTTTAGACATTAATTGCTGTGTGTTGAGTTATTTTGAGGGGACAGTAAATTTACACTGTTATACAAGCTGTACACTGACTACTTTTTTGACTACATTGTATCAAAGTGTCATTTCTTCAGTGTTCTCCCATGAAAAGATATAATTAAATATTTGCAGAAATGTGAGGGGTGTACTCACTTTTGTGAGATACTGTAGCTTATGAACCGAGGGAGGACGTTAACATTGAAAAGTTGCTGAGCTGTATGTTCGTAATATCACTGAACAAATCCATATAATGTAAAAATGTAACAGCGGCACAAACTGTCTGCATTATGCTGTCATGGTGATGCAGAGTCATTTTTCCTGTTTGCTCCAGATCATATTAACACTTTAAATTGATATTGTATATAATCTACACACTAAAATAATGATGAAACAACTACAGACACTTTGAATACTTTTTACTGTTATCTGTTTTGTCTTGATGATTTTGCAGCTCAGATCACTGATTAGAAAATTCATCATCATTTATCACAGACAATCTTAAATCAGTTACACTCATTTTACGTTGGTTTGGTCAGAAACTTCAGTGATGTCCACGTCTGTCTCATCATAGGACAGTGTCAGACAGACTTCATCATGTTTAAATCTGCTGTATGGAGTTTTATTGTTTAATGTGCAGTTTTCATGTTAGAATAAACGGCAGCATTAAGACCACATTTAGTCCATCAGTAATTTTCTGACAGCATTCTTCTTCTCCTGCTTTATTTACACAACAATGTTGCTTTTTGCCGTAATATATTTTGTATATTTTCCACAGCTCATAATTATAAGAACTTGATGATTTTGACTTAAGTAAGTGACTCGCGATCGCTTCGTTTCATGCAGCCCCTTTTATGTGAGCACAGAGTCTGAAGACGAAAGCCTGGATTAACAAAGTGAGTTTATAACCACCATCATGATACCGGTTATCTCTGATTGCAGATTTAGGCTTTGTCAATCCAGGTCATACAGAGAAAGCCTGGCTGTGTTGAGCTTGCTTCGAAGTACAGCCCTCTGATTTTGACCCAAATGCAGACAATGGAGACAGACAGGAGCAGTTCAGTATTATTTAATAAACAAAAACAAAGCCATACAAAAGGCTTGCATGAATGTAAGGCAGGGAGAGTCCTCAGACACAGCAAGGTAAAATCAAACAGTAAATCCAAAATATGAGGAAGGAAAAAACCCAAAAAGAGGGGTACAAACACTGGGGTAAAAGCTAAAGGGAAAATAGAGGAGACTTTACAATGAGACAAGGACAAACTAGCAAGTAAGGACACGCTAGGGAGGGGAGAGGATAACTAGACACAGGTGAGGGCGATCAAGTACAGGTGAAAAGAATCAGTGATCAAAAAGAACAGGGAAACATATTGAGACAGGAAGTAAAAACAACAAGGACGCACAAGGGAAGACATACCAAAATAAAACAGGAAGTGACTATGAAAATCCAAACTTACAGTGTGTATGTATATAAGTCTGCATGTATGTTTGAGAATATTGGTGTGCAGATGGAGTATGTGGTTATATGTACTGTATATGTTTTTCTTGGTCAGTGTAACATATCATAGATATCTACTCAGCTGCTCACAGTGATTGTTGTTCTGATGAGAGTGGGGGCCTCTACAATGAAGAGGGCTCATATGCTCATCATCATCTTTAAGTGATCTGGCTTAACTAAACCTAACAAAGGCAATCAAGGATATGCAGTCACACGAGTAGATCTGACTATAATTACATTTGTCTGGTCCGTTAAATTAATGTGCTGCTTATGTCTATTCTTGAGACAGTTTTAATCTTATTAGTTATGCAGCACTCAGCAGCGCCAAACTAAAATATGCTATTTAATACTCTGTCATCTGATCTGCAGACAGATGATCAAACGTAATAAATGATGAAATTGTGATATTCTTATCGTAACTGTCTTTCAGAGCGCAGTATAAAACAGACTTGGTGCAAATAAAAAGTAAATATAAAAACAGAATGAATGATGTCAGTATGTACATAAAAGCACAATAATGGAATAGTTTTCCCTCTCATGATCCACACACTGCGCACTGAGCACCACAGGATCTTGATGATGCCCAGTGCCGTTTCATAAAGTGGTTTGACTGGTAGTGCGTTATCCATATTCATCTCTTATCTTGAACATAACCTGATCCAGAGCAGGTTAGGGGTTCAGCATAAGTTACCATGGCAATCTACTCCGGTAAGAGGTGAAGCACCGTCGCAGTGCCGAAAATCCAGGGTTAACCCTGAAAGTTACCTTGATAACCAAAAATCCTGCTTCATAGTACAGGCCCCTGTCTTCCTTGTATTTTATTTATTCTTTTTTTTTTTTTTTTTTTATCTCTTGTGTTGTACTGGAGGGACTGTTCCTTTATAGTTGCGCTGCTTGTTCATAAAACTGAAAATTTACAAATGAAATATCAAAAAACTCTCATTAAATGTAAATCCAAGTTATATTTATTCAAGTTACTTAAAAACTTAAAATGCCCAGCATGTAATCCACATACGGCGATATTTGGTGTACCCTCCACAGCTCATAACATCACTTCATGTCAATCAAATGCTATAGCATTTACTTCATTACCAGCACGCCGATTAATCTTAACAAGGTGGAAGTCTGCCAGCCCTCCCTCTTTTATACAGTGGATTAAGGAAGTAACGATGTGCCTCAAAATGGAGAAGCTAAGATCCACTTTAAAAGGGTCACTTAAAATTTATAACAGAACCTGGTTTCCCTTTATTGACTATTTGGAGAACTTGGCTTTCCCAGCAGTCTGAAGCCAAATTTTGGCACATGAGCTAATGATCTAACCTGATTCTGATTCTTTAATTTTTCTTTTCTGAGTGCTGAAAACTTGTACGATGCATTTACTGTACTGCACCGCTGTTGTTGTTTGTTTGTTTGTTTGTTTGTTTTTGCCTCCCCCCAATGTATTCTTGTACCTACCTAACTATGACAGCGATAGTTCACCGCTGTATGTGATAGACTTGATTTGTTCTGAGGAACCTTAAGTGGACTCTAAGCCTATACTTATATTTTATGTCAGTGCTTCGTGGGGGTCTCGTGGATATGTCTGTCCCACCTTTTTTGTTTATTTGTTTGTTTGTTTGTTTGTTTATGTTTTATTAGTGCTGTGGATGTCTTGTTTTATTGTATTAAATTGGGAAAATGAATAAAAAAAAGTGTTCAAAAAAAAAAATGCCCAGCATGTATTTTCAAAACAGAGTGAGTGTGAGCGTGAGTGGTTGTTTATCTTTATGTGTCAACCTTGTGATGAACTGGTGACTTGTCCAGGGTGTACCCTGCCTGGGATCGGCTCCAGCCCCCACAAGACCTATCAGGATAAGCGATTACAGATGATGGATGGATGGATGGATGGTATTTTAAGAACATTTCACAACTTAAACATTAAGGCTTTTGACTTCAAAGGATGAGTTGAATGGACATACTGTACAGAGTCAATCAACTCATTAAATTAGTTTTCTAAAGTAAAAGGATCAGCATATTTGTAGACTTCCCAGCATGCATTGTTTAAGAGATAAAACTCTCTTGAGACCCTTCTGTTCATTTTTTTTAAAATTTACTGTATATGATGAAATGTTGCTGTGTGTCTCTGGTAAAATTGACCCGGTCTGGGTGCAACATTTTTTTCCAAAACTATTTTGAACTTCATATGAACACAGAGAAACAGTGAATGTGTGTGTGTGTGTGTGTGTGTGTGTGTGTGGATGTATATCCGTGTGGGTGTGGCAACATATAAGTAGAGGCACACCCAAATCATGAAATCAGGTTTATACATTGGTAGCTTTGAATATTATTGTGTGTGTGTTTCTGTGTATGTATCTATGTACACTGATCAGGCATAACATTCTGACCACTGACAGGTGAAGTGAATAACACTGATTATCTCTTCATCATGGCACCTGTTAGTGGGTGGGATATATTAGGCAGCAAGTGAACATTTTGTCCTCAGAGTTGATGTGTTAGAAGCAGGAAAACTGGGCAAGCGTAAGAATTTCACAAGGGCCAAATTGTGATGGCCAGACGACTGGGTCAGAGCATCTCCAAAACTGCAGCTCTTGTGGGGTGTTCCTGATCTGCAGTGGTCAGAAACTATCAAAAGTGGTCGAAGAAAGGATCAGTGGTGAACCAGTAACAGGGTCATGGGTGGCCAAGACTCACTGATGCATGTGAGGAGTGAAGGCTGGCCCGTGTGGTCCGATCCAACAGAGGAGTTACTGTTGCTTAAATTGCTGAATAAGTTAATGTTGGTTCTGATAGAAAGGTGTCAGAATACACAGTGCATCAAAGTTTGTTGCGTAATGAGGCTGCATAGCTGCAGACCAGTCAGGGTGTCCATGTTGACCCCTGTACACCGCTGAAAGCACCAACAATGGCCATGTGAGCATCAGAACTGGACCACTGAGCAATGGAAGATGGTGGCCTGGTCTGATGAATCATGTTTTCTTTTACATCACGTTGATGGCCGGGTGTACCTGGGGAACACATGAAATCAGGATGCACTATGGGAAGAAGACAAACCGGCAGAGGCAGTGTGATGCTTTGGTCAGTGTTCTGCTGGGAAACCTTTGGTCCTGCCATGCATGTGGATGTTACTTTGACATGTACCACCTACCTAAGCATTGTTGCAGACCATGAACACCCTTTCATGGAAACGGTATTCCTTGATGGCTGTGGCCTCTTTCAGCAGAATAATGCTCTGTGCCACAAAGCAAAAACGGTTAAGGAATGGTTTGAGGAGCACAACAACGAGTTTGAGGTGGTGACTTGGTCTCCAAAGTCCCTAGATCTCAATCCAATTGAGCATCTGTGGGATGTGCTGGACCAACAAGTCTGATCCATGGAGGCCCCACCTCGCAACTTATAGGACTTAAAGGATCTGCTGCTAACATCTTGGTGCCAGAGTCCATGCCTCGATGGGTCAGGACTGTTTTGTCAGCAAAATGGTGACCAACTCAATATTATGCAGGTGGTCATAATGTTATGCCTGATCGGTGTATGTCTTCATTTGCATGAGTGGCAGTGTGTGGTTACGATGCAATGGCTTTTGCAAATATATGCACCGCACTTGTGGCACCTGGTGCTCGTTTTCTTGTCACCCGTGCAGAATCGGCACCTCCTCCTTGTGGTCGATGGAGGAAGAGGAGCAGCTGGGTCAGAGGGAGCTGCTACAGACGTCACAGCACCCTGCTGGACTTCCATTACCAAGCTGGCAGAGGCCGGTGTGCGGGGAAGTACCTGGCGTCGGTTGATGAGAGGTGTCACAAGCTCTCTCCCAAGCTCCTCGAGAAACAGCCTCCTCTTGTGGCACTTCCCCTGATTCCAAGTTGGGTTGATCTCTCTCCACAGGACAAAGGAGTTGTATGCAGACACATCAACCATATTATAGAAAACCACCAGGGGCCAACGGGCTGTCATCCGTTTGCAGCTGTATACACTGGTGACCTGCAGCAAAAGTAACAAGCAACAAATCAATCAAAAATGAATTCTTATTTTCTTACACAAGAATGGCTTTGCATGAATATCAATAAATATTACATGAAAAAAGTGCAATACTTTGTCGAGGTTGTCGACTCCCCCCTTGTTCTTGTTATAGTCAAGGATGATCTGGGGTTTTTTGTCCTCCGTGGAACTAACTGCAGTGTCCCGATGCAGAGTGCTCATCAGAAGCACATTCCTTTTCTTTTTGGGGCAGTAGGAGACCAGAGCATGTGTGTCAGTGAACACAAACTGGGATGAGAACTTTGCCCTCTCTCTTGTCGCCAGCAGTACAGGGGGAAGCTCTGGTCTATTCTTCCTCACGGTTCCCACCAAGGCCATCTTCCTATTTAGCAGCTCCTGGCCAAGGGCATAGGAGGTGAAAAAGTTATCGCAGGTGATGGTGTGTCCCTGAAGACCCTCTGTCACCTCAAGAACCACGCGCTGGCCCTGATTTTTCTCTGGCTTGCCATCCAAAGGTTTGCCTGTGTACATTTGCATGTTCCAGGCGTAGCTGGTCTGGGCATCACAGGCTACCCAGATTTTGATGCCGTATTTGCCTGGTTTACTTGGCATGTATTGCTTGAAAGCACAGCGACCTCTGAACGGGACCAGGCGCTCGTCCACTGTTACGTCAGTACCGGGATTGTACATAATCGGCAGGCGACACACCCACTTATCCCACACCTCTCGGATGGCAGCAAGTTTGTCTCTTGCACGGCGCGCTGCTCTGGTGCCACGATCATCAAATTGAATGACTCTTGAGATGATATGAAACGTCTTCAGTGGCATGGTGGCACGAAAAATTGCCCTCCCAGAGTGAACATGCCATAGGCTAGACGTACTCTCTTTACTGGACCTGTAGACGCCAGCAAGAATCAAAAGACCCAGATATCCCTCTAGATCTGTTTTGTCCATCTCGTTCCACTTGTCACCATACACACGACGCCCCTTCTTATTTGTCATTTGCAGCACTACCTTTGCAATTCCCTCTGGCATAAACAACTGAAAGGTAGACTTTATGCTATCAGCACGAGAAACTGCATACCTTGTTGGCCCTCGTGGGCTCCTCTTTCTCTCTGCACCCAACATACGTCGTTGGTCACTTGGAGGAGTGGAGGACCAGAGTACATTTCCATTTTTTGATCGGAAATGATCTTCAGCAACCAAACTTTCAGCAGGTTCCTCTTCGTCAGTTGATTCCTCCTCGTCAGTTGGAGCATAATCCTCGTCATTTTCAGTGATGTTCTCTTCCTCTGACACTTCTTCCTCTTCTTCTGCGGGTTCTTCCTCATCTCTCTCCTCCTCAACAGGGCTCCAAATGAGCTCAAGAGCCTGTGCTAAATTGTAGCTCCTCTTCATTGTGCTGTCTCAGAGTGGAATGTGAAATGCCCCGAGGAAGCTGAGTGTGTGTGGGTGTGTGTGTGTGTGTGTGTGTGTGTGTGTGTCTGTCTGTCTGTAGCAACATGTAGGTACAGGCACATTAAAAGTTGAAATGAGCTTTTCACATCAGTAGTTTTGTGTGTGTGTGTGTGTGTGTGTGTGTGTGTGAGAGAGAGAGAGAGAGAGAGAGAGAGAGAGTTCATTTGTGTTTTTTTTTCTTGTGTGTGTATGTTCATTGTGCTGGAAAGCACAGTAGTGTGACCCATTACACCACCAGGGGTGTGGCTAGAATCTCAGAATCTCATTGGCCCGTCTAGAGCAGACCCTACTCTGATTTGTGGTTGGTCAAGTCCATCAACCCATACAGCCATACAGGGGACAAACCCTGAACATAACAAATACACTTCAAAATAAAACTCTCACTATATTAACCACTGAATTGGGGTCATTTACACCGGTGGTTTGCAGAATTTCAGAAGATAAGTCACTTGATATTTGGGGTCCTGTAAAGTAATATGACTGATTTGCATTACATTTTCCCCAGCCAGGGAGAGAGAATAACCCAAAAGAAAAGAATTGAATCATTAGTTTGACATGTATCTTTTTTCATTATTATACAGTATACATGTTAAAAGCAGATGGATTTTGCTATACTAATTTGGGAAGAGATGAGGGCTTTATTCCACTATAAGGAAATGGCTTCAAGACAATGTGTAGCCTGTTCTGAACATAATTTCTGATTATTAAAATAGACATGATAAAATAATCACAGCTACCCAGAGACTGTGATGGGTGGCGGTTGAACTGTAAATTGAATAGAATGGTAGCTGCATGTTAGTGCTGTTCAGATTGTAATATCAACTTTAGTTTTTGTGGTGTCGGTGGTGAGCATGGCACTGTTCATTAATTGCTGAAGATTACAATGGATGTTTTGAAATGTAATTATGATTCAACTGTGCATTGGTTAAAGAAATGCAACACACTGAACATCTGTATTACACATTTTGATCACCTGCCATTCATTAAGGTTCGCAATGCCATGACCACCCCACACTAGCTCTATGGTCCACCTTGGCCACCCAAGTGAAAATGTCCTGGACATGCCACTGTACACCACTAATTGTGGCTGGGTCAAATTTGACCCAGGAAGACCATAGATGGTGTAAATTTTAATAAAACACACTATAGTCATAATTCATTTTACTTGCAAAGAGCATAGTATGGAACCATCCATGACATTTTCAAGCAATTATAAGGAAGAAAACCATAGTTATGATAAATACTTGAAAATGCATCAAAACTGACCCGAAGACAACAGGAAGGTTAATATGTATATAAGCAACCCCAGTGAGGTTGTAATGAGCAAAGGTATGTTTGGAGAACAAAGGGCGCAGAATTTCATAAAAATAACACCAGTCCAGCTGTTAAGCATGGGGGTGGATTGATCATGCTTTGGGGTTGTGTTGCAGCCAATGGCATGGCGAACATTTCACAGGTAGAGGGAAGAATGGATTCAATTAAATTCCAACAAATTCTGGAAACAAACATAACACCATCTGTAAAAAAGCTTAAGTTGAAAAGAGGATGACTTCTACAAATGAATAATGATCCTAAACACACCTCAATATCCATGATGACTGCTGGAAAAGTGAGGAGCCCCCCAGTGTGTCTCTGTGGCATAAAGAGCTTTCATCATACTTACCCTCAGAGAAGATTATGCATAATCTCAGAAAAAAGCCATTTCTTTTTGAGAAATGCTGGGGAACCTTTGTAACCTTTTTACAAAACAGAACTTCTCCTGACTCTGATGTACGTGATTAAACCTAAGGCAGCTCTGCAATTTTTTGGCTTATGTATGGTTCTGTTGACCAGTCAGTGTCTGGGTAATTTATCACAAATTACATGTAGTGCAGTATTATGTAAAACTATAGTGTATTTCGTATTTTGTCATGTCGGAATGTCTATCTCTTGTACTTACAAGACATGTACATTTTTTTTATTTATTTATTTATTTTTCCTTTTGTTTGTTTGTGTCTGCTTGTTACCTGTTACACAAATGGATACTGCTATAAATATCATTATAGTTATTTATTTATTTTTTTTTTTATTATTGTTATTTTTTAATATTACTTCAAATGTCCATTTTGACATTTGAGAGGGGGTGGGGGGTGGGAACAAATGTTTGATCTGTAAGTGAACTGAATTTTGTTTGTTCAGGAAAAATAAATGGAACATTCAATAAATACATTGTTGAAAAAATAAATCCATGATGGACTATCTCAAGAGGCGCGAGCTGAAGGTTTTGCCATGGCCCTCACAGTCTCCTGACCTAAACATCATTGAAAATCTGTGGATAGACCTCAAAAGAGCAGTGCATGCAAGATGGCCCAGGAATCTCACAGAACTGGAAGACCTTTGTAAGGAAGAATGGGTGAAAATCCCTAAAACAAGCACTGAAAGACTGTTGGCTAGCTACAAAAAGCATTTACACTCTGTGATACTCGCCAAACGGGGTGCTATTAGGTACTAATTATGCAGGGTGCCCAAACTTTTGCTGCGGGACCTTTTCCTTTTCTGTTATTTAGAAAATGTAAAAGCTGAAAATAAAAAAAATTATTTTGTTTCAAATATAAAGGGAATGTGTCATCTATAACTTTATGCCCTTTGGAGATCATTCCATCTTCCACTTGCTTAACTGTTCAACAGAAATTTTGACCAGGGGAGCCCAAACTCATATAAAAATATATATATACATACATGTATATACACACACACACACACACACACACACAAACACGCATAATTTTTTTCTGTTTTTTTTTCTTCTTTTTTTTAACCTATAGTGCTTTATATCCGTCTATACGGTGTGAGTTGCCGAGTTTCAGAGATATCTGCCATAGAGATGTCTACTTTCTCTCCACTATAATGTGATAATGGATCGTGCAGTTCCTACATGAAAGTGCTCACAAAAAGGTCTGTGGATTATCTTGAGCCACCAGGTCAGGATTTCTGGAAAGAGACAACACCGTTGAATTTTCCAAATGTATTTTTTGGCACTTTGAATGCCGCAAGCTGAGTGCCAATTGTTCCATTACAGTGGAGAGAAGGCAGACTCCAAAACCCTGCAACTCTACACCAAAATTATCTAGACTGTTAGGAAGTCAAAACGAATACTTTATCAGTATTAGTCAATACGAATACTTTATTTTTACAGTGTAGAAACTTGTCAATGCAACATGGCAGCCACAGTGGAAGAGGAACCATGTCCTCTGCAGATACAAGGGGTTCAGTCTAAGGTAACAACAACACACTGATTATACATTAAACATTATAATCTATTCCTGCCATATTCTGTCAATAAATCCCCTAAATCTTGTACAGTGTACCTTTATTACAAATCTATTTCTGTGAGCATGTCATGTTGTTTTTCATTTTGATATTTACATATTTGTTTGCCTTGGATGGACTGTAATCTACTAAAAGATAATGACTTTTTGTTACCAGCAGGCATTTTAGAGACACTGGCAGAATTACAATGATTTTAGCACCTAAAATGTCCCCAAATAGCCGCTGTGTGATTTCTAATTACACAAAGTAGACCAACTGTAATGATCGTGCATTAGCTTCCACGGCCATCTCAGTCTCCCAACTTCCCACAGTGTTAGAGCCAAGACGTGGTCAATTTCTCAGCTGTCAGATGTGATTTAACATTTCCTTGCCCTCTGCTCAGAGTAACGCTGGTCTACACAATGATGTACAAGCAAATGTAAACACCATGTTCTATGACCACCCTAACCTTTGTCCCTTCCTCCAAGTTCCCTTAAAAATTCCTGCTTTAATGGGCTCCATTTCCGGGTTCCTCCTTCATCAGGTTATGAACTGTTCTCTGTGCTGTAGGACGCTGGAGAGCTGATGTAAACACAGCTTTCAATTATAAATCAAACTCTAAAAGAGCCACGCTCCGCTGCCCTCCGGGCTCTCCGCACAAAGCCTCAGCCTTCAGACCCAAACACTCCACATCGCACTGCCGGGAACATGTGGCGGGTCATTCACCAGGATAAATTCACAACTGAGACAGAAAAGCTCCTCAGTGTTATGCAAGCATCAAAGTTATGCAGAGAATGTTATGCTCATCTTTTGAATGTGTTGCTGCTATATGGTTGATTTATTCTGCACCAGTCATTCCCAAAGACTGGGTTGGGACCCAGCGGTGGGCCACAGGGAATTTTATTTGGGTCCCCAAATAAAAAAAAACTATGGAAGAAATATAGTAGTATTATAATTCTATTGTTATAATTCAGTAGTCTTAAATGTTCTATATGGAGTTCCAATGATGAGACGGCCTGTTAACCCCGCTTAATGCATTAATTTCTCATTTATATTTAATATGTGAATATGTTTGTAATAATATATGTCAAGATCAGGGCTGCAAATAAAGATTTTCATTGCTCATTAATTTGTCAATTATTTTCTCGATCAATCTATCAGTTGTTTGGTCTATAAAATGGTGAAAAATAGTGATCAGTGTTTCAAGGAGTTTTTAAAGGAGAAATGTGTGATTTCCAGTGGCATCTAGCGTTCAAACCTTAGATTGCAACTAAGAGGATTTACCCCAACACCGCCCCTCTTTCACCAAGAGTACGGTGGCCGTCAGCGGACAAAATGGCGAGCGAAAGCTATCTCACAACAAACTACAATTATGTGTGTAGGATGAATTACCTGTCCAGCAGAAAACAGGCAACCTCGGTGTCACTGTGAAAACGTTTGTCCTCCATCAGCGATTTCCATCGTGTAAACGCTATGCCGATGTTGATTCGTGTTTTTGCCATTTCCTGTCATGCTTGCGTTTACTTTCTTCGCGTCTCCGCTTCTTGGATGACGAGGATTCACTGTCCGCTGCTTTTTGTTCTGGTACAGTGTATGTATGATCCTCCATTTGTCAAAACTGTGCCAGTCAAGGTTCACAACGCTAAATGGTCTGCCAGCAATCACCCCCGTCTATCCTCCCCATCTACTTCCGTGTTTACGCTGCGGCGTCTACGTAAGGTCGCCATGGGCTTCCCAAGACTCACTGTTAGTGCAGTTTGTCCGCTCTGCGCTGCCGTAGACGGCGCAGGATGATGATCTCCGTAAGTCGACCCGACAGTATGTAACTATAAATGGCTATTTCTAAAGTAATGAGAACATATAGATTATGAGTTTACGTTGATTGATAATAATAAATTACGTACTTATATATAATATATCTCATTTATGTACATAAATTCCTGTAATTATTACACACTGGTCCTTTAAGGGGCTGAAATCAGAGAGGTTGGACTTTTATTAACATTTGAAAATGACTGAAAACAGTTAATGGATCAATTAATCCTGTCACAATCTTGTCAGTTGAAAGTCCAATTATTGTCTTTATCGATTAATCTCTCGATCATTTTTATCATTATCATCATCCGAGATTTATTGATGAGGTCTATTGTGAAATGGGTTGTGATGGTTTATCATTTTTAAAAAGTGGGCTATTTATACATATTGATTGTTTTGGTGTGAGCTGCTGAGTCTTGGAGATGCTGGCTGTAGAGATGTATGCCCTCTCCAAAGTAGTTCCACTAGATTCTACTGCGGGCAAAAAGTAGTTCCTACATGAACCTGCTCACAACAAGGTGTATGGATTATATTGTATAACTGGGTCATGATTTCTGGAAAGAGACACTGCTGTTGGGTTTTTCAAATGAACTGGTGCCATTTAGTCCCTTTATAACAGAGAGAGGATGGACATCCATATCAGCAGTATCTCTAAAACTTGGTCACTTCCAACCAAAACAATATGGATGCATCCATTATTAATATAAACATACTGATTATATCCACTTTAAAGTTTAGAAAGAATCATAGCTTTACCCTAGTTAAAAGAAAACAAAGTTAGGGGAAAGGTTGGAATATCTGAAGTAGGGTTGTATGAAATACTTAATGATAGGTGGAGAAGCAGACAGGAGTACCGGCACAGAAGTAAAGCAACGTACTGCTGTGGACAGGGTCAGCAATAAAACATATTTTAGCCACAAAAAGGTCAACCTAAAAAGACTGAATATCCATTTAAGTGTATGCTATATTTAGAATATTTTCACCACTTTACCTTGTTGTCAGACTGTCTTTTCCAACAAGAGAATTGCCATTATATAAGCCAAATGTCACTCTCTCTCACTCAACCAGACTCAATTGACAAAATCATTTTACCTTGGCGAACATGGCAGTTGCTGATCATCCACTGCCTCAGTCTGTTAATGCATTTGTGTTAATGTCTGACTTTGGTAAATCTGAATTACCTTTTAAAACAGTGAAGTCATAGGTAACAAAAACAAAGTGATTGAGGCAAGGGTAGACTAACAACTCCCGTCTTGTGCATGGTAAAATAACTGATTTTTCCAATGGAGTAACGTTGGTTTGGAGAAAGCAATATTTGTCTTAAAGGCAGTTTCCTATTAAAAAAGGCTGTCTGACGGCAAGGTAAAGGTTTGAAAAGTATTTTTATTCACACAAACTCATTCACTGCTTCCTCTCCCTGAGGGCATGTCAAGCATCATCTTCAAGATAGGTAGCTGACTATGGTAAACACCTTAGACAGCCCCTCTTCAAATGATGATAAGAAATTGGACGCAGTTTCCTTTGTCATATAATATATAACGTAACGTTACATCCATGGCATCCTGACAGACGTCTGAGTCGTAACTCCCACAGCCTCTCTTGTCCAGTAATCATAAACATAGGCCTTTTGAAAACCAACTTGTGCTGTCATTTTGTGAAAACAGTCTCCATTTCTGTATCTTCTTTCAGTTATAAAAATCTGGTGGTTGTGTAAATAATTTCTTTCTACATCATTGTGACTAATAGCATCTTAAACACTTGTTTACAGCAAAATGCTCTTAAAATTCAAACCATGTTTCTTCTCAGGCATTGAAGGAACAGAGCCTTCCCCCCCTGCGTCTAGTTCATCAACTGGAGTGGGCAGAGCAAAAGGAGAAAGGAGACTCTTGATGGTCTCTCCAGAGACAGAGAGATTTCTATATTTGGTACACTGTGATAGCCTGCAATCCCCCCACACACCATTTCCACACACACACACATGCACAGATCACACTTCATAATGTTCACCTCAAGGTTGTGTAGTGTAATGATGCTGTGTCCTCACGTCTGACTGCTGTCACTTGAAAATCTTGTTTCTCCGACATGTCATTTCTTCAGCAGTGAGGGCACAGCCTTATTTTTATCTCTCATTTGTGCACTTTTAAAAAATTACAGTTACTTATAAAAGAATTGAACAGGCTGGGGATTTTGTTACAGTTTTCCTGTATGCATGTTCCGTATCTGCACTACTGTATGCATTAAGTCTATTTACAGTATCTATTGTTCTATCTACGGCTGCAGAGGCATTTAAAATAAAGATATATTTATAATTTTACTTAATACAAGATATATTGTGCTATTTAAAATTGTTAAATGACCCTTAGCTAAATCCCTCCTCCTGACAGCAACTGTCCAATCATAGATTAGCACCTTTAACAAGGCATTTCTCTGCATGTTGAAACAATGTCTATAGGGCTCTAAGAAGAGCAATGCTCAGTTTGGACTGTGGCATCTTTTTTATACTCCTTCAAATTGTAAACTTTGTCTTTATCTGCTGCAATGTAAGCTGTGAATGTTAGCATGACTGGCTAACTCACGCTAGCTTAAAACCTTCAGTAACATTACTGCCAAACTCATATTCATTCCCAGTGGTTACACTGGGATTTGTAATGCAGGGGTTTAAGGAGGAGGATGTGGGTTGGTAGAGAATCAAAAAGGGCCAGTTAAAATGTATCTCTCTCTGGCTTGTTCTCTTAGGTTCAAGCCAAGTTAGCTTATTTCTTATCCTGGCTCTCTTCCTGAGGCGATCACAGTCCAGCTGATCTGGCTGGATGACTGTCTCAAGGTCTGCTGCACTTCATCTAATCCCTGTGCTTTCTTTTCAGATGTTAATGAGTCAGTCAGATATTCTGTACATATTGTATAGTATTTTATCACCCAAGCAATGTTTGCTTAGATATAGCTTTAGTGTCATGAACGCAACTGTTAAGTAACTTTACATATTTCAGAGCCTTTTACAGGGTTCTTAAAATGTATCAGATAGAAACATTAAAAACACAACTCTTCCCAGAAAGCACATGCACGTCTTGCCGACGTCGGCACGATGAATAAAGTTGCATCGCCGAGACGTCATATGGAGAGCGTTTGCTCATTGACGACGACAGCATTTGGTCAAAAATGCTCTCCAGACGACGTTTAGACGATGTATCAAAGCTGCACAGCGTAGCCTCTCTACAGCTTCTATGACCTTTATTTATTCAGGTCGAATCATTCTATCAGCAAATATCTCACAACCTATGGTCCAAATTAGCACGTATTTACTTATAATATGATAGGAATATGGCAATATGAAAATAAAAAAACAATATGCTTGACTATCAAAATAGCTTCCTAATTTCCTAACTTATACTATACAATACTATACCCATACTTCACAAATAAACACGTACAAATAGTCACACCAAGGAAGGAAAATGTCCCTGTGCCTTTTTTCCTGGACGCTGTCTGACCTTACAGAGCCACCGTAGTTGATAAGAGACCTGTAGCTAATAGTGTTAGCCCTATGCTCTTTAGCTATTAAACGTGTTAAAAAGCACCACAACAAGACCTCCAAATAACCCATGTTTAATACAGTGTCACAGGCAACACTGTATGAAGCACCAACAGAAAGCATGAGTTGAAAATATGAACCACAAAAAGTTTGCGTGTATTATTTTGCGGTGCGGTCTGACAGCCCCGGCTTGACCGCGGATAGCTGCTGAACTCCGGCCAGCTGTACAGGAGAGGAGGGGGGGTGACTGGAGGGACATGACAGAAACAACTGGAGTCTGTTGTGTTTTCCAGAGACGCTGCACTAAACTCAGAAACACCTACGTGAAGTGAATATTAACTCACTTACAGTACAAACACACCAACAATAGTTCATAACCAGTACTGAACTATGAGAAAATGTTACACCGAGTCATATTTACAAATAGAACAGAGCAGAGCTTCCTTTCATTAGCTGCCAGTTAACCGCTAAAGTTAACTCCGCAGCTGTAAAAACACTGAAGTCCACCAGCTACTAGCTAACAGCTAACGCTAACTAACGTTACCTGACCCTTTCCCAAATTCAACACTGATTTGTTGTCTAGATGGAGATTGTTCATGTGCTGGAAAGACTTATGGCTACCTAGCAATAGCTAAATTAAGTTAGTTGATACATTTGTTGGTCAGGTCTAAGCAACTAACGTTTGCTAAGCTAGCTAGCTAGCCTGTTAGGAGTTGGCATCTGGGCTCTTCACCTGTGATAACATACCCAGTCAGGGCTTAACAACTTATGTTGCTAAATCCCGACTTATCTTGCTAACCCTGCATGTCATATTTATAAAATAGCTATTTTTTTTATATATATTTGCTTAAAGTGAGCTTACCTGAAGACCAGTCCTGGCTGACATGAAGTAGCCTCTTCATCTCCAACACCTGCTCTCAGTTCTGTTGGCACCAATTGGATAACGTGTAATGTATCAATCCATAGCCGACCTATCGCAGACTTTGAAATGGAGCACATAAACCCGCCCTCTGGCAAACCATGTCTCTGCTTTGGGTCATGCTTCTCAGATGCATTTACAGACGTCAGGATTTGAGGCCGACATCGGTGAGACGTATGCGTGCTATCTGGGTTGCCTTCACTTGTCTGTATTTAGTCACATGACAATGCAAACAAAATATAGTACACTTTCCAAAATACTACCACAGTATATCTTTTAAACATCCGAGTTATTTGACATGCCATTGAATTATGAAATGCATTTGTAACTATTTTACATACTAAATCTTTTAAATGTTCTTCACAGTGTTTCACAGTGTATCTTGCAGCACAAGCATTGTAAAGATAGTGGCGTGTGACTTAGATCTAGACAATGGTGAGACCCCGGGGTGTCTTGCTGTGAGTTTCTGTGAGTACATGGCATGCGAGCCCAGCAAAAACTCTCTCAGCAACAGTTTGACAACAGCACAAAAACACTATTGTTCCTCTGTATAAAACTACAGTAACACAGTGAAAACTCTTACAAATGTGTTAATAAGTTCGAAGTGCTTGGTGTACAATAATTGGATGACTGAAGACAACCACATGCAGCTTGTCTGTACCGAGTCACAATGCAAACAAAGTATAGTACATTTTCCAAAAGACTGTATGAACACACTCAGTTACCATAGTGTATCTGTTTAACATTTTCTGAGTTATATAAATTAAATTTAAACCACATGCAGCTCTCACCTTCTCTTGTCTGTATTGAGTGAGGAAGAGGAGCGTGATCCCCTTGCAGGAGCCCTGAAGCATTACTAACAGATCAATGAATAATCAACCCACCCAGGCAAGGATCTGCATCTGTTATCTGTGTTCCTATTTTGTATCACCAGTTGCCTAAACAGTGTTCAATACCAATACACACAATACTCTTACTAATGACATACAGAGCCAAATATGAAATATTTAATAGCTATGACGAAGGAAATTAGCTTTTTTATTCCTGTTTATCACTTGTCACATCAGTTGGAAGATTCTCACCTGACTCGAGTTCAACCTGACAAAATCTTCAGTCTTAAGCTACAAATTCTCTGTAGAATCACAGCTTGTATTTCAACAATTACTTCAAATTCCTATAATAAATCTTCCACTGTTATCACTCTAAAATGCATATGTGCAGTGCCAGAATGGAAAACCTTGACAGGTCTAGCAACAGTAACTAAGGAGGGCGGGGCTTAGTGAATGGTCAGTTGGATGCTCTCAAGTGATCTGTGTCTACCACCTATCATTCACACTTTTCCCCAGTTTAATGGATAAGTGTTTACATTGTCTCTGTGCTCATATGCTACTTGCAAGAGCTATTTTGCAGCACGAACATGCTAAATTGAAGATTAAATTAATTAGATATGGTCAACGAACAATACTGCTGTGAGATCCTGTCCAAAAAAATTACTTATTTTACATTCATTTGAACACACACTTCAGGTTCCACTAAACCATGATCAGATTCCTTTATCATTTTGATGAGTGTCAGCTACTGAAAAAAGAAAACGCTCAAGTTCTCTCTTTAAATCTGTGGAGGGATCTGACAATGTGAAGTGATTCTACCACCCGCCTCTGACCCAGACTTCAACCTACAACACACACACATCACATGCATTCACACACACACACACACACACACACACACACACACACACACATTCCCTTCCTGTGGAGAGAGGGAAGATTGAGAGAAAATAGACCTCCCACCGTGCGATGTCTTAAGAGGGCTGAAGCCTCTCAGAATCTACTTTCTCTGCTCCAGGTTGAAGAGACCTCCTACGCTTGGGATTTTTTATTTTCGGGGAGAAGCAAGGCTCGCTGTCCATGTCTCATACTTCACACATTAAGAGCACTTACGCGGTGCAGAGGGAGAATTGGACAAGCAATAGTGCTGTCCTCAGACATTTTCATTATTGTATGAAATAATTACAGTATGGCTACAACAGAAATAAAATATATCACATGTCACTGTGTACAGTTTATTTGTGTAGTTGTTTCACAAAAAACACAAATATATTTATAGCTATTTACATATTATTTAAATTTCACATTATTATGATTTTGTTTTATTTCAGAAAGTGAGAGAGCATTATTTAAAAATGTACTTATTTCATTAAACAGTGCCAAAGAATTAATTCAATGCCAAAATTGAAAAAAAAAAATGAATGGCTTGCTGTCAGTTTTAGCTGTCCTATTTTAGCAAATTTGCAACATACCTCACAAGCTTGACAGTAGCTACCAAGCTTGCTTGACTGCTTGATAATATATCATTCGAGCTTGGTTAGAGCCCACCCCCAAGAGACAAGGGTCAAAACCTCAGGGGACAGAGACTGTAGACTGGGAATCGAACTGGTAACCTCTTGTAATACTGTCAGCTGCAGTATCCAGCTATCAGCAAGCAGTCATGCAGCTTTACTCATGTGTTACAATAGTTTGCTAGCTATCATCTTAAATAAGTTAACTTGCATAATGTATCACACAAATTTCATGCTTATCAATTGTAAAGGCAAGGAGAGACAAGCATAGCATCAACCTTTAGGACATACATATTGAGCAATCAGCCCATATTTGGACTCTTCATATTAGCGATAAGCTAACACAGCTAAAAAATATTCCCCTAAATGCAAGATAAAACCTGCCTCTTGCTATTTAACTGGCTGCCAAAGTTATACTATGTTCATCATTCGAGTTATGGGGGAGTGAAGGGGAGCTCAGCTCCCCTGAAAAGAACATGAACTCACCTGAAGGCCTTATTCAGTTTTTACTTTAGACACAATGCTGCTCGCTCTGTTTGTTGTGTGTACCACTGTTTTTTTGCTCTTGATCAATAAATATATTATTTCATTTTGAAGCAGTAGCCTTATTGTTGTTGTGATTTAGCCTTAGTGAATTTTAGAACAAAAATATACACAGATGTGGTTAAACTATTCAATTCAAGCAGCACAAACTGATTCAGTGAAGCGTCCATGGGACTTGAAAATAATTTTTTTAAAAATAAAAAAAAAAAGGTTCTCCTCGTGGGCTTCATCAATAAAATGGACTTAACCAATTTTGATTGCAAGTGTGACTTATGCAGAAAACCACCCATCAAAGTTTAGACCTCATGTAAGTGACTTTTCTGCTAGTTTTATTGAGCTATTACAGTTTATTATACATATGTGCCCAAACAATGTGTTGAACTTTGCATGAGCTTTATGAACAATGTGACAAGAATTATGTGTTTGGCTCGGTTTGTCAACCCATTATTTAGTCCACTAAATGACATGTGTTTCCTGACTTTAATCTCCCAGCCTCAGCCTGTACTCACACCCAACTCGTCACATACCGACAATTTGTCAGCGCCCCTATCGACTCATACAGACACGGCGGGGATCCGTTTGCATCTGAAAGCGATGCTCCAGGCTTTTCGAGGGACTTCAGTGTAAACCCTCCTGTTGCTGTAGAAGACGCCCCTGGGATGTTGATATAGAAGAAAGAGGGAGAAAGTCCACAAATGGAGGAGGTGGTGTGGATGGATGGCTCAAATGAACTTTCACCCAGATGACTGGGTTTCGTGTCCTGTGTGAAGCCAAAACGTTCCGAAGTTTTAAGGCAAGTAAACGTTACATGCATCACCTGACCTTTGTCACGTGACTTTCGTTTTGCAAGTTGCTTTACTGACACATGACTGTCCTCTGGGGACTTAAGCTTCGGGGGTCGCTTCAGTGATGTCATGTGATGTATGTACCGTAACGTACCAATCATAGCACCAAACATAGTCTCATCTGAAACCCACCCAAGTGATTTTTCTGCATAAATCTAATGAAACTCGACTGTTTCACAGCGTTAATCACAGTATAAAAAGGTGTTCTGGCCGCGCCTGATTCAGCTGCTAAAGGGTAACTTGTGTGTCAGTATCAGACGGTGAGGGGTGGTGACAAACTGTCAGTATGTGACAAGGTGGGATGAGAGCATGTTGAATCTCCCCTACCATCAGCATGATCTCAGCTCCCAAATACAGCTGCAATGATTAGTCAATTAATTGATTAGTTGTCAATGATTTAATTAAACATAATCAAATTTGATAATCGATTAATCATTTTAAGTCAGTTTAATCAAATTCTCTGATTGTAGCTCCTCAAATGTGAATGT
Organism: Lutjanus erythropterus; assembly: GCF_056507025.1. Lineage (NCBI taxonomy): Eukaryota > Metazoa > Chordata > Actinopteri > Lutjaniformes > Lutjanidae > Lutjanus > Lutjanus erythropterus. The sequence continues at coordinate 39,818,364 of NC_139321.1, read as the reverse complement.
TTTTCCACTTCTTTAGTCTTATATAGCAGTGAACTTGAATATCTTTACAAATGATCTTGGGCTTTGGGAAACAGATCAACATTTTCACATTTTATGGACCAGACAACTAATGAATTAATCGAGAACATTATCAACATATTAATCAATAATGAAAATAATCATTAGTTGCAGTCCTGCTTCCAAAAAGTCCTCTTTTCATCCATGGCTATTCCTGATTAAACACCCATTTGTTCAAACATTACAATTTATTGTAAAAGAAATGCTGTTAATTTGAATTAATTTAAGAGTTATAGATCACAGGTGTCAGAGTTATAAACTGGTTTCTTAGAAAGTTTCTGTGTTGGCAAAGTTTTTATGCTCTTTAATGAATCAAATAAAAGCACACTGTCAGATATGACTTCACGCTTCATAGACGGTCTAGCTTATTTTTTTTTTGTTCCTGTAGCACTGCAGTGATAAATACTGGTGCAGATCACAGACATAAAAAGGGCACAAGGTTTGTTTCTGCATACTTTGACTGCATTAAAGGAAATTTCTAGTTTTGCTTGCTTGATTGATTGATTTATGCTGTGATGCCTTTTCAAATTCCAAAAAGGTCATGTCCTTACTCTTTCCTGTAAGAACAGTTATTAGATGAAATGTAGTTGTGACAAGAGGAAAAAAGATTTTGCTCAGACACTTTGTGGTGTGATTGGCCTCATACAGGAGAAAGAAAGATAGAGACAGGACAGAGAGAGAGAGAAAGGGTCGATGAGGGAGATGGAGGGGAAATACTCCTGGTGAAGAGATGGAACAAGTGCAATTACTTCAATAAGCGTACATCGACAGGACATCTTATTATCTTTGACCTTTTATGTATTATTCAAGTGTTTGCTTTGACCACCAGATTCGGAAAATAGATTGTGCGCCTATACTGTGTGTGTGTGAGCGAGTGTGTGAGTGCGTGTGGCCAAATGTTCATTCTGTTGTTCAGTATGGATCGGACTCAACTGTTGTATTAATGGATCAATTGTGTTTCTGCATCATCAACCTTTCAAAGCTCACTAAGGGTGTATCGATTCAGCACAAAACACACACAAAAAGGTGGGCTGGAAAAAAATGGGAATTCATTGATCTATAAGTTAGCGGGGAAATAAGAAATGAATAGCTACTAAAAAGTTCTCACAGGTGAGCAGGAGAGAGGATTATCTGAATAAAATGTACAGTGCATGTTCTCTGATAACTATATCCATAATTTTTGTAAACACAGATATATTGATCCCACCAATTAAAATTCTAACTGAAGTAGGAGATCAGTGAATCATTTTAATATAACTCAGGGTCAGTTATTGTGATTGTGAGCTGATTATAAATATGATTTGGATGTGATGATCAACTGGACCAGTTTAGGCTGATTCTGTTCTGATCTAGAGCGGTGCAGTGGTTAGCACTGCTGCCTCACAGCAAGAAGGTCCTGAGTTCGATCCCCCAGCTGGCTGGGGCAGGGCCTTTCTGTGTGGAGTTTGCATGTTCTCCCCGTGTCTGCGTGCGTTCTCTCTGGGTTCTCCAGCTTCCTCCCACAGTCCAAAGACATGCATGCTAGGTTAATTGGTGACTCTAAATTACCTGTAGGTGTGAATGTGAGTGTGAGTGGTTGTCTGTCTATGTGTCAGCCCTGTGATGAACTGGAGACTTGTCCAGGGTGAACCCTGCCTCTTGCCCAGTGTCAGCTGGGATAGACTCCAGCCCCCCGCGATCCTTCAGGAATAAGCAGTTACAGAAAATGAATGGATGTTCTGATCTAGGTCAGTGGGTGCTGTGAAAATAAAATCGCACAGTGAGTGGTGTCAAACAGTTCATCCTCTGATTTAATAATTTTAGAAATAATTGATATTTTCAACTGGAATCAGGACCCTTGAATCACGTGGGAGAAAAACAAATGAGTGAATCTGAAAATACCTACAGTATTGTGTGTTTTCTCCTTCTTCCCAGTCGTTTAGTATGAGCTACTTTCTGACAGACTGACTCTATGCTACTCTAACAGTTTTCTGAGGTTGCAACCTTCTATGTAAAAAGCACAGCAATGCTTTGAGCAGAATGCTAGCATTAGCATGCTAACATACTTACAGTGACTACTGTAATGTGCTGATGATTTGTAGGCATATTGTTACCATGTTAACTCATCAAGTGTTTTAGCACATTGGTGCCTAACCTGGGGGTGCTGGAAATCACAGGGTGACCCCAGGACTTTGTCTGCTGTGAGGTCATCAAAATTAGATTTGCACATCACAAAAAACACTACTTATTTTCTAAGAAAGTCTGTTTACTAAACTATTTAAAAAGACTAATTTCATCTTTTCTTCATTTCTTCTCTTCTTTGTTAAATTAAAAGCAGCAGGCTACTTTGGTGAGGACAAGTGTACATGAGCCAACTATCCCTTTAACAGGTCTTACTAACAAATTACTAAATTAAAGTAATTCCTCTGAATGTTGCAAACGTCCCTCAAAGAAGTTTATCTAATATTTACCATTATCTAATAGGCAAAGACCCACACACGTCATGCACATGCCCACAGAACAGACCATAATGACCTTATTTCAAAATGGAGAGTAATTCCAACAAAGTGCCATGGGTGGAGTAGAAACGGTTATGGAGCCGCCGAGTTTATTTCCCATGAGTCTATTATCACTGAAGTAGCCATAGATATATTAAGCCTTGAAGCAGAATAAGCATCATGTGATCCATTACTGTTTTTTATGATAGTTGGAAGTGCCACAGTATTATATGAAACTTAAATTGTATTGTTCTTTCATTTTTGACCAGCACACAGAATTGAGGCCGTCGCTAAGAGTCCCTAATCGCATAATTTCACTTCCAGGGTCCTTGCTTTTTTTTTTCCACTGTCCATGGTATTTTGTGTGATTTCTATGGAGATTCCCCTTCATGCACGCGGCGGCTAATGGCTGCCATGAATGTCTAATCTGATGCATTGCCATGGTCTCTTTCATTTTATTTGAGAGTGGAGGACAAGTGTTCCTCAATCCCCTCGTGCAGACCCTGGTTTTATAAGCCCACATGAGAAGAGGAGGCAACATTGCTTGTCGTCCAAATGGACTTTTCATTAGGACACGGAATGAGTCTGGGTCACAGCAGCAGCAGCGGCACAGCTGATCAAATCTCAAACAATGGAGCTGCTGCTGGCACAAAGCTAAGAGAGGCTATATTTACTGCAGAGACAGGAGAGTGGAATCAGCCTTCTCATCAAACTCTCAGCAAGAAATATCCCCAAAAAGTCAAAGTATTCCTAATAAAGTAAACATTTCACCGCAGAAAACGATCTCACCAAATGTTCCATGTAGTAGCTGCTTTTTTTTGTTCACTGATGTGAATCCAGGTGTGTGTGTGTGTGTGTGTGTGTGTGTGTGTGTGTGTGTGTGTGTGTGTGTGTGTGTGTGTGTGTGTGTGTGTGTTTGGGCTTATAATGGTTAGATGTGAGCTCACCTGGTGATCTAATGCATTAAATGATGCAGAAAAGATGTGAAAATATATATTTTTAATGATTTTATTCCTTCATTTTGCACAGACAAAAAACTATTTCTCATTCCTTTGCCCTGTCTCTTGTCCCCAACACATACATACATTACACACACAATTAATTAATACCAACAGTCCAACAAAGCCACAGTTCACATACAGAGATGCTGGTCCAATAAATACTTTGTAAATAGAAAGCAGCTTAAAGGACTAAGCATTTGTCCTGCTGAAGGTCAGAGGGTGTTTTTTTAACCACCTGGAAATTCAAAAGATGATCTCTGAAATATCATACCTAATCTATAATCTATAATCATAACTAATCTATAATGTAATTGAGTGAATAATATATAGATATAAAATGTAAAACTTAATTTTAATCTCATCTTTACATAACACAGATGATTTCTCAAGACTGTGAAATTATACATTTTGGACTACAAGTCCTTGCTGTTTGTCATCGTTTAAGGTTTTCAACAAACACTGTGTAACATCAGAGCGTGGTTAACAACCACCCCTAGGAGCCAGAGGACTAAACCTGAAGATCAGGGACTGGAACAAGCAACCTCTCACCACACAGAATAGAGTTTCCATTCAGCTAAAGAGTCAGGAACCCTTAGTGAAGGGTCATGCAGCTGTATTTGTGTGTTACAACTGTTTATGATTACAGGAAATCAAAATTTAATAGTGTGACACTTGTTTATAGACTTTCTAACCAAGAGTTAGTTTAGAGGATTGATTCATACCAGTGTTCATTCAATGCAGAAAGCAGCCTTAGTTACCTGTAGTAGATGGGGGTCGACATGTCTCTAATTTGGAGAAGCAGCAGGAGTCAATGTGCTGCTGTGGACAGGGTCAGCAGCCAAATGCATTATAGCCACCTAAAAAAGTCTACATCAGTTTAAGTGTATTTAGAATATTTTTACAGCTTTTTCTGGTGGAAAATATATAGATAAAAATAATACATAATATAGACCTTTTTGGGCTAATGTCATATTATGTCACTGTGTCAGCTGAAGGCAAAGTGAAGGAAAAAGAAGAAGCAAACAGAGTAGTAGGCCACATAATCAAGCTAAGTGTTGGTGGGTGCCAGAATCAAAGTAGAAATTACTCCATTTTTTTTCTTTTCTTTATTTCAAAAGTTTTATCACATACCAGCTGCCACCACCAGTCATATGAAAACAACAACAACAACAACAACAACAACAACAAAGAACACTAGACAACTGTGGTTAAACTGATGAGATGAGGACTGGGAGATGTGTGCGAGCTGCGACAGCCTGTTTTCCTTATTGAACAGAAAAATACAACCGATCACCTTCTGAATTCAAGTTTCTCTCTTTTGCTGAACTTAGATGCCTCTTTACTCCGTAAAGCAGATTTCATTTAAACCTGAGAGACAGAAACAAACTAAAACTCACCAAACTGTCTTGATCAGTCTTCATACAATCACCAACTTTGGTCAGTATAAATCGTTATTTCACAGAGTTATGAAAACAGTCTGGTTCTAAAGGCTGTGTATACTTTCACTTGTTCTCCTGACTCAGTGCACCATGTCATTCTGTAGACCAGACCTGTGCAAAATGAGGCCTCTGGGATGGATGTGGCCCACTGAGAGGTTTCATGTGGCCATCATTTAAATACCAAAAATTAAATATTTAGCACAGACAGTCAACAGCAACTTGCTTACCATTAAACCATTATCAAAGCTTTATTTTGAAAGGGCCCAGTGCTGCATTCACTGGTAATGATAATGAACTGTATCTTTATATTAAACTGTAACTCTATTCGCTCTGTGCTGTACATCCATGATGCTTATATTATTCTTCTTCTACTTTTGTCGCCACTATCATTGCGACCTGTATGCAGCCTGCACGGTTTGGTTTCGCATGGCAACCAACAGTAGAAGTGCTCTATATAGAACACAAATGCTGAGAAATAGGTCACTTATTTAAGGAACACTGGTGTGTTTCCTGCTAGCCGTTGCTAGCTAGTTGTTATAATTTGCAGGAAAAAACAAGGAAGTTTCCTTGGATATGTTTAACATATCATAGAGTGAATAAAACTTTAATATTAACTCATCCATTAACATAATATCTGCCTGAGTCATGATAGATTTCATCAGCTATGGTGGTTGTTTAAAAGTGAAGACTCCCATGATCCTACAGGACTTCACAACAACATTAAACTATGTTTTTTGTTGTTATAGTAATGTGAGAGAGACTGGAGGCAGAATATCCATACTGTGCCTTTAATTTTACATTTACAGTACAGACATGGGAGTGGTATCAACCTTCTGCTCAAACTCTCAGCATGAGAGTGACAAAATCTTCTCTCAACTGGACATCATAAAATAAATATTTTGTTGCAAAATAATCTCACCAAAATGTGCTGTTTTGGAGCTTTCAGCCATATATTTTCCTTAGAAGATGGAATTTGCCCGGTGTAGATTCCGTAGATTTTTCTCCTCAGCACTTTAAGTACTTCCTGTCCACGTCTGCTGAAAAGCTGAGCTTCTTGACCTTGAACAACAGCAGTTGAGAAAACAATCTCACCACACGCTCCATTTAGTGGCTGTTCTAGAGCTTCCAATTCCACCTTATGGCCTTTCACAAATTTTCTGTAGTCTGAGCTGTAGTTGAAAATGTGTGTTCATGCAATTTGGTTCTTTGAGGTTGACAGTGTCCAATAACAAGTAGAGCATGAAATCAAAACCCAGCCTTTATTGGGAAAGGGTTTTGTAACTTATCATCCTTCTAAATTGGCTGCTGTTGAATCATTTTGTTATTTTATTCTTTCTGAGCACAAGTAACTGCTGGTTATGTGATGTGAAAATCCAAGTGCATGTAGCATAACACAAGAATATTGTGTATTCCCAGTCGCAGGGCACTTTGGAACAATAACATTAGATTTCTTTCTTTTTTCTTTTTTTGCTTTCTCTCTGTCCCCCATTTCATGGCCATGTGCTCAGTAAGTGAGCTGAGGGCAGATAAGAAAAACCCTCAAATCCAAAATGATCCTTTTTTTCCACAGATTTATTGTAGTTCTTTGATAGGAAAACAAATAAGTGCATGATGTGAATGTGGAACGAGGACATTTAACCTGACTTGTCTCCTCTCTTTGTCACATTTATTGAGTCGGTTCATGACAAGTGGGGGCTTGTTTCGGGTCAAATTACACAATGGCTTTCAGGGGAGCACTATTTTCCAGTGCACATCACAATTAAACATGTTACATGCACGTGCATGTGCATGTGTGGCAGTGTGGTCACTTACAGAGTTACTGCAGAAGAAGTTGTACAGTTAATACTACAGAGAGTTAATGGTGTCCATGACGTGTCATAAACTTCAGGCTATAACGTCAACTTGAGGTGACTGTTTCAAAAATCAAAGAATAGGCCAATAAAACAAAATAAAACAAAAGATTTTCTAAAATCACAAACTCATCGGGGGTCACAGGCAACATTTTTCTGCTTCTCATACACACCCCTGGAAGTATCACACATCGCACAATAAAAGCCATAAAGAATTGTGAATATTTGTTAAACACTTTGGCAAACTTGTGTTTTTAACTGGATGATGTTTCAGAGCTCTGCCTGAACAACTCAGATTAGCTGAGCTCCCCTTAGCTCCCCCGTAATTCAAACTATGGATAGACAACAAGGTCAGCAACACTCGTAAGAAGTTATCCATGTTCAATTAGTTGCTGGGTGTAAATGTTTTTTTTTTTCTTCAGAAAAAAGGTCATGTGACAGGGGCGTGTTGGATCAAGCGAGCAAGTCTTTTTTTTTTTTCCTTTTTGTTATCACAACCTGTTTTTCTGGCACTGTACAGTGTCTAAGTCTCTAAAAACCTGTTGTTTCTACCTGGACAAGAATACAGCTACATCATCTGTCCACGGTGGTGCCTCTTCCCTCTCAGTGGGGGAGAGATGGGGAGTGAGTGAGTGTTGAGTACTAAGAGAAAGAAATACTCAGACATCCTGGGAAAGAGAATTCCTATTTTTAAGTTAAAATTTAAAGGAAATTGGCAATTTTTGCCTAACTAATATACTAGAAGAGAACGGATTTTTTGTGTATTATTGTAATCACATTTGAAATTGTACTAGATAAGGCTCAATGCTGTGGTCCCACTGTGTTTTCCACATAATAACTGTCATTTATGTTGAAGGCGTCTACATGCAGAAAAATCCAGACTTATTATTTTCATCAGAATGCAGGCAACAAAGTCTATGAATTCACATTTTTGACATTTTCTCCTCATACCCACCACTTTGATTTAAAATCCCTTCTATTTTCTTCTAGTCTCGCAAGTTTACTTACAACACCACCAACACACATCTACTCTGCATAAACTCATCATCTGTATCTTCCAGTCTAATTAACTCACTCACATCAACCCTAATCTTCCCCAATGAAACAATGTTTCAGATGGTGACTGTGAATAGTTATGTCCTTGGTGGCATTATTGTCCACTTCACTTACACTGTAACAACAACAACAACAACATAATTAAATAAAAATTTAATTGAAATTGAATTACTTTGTTCTTTTCCATGACTATTGTCTTTTAAATCTTCAAATAATAATCAGTTTCTTTAATATAACTGAAGAAAAGAAAGTAATCCACCTCCACAGATACCTCACTGTATCTTGTAGCATATCCTGAATTATACCAATTGATGAATTAAAATTAAATTCTTCACCCAGTAGCTCTGATAACCACTGTTCTATATCAAACCAAATCCTGTGAATGTTGCTACAGTCCCTTATTTATTTCCATCATATATATTATCTTCATCTCTTATACAGTGTGTTCTGTACATTATTTTATATTGGATTAAATGCAAATTTTCATTGACTGTCAACTGTCAACTTCAAAACATGTCACGTGCACACACTGTATTTCTGTGTGCATCTCTCTTTCTCACACACTCTCTCCTCATGGTCTGTCCCTTCACGTCCCTGTTGCTTCCTTCCTGTCTGTGGATTGTTATAATCAGGAGAACATGGAATCAGGGCTGAAAGTTCAAATTTACAACAACGAAAAGCAAACAGGAACCTGAGTAAATGATATGTTCTGTCTGTCAGTCTATCAGTCACCTCTGCTCCGTGTCAGAACTGGCTGTTTGGGTGGCACACACAGTATTGTGTTAATTACTCACAACTCACAACACAGGCATATTTTTAGTTTTGATATGTATTTCAGGGACATCATGATTTAGAGCTCCTCCTTAATTTCTCAAAGTAGGCTCTCAGAGGAGCTTTTGTCCTTTTCAGGGGAGATGAGCTCCCCCAAGATTCGAGCTGTACTCCATCTGAAATTATAGAATTTCTCTCGTTAACATCTCCTTGTGCTGTTTGTCTGTCTTCCATTTTACAGCCATATGCACTGTAAGTGAGCTGCAGAGAAGAAGAAACCCTCAATCCAAAATGTTTCCTATTTTTCCACAGATTTATTGCAGTTCTTTGATAGAAAACAAATGAGTGTATGATGTGAATGTGGCAGCGGGACATTAAGTGGTTAGAGGTTGTAAATCAGGCACTGATTAAATCTGTCTAGGCCACAGTTGTCCATTTGCCTTGAGTGCAAAACTGACCTGATTTGGGTGATTTTCCTGACAGGTCTGTATATCACTGGGGGTGTAACTGCACTGTGGCACATTTCACTCCATTAAAACCATCCGTGGGTCTATTATACTTCAAAGCTACAGTATCCTCGATGCAGCTTCTATGACTTGGGGAAAATCTTCTACTGTAAATGGTTGAGCATCTTGCTTTGCTGGCTGCATCTTGTCACAATCAGGGGAATGTGTGAGTTGCTGACATGTTAGCATCTGCTTTCTTCTTTCTACGCGGTCCTTTCTGAAAAATCCCGTCCTTTCTTGTCTTGCTGAGTTTTCTGTTTTTGCAAAACACGGATTTGAATAAAAGAAAGCACCACATGCTTTGTTCTCCCCTCTCTCTTGCAGCATTTCATCAGGCGAGTGCTTTTTCTTCCTTTTGAAAAGTCAGACCTGTCAAGGCCAGTTTAAAACAGAATACTTTTTCTCCTGTTTTCTCCCCCCTCTGTGCTGCTGGGAGGTAGAAGGTCAACCCTGCTGCAGTGTCTCAGGTTCCCCTTTAATCACGTAGATGTGGAAATAAATGTTTTAATGAATCAATGCACTTAAACTCTGAAAACAATTTGGTGCTGCTATTAGTAGATGTCAAACTAGGAACTAGAAGCCATTTATTGTGAGACGTTAATATGAGAGCTGAACATAAAAGGCACTTGTTTTTGTTGACCAAATAATACAACTAATGGTGCTGCATTTCTTACGTGAATGAAACACTGCAGGTTTCAAATGTGATATCAGAAATGGAAGTTATTGTGAATTAGACACAGCAGCACCCAGAGTTGTTCATAAGTTGAACTAATATTATTTCATTTTCTCACTTTTCAGCACATAGCGCTTTTATTCACACACACTCAAGATTTCAGAATAAACTCTTAACAGTATAGAGCTCAGATAAAAATTAAATGGAAACTGTATTGTGTTTCTGAAAGCCATTGTTGAAATTTGAACAAAAGCTTTTTGATTGTGTAACAGCACAAAGCACATTGGGCTTCTGTGTTTGAATGGTTTAAAATGTTACTTTTAATTTTAAGATGTGTGAGTTGAAGCGCAGCGCTGAGCAAGTGAAGCTGTTTTATGACAGCCGAACAATGAACCAAATCTTGCTTATCTATTCTTAAGGTACTTTGTGTGCCCTGCCCCAAGTCTACAGTAGCTCTGTCATAACAAGAAAGCTGCAAAGACACGAAGCAGCGAGAAGAAAAAATGCTTCTCCAGTGGCTGACTGAGGCGCAGGGGCAAAAATAAAAAATAAAAAGGGCGCCAACATGCAGAAAGTTGTGATGCATTATGGTGAAACAGTTACAATCCCTGTTTTAGACGGGTACAAAAACGATATTGCAGCCTATACGGTAGTTTTTCTTGTTTTGTCCACTCGTAGGGCATCCTAAAAGGCACTTTATCATGTTTTAGCTCCCATAGGGGTATCCACTTTTGCTACGTTTTTTTCGAACACAGCGGCACCAAGCACCACCTTTGATTCCACCAGTGGTCCACACCATTATGTTTTCACAGGGGTGGAAGTAACAAATACTCAGATTACTGTAACTTGTACTTTTTTGAGTAAGTCTGTACTTTTACTTGTACTTAAGTATGAATCACAAGATATAATCTACTCAGTTGCTATTAAAACCTTAGTTGAGGACTGAATACAATTTAAATTAATATCCAAACCTTTCATCTGCATTTTTAGCCAATCAGGTGATCTGATCACAAACAGACCAATGAAAACAAAGACATACAAGTGAAAAACAAAATGCTGCAGCAGTTCACATTTGGAGTAAGAATGTTAATGATCAATCATTAATCATCAAGAATTTAAACAATTAAAAATGTACTCATAGATATTTATATAATATTGTGAAATTATTTTGTCTCATGGAGCCATTTGTTATTAATCTTGGACATAAAATGAGAAAAATGACAAAAAACAGAAAAAAAATTTAAAATGAGGAGAAAAAATAAGCTTTGTATCTAAATTATTAATGATTAATCAATTGTTAGAATTATCAACTATTAATAATTAAGGAAAACGCTCAAAATTTGCAACCCTAGTTTGACATCAGTCATCAAATAACTAATACTAGTAATAAAAGTACTTACACTTGAGTAGTGTTTTCATTTTAAAACAGCGGTTAAAACAAAAACGATCTCCGTCTTAGAATTGTCTACTGATTGTGTACAGGTGCAGATAATACGAACAAAGAACAACAGTGGCGTAAAGTAAGACCAGACATTTCTTTGCTTGGACTGAAGAAAGGCCGGAACTCTTACCCATGATACAACTGATCCCTTTCTGCCAGCAGTGGTTCAGCTGGTCTCTTCTGTAGGAGCAGGCAGTCAGGGAGGGTGGTTGAGGTAAAGTTGTGGTACTTGTGTAGGCCACACACAGGTATAAGAACCTGTCTAGTCTTATTTTGACTCCATCTCTTCATCTCGCTCTACATCTCCTGGTTTTGCTCTGTTTTGGTATTTTTGCTGCTTTTTGCTCTTGTGTATTTCACACCTAAAGTAACAGATAGACAACAAGGTCAGCGATGCCTGTACATCATTATCCATGTTGAATTAACTGCTGGTTATTAATGCTGATGTATTTCGTGTTCTTCTGGAAAAGGGTCACATGATAGGGGCGTGAAGAACCAGGGAAGAACACATTGTGACTGATGAGGCTCAGTCAGGAAGTGAATGTGAGTGTCTGCATCATTGTTTTTAAAAGTTTCCTATTCCTTCTGTCCAGACGAAAACACAATTCTGGAGTTTTTAAACTAAAACAGGGTCAGTGGCGTCTTAATGTGGACAGTAGGCGTGAATGCAAACTTTTATGAGTGTGGATGTAGCTCCAGATGGATGGATTGAGAATGCAGATTGTAACACCATAAACATATCAGTTCACTCGCTCTCTCGTCCTGCCTCTGCTCCTCTTTACCTGCCAGCCACTCCCACCTCATCACCCCACTCCACTCACCTGGTCTCACAGCTGCAGCTCATCAGTAAACAAGCCTGCATGTAAACCCCGCTGCTCACTCACTTGTTATTTCCACGTAAAAACTCTCCAGAACTCGTTCTCAGAGTGACTCCTCATTGCTGACTGTCATCTGAATGCCAGAAAACACCTCGGCCTTCTGTCCCCTGACCATGAGATCTGCCTCCATGTCCTTGGTTTCTGTCTGCCTGTTCCCATGGATGAGCAACGTTTCCTGCTCACGATGTTACGGTGTGAGTTTCCCTGTTTTCCTGTACTGTACTGTAGATCATATGTTGACTGTGGATGAATAAAACCCCACTCCAAAAACATCTGAACTATCCCTTTAAGTAATAAAGAACAGTCTTGGGTAATGATGATGATGATGATGATGATGATGATGATGGCCAGAAAACCAAGACAAGAAAGACAGAGCATGTAACATCTGTCCCAGTTTGTGTTTCACTTTAAAATTATGATTTGTCACCAACTAGGAGATGGATGAAGATGAAAATACAATTATATTTGAGCAAATTCAGCGGCGTCAATCAACAGAAGTGCAAAGCTTTTCTCTGATGCAGTCCCTCTTTTTCATTTAATCTGGTAAAACAAAGCAAAAACTCTGCCTGAGTTTAGCCTCTCTGCCTCGTGCAAAAATAACCAACCTTTTAACACAACAACAAGTTGTCGCTGGAAATGTTTTTCTGCACTGGCATGTACGCTATCAACTAACCCGTATATGCAAAAAGGCAGTTGTAAAAGTGTGTTAGAGGGCAGGTATAGGAATGCAATCAAACACTTATTGTATAGCAGCCCGTTTAGTATTCACAAAGCATTTGGAATCACACTGCCTCCTGCTGTCACAGGAAGAATATGGGTCTCGACCTTGTTTTTCATATTATTCGCATTGCTACACATTATCATATGTTATATGGCTATTCTTGTCAAGTGCAGACACCATTATAATCTGTGGACATCCAGGAAGACAGAAGCTACTATAATTAGACCAATCTGCATGCATGCTGTGTGTTTAGCTCTGTTAGCTCTTAGATTCAAGATGCAAATTGGATCCCACGAAGCCTTAAGAGTCACCTAACGAACCTCTTAATGCAAGCTTTGATTGCGTTTCACTTGTCATAAAAAGTGATTTGAAAGCCCCTCTGACTGCATTAAATCTCCATAATGAAGCAAGACAAAAATGCCATGGCCATTAGTACGTGGATTACAATTTTTAATCTGCTGAAGCTCATTATGTCGAAGCTCATGTGCAGGAGGGAGATTATTCAGAGGAGAAATTGCAATATTTCTTTTAATATTGGACATAACAGCTGTTGTTTACTATGATAATATGGGATGTTGCTCTGTGGTACAGTAACCCTTCATAGTGTGAACTTTGCAGCAGTTTAGATAAGAAACATTCCCTGAATGTAAAACTGATGAAGTGATTTTTGATATTCTAGTACAAGCCCTGTGATAGACTGGCAGCCTGTCCAGGATTTACATCATCTTTGGCTCAATGCATGCTGGGATAGGGTCCAGCCATCCATGGTCCATGGTCCAGGACAGAATCAGGGGAATTAAGAGTTGTTTTTCCGTTAATTAAATCAGTGACAAAATTCAGATGTATATAATGACTCATTTAAATGGGATATCCTCAGTTTTGTGCAACAAATGTACATAACTATAGTCAACTTTTAAGGGATAGTTCAGCATTTTGTGAAATGCTGTACATTTATTTGTTTTCTTGCTGTGGGGCCTCTTGTCATCACTGTGAGGTTGCCAGAAAACTACGTAAGACAGGAAGTTTTGTTCAGGACTGGTGCGCACTGTAAACCCAAATAAGTTAACAGAATTAAAAAAGAATTGAGGCAATCAGTTGCCACAATTTTCTTAAGCTCACAAACTCAAAAGTTGAAGGTTTTCAAAGCTAAATTTATTGACTTAGTGTTACATGCACTCTTTGATTACAGTTAAATTAAAATGATTAAGCCAACTCAAATAGTTTAAATAAACAACTCAGAATTTTCATTCACACCTGTCATGCAATAAGTTAAAGGAAGTGAATAAACATTATTTCATGTTCAGTAAACTCAATATAGCAATATATATTTTTTAACATTTTTATGTTAGTAGAATTTAAGTTTTCACTACTTACAACAAATAATTAATTTGATCTTTTGGTTTTTCAGTGTGTATTTAGTTGTATCTAGTGGACAGATTTCAAACACCTCGTCTCACCGGCCATTTCAGGGCACCTGTTCAGAGGACTAAAAGACATGCAGTGCTATAAATATGCTCAATAGCAGCTAGCACCTTGCTTGCAGTCTTTGCATGATGCTGGCACATTTTGCACACTGGCACTTTGGCATTTTGCATATTTGTACTTGATGTGAAATTTCCATTCCCATGAACAATTATTAATGTTTTTTTCTTAAATTGTTGATAACCTAAGCCACCTAAACCTCCCCTTTCAAGTGTGCACAGTGGCCACAAAACTCTCAAAAAATGAGAGGCAGTATCTAAAGCCAGTGTTTGGTTTGTCCATTCTAGGCTACTGTAGAAACATGGTGGCCTCATGCCCTTTTCGTGGGTTACTTGGCCACCGTAGGTTCACCTATGTCCTTGGCATGGTCCTTTAAATCATGGTTTCACTTTTAATTATGTTGCACCAAACTTTAAAACTAACTTAAAATTAAGAAAGATTACAGTTGCTATAAACTTCTCTTTAAACCTCAGTTTTGTTTTTTACTCTCAACCTTTAAATTAAATTCTCTGGCACCAAAACTTTAAACTTCAATTTAAAGGACTGGTGTGTAGCATTTTATCTGTATTTGAGATGTTGTTTTAAAGCAAGTTGATTTGTAGTTCAGAAGCAGAAAGTAAAGTTAACTTTTTTTAACAAGGAGTTTTGATCAAAGAAAACCAACTGCAGGCGTGGTTGCTCCCTAAATTAAGAAGCCAAACAAGCAGAGAAGCTGAACCCCAGCTGCTCTAAAAGCCTCCTTACATTTTCCAACAGAAGTGCTCTGTCAAGTTTACTTCCTCCTCCTCATCCCCGTGGAGGAGCTGCAGATATCCAGCAGTAACAACAGCTGACCTTGTGGGCCTTGCCTCTTGACAGCGCTCGCTGTTTGTCTCTTTGTTATTCTATAAATACAAGATAAGGGCCATGGTGGATCCCATGTGTAGCTGTGTGGTTAATTGAGACCTAGCATCAGTGACCCCAGTGTATGCCCAAGCCCTCCACGCCACCACCTATCACTCATGCTGGGTAATTGGTAGCAATGTAACCAGAGAGAGGTAACATCTGCAGCAACTGAAGATCTGACTGACAGAGGAGTGTTGAACTGTCTGGTTTGGGCAAAGACAGTGTTTGCTGTTAAAGGAGCTACCATTAATAAAACAAGAAAGGGATGCAGATGATACTTAAGTGTAAAGTGTTTTGAAAAAGGTATTTGTTCACATGCAGGAAGCTGCACTGTGTGAGACCGATACGACAAATTGCTAATGACAACAATAACTTTTCACTCAGAGACAATATAAATCCTCCTGTATACCTAAATGAAACTGTGGTGTCAGACATGGCCTCTTTTTCTACCAGAGGGAGATGAATCAAAAAGAAAAACACAAACTGTCTTCAAAACCAACCTTTTTTCCTTGGAGCCCCCCATACTTGTATCCAAGCTGAGAAAAAGCTGATCCCCTACCAAGCCTGCACACACAGGGACATAAACCAAAGAAAAAGTGATTAATTCCAAAGCTTTACAGTTCTAAAGAAACATCAGTTGAATTGTTTCCATTCTTGGATACATTACTTTTGGTAAAGGCGTCTTTTCTTTTTTTAATTTTTTAACAACCCAACATTTGCCATATGTATACGTACCATATGTAACAATAATGGTTTATTATCACAGAGTTTGACAGGTCAGAGTTGTGGTCTACAAAGTAGTCTACTGTTTTTAATTTAACAAAGAAGAGAAGAAAAAAGAAAAAACAGTATCTTTTTAAACAGTTTCATAAACAGACTTTTTTTAAAATATAAATTGCGATTTTAATTAACATATGCAAATCTAATTTTGATGACCTCAGAGCAGACAAAGTCCTGGAGGCCCCTATGATTTCTGGCGACTCTCTAAGAAGGGCGCAGACCCCAGGTTGGGAAGTGAATTCAACTTTCTAGTATTAGACTACTAGAATTTCTTATAAACACGAGTTCTTCTAACTTGAAGTCTTTTAGACTTGAAATGAGTTGACTGACTGTACTGCACATGATCAACATATTAGTAGACTTCCCAGCATGCATTGTTTGAGAGTTAAAACTCTCCTGAGAGCCTTCTTTTTACAGTGTGAAGAAAACATGATAAAAACTACACTATAAGATAAGTCATGGTTGTTTGACAGTAATGTAAACACAGCAAACCATGACGAAGATTAGTATTTCACCAACTTACACTTAAAATGTAATAAATTCATTGGGAGCACTTTCATATAATGAGCCCTAAAGCTGTTGCAGTGGTGGGGCAGGTGGCTTTGCTATCTTACACTAGCGCAGCTGCTGTTTTTATCACATCTTCAAGTTAGCAAATGAACTTGCGCCTGGTCTGTGCAGCAATGGTCTAAAAATGAAGGCAAAACACACGGCATGGCCAGGCACATTTGATATGTTGTGCTCAGTGCACTGGAGTAAAAAACATTTGTGCCGTAGATCGGCTAAAAGCCGGTCGAAGTGCAAGAGCTGTGGCACAATCGGTCTGTCTGCACAAGATAGCACCCAGTGCGTTTGGCTGATGCAGAAAAACACCTTCATTTATGTTAAGTAACAATACATGGAGACGGCCTGCTGCCTCCATGTATTGTGTGCCCTTGCACTTTCACTACTCGATCTGTCTGTGCTTTAAAAATCTTTTCTCTTTGTTTCCCCCTGGTAAATCTGATGTCATGCCACCAACACTTGTGCATTTGGCACACCTGCTTCTTAAAGGTAATGAGAGCTGACCTTCTGGTTGGTTAGTTGCATGCTTTGCCTAAACTCACCCATGAATTAATCAAAGCACTTGGGCACAGCTGATAGGTGTATCCCACTATCCCTGCACCCCTGGCACAAGATGGCAAAGGTGGATTTGGACACCTGGACCTAGAATAAATTAAATCCATTGTGCCAAGTTTGATTAGAAAAGTTTATTTGTTTGGAATCATTACAAAATTACCTCAACTTGTCAAATGTCAAATTCAAACAAGTAGTCTGTTTTTACAGTGTGTAAGTGAGTGCTCAGAAAAAAATCACTGTGTCCTAACTTGAATAATAATTTAATATTCCCTATAGTAGACTGCAGGTGTAGAACTGCATGACTGTATCTTTCACATTTCTAAACTTCAAATGTTGCTTTGTGGGATTGTTGAATATAAAGCACATTGCATAGTTATAACTTGTTTTTTCATGGACAATTTACTGTATAGTGCATACATTTCAGTTTGGTGCTCAAACTAGAAGAGCAAACAGCTGTCACAGTCCAGTACAGAATCTAGATTTTCTTAATTGCAATATTCAATATATTGTTACATCCCAAATGATGTGTTTTTTCATGAGACGTCACATATGTCAAATTTACAGGATTTATTGGCAGAATTTGGCAGAAATAGACTATAATATTCATAAAATATGAACTGCTGTATTTTCATTACCTTAGAATGAACCCTTATAATGTACAGACGGCACGGATCCTCCCACACAGAGTCTGCAATGTTGCACCGCAATGTTTCTACAGTAGCCCAGAACAGACAAACCAAACACTGGCTCTAAATATATATTTTTTTGTTTTTGTGTGTGTGTGTTTTTTTTTTCCTCAGGAGTTTTGTGGCCATTATAGGTTTTCCTACATGTTTGTAAGGGGAGGTGAGGTGTTTGCAATTTGCAAGCTCATTGCTCCATGCCACTAAAACCTACACGTAGATCCTTTTAAAAAAAATAATAAGTAAAGTAAAATGTATCCATGCAGCAATTACATTATCCTACAAAATGTTTTTGGCTGAGGAAATGGGTTTGCATTTAAATGTATTTTATGGGAGACAGGTTTTGAAGTAATATTGCATAATGAGGCAATATGCAAATACTGCCTGTGTTTTCTAAAATGTCTCTGCATACAACTTCACAACGAATTAGCCAGGCAGTCAAACATTTCTGAATTAAATCAGAAAAATTAAAAACATTCCCCCATCATAATCGAGCCGCCTCCTCACTCCCATGCATCCCATATTCATCAATCAATAGTTAATATCTTCCTTTAGATCTCCAGATTCCTTTGAGTTCTGCCACTTTTTTCGTTTTCAATTAGCATGACCCTCAAAAGAGTATGGCCTCCACTGTGGCTGCGCTCAGTTCCATCCTCTCTGAATGCCATTTCCACCCATGGAAGAGGTGACACAATGAACAGCCCCAGGTATTTTTCGCCCCTCCTGAACCAGCGAGTGAGGGTGGGGGGTGAAGGGAGTGAGTGTATGCATGTGTGTGTTGTGGGGATGGAGGTGAGGGAGGGGGTTGCAGTATCCCCAGGGGAGGGCAGCACAAATCCAAGGGAACAAAAACGCATCCATATTTGGCAGGGCTTTTGTCTCCCCTGACAGCTGAGTGTACGGAGGGGGGCCCACAATAATGAATTGGATTAAATGTGAAAGTAAGAAAGCATGGCTCCTCAAAGGCCAGGACGAGGGGGGGTGGTGGAGGAGGGGAGCGGGGGGGGTGGGAGGTATGCTAATGTGTTTACAGTTTTTAACACTGGAGCAGATCAAAGATGCGTTTTAAAAAGTTTGCTCAGGAGATTAGTAAAAAAAAATCATATTTTTATGCTTGTTAATTGAGCTTTCTGTAAATGCTTAGAAGGAAATGCTTGTTTCTTATGTAGGAACATGTAAGAAGGTTCTACTGAGAAAAGATGAGCCTGGCACCACAACATATATATGAAGTGTGTAAATCAGCAGTCACACCAGTCTGCCTCTAGGCTGATTAAAACACCTATAATAAAAGACGGAGAATCAAATTTAAGAAGTTACTACAACAAAAAGAAGGGCGGTTAAGTGTTCCAAATCTGCAGATTTAAATACAACACAAATTCTTGCAATGTTGACGTGGATGAAATGAGAAGGAGAAGCCAAATGGATCAACACAGAAAAAGAAATGGCAACAATATCAAGTCTGGTAAAAGAAGAAGTACTGATTCAACATTTTTATTCAAATAAAAGAAAAGTATTGGTTTTGAAATGTACTCCGAGTATAAAAGTGAAAAGTCGTCCTCTGGAGGACATTTCTACCAGCTGTTTCTGTGCAAAGCAAACTGAACCTTACCTGTTCTCTGTGGTTGAGTCTCCCTCTATGTCTGTTTTGTCTAGTTAAGTCTTTTACATAATTTTCATTTTGTAAGGCCTGTGATTCCTTTTTCATATATTTACATTTTGTTATATTGTTTTCATTTTGTCTTGCTACGTCTTTTTATGTTGTTTTCATCTGTCACATGCGATATGCACTGATGGATAAACCAAGGAATCGTCTCTGTGTCATCGTCCCGTCCATTCAGGTTGAAATTGGTCCTGATGTTGGGAGGGTGGTGCACAATGATGCAAAATTAATATCATCAATAATAATGCATTAAAATTAAAGTAACAACCCAGTTTTGAAAGTGTAATGAGTTTAAAGTATAGATAATTATGTAAAATGTAGGGAACTGGAAACACATATGCAAAATGCTAAAAATAAACAGTGTATATGTGTACAACTCAGCTTTTTATTCAACATAAGACTGATAAAATTTGCAACATACTTGCAGTTCTCACAAAAACTACAATAGATTCATTGGAAATGATCATTGGAAACCAAAACATATTCTTTACAGTATTTACAGGTGAGACCTCCTGAAACACCTAAAACAGGACAAACCAACAAATGAGCTGGTACAATAATTGATTCAAAATAGAAATGAACTAAATCTTTCAAATACATATGAAATACTGCAAAAGCTCACCTCTGTAGATGAAGTATGAAGTGAAACATAAAAATGGGGAAAAGAATTAGAAATGACTATATCAGCAGAAGACTGGACATTTTAAGATGTCACATTCCAGAGAGAATTAGTTTGGAAAGTGAGAATGAGGTGTTTTATTACACCTTGTGAATATGGCAAATGTTCCTGGGACCAATTGCATGAAAGGATGAACAAACAGCAACTTATATACATGTCATTTCGTATATCTATAAGTTAAATGTGTGGATTTTGAGTGGGTCGATAAGCACTGCTGACTTTAACATAGTGCCTGTGACAGCCGTGAAGCAGGTAATTAGGACATGGAAACAGCTAAATCCACCAACACTAAAATGATGGTTTAACAACAGTAGAACAGATTTTATAGATGGAAAAATTAACATATATAATTAGAGTTGACATACAAAAAAATTAATAACATCTATCATAAAGATAGACTTGGTAAAATGTCTAATTATAACCCAATATTTGCAGTAGATATGAACTTATTCCCAATCCCAGTGGCCCCTTTCCTACCTACACCCCACCTTTAAAAAAAATAGATTATTATAATCACTACTATATATATATATATATGCAATATTTTAATGCTTGTTAAACAAGCTTTCTGTAAAATGAATGCTTCCTGAATGCTGTCACGGCTCCCCTTGTTGTTTCCTTTGCAGGCGCATGAGAGAAGGCCCAAAGAAAGTCCCTCCCTAATGAGAAAAGATGAGCCTGGCACCACAGTAAATCATATATATGAAGTGTGTAAATCACCAGTCACACACTGCCTCTAAGCTGATTAAAACACCTGATACCAAACAGTATAGTGCATGCTACAGGGCTAATTTAATCAGCCATCTTGCTCATTCTATATTCCATTACTCTACACTCTTTCAACATGACCTTAAACCTCAGCAGATTCCTTTTATTGCTGCACTTTAATGTATAAATCTCCTGAAGAGAGAACAGCAGTGATTTTGATTTGCATTTTATTGAGCTTTAGATTGCGTTGGGATAATGATGAGATGTGGGGGCAGCGTTAACGCTCTTAATGTTGACCACCACAGTTCACCCTCTTTGTCTTCATGGCGGACTCTCTACCAGACATGCTGCTTGTAATTACTTTCAGATATCCAGAGCTTTTGGTAAAGGACAAGGCAGGGTGACCTCGCTATGATGTGGAGAGAACACAAGGATACGCAAGGATATGAATAAAGTGGATTTCTGTGTCAGGGTAAAGTCACAGCACAGGTGGCATAATGAAGACCATAAAAATATTTACGCTGGATCTAATTTCCAGCAGATCAGCTGTTTGACACTCAGTTTTAAAGGAGTCACGACGTCTATAGATCTGCAGAACGACAATCTGGTTACAGGACGATTGAATGGCATGTCAAAAATTCTGTCTGGCTGTCCTGAATTTGAGTTGCTCTGTGATCTGATTTCCCATATGGCTGCTGTCAAAATATCCATTAGCAACCTTAGCAAGCTTATCTTAAAGGGACACTTCACCATCAATATCAGAAATGGTCTGTAGTGTAATTTTTCCATCTAGATAGTTTTGGTGTGAGTTCCAGAGTTTTGTAGGCTGTAGAGATGTCTGCTTTCTCTCAAATATGATGGAAGTAGATGGCACTCAACTTGTGGTGCTTAAAGCAGCAATGAATAAATAAATAACTGAATGAAAAGATAAAGAAATACATTTGAAAAACTCAGCAGCAATAGCTATGTTTACATAGAAAATATTTCTTCATGCTATAATGCTATATGATGCTATAATATATGATCTGCTTAAACTCTTTTTGTGGGCTGGATTCAGTTTGACATGTGATCTGTGAAGAGCAACATGTATTTTTGATTTAGGGGCAAACTGTCCCTTTAATATTACTGGTGTTGTATTGGTTAAGCGTGGTCTTAAGGCAGCTGTTATTGTCTGCATCTTTGAGCCCATGTTCTTTTTTCATCTTGCTTTCTCATAAAGTAAAGCTACAACAATCAGTGGGTTAATCAATTAATAAACACTATCAAATTAATCACCAACCATATTAATATATATTTTCTGGTTTATTTTCTCCTCTCTGACAGTAAACTAAATATCTTTGGGTCTTGGACAAAACAAATAATTGACTTTGAAAAATAGGTCCAAACATGTGCCTCTATGTTGTCAATTGTTTTGAGTAATTTCTTAATGGAAAAATATTCTAAATTTTCTTATTTCCCTGATCTCTGAGTTCTCTTTACTCCTATCTGGGTTATGGGCAAAACAAGATATTTTATAATGTCTGATGGACATTTTTCATCGTTTTCTGACATTATAAGGACTGAACAACCAATTGATTGAGAAAATAATCAACACATTAATCGATAATGAAAATAATCAAGTAACACCGTCTCTCCCTTGTCATCAAGAAAAAAGTTTATTTTCTAGAATACCAAACATAACATAATTTTGTCAACAATATATACAAGGGTTATAATCAGAAATGTGACGTGTCTGCCTCTCATGTGTGATGTATCATCTGCTGTCAAACTCTCCTGTTGCTTCTGTTGGCTTGAAATGCCAACTGTTAAAACTGAGAGCCTGAAATCACAGCAGTTACTTGGATTCCAATGGTGACACGTTTTCAGAGATAAAAAGAGTATGAAAACATCCTCAAAAACTCAAAACACACACACACGGCATGAGTCACTTCTCTGCTTTCCATTTTGTATGCTCACAATGTTTTAACAGTCATAGTTCCTCTTGTTAGTTTTGCTACATTTAAAGGGCCACAACATGTTTTTTTTTTCTTTTGTTTTTTCTTTGAGGGGTTGTTTTTCTGGAAGAGCATTCCAGTTTTTTTTTACTGTGCGTGTGTCTGATGATTGACAATACCTTAATGCACCTGAAAAAACTCAGCTCATTCATAATCAAATAACAACTAAACAGAAACGCTGGCCAAACCAAGTTACGGTTAAATGTTTCCTGCGATGAATCATCTTGCTGTGTGGAGGTTGTTTTTCATATTGTACAAGAATGAATGGCAGCTAAAAGCCTCTTCTGAAAGGAGGAAACACCTAAGCTGAGTTACAACATAAATGATTGGCACAAACTTACAAGAACACTTTCTACATTTCGGCTTCATGCTATCCATCAATTTGTCAGTCGAATGTCACATATTTGAAATGTGTAGAAGCTCTGAATCAGATGTTTATCTTTGAGCGGAAAGCGAGGTCAACCTCTCAGAGAATTTCTGACATTTGACACGGAGCCATTCTACACAAGAATGCTGAAAAGATGAGGTGAAAAACTGTTGGCTCTAAAATAATGCAAAATGCATGACTGAAGGCCCAAACTGGAAGTGACAACTGACGCGCCTCAGTCCTCACTATAGAACATTGATGCCTGAAGATAAAATTACTCATGTTCTGATAAACACTTTTAGACTGAACTGGAGTCTTTGTTTATCTGCTGCTGTTGTGTCACCAGCAGTTGGTTTCAGTTGAAAATTGTGTTGCCATAGCAACCACAACTGTCAGGGCTCCACGGCAGTTTAATTGTTACATCCACCGTTCTGTCAGATCTGTGACCAACTGGCGTCTTTTACTGCGAAAAACGCACCTGATGGAACAAAGTCTGTGGCTGCTCTTGTGGTCACTGATTTGTCATTTACACATTCAGTTTTTCTCTGATCCATTAAAGCCCCATTTTAGCCAATATTAAAGGGACAGACAGATTCACAGGCAGATTCTAAAAACCAAAACACATATGTATATAGCACTTATTTGTCTTCTCTGAAGTGCTATTCATCCATCTAAAAAATGAAAAACCAGTGTCTCTTTCCAGAGATCATGACCTGGTCACTCAAGATAATCCACAGACTTTGTTGTGAGCAGTTTCACGCAGGAACTACTTTCTTTTTGCAGTAGAATCTACCAGAATTCCTTTCTCTCTACTAGAAAGAAAATAATTCCTACATGAAACTGCTCTCAACAAGGATTACCTTGAGTAACTGGGTCATGATTTCTGGACAGAGACATGATGCTGAGTTTTTCAAATGTGCTTTTTGGTGCTTTGAACACCACAAGCCGAGGATCATTTAGTTCCATTATACTGGAGAGAAGGCAGGATCTCCACAGCTGATATCTCCAAACCACTGCAACTCACACCAAGATTACATGGATAGATAAATAGACATAATCCATTACCATGGCAACCAGACTGGTCAACATCATTAACATGGAGAGTGATAGCATGGATAGTGGCAGCTGTCAGCTCCAACATAAGTTATGAGGTGGAGAATTTTCTCCCCCTTTCACCTCAAAACGATGAGATAAAGGTCTGCTGACGGGGAGAGGAATAATACTGTTTCACAATTACCTCCAGTAAAAACTACAAAGGCCAACTAACATCTTCAGCCTTTATTTTTTGAAGTGTGTCTAGCGTGCTGCATAGCTGTGCACCTGCACACATAGTGAGGTTGGAGGAGTTGGTCTGTTCTTGGTGGCAAATGGCTTCATGAATACAATGTTTGACAGCGCCATCCCCCGTATGGATTTTCTAAAAACGATTCACTTTCTGATCTGCTACTTGTGTTACTAAAGTTTGGTAAAGTTAACACAACATAAACTACTTGGTTAAAGTAGGAAGGAAGGAAAAGATCACTATCATGGTTAAAGGAGCAAATATCCAACAGTCCAAATAGAGAGTTGGGGCCATAGACTGCATATTAAATAGGCTGAAATTCTATTTTATATATGATCTATGGTTGAAGTGAGTTGTTTCCCCATCCTCCACAGACTCGATGAAGCTCAGGCAGACTGCAGGAACGCTGTAGGACAACAAGAAGCGAGGATGACTGCCACACTGCAAGTTGATCAGCCATTCATATCTATTCATATCTGTCAATATAAAGTTCAGCCTGTTATCCTGAAAACAAAAGCCCACTGCTCTGAAAATACACACTCTGGAGATGGAGTTCAGTGGCTGCCTGTCTCACTGCCTGCCAGACTCCATCAACAAATTGCTCAATTTAACTGTTACAAACGTTTACTCCTAAAAGATTATAATGATTTGTTACAACTCATAAACATACACTTACTCGTTCTGTGATCATTTGACATTGATTTGAACTCTAATTAATGTGAAATGGTCAAACATAAACACAAGTTCTGGGCTGGAATAGAAATTTTAAAGGATGACACTGTAGTACTGTCAGAGAAACAAGTATTTCAACTCAGCATTTGTCCCTCTATCTCTTCATCATGATTATTTTATGATTTATCACTGTATATACAGTATATATGACATATTTCTCCTTTAAGGTGAGGAAGGTTGTTGTTCATTTGCAGGATGTGGACCTCAGACTCTCTTTGTGCACCCCACAGTGATGTCCTCCCAAAGGCTCAACAACATTGCACTACATTTGCCTTTGCTTCTGAAAGAGGACAGTCATTTGCATGACAGCAAGAGGTCCCTTGTTAGGTGGATGTAAACATTGGTTGTTTTTAAGTGCTTAAACAAACAACCGATGTCAAACAAGAGCGTGAGGACTGTTTCATCCTGCACTTGCTGAACTTTCAGTTTAGTGCTTGCAAAATGGCACCAAGAAGCAATTCTTTAGAAAAAATAGGATCTTAACCACCCTAAAAACACGTAGCACGCTCATGTTTACCAACGCAGCCGGCCTGTGATGCTCTGTTCTCGAGGGGATGAGAGAGGAAGATGATGTGACAGTGATGGAAGTGCTCATTCGCTGCTTCCTTTGGGAGCAGAGTTGTCTATACTAGAATTACAACACTGATAGACAACACGCTGAACTCTTACTTGATGCAGCTTTAACATCGCTATTCTTATCATCCTTCTGTGGCTTGAAGACTGTGGAGCAAAGAAAAAGCCTGTTTATGACAGAAAACACCTCTTTGTTCAAGTTCAGTTGGAGTAATACCAGAAATTACGCACTCAAAGCCTCCCTTGACACTGTTAAACTACACTGGAATTGCACGATATTGCCCTCAGGCTGCAGCGATCTTGAGAGCCCCGAGGGGAGCACCTCTCCTCTGTGAATTTTAAAGGTCACGGCAGTTTCACTCTCCCTTTTTTCCCCCTGTCTCTCTCCCTTTCTCGCCACAGAGAAAAGAACATGAGCTGATGGCCTATTGAGAATATTGTTTTCTATCTCTGGGCCCCTATAGCGCATTTCCAACGCTGCCCTTGGAAATGTGTTGAAAGGCAGCTCACAGCATGGCAAAATACACAACACGCTCTTGTTGATGCCCTTGGTGCCTCTCAATATGCAGACCATAGATAATGGCATTCACTGCACAGTTGGTACTGACTTCCTTGCCCATCTTTTGAGCGGGAACACTGCCTCATACTGTGCTTTGTGTTACGCTCTCTTGGTAAACAATGAGAGCTGCATTGACGGCGAAGAAAACATGGATAATATCTAGACACCAGCAACCCCGGGGGAGGATGTGCCTCCATCGTTCTTAAGCAACATCATCATGTATTTTTCAACAGCCAGTGGTACGGGGACGCACAGGACACAGTTTGAATAGATTGAAGTTGTCCTGCCGCAGATAACAAGCTGCACTCACCCCGCGCTGTATCTCAGCAGAGGAAACAAGATATCTGCTCGGTTTGTTGACAGTCAGGTGAACGGATCATTTACAGCGAGCTAGCCAAACAGATGGTGTCACATTTGGGGAGTACTGTTGCACTGTGGTGAAATCCACTTCCTGGTCTTATTTATTTTCAGTTATCTGAACCAAATAAGCAATAAGCAGAGCAAACAGTGAGTAAAAATGGAGGGACAGATGGTTTAATCCACTGAGATACACTGATGATGTGATCTGTGCTTCATACTTATGGTTTCAGCTGTATAAGATGCAGGTCCACTCACGCAAACGAGTCCATGATCCCCCCTCAGCTTATTCCTGGCAGGAATAATTCTGACTAAATCTCACAGAAATGCTTATATAGGATACTGTAAGTGTTTGAGAGTAGCTACTTCCATGTGACAAGTTCCATGTAATTAAATGGCAAAATAAATGTAAATGTTATCCTTTGCAGTTTCTGCAAAAAATATGTGATAACAACTGCTAATCAAAATGTTGGTGATTACAAAGGGGTTACATCAAAATATTGTCTTTGGGCTGCCTGGTCTGATCTTCTGATCTGCACTCTGCTGAGTGCACACTTCTTGTTACCCAGGCGTGAGTCAGGAGGGAATCATGGACTTGCATGACTGAGTACGTGCATGCATGATGACTGGACCTTGTCTGCAGTAGAGCTTGAGATCTGTGGTTCAAACCCAACGGGACCCGACAGGTTCAGGTCAGGTGGGGTTTTGTTTCTCACATATTTTACAGGCTCACGGGCTGTTCTATATTTATTTATTTGTTGGTTTTCAATTTAGTCGTTACTAATTCCAATTCCCTGCATGTATTGTCCCTGTCTCTGAAAACTCTGGAAGCTTGTTAAGAAAAATGTCAGGCTGTAAACAGGTTTGGGCAGAATATGCTAATGAGGGTTGGGTGCGGGTCGGCTTTGGACAAAATTTTGACAGCATAGAGCCACGATGGACTCAACTTTTCAGGCACAATTAAAGCAGTAGTCCACAGCTGACCTCGAATACTACTGGACCGATCAATTCCTGAAGGATGTCTGTGATTAACCCTTTTTAAAATGACTTCTGTGCCTTTATGTTTTTATGGCTGGAGGCATTATGTTTTCAGGTCATCTCATTCTTCTGAACCCAATATCTCAAGAACACCTTGAGGGAATTTCATCAAACTTGCCACAAATGTTCATGAACTCAAATATGAACTGATTACATTTTGATTGTCAAAGGTCAGAGCTCACCATGACCTCATTTTTTCCATAAGTCAAGATTTCATATAGTAAATATGACAGAATTACACACAAATATCAAATAAGATGAAAGTGGTGAGGTGATGACACTTCATATTCAAAAGGTCAAAGGTCAACTTCACTGTGACATCATAACGTTCAGCTCTCTATCAGTCCTCTGTCCTCCTCTGTAAAAAATAGTCTCTAAGTGAAGCCAGGATGTTTCTACCTGGAAATTATTCACTGGAATCACACATGTATAGTGAGATTTTTAATTTTTCAAAAAAATACACTGAATACCTTTTATTTCCTTCAACGTTACAGGTCAGTATAGTGGTAAATTCAAAATGAAACTGAGCCGGTTTATCTATTAAATGTTCCTAACAGGTATTTTTTGAACATTTTACATCTTTCCCAGTCTTTTCTTGTCCCTGTACTCAAGTGGAAGAATAGGTGCTTGTGTAAAAAAAACAAAAAAAAAAACAACAAAAAACTGGAAAAGTAGAAGCACTGATTCAACGTTTAAATGTAAAAGTTGCCCTTTGAAGGACATTTCTTCCTGCTGTTTCTTTGCAAAGTGAAATGAATCTCACCTTTTCTGCACAGTCAGGTCTCCCTCTCCGTCTGTTTCATCTTGTTACATTTTCTGTTATGTTTTTGTCTTGTTACGTCTTTTTCATCTTTTATATTTTTTCATCTTGTTATGTTTTCTACAACTCTTTTACATCATTCTTTGTCTTGTTACAACCTTTTTGTAGCTTTTCATGTTATGTCTTTAACAGTTTCCATCTTTTGTCTGTTTCATTTTGTTACATCTTTTCTGACTTCCGCCAAGTTTTTTCCATCTTCTCATGTCGTTTTCATTTTATTATGCTTTTTTACATATTTTTTTTCCCCCCACTGTGCGTGATGTGCACTGATTCATGCACCAAGGAATCATCTTTTCCATGTGCTGTTGTTTGATCCGTTTAGGTTGAAATCAGCCTTGGTGTTGGGAGGGTGCTGTGCAATGATACAAAATTAAAAATATTCAGTCATTCTTTCAAATTCATTTAGACTAAAGTAACAATTCCGTTTTGAAAATGTAAGGAGAAGAAAGTACAGATATTTGTGTTAATGTTGTGTGGAGTAACAGTAAAAAATTATCGGAAAAGTAAAGTACAGAAACCTGAAAACTCTACTTAAGTACTGTAATTAAGTATTTGTACTTTTTATTTCCCACATCTGGTTGTAGCTCTGTCTCAAGAATGCATGTATGTAGTGTGTTGCAAAGACTTTATAGTGCTGATGTACAGTAGAACTTCTAAATGAAGGACTCACTGTAACAGAAGGTGTTGCCCAAAGGCAGTGTTGGAGATGACATTCATATGAGACGACAATATTTTGTTGCTGTTATCACAGTGCGTTGAATGTAAGACAAAAGATATTAGCACTGTTTTAAATTCTCGCTGTTGTTCAACCAGGCAGGTTGACTCAGCTCAGTCTGCAGCAGCCTGGAGGAACAGCTCTGCTGGGACTGAGGGATGAACACACACATGCATACACATCACTACTTGAGCATTTTAATGATACTTGTTGAGGCAAAGTAAGTCTGTTGTTTTGTTTAAAGTTGTACCAGGCAAGATTTACATTGAAGAAACCCTCAACCCTTAATGTGAAAGGGAGGGTTGAAGGCAAAAGAGCAGAGTCTTGAACTTTTTTTTTTTTGTTTTTTTTTCTGGCACGATATGGTAGCAGTCTTGCATGTTTTGGTTTTAAATTGGTATTCATATTCATAATTTGCCTGCCTATTTTGTGACAATTTCACCACAATGATTCCCCAGCTTAGCCTCACATTGGTTATGTTATTTCTATGTTAATTTAAGTTTTAATTAATTGTACAATTTTCCTCTTGCTTTATTATGGCTGACATTTAGACCTCCTTTTGCCACAATCTGTTTATGTACTGTAAATAAAACCTATATGTATAGTATGATTTGTTTTGTACAGCAGTTTTACTTCTGAGTCTGACTTTTTTCTTAATAAGCACCTGCCAGTATCGGTTCAAGTTAAATAGCAGCTGTTGTGACCCGACTTCAAACAGGAAAGCTGTAAGTCTTTCCATGTTTATGTTGTCGTAGTGTTTGCTCTGTAGCTTATCCTGTTGAATTTGGCGCTGCTATGTTGCTAACATAGTTATTCCCAGAGCTGTTGGACTAATCCATAAATAATCAATCAGTTACATAAATCATACCTAATAAACAATACTCCATCATAAAGAATGTGCAACAATGAAGAGAAAACAAATTACAACAATAACAAACACCCTTAACATTCTTTACATTCCCCTTCCTCACTCCTGTACCTCTATAGTTATACAGTATATATAGCTGATTGTTTTGTTTCACAATTCTCTGCTCCAAGTGAACTAGAGGGACCCATTCAAAAAAATCTTGCCAAGGGGTCCCCTGTTGTCTCGAGCCGGACCTGATGACATGATTTCCAGACACTGAAGTGTGAACTGCCCCCTGCTAACATTTAGAACTGTAACTTATGTACAGTGGTGGAAAGAGTACTGAAAATTTGTACTCAAGTATAAGTACTATTACATTGCTAAAATAATACTCAATTATAAGTAAAAGTACTGGTGTTAGAAAAATTCTTAAGTAAAAGTACAAAGTATTCATAAAAAAAAAAACTACTCAGAGTATTAGTAACTTTTAACCGATGATGTCACCATCACCTCTCCAGAGTGGGGCTCTAAATTTTCTGTGTTTTGTTTTACCAATAGTTAAAACACTAACAATCAATTAATCATTAATAATTGATTTGATACAAAACAAGTGTTTTTTTTCCTCCTCATTTTGATCGGCTGTTTTTTTTGTCTTTTTTTCTCTCAAGTTTTTATTTCCTTATTCAGCAAATGTCTCCAGCAGACAAAACAAAGATAGATGAGGTGCAGTTACTGCCATGACTATTGATTAAATATCCATGAATACATTTTTAACAGGTTAAATTCTTAATGAAAAGTTAAAGATCAGTCATTAAATATACTTTCTTTGTTTTGTTTTGTTTTTGTCCATATGTCCTGGTTTTCATTGGCTTTTTGCTATCAAATCACTTTATTGGCTGCAAAAATGCAGATAAAAGGTCTGGATATGAATTTAAATCGTACTCAGTACTCAACTATGATTTTAAAAGTAATTAAGTAGATTACATAGCATGATGAATACTTAAGTACAAGTAAAAGTACAGACTTGAAAATCTATTCATAAAAGTACAAGTACCCCAAAAAACTACTTAATTAATTTGAGTATTTGTAATTAATTACTTCCCCCCGGCTTATGTAGAACAGTTTAATTGTATGTATTTGTGTATCACAGGTAAAAATGCAGTGAATGTTTACTGATCTGCACAACAAATAGTACTTACAGCAGTAAAGATCATTACACTATAAATACACAAAGTGAATAGACAGCGAGTACTGTGTGCAACTGTCAAGGTTGTAAAGCAGAATTTACAATTGTGGGATTCCTCATACAAGCCCTGGTCAATTTAATACAACATACATGATAAGATGCACTATGGGAGACTATGACTGTGATAATGTTGCCTGTTTACAGGATGTAACCCTCAGCAGCTCCAGCAGACTTCACTCCGACTGTTTGCACCTGCAGAGAGAAGGTGTAGAACTGAAGATGACTTTGCTAAAAATAATTAAAGTGCAAGAAATT
Source organism: Lutjanus erythropterus (assembly GCF_056507025.1). Taxonomy (NCBI): domain Eukaryota; kingdom Metazoa; phylum Chordata; class Actinopteri; order Lutjaniformes; family Lutjanidae; genus Lutjanus; species Lutjanus erythropterus. The sequence goes on along the minus strand of NC_139321.1, from coordinate 39,786,713 downwards.
GCAGTTGCACTTCAGTAAGACACCAAAGCTGCAATTAATTTCCATATTTGTTATCATGTGTTCTATTGCAGAGGAATATGCTGATGAGAGAACATCTACACATTTATGAATCTTGCTTGGCTACAGGGTAAGCAGGTTCACAGTTAAAGATTCATTGTGACTGACACTGGCTAAATAGCTGCTGCCTAAATCTGGCTCTCCCAGGCTGATTGTTGACTGCAGTTTCATTTAAATATTTATCATATGCATATTGGACCCCTAAGGGCAGTATTTGAAATTACAACAGTCAGTCCATTAATTGCCAAAAATGCCACACAAGCTTTGGGATCTAGATGTTCCATTTTATTATTAATGAGCCAGAGAGAGCAGTTTGACATTTATGTTGGGCCTGCAGATGCAAATGAGTCTCTGTATAAGTCCAAAAATGAAAGCGCATGTACCAGTAATCTGATTTGTGCAAAATGAGGAGGAGGACTGCTGGCATATAGAAGCATAGATTCTTTGTTTGAGTTATTTAGAAATCAAATAATTCAATGTTTCTCAAGTGCTACATGAAAACACACTTCTCACAAAGTCAGTTTATTTATTTATTTTAGGAAAAGTGGAATAAAATTAAATGCTGGGAGATAAAAAGGACTTTCTCAGGGCGAATTTTGATTTAAAAAACGAAGGGACAATATTCTGAATGTTCCCATATCTTAAAAGGTTAGTTTGGGTTATTTGAGGTGGGGTTGTATAAAGTACTTATCAATAGTCAGTGTATTATGTACAGTACATGGTGATTGGCACGGCCACAGTTTGGAGAAGCAGAGGAGCACCAGATGGAAGCTAAGCACTGTACTGCTGTGAAACAGGTCAGCAACAAAGGTAAAGGTATTTTCATGTCCTTATTTTGCCATGAGACAATCTTTTTTCATGGAATAGTATCAGGGCCAAGGATCATTTTGCATTTCAACAATAAATGTCAAGAATAAAGTCAAAATGGTCCTATGGCTTCACCCTCATATGAATGAATATGCCACAGTGAGTTGTGACCTTTGTTGCAGTACTGCCTGCATCTCAGATGCCATGCCCGCCTAAGCTCCACAACTTCAGGATCAAACAACTTGATCAATTATCTTATTGTGTCTTGTGATACAACATGTCCTCTATGAATGGCACACAGGTGTAATGATCAATATCCTGGTATTTGTCCATTAGCAGATATTTCAGTTTGCATGCGCAGCCACCTCTTTCAAGCTTGTGTGCTTTCTCCTTCTGAACAGATCACTCTGTGTTTATGGGCTAAAAGAGAAACAATTTACTTGTTACTAAGACCGACTTTACCAATTAATCTAGACATTTTGCAGAAGCAGTCACATGAAAAATTCTGACTTTAATCTTGAAATTTCAGGTTTATTCTCAAGATTCATAGCAGTACATTGCTTATCTTTCAAGCTGGTGCCCCAGTCTGCTTCTGCCGACCGCCATCTACTGTATGTAATACACTGACTCATACAACCTCACATTGAATAATCCAAATTATTCCTGTAAATGTCCATGTTTTATGTGCAAAATGTGGTATATATGTAGACACAAACACTTCTTTCAATCCCTAACTCTGATGCATTTATCCTCAGGAGTAATACTAATGCTTTCACAACACATTTCTGACACAATTGATAGCCCAGTGTGTTTTTCTTTTGCGCTGCTGGACAGACCACTCGTCTGAGTTTTCCCCAAATTCAGACATCAATAGACATCCTAATCCATTCAGCCTCAAACCGAGTCTAATGCCTGTGTGCAGGTAATGTCCAAAATGATGAAATATAGCACAGGCACAGGGCTTAAAAGGTCGTTTCTAATGCAGTCTCTAATGGGCTTTCCATATGTTGTTAGCTCCTGCCACCTGAATTCCATCAGGCCAGCTAAGTGGGGGGAAGCCAGCCCCTTCCATAAACATCTGCCATTAGAGTTTAGGCTGCAGAGGGAGGGATTAAAGTCTCCCAGGGTTCCTGACAAGATAACTTGTAAAAGCTTGGCTGAGGGTCAAAGGTAGCAGATATCAGATGAGGTGTATTCCCCCAGTGAACTTTGCCGTGAAGATGTATAAATCACCTGGAAAGCTGCTGCCGCCCATTTGTATCTGTCCGTCTCTCAGCCTTTACTGTCTTTTTTTTTTCTTTCCTTCTGCAAGCTTGAGAGATTCACACAGATAAATCCTCCACTGTAACTCCCTGAACTTTGCAGCTTACTGGAGGGAGGAAATGAGGACAAGGGAGCTGCTGACATAGTGACATTGATAAAGCACTCCACCAGGGTCTTAGACCACTACAATTTAGGAGAGATTGATTATCCAATTAACATCTGGAACGATAGAGAAGTTCACATGTTTGGAGCAGCACTAACAAGATGCAACTGTCTGGTCATGCTTTCTCTGCAAATTATGCAGTCCCTCGTCGACTTGAAAGATTGAGCCCAGGAAAGGGTTACAGCATATTTCTTATAAAGTACCAATGATGGTAAATATTTTTCATGATTAAATTTTTATTGTCTGGAATAACATTAGGTTCATTCTCTACTGTAACTTATTCACCCAGCTTTTGCCTTTGTGTGTGTGTGTGAGTATTTTAAAGGACCAACATGCAGGATTTAGAGGCATCTAATTGTGAGCTTACAAATTGCAAACACTTCATCTCAGTTTCCTCCTCCGAATCTGTAGGAGAACCTCGTCCACGAAACTTGTGCAAAATGTGAAAGGCCATTTATCCACTCTGGGTTACTGTAGAGAACAGGGATGTGAATGAATGAATGAATCTGAATATGTTATTCAGGAAAGCACAAATAATACGATGGAAATAGATATTTCTTCTACTTGTTTCTTGCTAATTAAAACATGTAAGACAATGAGAATAAGATTAATACTTTTTTCTTTTTTCTAAGTACATTCAAAAGATTCAAAATATATTAACATTAATGCAATAAATAATGGAAATTCATTTTTCACTGGAGCATTGCACAGAATACAATACAAGTTAAGTTAAAGAGTTGGCCTGTGGCAGTTGAAAACTAAATATTAAATACTAAATGTAAAGTGCTGCTCAGTTGAATGAGTCATAAAGTTTCTCCATGGTTGCTGTTGAGCTGCACAATAGCAGTGGGGATGAAGTATCCTTTAAAACAGCACTTCTGTGCACAGGGGGCTCTGACCTTCCGTCCTGATGGCATCATCTCAAAAAACCCTTTCTATTAACTGCTTCTGTTTGATGTTCTGAGAACTGAGTCTGTCTGCAGCCTCTGATTTTTATTACTTTTGACCACAGCTTGGTAGACACTGTTCAGGATCACTTTTTTGGCATTTTACACATGTACTTAATTGAAATATCAAATTATTCTGATAATATATTATAATATAATATTAATGTGTAATATTCTAGTACTGTGAACTGCCTTAAGATTAACACATCTAGAAACCTAAAGCAGCATCATTGCCATTAAAAATATTGCCTTGAACTGAATGGTATTGTTTATTTCTTTACTTTAAAAGTTCCTGTGCAAAACAGAATATATACATTTAAAATTATATTTACATTTTTAAGTTTATTATTGGGGCAGCATGGTGGTGCAGTGGTTAGCACTGCTGCCTCACAGCAAGAAGGTCCTGAGTTCGATCCACCGGCTCGCTCGGGCAGGGCCTTTCTGTGTGGAGTTTGCATGTTCTCCCCGTGTCTGCGTGGGTTCTCTCCGGGTTCTCCGGCTTCCTTCCACAGTCCAAAGACATGCATGCTAGGTTAATTGGTGACTCTAAATTGCCCGTAGGTGTGAATGTGAGTGTGAGTGGTTGTCTGTCTATGTGTCAGCCCTGTGATGAACTGGAGACTTGTCCAGGGTGAACCCCGCCTCTCGCCCAATGTCAGCTGGGATAGACTCCAGCAACCCGCGACCCTTAAGGAATAAGCAGTTACAGAAAATGAATGAATGAATGAGTTTATTATTGCTCAGGGTGGCTCAGTTAAAGGGATGGTGGTGGGGTTCAGTTCATAAAACTATATTTCATACATAATTACATGTCAATATTAAATCAACTTGCTGCGTTGAAGGCAAAACAGTTGAACTGCCAATGAATATTAGGTTAGAAATAAAACACTGGCCTCATGTAAATGATTTCCTGCACAAGCCAATCCTTCTGGTCTTCTCTCCAAATACAGATACAGAAACAGATCATTTTGTTGGTTAAGCAGATACAGATACAGATAATGACGTCTCTTTGCACCTCTATATGACGGTGCAACATGGCGGACTTGCTCATTCTAATAATTCTTATTTTAAGGTGATTATACACTATTTAAAACATACTATTGAATTTTCTGCAGACATTTCTGCTATATTCTGCCAATAAACCCATGTAACTATAACACACTGGATTTATAAGGATTTAAAAATGTAGAGGTTTAAGGAGACATTGCAACTATGTGTCTGTGAGAGGACAAAGACCACAGTCTGAGATACAAACACAACATGAAATGTGTGTCTTCAGTCTACAGTGAACTGCTAATCTAATTTAGGAATTAATTGATGCGCTTCAATCAGGAGCCCGATTCAGTGATGGAGTCCTCAGGTTGACGTTCATATTTGACTTTTTCCTCCTTTTGTGAAACAGTCAGACCTGCCCTCAGGGGGGCCTGACCAAGGGTCAGCCATAGACCTTGGACCCAGGGGGGTTGATGCAAAGGTTTATGGTTGACCCTTAAATAGGATCAAGCACAACAACTTACTTACTGACTATAACTGAATTGAACTGAAATTATACTTACATATACATAAATGTGTTGTTATCATTACAACACATTTCAAATTGTAATTTGACACTCCATTCTCTGTTGTTATTGTGATGGTAGATGTGCAGAACAGATGTGCTGCTAATGTAAAGCAAACTGACTAGTGAAGTCAAAGTAGCTAATCAAGAATCAGAGGCTCAAAAAAGAAACAAGAAAAAAGAAATAAAGAGAGAACAAGAATAAGAAAGAAGATTTCTTGATAAAGAAAAGTATGAAGCAGCAGTTGTAGCAGAAGTGAGGAGCAAAGCAGACTTGGTAAAACTTTTGCTTGCTTAAAGTCTATGTAAAGGAAATTCAGAAATTTTAGAAAATAGTTGCTGTTGACCCACTGGAGCAATACATACCCTGAAACTATGTAACCTAGAGTGCATTAGCATTTATCATTAGCAATGTTAGTAATGAGCAGTTCTTTGCTGGTTTGTTTCATTCAGCCAATACAAGTGAACTGACTCATGAATTTACATTTAGCTGCTCTTTTTGTCCAAATCAGCCCTGTAGTTACGCTCACTTCAGTTCCCACAACCTGACACTGAAGAAAAAAAATACCATTATGTTGCAGATTGAGAAAGGAACGGGTTGATTCTTGGGTAGGCATTTTGGCTCTGGTGGTTTTAACACATATGTCTGTACAAGTCCAATAAAACTCCTAGACAGAGCATCCATTTTTAGGTTGTAGTGTTACTTAACACTACAACCTAAAAATGGACCCCAGCATTTCAGTGCAGAGAGACCTGCTCATTTTTCATGATTTTAAACACTAACTTTGTACACTTGGTGATTGTTTTACTCACTCAAATTTGGCTGGGTGTTAATATCACGTTTTTCTGTGGTTGTCCAACTAATAACACATATTTCTTATTGCTTTACACAGACTTTAATGCATGCATTTAATGCATAAGACAATTATATTGCACCCTGTTCATGCTGGAGAGGGTGTGGACAAGGGGCCAAATTTGGATCATTTTGTTCCCCTTGTCCACAATTCCTAATGTTCTGTCTGTAAACCATCATCTCCTTTATCACACATTTCCTCAACACCACCTGCAGCCTACTGGTGTCCATGCTTGTGTGTGACCGAAAAATGAGATTAAGAGTACAGACTCGTCGTCACTATTCATGGTCGTCACGTTACACAGGTCATTAAACTCGCAGGATAACGAATGATTAGTCGAGGGCCGCATTTGATCTCCCCTCAGCTCTATTGTTGAAGTAAATTTGTGTCAACACAATGGCAATAAGCTGCCCCATGTCAAGTCAGCCATTCAAAAACAGGATTTAAAGTCTATTGTGTTTCAGCACGCTTGATGTATGTGAGGGAATTTGCTTCAGATGTTCCTAATGACTCCCTGCGGTGAGTGCATGTTTGCACTTATTGATTTTATGCTTGCCATTCTATGTATTTCCATAAAAGCTTTTAATGGTGGAATCTTTTACCACTGCTGATGCTTTGATTGTAATATCGATTTGCTTTGAACGCTTTAGAAGTACACAAAGAGCAGTTTCAATGCACATTGATGAAGACAAAAATAAAAAATAAATAAAAGCACTGTGATTATTTTATCCTTTATTAATTCCACAGATGGTTTGAATATATAAGAGCTTTTTCCACTGTGGCTTTTAGTTTATATTCATCCACCATGTGTTTTAAAAGGACAGTGTGGATTCACTGGAGTCAGACAATAACTGTCACAACTGTTGAATGTAAACATTTCTGACCACTAGAAAACTGGGAGAAGGATATTTAAAGGGGTAGTTCGGATTATTTGACATGGGGTTGTGTTTTTGGAAGTAAGTATATTACCTACAGTAGATGCCAGTCAGCACAACCCCAGTTTGGAGGACCAGAAAAGAGTTCCAGCATCCCCCACCAGTCATCTCCTGTTGACATAGAATTTTATTTACTTTTATTTTATTTTACCTTTATTTAATATTAATTATTTAATTTTTGTTTACAATGGTGGCCTGGTAAAAGGCAGGAGCCTCTTGAGGAAAAGGGGACAGGGACTAAAAGGGGTATCACATTACCTTAAATTTACCTATTACTATTACCTATTCACTTACTAATGTAAAATGCATAAATCAACTTGCCAGAAGTTTGTTCAGTTCAATAGTCATAAGTGCAGCATCCTGCGTGTGTAGATAATGTTGCTATTACTATCCATAATATGGTTTATTGCAATTGTTTTGTGCTTCTGCAAGAACGACACAGGTTTGGTTCAAGACCATGTCAATGTGGCAATGTCTTCAAGTGCAGGACACATTTAAGCGTTTCCCTCAGGAAGTTTCAGTCGTTCCACAGGCCCCTAGGTAAGTTAAAATCTTATAATGTTACATGATTATACCCAGAAACAGTGATACAGCAGTTTTCCTGCCAAACAGCTCAATTGTTTCACTAACTGTCTGCCATTTCAAGCAATCCAGTAGAGACCAAATTTACTGAAATTGTTTCAGAATAATTTAATGTTGTTGATGTGTAACTGGGACAAGTGGCTCTTGGCAGCCACTAAGCTAATGCATATGGTAACACTTAACATTACAACCACTTTCATAAAGTTATTTGTAGTATGATTGATTTGATGATGCGTTGCATGTTCGGCTACTCCACAAGTGAATTGGCGACATAAATTTAGCAACAGTAGCTGTACTTTGCAGCTGTTTTGTGACTGTGACATGACATAATGTGAATAGATGTCACTAAGTGACATTTAGTGAGTAAAACTTACTTATTTTACCTTGTCCACGAACATAATTTCTGCCACAGATAGATTTTAATCGGCAACGGTGATGAAGACAACAACCTCCATGATGCCAAGCTACTTCACAACATCATAAAAAAAACGAACAAAAAAAAAAAAACAGTTTAATTGTATGCTATATTTAAACTATTTTCATTACCTTGCCTTGCCATCAGATGGTCTTTTATAATGGAAATCCAACACAATATAAGCCAAATGTTGCTCTCTCTAAACCAACCAAACGTCATTGATGAAATCACTCATTATAGTCTGCAGAGCACAGGGGTTGCTGGTCTATTTCTACCTTGATCTGTTAGTTTGTGTTACTGTGTGACTTCTGTGTTTTAAAGGATAGTTCGGATTCACATTAATCACACAATACCACAATTTACCAACAGAGTCTGGTTGATAAAGAGACTGCACTATTTGGATTATATAACAGCAGTTTTCCATTGGACAAGGCCGTTTGATGGCCAGGTAAAGCACTGAAAGAATTTTAAAAATACTGTTCCCCTAAAGCGATGTTGATTTTTTCAGGTGGACCTTTTCTTACGTGGCTAAAATCTGTTCTGTCACAGTAATTAATTGCCTGCTTGCAAGTTAACACCCATAATTTGACCCATATGGAAAAATTCATGTGTTTGTAACCAGATTGAATGACCAGAGCAGCTGAAAAGAATCCAAGCAAGCAACACATACAGTCAGTAAGAATCAAAATATCATTAAAAGGGTAGTTTGGATTACCTGTATTTGATGTAAGGTGGTATGAGGTACCTTTTAACGGTTAGTGTACTACAGCAGATGCTAGCATGGAAGCTAAACAATTATCTGCTGTTGACAGGGTTGGCAGCAAAATACATTTTTTCCACCTCAAACAAAAAAAAACCCTAACTGTAAGTGTGCATTATATTTATAATACTTTCACAGCATTACCTGGCCATCAGACAGTCTTTTCTGACAGAATACTGTTGTTACATAAAGAAAATGGAGCTTTCTCTCCTCATCAACCAGACTCCATGTGCAAAATTGGTAATTTTATTTTGCTGAACACAGGAGTTCTTGGTCTACCACCACCTTGATTTGTTAATTTATGTGTTTTATTGTGTGACTTTGGTGTTTTAGAAGGATAGTTTGGGACTCTGGTGCAGAAACCCCCACTGAACAAGGCTGAGTTCAAAATCCAAAGTCTTTACTGACAGTCTAAGTGGTCATAGAAGGGTAGGCAGTTCAAAAGGGCAAATAGAGAAGACAGGAAAAAGGCAAAACATTTAAAACATATGGGAAAAAATAAGAGCAAACATTCGGATGACTGCTCAAAAACTGTGAATACATGAGGGACAGAACAGACAGACAGTCTGGCAAAGAGCCATGGAAACAGGTGAGTATACAGTATATACACAGGGATGAATACAAGGATGATCAGGGGCAGGTGAGTAACTGATAAAAGGTGAAAACAATCAGAAAACAGATCAAAGACAGGAAGTCAAGACAAGACACAATAAATTGTTTGAATTCTTTTCACTGAAAAAGATTTAATAATTTTTCTTTTTATCAAAATAATAATTAAAAAAAAACATTTTAACGGACCCCCTGCAATTATGCCAACTGACACATCACTGAACACAATGCTGCTCACCTTGTTCATCTGGGAGGAGGCAGGATGAGGATACAGGGCTGCTGAACCTGAATCTGTGGGACCTGGAGCAGCGGGGACAACTGATTTAGCATGAATAATTTGTTAAAAGTTTGCCTGCATTGATTAAATGTCGGCTAAAAGAGGAGAGAAATGTAAACACTCAGAATTTTCTGTGAAAATACAAAGTAACCAATGTGAAGTGGAGTTTTGTTTTCACTTCTTGTACTTTTCTCTTTCTCTTTTTTTTCCTTTCCTTTTGTACCCCACCTCCCTTTTTTCACTTGATGATTTATCACTTGGTCTTCGGCCAATAAGCTCACACCTTGACATTGAACTACCCTCCCACTCAACTCATTAGTGTAACACAGCTCAGGTGTGCAAGTTCCTCCTGTCTGACCCTGATGAAGACCTGTGATGGTCGACACACATTGGTCATTTTTTAACTCTTTTTGCCATGTAAAATAAAGGCATTTAAACCTTATACAAACCTTACAGTGTGCCTCGGGGTATTTTTGAAGGATGTATTTGTATTTAAGATTGTTTACTGAGGCTGTTTGACCCATGCAATAAGCCCTTCACGTAGAGATGAAGTATCTAATGTTAGGGTAGCAACAGTAGTCTATTTCACTGTGGCCAAAATTGATTTCCATCAATCATGGATGAAAATTACCTTTTGTTTTTGAAGAATTGGGAGACATACTGACTAATAATATGAGACATGATGCTGCACTCCAAACCATGCTACACATGCACAGTTCACTGCTAGCAAACATCGTGTGTGTCTGGTTTGGGGGCAGGACTGATCCATTTCATGTCAGTAGAGACTGGATTTTTAAAAAAAAATATTTTCCTTTGCCAAAAACAAGAGAATAAAAAGAACTGCTTCATTAGCACATTGTAAATAAAATACTTCATGATGATGGGGTAATAATGTTCAAATATTTTTGTAGGGCCCCTGTCAGTCACGGGCTCTTAGAGTTTTCCTAACCGCCCCCAACCCCCCCCCCCCCCCCAGCCACCATCTACCATTGAAAAGTACCTCATGCAGCCCCACTTCAGACAATCAGAACTATCAGAACTATCAGAACTATCCCTTTACTTTGATGATTGTTATTGTCAGTATGTGTTGCTTTGTATTGTTTTCAGCTGCTCTGCTCATTCAAGCTGGTTACAAACATGTGTTTTTCCATATGGCTCATATTATGGGTGTTAAACTAAAGTGTCACTGAAAAACAAACTCTAACATAATCTGATTACTTTTTATAAAACGCTTTCTCTGCAGATCCCAAAGGAACATGGACTCAAAACAGCATGCAGAACTTGAGGGGTGATGAGGAGGAAGAATTCCTTGCAGCCCCTAACAGATCACAGCTGCCAATATTTTGTATTCAGATTACTGTAATCCCCTTTTACATAGAATCTGTTACCCCTTAACCATTCACCTCTTTCTCTGGGAGCAATTAAAACAAGCTCTTGAAGCTCCGGTCCAACAGGAAGCATTAGCAGACTTAGGACTTCAAAGGATGAGCTCAAATACACCACAGTGAGATGTGTTTTCAGCCATGGCTCCTTCACAACAGACGGGCTTTCTTTTCTTCTCCATAATGCACGATATCGGTCCGGGCTTTAGCGTTATCAAAGAACATGTTGTGGGGGGGGGGCACACAGGAAAATCAACATTTTAATTCCGCAGAGAGTCAACAGCTGAGAGCAACAAATGCTGAACAGTGCAGACAAAGAGAGAAAATAAGAGTTTGATATGCATTTGATTTGCTCACAAGAACCCCTGGCAGTGTTTTCTCAAGCATGTGTGTGATGCAGTATGTAATTTGGCCCAGCGATGGGTGAGAGCCCAACAAGTCATGGATTGTGAGTTTTTACAAGCCTGTAGACATTTTTGCTTTCTAAAGCTTTCACATTAAGACTTTCTGCCTCCTGTTTCTTTTCTTTAGCGCTCATGAATGATAATTCTGCAGACAAAGAAACACATTTTGCATTGATAGCATTAGTCTTTTCATGACTTACTACTGGCAGCATGTAATTGTGCTGATACAAAATGAAATACCTCGGTTGTACTTTTTGGCAGTGATGGAAAGACTGAAAAAAAAAAACAACTTAAGTAGAAGTACTGTCACATTGCAGGAATATTACTCAACTACAATCAACACTACTATAAAAGTATTTTCCCAAAAGCTAAGCAAAGTATTACTTACGTTTTTACCTTTGATATTTAGTACATTATCAATAGCAAGCATTCAATAAAAAGTGGTTTCTGTTTCTCCAAATCTTCAGTCTAAATTATTTCCAACTGCTGATCTGTGATGGTCAGTGGTCACAGTCACCTCTACAAACCTGTCAAGTACATCTATCTGCAGTGTTGCAAGACACGTCTGTTACATGATACACCTCTGGAAATGGCACCAAAACCACTTGGTTAGTGTCAGGGGTGGAAGTAACTCATTACAAATACTCAAATTACTGTAATTGAGTAGTCTTTTGGGGGGCACTTGTAATTTTCTGAGTAGGTTTTCAAGTCTGTACTTTTACTTGTACTTGTACACCATGTAACCTACTTAGTTACCTTTAACATCATAATTGAGTACTGAGTACAATTTGAATTAATATCCATATCCATCCAATATCTACACATCTGTAGCCAATAAGGTGATCTGATCACAATCAGTCATAGATGAAAGTGAGTGAGGTTATTAATGAATAATGATTAATAAATTAAACACCATTATGAATTTAACTAATTAAGAATATACTAATCAATATTTAATCAATAGTATAAAAATAGCAGTAATTGCACCTCATTTAATACTATTCTGTCTGGTGGAGCCATTCGTTGAATAAAGGAAAAATCTTAAAAACCTAAAAAAAAGCAGTGAAGATAAAAAAGCTGTGTGCTGCTGTGATTTATAATGCATGAAACATCAGCGGTTAAAAAGTAACTAATACTCTGAGTAGTGTTTTAGAAAAATACTTTGTACTATGTAGTATTTTTCTAGCACCAGTACTTGTACTTGAGTGCAGATTTGCAGTACTCTTTCCATCAATGGTTAGAAAAAGATAACAGGGGATTTGTCTTGTAGTTTGTTCTCAGTCTGTATGTTATGGTTTTCATTCTTTCTTTCTTATTGGCAGCAAAAATGCAGATGAAAGGTTTGGATACATTTGTAGAAGTAATTAGTTCGCAATAATGATTTCAAAAGTAACTAAATAGATTACATACTATAATTAATACTTAAGTAAAAGTATAATTGCAGACTTGACAAATACTGAAAAGTACAACTACCTCCCAAAAAAGAAAAAAAAAAAATGCACAAAATTACAGTAATTTAAGCACTTGTAATTAGTTTCATCCACTCCTACTATTTGGTAAAATTTAATAATAACCATCATTAATAAATAGTGAACTGATATTTAATTAAACTTTAGTCAATAGTTTTTACTTACTCACTGCTAACATTCAAATAATGTTGATGTATGCTTTATAAAGCATTCATCAAGCAACTGTAAAGTTTTATTAATACCAATTACACCTTTATAATGGCCATCAGATAATGTTAAAAGACAACATGTTCTCTCTCTGCACTCCTGACTTATACAGCAGCCTGCCACTGGTCCTGTGCTTCACACTATAACACTGTTTGTGCATGTGCAGAGCTCCACGGTCAGGTTAACAATAATAAATATTCTACATTCAGGTTTTTATTTATTTATTTTGTTTTGTTTATTTGTTTGCTTATTTCTCAGGGATAGTGAATATTAATAAAAAAAAATACTGTAAATATGCCAGAAAGGCTAATTCCATAGTCAATAGCCAGATGTTTGCAACCTAAAATCAATACAAAAAAATGAGAATTAATAAACAAGTTGTAACAAGAATTCTAACGGCATGCTAATTACAGTAAAAGCAGAACACAGATCATATTAAGCAGACGTGCAGAGCAATAAAAGCAGAGGAAATTACAGACCAGAAGCAAACAGCACAACAATAACAACAACACAAGCAAGGTCAACGACAACAAACAAATGCAAGCAAGGACAGACATGAGTGGGAAAAAAATGAAGAACAACTTTGCAAAAATAAACATAAACAGACAAGCAAATACAGAGAAATATGAAAACAGTAGCAGTAAAGGTATGTCAAGCACCAGCACAAGTGATGTATGGATTTTTAACTTTCAAGTACAGGCACAAAAACTACTTGGCAGGATTAGGAAACAAAACTACTTGGGTAATGTGGTGTCTTAGGAAAAGATCATGTTTTAGATTAATATAATAGATTATATATCACATAAGCTATGTAAGTTATTCATATGTAAGATATTATAATCATCACTTTTCAAGTTGTTAATAGTCATCCCAATATGTTTAGATGGTTTACAAACTAAGATTTAGAAATCTATCTCTCTCTGTAAATCATTCACCATTCACATACACACCCCTGCGCATCATGGCTGCCTCACGTATCCTGCACATGCACACACACTATCAAGAACTTTCATATTTAGTTGATTTTGGAGGCCCATCTGGGCAAAAGTGGTAGTGTTTCCATCATTATAACCACAAAATATACCAGAATATAGAGAAAAATCTTCTTCTTCCATTTAACTCACTACTTACTGTAACTTTGCCTGTGAAAATGTAAACACAGGCTCATGTCATCTGATGATTGAGTGTGGATGTGTTGTGTTTTGGTTGTGTGTGACTCTGAGTCATGGTTTGGGGTTTTTTTGCTAGTTATTTTATGTTTTATTTTGTAGTCTTGGTCCTCCCTCATGTGCCTTGACTTTACTTCCTGTCTTTGTCCTTTCCCCGCCCCTTGTTGACTGCCATTTGTTTCACCTGTCTGATTAGTTGCTTGTCTATTTAGTCCTTGTGTTTCTCTGTGTCAGTTTGTTGTTCTTTGTGTTGAGAATCCCAGCCCTCTCTGTATTTTCACTGACATTCTGGACTTTTTCCCTTGTTTTTGGATTTTGGCAGCTTTTTTTTCTGTGTTTTGGACGACCCCATTTTATGCCTGTTGCTCATTTACTTTTTGGTCACTCTTTCTGCTCAGCCTCGGTCTGCATTTTAAGGTCCATTATCTTGTTTAGTTGTTCTTTGTAACACCCATGCATTACACAATGCTTGTTTTTGTGCCACTCTCTCCTGACACACATCAAATAATCAGCACACCTGTCTGCCGTCAACAACTCATGTCCTCAGTATATAAATCCATTCCCTAGCAACATGTATGCTACACTCAGTTTTCAATTCAACTCTTAACCTTTGTTTGTTTGTGTGTGTTTTTTTGACTATTCCTGTTATTTACCTGCTGGCCACTTTTTTTTTTTTTTGCCTGTTACTTGTTTTCATCTGCCTCCAGGGTTCCCACCCACCTGCCAGCCCTTGTCTGCCACCCAAGCCCACCAGGAAGCTCACTACCTCCAGATTCCATCAGCCACCCACCCCATTGCCTTTTCCAATAAAAGACGTATTATTTTGCACTTGTGTGCACCAGCCAACATCTGTGACATTAAGAATAACTGGATAGAAATAACTGATCTTTTCATGGACGGTCTTGTTTGCTCGTAGCTCTCAAGTGAGACTGTTTCATAACATGTTAAAAACTCCTTGTAGTAGCTTTAATGTGGTGACGCATGCAAGCAAGTTCAGGCAGTCAACTCGAGCTGCACCGTAATCACACGTGACATGCCTCACACTCTGTAGTACAAACCAAATGCACCTTCCAAATCTGGTAGTCCATTTAAACTGCTAAAACCTCCCATCTCTCCCTCTGCCTGTCAGTGCCATTGCTGCTTTGCATCAGTCACCCCAGCATCCACCTGCAGGCTCCGACAGAGGGATCAAGATACTGTATGTGTTCATCACTCCTCAATATCTTATGTAAACATAATCTGTGAGGAGTGATGAGGCCAGAACCAAACTCTAAGAATGTTCTGCTGCTGCAATAAACATTCATAAACGTGAGTTGTCTGACTGAAATATAGAGTACAAAATGTTTAGTTTTATTTTACTGAATGTAGAATATAATTGTGATGCAATACATCATTTATAAACTATTACACAAACTATTTAATTATTTCATTTGTTTTTTTGTTTTGTTTTTTTTTACATCTGCAGTCCCTTTTATTGACATATCATGAACTAATGATAAAATAATATAAATTATAGCATTACTAGTAAATAGTTAGCATTTATCATTTTATTTTTTGATAACCATGAAATAACTATTAACTAAAATTTAATTGATTATCAATATACCATGTATTAATGGTTAATAGATAGACACCATATGTTTACATGTCCTCCACAAAGCCCTGTTAAGAAATTCAGTTCAGTGTGGGCTGAATTGTTTTTATTTTAATGCCTTGGTAAGAGTTTGTGGGAGGAATTACCATATATCTGACACCTCCTTATGAGCACACAAACAGCATGGCATCTCCTCTAATCCTAAGCAGGTACACAGCATTCAAGTGAAAGAAGGATGTGAAATTACCATCAGCCTCATGCTGGGAAATTTGGCTGTGAATGGTAGCATTTTCTTTGGCAGGCGGCCAGCCGTCATCTGGAGTATTTTTCTGTCTGTCCCCGTGCTAAAAAATCACCTGTGGCTGGGAAAAAGAGAAAGTCATTGTTGTATTTTGTCCCTCACTGTCCATTGTGGCCACGAATGAAAAATCTACTTTTCCTGCCCTGATCCTTTGCAACAGTTTGCAGTTTCCAGAGGAGGACAAATGTGCCATTTCCTTTGTTGTGCACCGCCTCTCACTAGGTCGCCTCATTGCATACTTACACGCCACTTGAGGCATGCTACCACTGAGTAGGCTAATTGCCTGCCTCCTCTGCCCCCCAACCTGCCCTCCCCACTCCAAAAATTCAACTGCGCCTGGTTCATCCATTTGTCTTTGTGTAATGAAATCCCACGGGCTCCACAAGCTGTAGCACCCCATCGCAGGAGCTATTGAACGCAGAGACGCGGGTTTCTGTTGCACTCTTATCACAGGCCTCGTTAATCCCAGACCCCTTCCACTCCGCAGCCCAGTTGCCACTAACGTAATAACCTTAAATCAATGAGACGAGCGGTGGGATTTAACTATGAAGGGATGGAGTGGGGTAAAAAAAAAAAAAAAACTGTAAACAGACTGAAGGAGGTGTGACTGTGTGAGCAAGCTGGTGCATTTCAGTTCTCTGCGTTTCTCCTGTTTATCTGTTTGGTAATTTGCTGCTATTACTGGACTTTGGTGAAGAGGTGCTTGCGAATGAATTGTAGAGGATGTAGTGATTTACAGCGCCAGATGAGTGGTGTGGCTCAAGCACACTTTATAAATTTACTTTTCAACTAAACTGAGGCTATATTCAGACTAAATCAGGCATTATGGTGATTAGCATAGGGTTGTGCAGTGGTGTGGGTGTGTTTATATGTACTTAAAACATGACCACTGTGACACAGTTTTGAAAATGATATTTTCCTTTTTGATTCACAGTCTGTCTTGCTACCACAGCTCCCTCTCTGTCTCTAGCTCTGTCGACCAGTGCTGCGCAAAAATGGAGACAATCCAAAGGAAGCTTTTTGGCTATTTGGCAGCATAAACTGTAAGCCAGACTGAGATATAGAAGTCAACTGGGAGAAGATCATTGTTTGGTACATGAATTCCACCTGGATAGCACCTGTTTTCAGTTACTTTTCAGACTGAGAAGTCTGGTTTATGATTGGCCACTTAAGAATGACATTGGGCTGTGTTTCTCCAAAAGTTTCAACTTTTTGCTGCAGGGCCTCTGCATTTTTTTTTGGCATCCTCTGCAGCACCCGCTGCTGCAGTCTAAACAGACTATCCCTAATGTCCTGTTTTTCAAATGAATGACAGGAACAATGTTTTCACCACAAGGCAACTGACAATTGTCCAACTGAAATAATGATTTACCAGTTATATTATTTTATAATTTCCAAAACAATGGGTCCTTGACAGACAGTGTTAGAAAAAAGTAGGCTTCTAATTCAGCTCGCAACATTTATTGTGTCAGCTGAAATAATAATGTTAATACTACTACTAATGATAATAAACTTCATAGCACCTTTCAAAAACAGTTAAGTGCTTTACAAATCAAATGAAAGTCTGTGGAAATTCTGCAGAGGTGCCATTGAATTCTGCACCAGCATAGACCTGTTCATAACCAAGATGAATATAATGTTTTCTTTGAATCTAAAAATTCTGCCATTCTGAAAGAGGTACTTTCCAAAATCTTTGTTGGTCATCCGTCTATGTTTAAACTCACATTATTACTGCAGACAGATAAACCAAGAGCAGTAGGTAAACAATTGGGTGATTTTTTTGTCTTGCCTTTATTTAAATGACCTAGTTTGTCATATCAGTCTGTTCTGGCTGTACTCCATGCCATGCTGTATGGTCTAGAATAATTAAATTAACTGAAACTGAAATCATAGCAGTGGCAGCTCTCAAATGTCAGTCAACTACTGAAGCGAAGGGAAATGCTCAGCCAGAAGCTTTAAGCTCAGACAGTTTTCACAAAAATGAATCAGTCAATCAGTTAGTCAAAAATGGTTTTAGCATCAGTATAAAAAAACAACAGAAACATATAGCTGTGGTATAATTATAGAAAAGACTGTGATGAGAATTCAATTTTCAGTTTGACTCTAAATTTAATCTGGATCTTATTGAAAGTAGCATCAAAGTCAGGACAACCGATCCTCCCCCGTTCCTATTAATGATCCATACGTGTCCTTGAGGAACAGTTAGGCTTTTCTCTCTATAAGTAATATCCCTGATTAGATGATAACAATGATGACTGTAATGGACTGTCTTCACTCTGCTAATTACTTTGTGCCATTAATATGTACAATGGCGAGCTCTTACAATCAGCAGTGAAAGCCAGGAAGAAACTACTAATTGGATTTGTAAAACCCATCGCTGCTGCTCTTATTCTGCAGAAGCACAAAAGATTGGATTCACTTCATCAAGTCAGACACATTACTCTCAACACAAACAAGATGATGTAATGCAGAGGATTAACATAGTCATATGCTTATCCACGGCCGCAGTACATCAGGAAACACATGGAAATGTGAGCATGCAGTGGGAGTGGTAATATAGTTTCTAGTTCACTGGGCTGTGGTGGCTGTCTGTGTTATATGAACGCACAGCATGAACCACCACCTCTGCTTTTTCCCCAGCAGGGAGACCCCCCCTCCTCAACACGAGTGTCCAAAACATGATGAATGGCACTGTAGTCTATAAGTGGCATCATTTCGCCACCTGCATAAGCAGAAAACAAGCTTAGCCCAGCACTTTGAAAATTAGCTTCAGCATTAGGAGGATGTGAGTCCAGCTTATGGCGTATTGTGATTCCATTAATTAATACGGCGTGTGTTTTCTCTCACGGCAGAGGAGGCGTGAATGTTGCAGAATCATGATGGATTCAGAGGGTGCCAGTGGTCAAGAGGTGTTTATTTCATGGGCCCCTGCCCCACTGACAGCCTTTTCATATCTGGACATGATATAGAGCCCTGACCCGGGGACATTGTGCTTCTGGAGTGCAAAGATAGCTCTTCCTTTTGAAATCCAGCAGACCAGCAAATGCAGGAGCCGTGAAGCGGCTAACCCCTCTCTGTCTTGTGTTTCAGTTCAAAATAAGGGAGCTGTAGGTAAAGTGTCATCAAAAGCGGCACAAAAGAGGCAGAGATTACTACAGTCCAAATAGGTCAAGGTTGCCTGACAGAAGCGGGAGGGTTTGGAATCCATATCTCATCCTCAACGTCCCACAAAACAAGGTGATTTATTTGACGTTACTCAGGGCTACAGTACAAAAAAGGAGTTCACTGAAGGAAAGAAGACTTTGATGCAGATTCTTTATGTTTAACTCCCACATTTTTGGCCAGCGCATGGAGAGAGCAAGGTCAGAGTGTGTGTTGGTCCACTACTTTGGCCAAGAATGAAATAAATCAACAACTATTGGACGGACTGTCATGAAATTTGGGACAGACATTTATATCAGGGAATGAAGCCTGTAGTGACTTCGGGGACTCACTTTGTATTTCACCTATGGACGAAGTTAACAAGTTGCCATTGCTGCAGTGGTGTATGTATGTATGTATGTATGTATGTATGTGCAGTATGAGTGTGAATGAATGCAAGCCATCACAAGAAGTTTACAGTTTTCTACTTCTACACTTACTATTTATGTCACATTATTTTTGTCAGCAATGTCTAAGATGTTGGGTCTTCCCAACCTGTGAAGTTCAGCTGCTTCAATGGTCGTGTCAAACTTCAACTTTGGAGAAAACAGACTGAATGTACAGAGGACCACAATGTGTCAGAGTGGATCAAAACTATTAACAGAAAGGAAATTTGTTCATGAAAATCTTGAATACTGTTGGCAAGCTACAGCAGACACGGTGTCTAGAAGGGAACTTCAGATCTGCAACAGAGTAGGATCCACAAAGAGTAGGATACAAGCACAGGAATTTTAACTGCTTCACACTACAAACGAGCTGCACCGGACTCTGCTTGGGGTCTTTGAGACCCACCTTTCAAGTGATCTTGGACAGGTTGTTTGGTCCACACCAGTGTTCGACTGACAGCTTTAACACCAGCCCAAACAAACCGCGCTGACTGGGCAAACACACCAGGGTTTGTTTTAACCGAACCAAACAGGTTAGGAGTGAACGTATCTTAGGGTCAAGATTTCAGCGAGTCTAACTCTTCAAGTTAGGAAAAGTAGGATTTGTCTGAGCTGTTTGTAAACTCACCTGAAAGATAGTTGACTGTCGAGTCCCAGGATGTCAAATACCAATGGTTTGGGTTGATAAAGCATCCCAAGCACAGAAAAATGATGAGAAGATGAGGAAATACAGCTAGAGGGCTGCAGGGTCTCTGCAGATACAGACACCACCACACACTGCTAGTGGGTCGTAAGTGACGCTTGAAATGGATTATATTTATGTGAATTTATACATTGTTTTTTTGTTTTTTTTTAAGAAAAATGTTTCATATTAAGCCTTGGGATGTTAATGTTAAATCATTAAATGCCATCAAGAATTTAAAGGGTTAAAAATGTAATCAGTAGTCAAGAAATGGCAGTAAGCATACCTCATTGGACATTGTTTTGTGTAGCAGAAAAACTTTTTTTGGAATAAGGAAACTTAACCTCCAGAAAAAGTTGAAAATGAAAAAAAACAAAAAACATTTATATCATACAGAGGAGTAGTTTTTGAGATAAATACTCTGTACCTTTTACTTAAGTATATTTCTAACACCACTACTTCTAACTGTAATTGAGTAATATTTTAGTAAAGTAACAGTACTCTTTTTGACCACTGCTTACTGTATATCAGCATGTTAGCATTATTATTTTGACCCATACAAACTTGCTAGTATGGCTGAACAATCTTAGTCTTAATATTTAACACAGACAACAGCTCTGATAAAAATATCTCTGACATTAAAAAATATTAATGGAGTTATTCTTAACGTAACAGTTATGATCTCATTTATGTGTGATTGCTCTCATGCGTATTTCACAGTAAATCAACAGGAGGTGACGGTCCACACTGCAGCGTGCCATGCACTCCAGTGAAATATCAAACCATGAAACTTCTCTCTCTTTTTTTTTTCTGCAGCCGTTCCTCCCTCCACTCCCAGCACACTTGTAATCCAATATCCATTCCAGCATGGAAATGAGAAATAACAAGATTAGGAAACAATTTATATGAATCGTCTCATGTTCACTCACTGTTTATGCTTCCTCGGGAGGGAAAGGAGACTGCGGTCTCCATGGAAACTGTGGCTGGCCAATGGTGGGTGGTTTTCTGCCTGACCGTATGACGTGCTGCCTGTTGAGATGGGCATTGAAGTTGGCAGTTGGAGTGTCAACCCGTAATTTTCATAGCAAAAAAAAAAAAGTAGGAAGCAGGAAAAGTGCATTACCAGAGAGATTATTTTTGCACAGGGTGAAGATGTTTGCATTTTGGTTTTACTCTGTTCTTTGTGAGTTTGTTTAGACATCACATTCACCCAGAGTTATATTTAAATATACCTGCTGTCACAGTCATTATTAATAAGAGTAACTTCAGGCTGAAATAACAGTTGAAATGTTTCTTTTATGGTTTTAAAAGTGCTGTGGCAGTATTAAGAAATCGGATCTGCATTAATATAGACAAAAAAAGCGCATACATCTGTGTTTTTACCTAATACCTCCCTGGCCTTATTGTCTGTAAAGCACTTTGTAACCGTGTTTCGAGAAGTGCTACACAAATAAAGTTTATTATATAATGTAACAGGCGTATACAGCTGAGCCCTCAGGAAAATGTGCTGCTCCCTGTTCTGGGCAATATGAGCAGCGGCCTTGAAACTACCTGTCGACATTGATCAGTCACGCGGCGGGCTCGCTCTGAGATGGGACTTGCAGTTATTAGAGCGAGAGGCTGTTAGATGGAGAACCCTGTCGTCCGCCGCCTCTGACAGCTCAGGTAAGCCCTGAGGAAAACTGCCCCCCCGAGCACATCAGCTCTCGCCATCACTCGAATTTCAAGTCAGCAGCCTGGTGTGATGTATTGGCTCTCACCAGTGCGCTCGCCAGAAGAAATTGTATGGCGGTTCAGCGCCATAGCTGTGTAAATTAGGACATCAAACCATACTGTAGATGCAATTTTTAAGGGGGCAATAAGTAAGGTTTTTATTGCTACAAGGCAAAAATATATATATATCTGTGGAGGGTTTGATAGGGCTGTTGATCAGTCCAGGTGCCACAAGAATTACACTGCTCGCTGCACGCTCTTAAAAAATACCGGTTCATCCTGAGGGTTTGAGGTTCTACCATTTCTTCATTGCTTCTTTTTTGAAGAAATTTGTTCAAGTGTTCTTTGTAAGAATAAAAGTTCCATTAAGAATCCTCACTCAAAAAACTCTTTATAGAAGACTGTCGGAATCCTTGAAGAACTGCTTCATCAAATGTTCATCTGTGGTAGAACCTTCTGGCTGGGTTTGAGAGAAAAGCCTTAGAATATAAAAAGATTCTTGGTAGAACCCCCTAGGTGGGTTCTAGATTAAACCCCTTAAATATAAAAAGGTTCTCAGTAGAGCCCCTTGAGTGGGTTCTAGATAAAACCGTTGGAATATAAAAAGGTTCTTATATTACATAACATTAAATATAAAAAGCATGTTAGTAGAACCCCTTGAGTGGGTTCTTAAAACCTTGGAATATAAAATGGATCTTGGTAGAATTCCCTGGGCAGGTTCTCGAAGAAACGCTGGGAATATAAAAAGATTCTTGGTAGAACTCCCTAGGTAGGTTCTATATTAAACCCCTGAAGAATAAAAAAGATTCTCAGTAGAACCCCCTGAGTGGGTTCTAGATTAAAACCTTGGAATATAAAAAGGATCTTGGCAGAATCCTTTGGGCAGGTTCTCGAAGAAAGGCTTGGAATATGAAAAGGTTCTCAGTTGAACCCCTTGAGTGGATTCTAGTTTAAACCCTTAGAATATAAACATATTCTCGGTAGAACCCCTGGCTGTATTCTTGATAAAACCCATGAAGTATATAAAGGTTGTTGGTAGAACCCTCTGAGACAGTTGAGTCTTGCTGGCACCCATAGAAGCTGGAAAGGTTCTGGATTGATCCTACAGAGAGGGTTTCTTTGTGGAACTATTAGACCATAGAAGGGTTCTCTTTAGAACCTCTCACAAGGGATTTTGGGTGGAACCTTTCACAGATGGTTCTATTTGTAACTGTTTATGTTGGGTTAGGTAGAACTCTCTGAAAGGGTTCTGAGTAGAACCTTTATAAAAGGCTCAGGAACCAAAATGGGATCTCCCATGGAGACCATCCGCAGAACCTTTATGGTTCTAGCTAGCACCAGAAAATGACCTGCTGTGTGTTTGAAAACTGATCCTTCCTGCTCACGTGTTCAGATATGAGCAGGAGGTTTTACTCCAAAGCTTCATTCTCAAGCTACAAACAGGTCAAACACCATGAGCGTTATTATTACTCTATTTTTCATGGTGATATATTACCTTTTCACTAGACGTTTATGTTGGACTTCAGCTTGTAATTAGCTTATGTCTCTCTGTTGTGAAAATATGACTTTATAATGTGCATCAATTATAGGTCATAATAGCTGAAGGATATGCACAGACTGTGGAGGCTATAAAAGAGTCTCGGAGTAGGAATGTTCCATCAGTATGTGATAATATATACAGATTTTTACAATTTGGTAGACTCTTCATAATAACCTGTTATCACTATACTGGAGCTGTGTAGTGTAGATTGAATTTTTAAAAGTTTAGTTAAGATTTATCGTGTGATATTATCTCTGAGAGGTAATGTTATTTAATGTGTAAATCACAATTTCTTTTCCATTATTTTATCAGTTTCATGCAGATTTAGACATTAAAATCCTTTAAATTACAGACTGATAACAAAGAAAAAAGATCAGAGACCCTGTCTCCCAGAAATTAAATTTATGAATTATTAACTAAACATGTTATTGCTGTCAGATTTGTGTTTGATGGGAAGGTTTTTTCCAGGCAACAAGGTGTTTTGTTCTTGTATCACAAGGAAGTCACAGGGAGGAGGTCATGGTGGATGATGGTGTACAAAGTGCGAGGTGCAGAACTGGGTAGGGACATGTCTTGCGTGACTTTCCTGCTGGTGAAAAGTTTTAAAAATATTAGCTTATGATAGCCGCAAGCAGGGCTTGTTGTCACTATGGAAACACGTCAACAGCTGCGGCAGGAAAGGCGCCGCTCCAAAACACAAGTGAGTGACAAGTGAGTGACTGTACAGTATATGTGTGTTTAATCACAGGTACGGGCCTCTGGGGCCCACTCTCTTTTCACAGCCCCCACACCTACCCCCCCACCTGACACGCTCAGGTGCTGCTCCATGAAGACCGCCAGGTTGCACCACCATATTTTTACAGTTAGCCCAGAACAGACAAACCAAACGCTGGCTCTAAATTTGGCCTTTGGCTATTTATGCTGTTGTCTAGGGGCAGAGTAAGACAAGTTGTTTGAAATCTGAAAGCTCACCACTAGATGCCGCTAAATCCTATTCTACTATTATATTCTACTAAAAAAAAAAAAGAGTCTTTTGCCTTAAAGGGATAATTCACCCAGATATGAAAATTCAATTGTTCGCAGGTAAACCATTCAGTCATTATCTGCTCACCTTTATGCCAACTGAAGGTCAAGTTTAGGTTTTTTAGTCCACAAAACACTGCTGGAGTTTGACAGGAAAACAGTGTTGCAGAGTCTCCCAAACAATGGAAGTGAATGGTTCCTCCACACTGCTCACCTGGTGAAGTCCTAACAAGCCAAGCTGACTTGAAAGACGTCATTTTCACCATGTTTTTAGCCTGAATCATCACTGTAGGTCATTAGCTTGGAGCCACGTTCACACGTGTGTGCACACTGTCTGAACTGGGTGTGTGTGTGTGGTGTGATGGTGTGCGGGCACAAGTGAATGTCATATCGGGGCTCTATAAGACTTACAAGCACTATATGGAACCATTTTATGGGCTATTTTTGGTTGTTTTTTACACCATTCACTTACATTGTTTGGGAGACTCTGCAACACTGTTTTCCTGTCAAACTCCAGCAGTGTTTTGTGGACTAAAAAACCTAAACTTGACCTTCAGTTGGCATAAAGGTGAGCAGATAATGACTGAATTTTTATTTCTGGGTAAATTATCCCTTTAAATCCTTTAAGGATCCTTTAAGAAAGCAGTTCCACATCTTGTTGGCTTGTAATCCTTTACAGATCAGCAGTATCTCCTCCCCAGCTTGCGTAATATATGAGCAGTGAGAAGTTCAGTCAAGTTTTCTTTTTAATTAGATTGTTTCATTTTTATAGTTTTTATATTTCAAAGCACTAAAGCAATGAAAATTTCAGTATTTCAAAAAGAAAACAGGAATAATTTAAGAGTGGTCAGAAAAACAAACAAATACTTAGCAGAAATGTTTCCTATTCTTTCCTATTTCCTCTTCTGTGAATCATCTTACAGCCTCTTTGATTTTTCTTGTGACTCACACGTAAGGAAACATTCCTCTAACTGACATAGATATTTTTAGAGTTAGATATCTGATGCTGCTTCAAGGCTGACAGTGGATTAGAGACGAGCTTTTCTCTGTTTTCTTTGCTCATCTGTCAATACCAGTCAAGATATTCAAAGGTATGTGAAATATTTCTTAATGGCTCTGCAGAACGGCGGCACCCAGCAGTCGCTGCCTGCTCGTTCGCATGCTTTGTCAGTATTTCTCTAAACCTCTATTCATACGACCCATCCAGCCGCTGTCTTTAGAAATCCCCTCTGTCCTATAGACCCACACAGCAGGTAATATCTCTCTGGGGCTGCCAACGCCAATGTCTTTCAAACCAGCAGCCCCATCAGACGACATCAGAAAGCAGCCCAGGGTGTGTTCATCCATTCGCCAGGCCCCTCCACTGTGGTCGTGCTCCATCGGGAGACGGGTTACCCCCTAAAGACTTGGGAACCCATTTAATCAATGGCAGAGATTACTGTAGTCACGACCAGCTGGCGCCTGCTCGACACAAACGTCTTTGGTGTCCATGCAGGGGCCTGTTACCCCATTGCCTACCCTGCAGCCCCCTTACTGTGCAGGGGCAAAGACCACCAATAGACTGCAGCCAGACACTGTGCCTTATGATTGACGTCGCTGTTGTGTCACATCTCTTTGCACGGCTCAACCTCACAAAGCAGTCTTACGGTGCTTTGTGAAAGGAAAAGTCGTGAACTTGTGTTTACCTTCACATGGTGATTTGTTTATGACGCTGCATGCTGGACTATTTGCGTCGAGTTTGTTTTTGCTGCGTCTTACAGCGGCATGATCAGCACGCGGTTTTGTACACATCAAATTTGTGATTAGATGCCGCCTTCACTTCTGCCGTTTCGAGATTTTCTGTTGCTGGCACCCTGTCGACAGGCTTTCCATATTTCCCAGCATGCACAAAATAACATTCTGAAAGAGACATCTTTATGTCTCTGTGTTATTTTTCAGCAGCAGCGATTCTTAAAATATTCACAGTCATATTGAGTAAACCTTGGGCTCCAAGGTTGCCAAGGAACTGTTAATAGAATTTGTTTTCCGCAGCAGCTGCTCTCCTGAACTCGGAGCTCTTTACAACATCTCTGCTGGGCACCATCACATGAGTCACTGCCAGTTTGTCAGATTCTTCAAAGTAGCTTGTTTATGTTCATTCAGACAAAAATCAAACTAATTTACTTTAAATGCTGATGAGTGCTTTTGATTTCACATAAGGCTGACTGAGGTTAAAATCACAAATAAAGAAATAAAGTACAATCTACAAAGTTTGAGAATAAAGTGATTTAAGCAGTGTAAAAGTACACAGTACTTATTGGTATGAAGTTCTTTATGTTTGTATACTTTAATACAATTGACTTAAAGATGCTCAATCAATATTGTTGTATACACTGGATGAAATGTCTGTGTGTAATATAAAAGCTGTCACAGTGTGTTGTGTCTTGATTTCTCACCATCTCAGCCAGTGTGAGCTGGTTTAGAAACCTGAGTAAGGTGCTAATTTGAATCCAAGCCTGTGTGGCGACAATGGGCCTCATGCAGCAACATTCTCTTAAACTGTCTTTTATATTTTCTCTTGACTTTCTGATTTTTTTCTCTTGACAGAAAATTAACTCCAGATGCACCAAATGTTTTTCACCACCCAAATCTGCTGTTACCCAGGAGAGCTGAATGATGAATCCCACTTGATCATAACCTTGATTGTTTGTTATTAGCATAGGTGATGCCCCCTAAACACGATACAGGGGCAGGTGTTGTGCTGTGTGCAAACATCATGATAAAAAGTTGTAGAAGAAGAAAAGCAGCGGTGAAAACAAGATCTGTGATGATGCAAAGTAACTGTGAAGTGAAAGAATGCACAGACTCACTGGTCACAGCCAGAACATAGAGACAGGCTGTGTCCACTGTGTCCACAGGGACAGGTGGAGATGAAGATGAAGAGCAACACTTCCTTCTACACTGCACCAAATATGAAGATATTTGGACAAAGATCCTCAGAAACATAACAAACAAGCATAAACAAATCAAACATAAACTCAAAGATTATGATGCACTCCTGATCAAACTAAATGAGATATCTTCTGGGAGAAAATGGTATCACCACCATGGAAACTGTTTTTTTTTTTTTTTGATTTTGTGTTTATATATTGCTATAATATTTTTATATTGTTTGTTGTTCTTTTCTTTATTATTTCACTATTAACATTTACTATTTACTGCATATTGTAGCGTATGTATTGTGTATAATATGACTTTTTGCTTTGGCAACACAAAGATTTAAAAACATCATGCCAATAAAGCTGATTAAATTGAAACTGAATTGAATGGTGTTCAAAAATAAGAAAAGTAAAAGGAGTTTGGATTTATCATTATTGTTTTTTATCAAATAGCTGGTGGTTAAAGGAAAAGAAATTCACATTTTTTGTTAATTTTTTAAACCAACTTTATATAAAGCTTTATATATAACTTTATTTATAAAATTTAACAAAAAGAATAATTTATTAAATTCAGTCAGTTTATGGGCTCCACAGACATCTTCAAATTACTTGTTTAGTCTGACCAACAGTCAAAACCCTCTAAACTACTTAACATAAATGATATAAAACAGATAAAAGCAGCAAATTTGTGAAGCAGGAAACAGGTGCGGGACTTGTAAAATATGTGATTAATATATAACGTTAGATATTTTAATTCAAATTGTAACAAATAATTATGTTATAAAATATTAAATATTCTTCTTGTTTGTATTCTTCTCTTCTTGTTTCCTTGCATTGGACAACAAGATGTGTTACCTTGGTAAGAGTGATCTCAAACAAATTTTCTCTTTCCTAAGAGAAGAACAAAAATAAGAAAACAGAAATGAAATGAATAGATATTAACAAAATAAGAAGAAATCATGAATACGAACAAAAATAAGAGAAGATTTTCTTGCATGAGGCCCAATGTTTTTCCACAGAGAAATCCTGATATCCATTCTCTTCTCTAGTTGTTGTTTAGAGGAGCTTTACTTGAATCTAAAAGCATATTTTTACTATCCTCTGTAACCTTCGATAAACTTCAGCCAAATCACTACAGAGCAGTACAAAATTATAAGTTACATAAGATCAAGCAGTTTCCACTGTCCTCCCAAAACTGACCTTGGACGACTCATCTAACAAACTCTCCAGTGGGAGTTTTCTGGTCTAGGAAACAAGCAGCGAGGTGAAAGAGTGCCTTGTCTGAGCAGTCAGGTATGAGCTGTTCAGTTTCATGAATGTACATGTTATATCCTCAGCCAGGTGAGGGTACAATCCACCGGCTGTTACCGGGGAGTTTTCTTTGGCCCTGAGGTTGCAAGAAGAGCGACGCGCTCAAAGGCATCATACAGCTCTTGTTGGCTGCTGCCACCTCTTCACCCTGCCGCTTTACCCCCCAAATGATGATAGAGAGCAGCTCCTCCGGTGCAGCTTTGAATTTTTATGGGACGTTTATTTTCCTTGGCGAAGAAACAGAGAGCACAAGAGAGGGTTGTTTGGTTGAGGCGGTTCAGTTTGCTCTGCGATTCCTGGCGTGAAGTTTGAAAAGAGTGTCAGTCATTTTTAATTTGGGTTATGTTAATTAGACTCGGTAGCTTTGGAGTGTACTGGAGGTGACCTGTCATGTCATTGTAGATGAAGACTGACAGCAACATATTACATGATTCACAACCTCGACACAAAATACCGACTACTGTTCTGTTGCCTGCACTGATTCTGGCCTCAATTATTATAATATCTGTTTAGCCCCATTTATTGACAACATAAGAACAGCAAAGTTTGGAAGAATCATAGAGTTATGGCCGGATTAACCAGATGGGGGGGCTCAGGGGCAAAAATGAGCTGCTGGGCCCCAGTGGACCTCCCATTTTCTAGGATCTGCTGTGTGGAAATTTCATTTGACATGTTAACTCTTTCTCTGCCAGAACCAGTTTTTTTGACAAAATTCACAGATTTTAACACCCACAGAATATTCAGTTCTATGAAAATGTTATCATGGAATACAGCAAAAGAAAGAACAGATCTTCTAATTTCAGACACAAAAAGTGTTTT
This sequence comes from Lutjanus erythropterus, assembly GCF_056507025.1. Classification (NCBI taxonomy): domain Eukaryota; kingdom Metazoa; phylum Chordata; class Actinopteri; order Lutjaniformes; family Lutjanidae; genus Lutjanus; species Lutjanus erythropterus. Next base: position 39,757,367 of record NC_139321.1, on the reverse strand, counting down.
GTTGCAGCTTCATTCATTCTTTTTTATAAGCACTTGAATGTTGGCTGGTTGCATCAAAAAAACAAAAAAGCAACACTTCTCAGACAAAAAAACCCCAAAAAAACAAAAAACAAAATGGTGTTTTTGTGAAAGAGACATTTTTAAGCAGAATATCGACTTTTCTTTTTTTATCACTTCATATTACATGTATGACATCACTGTCACCAGTATGGCGTTAGTAACATTAACTGTGTGTGTCCCCGGCCCGAAAGACTATCTGAGAGACATGGCGGCTGGAGTGCCCTCCGCCCTGGTTGTGGCGCGGGTCCCAGCCTCACCTTGTCCTTGACTGCAGCATGAGTGGCCCCGTTCTGTGCCCAGATCGCAGCGCTCTCTGCCCCGGCTGTGGCATGAGTCCTGGAGGCTGATATGTGAGCAGCCCTGCTGGGCCCCGGTGCTCTCTGACCCGCGGATCTGCAGCTGAGCACGATGTCTTCATGCTGCAGAACATCATCTTCTTCTTCTGCGGTTCAGGTCTATGAAGACCCTGAAACTAGATTCTGACACAGGGACCCTCTTCAAGACATGGCCTCAAACACAGCTGATTGTGTTTACATGCTGCATATTCCTGAACATATTATTCAGTCAAATGTGCACAAATCAGCTAATACAGAGTAAGCTGAGAGCATTTTGGGAAATTCTCAAGCAGTTGCCCACTTCACCTGTTTGCCAGTCCATTTCAGTGGGTGATCTGCCAACAGTGTTTTTGTCTGTTTTAGCTTCAGTTCATTAATCTGAACCATATGATATATTATGCTCATCCCTACATAAAACAAAATAATAAATACAATAAACTAAATAAAATAGTAAAATAATATGAACAGTTATTTACATATATACATATAAAACCAGGAAATAATTCTGTATCACATTTTTTGTCAATATCTGTGAAACATTGTGTTTGAGCATGAAGCATCATCAATGTAAACACCTGCAGCGGTGTGTTTGGTTGGTTTGGCTGCATGTTCGAAAGATGCAGACTGCAGTTGCTGATCGTCTCGGGGTGCGCTGCTCTTTAATCCAAACCCCAAGTCTGCTTTTCCAATGCCTGTGAGAGCATTTCTGTCATACGTGATGTGTGTTTCAGCCGGAAAATTAACAGATTAAAGGAGAAAAGAAGCAGCTGCTGCATCGACATACACAGTTGTATGCATAATTTGATACTCGAAAATGTAGAAATTTCACTATCAGTGGGAAAAAAAGAATTTGAGACCAAGCAGCAAAACAAAATGTGGAATTATGTGGGACGAAGTGGGACACAGCTTGTAACATCTCTATGCTTTGCCCTCTGGTTGATTCAGTAGCACACAATAGATAAGTAGTTTCCCAGTCCTTTTCTTTTGTGGTACTTCCCATCATATTCCACCTAAATCTGCATGGCTTTTGACTTTGTGGTGAATTTTTCCATGGGGCGTAGGGCAGCAAAGACGGTGACAAGTTAACCTGAACTTGACCCACGTGGGTGCAGTTTGACTGACATCAAACACAGCCCTGTGATGACAGCCTCCCCTGCTTTCCTCACAGCTGTTGGATTAAAACCACATTTGTCCTGCAGTGGTTTGACTTTTGAAAACTAGAGCCAATCAAAACACACTTTCACACTTTATTGTACAGTACACTAATAAGATGGAAAAGCTTTTGCTCTGTACTTTGTATCAAATTAGACAAAAACAACAACAGAATCGTACTGTATTATTTCCCACTATCTGACCCATAGTACACTTTAAGACAATTAGAGACACATTACAACAGAACTGTACTGTAAACTAAAGTGAAATCACATCTCTGCTACTTCCCTATTTATAATCAGGTGAACCAAGTAAAGACCAGAATTAGAGATGTAAAGGAATTGTAGAGGCTTATTGTAATACTGCAGGCAGGTGATATGATTTGATCAAAAGAGGATACACTGATCTCAGCCACTCTGCCAATTGTATGGGACCAGCCAAAATAGCAGATATGTGTTTTCACTTTATTTTGTAGAACAGTTCTGTTTTAACATACCCCTAATTACCCTCAGATAAAGTCTTATAAGGGTCTAACTGTGGGAAACAATAAACTTAAGTTCACAGTATAGTTCTGTTGTAATGTGTCTAAACTTACCCCAGAATAAAGTCTAAAAAGGGTCTAACAGTGGGAAACAATACACACACACACACAAAATACACTTTAGTTTGCAGTACAGTTCTGTTGTAATGTGTCCCTAATTACACTCTAATGAAGTATAATAAGGGTCAAATGGTGGGAAATAATACACCTTAGTTTACAGTACAGTTCTGTTGTAATGTGTCTCAAATTATCCTTGAACTAAGTGTTAAATCAGTCAAACAGTGGTAAACAATACACTTTAGTTTACAGTACAGTTATGTTGTTATTACAATCTAATTACATATAATAAGGGTTTAATAAAGGGTGTTATACAGCCCAATAAAAACATTATTTCTAACTTTTGTGCTACTGTGTACTGTAAAATAAAGTGTGAGCTAAAAATCTTAAACCTTTTAATGAACTGGAAGTAACCTTTGAGATAATTGATCTTTAATGACAAGAGAACTTTTCCTCAAATTGGCTGAAATCTCAGTTCAGTATTAAACTTCTAACTTAGGCTGATAGAATTATACATGAGTCTAATTATACCGTCATACTGTGTGATTAATGATTGTTCTGCTGTCTTTGTGCCCTAAACTGTGAAACATAAAGCATAACTCCCACAGGTCCTGGACTCTGCAGACCCCTGTGTACATGAACTAAGTAACTAAAGTTACTATCATAAATATTTCATCGAGAAAATTGCTTTCAGTCATAAATACATCATGTACACGGGGGCGACTGGAACTCAGCCAGGCCTCCTGTAACAGGGCAACACGATATGCATCACCTCATAAAAGGCACCAATTAACCGGGCCCTCGTATATCAGTTCCTAGTCACTTACAAAGTCATTGCCTTCCTTCCTGCTCTCATTATCATCACATACAGGAGGCACCCACAAGAGTGCACTTCACAGTAGTCGAGGGGAAAGGGGAGGTATTGTTTTTTATCAGTGAGGGGTTTCCTCCTGTGTTCTCCAGGGGCTCCCAGGGCAGAGAATGGGGCCGTAGCCCTCCACATGTCCATGTGTGACATCTCCATTGTGCTGGGAGAAAACACTCATGCAGAGCGGCGCAGACAGCATTCTGAAGTGTATGAATTTTGACAGTGAGACATATATCAAAGCACCTACTCTGCATATCACAACGTCCAGCCCGCCACGTTCACTTCTTAGAAACAATGAGACGTGAAAGTAACAGGCTTCATGAAGAGTGTTTGTGATTTTCATTGACTCACAGGGTCAGACAGTATTTGTGTCAAAGGTTGCAGAGGCCTTGTGCTCGACAGATGTTTAATACCTCAGGGACTTGGATGCTCATCATAGTCAGGAAAAAATGAGAGGATGGCTCAAATAAAAACATATGAAAACTGAACACAGAAAGATTTAAGACAATTTAGATGAAGAATATCGCAAATATTTCAAATATCTCATTACAAGGCATGACAGATACAGAGGTGTGCACTCGAGTCACTTGACTTGGACTAGAGTCCATAAATTGTTGCAGTGTCACATGGTGCAACACCTTTCCTAGTCATCTCAAAAGATTACAGATCCTACAAAAGAAAGTTGTGCACATCTTGTAAGGTCGGGTGCAGTGTCTTTCATAATGCATGTACGATGTATTGAGTTATACATGAGTTTTTGTCACCTTGTTGCAATCTGCCTCCCTCTGCACATATGTAACAAAAAAAACAAAGGTTTCAATGCACGAGCTTCTGTGCAGAGGACTGCAGATATGGAACGAGCTAGCTGACAACGTAAAAATGTCACATTCTGTCTTCATTTTCAAGAAGAACCTTAAGAAGAAGCTGTTATCAACATATGAACTCATACCCAGTCCTGATACCATTTTACTGTTTAATGTTTTGATCTGATTTTTGTATCCTGCAATTTCCCAGTAATGGTACGCTGATATTTCTCGAGGTCAGCACTTAGCTGGCCCTGCTTGTTTTAAGGGATGGAGTGTTGAGTGATGTCAGGTCGGTGCATGGACTGACTGGCGTGCTCACCGGTGCCCGATCCAGCATTTTCTTTTGGAGAACCAGGGACACTTTCTGGTGCTGATATGTGTTCAGAACAACTCTACCTGTGGAGAGGAAGTATTGGACTGATGCAGTGACCTTAATGTTTGTTATGTTTAATCTTATATCTCTTATATGTTTAGTGTTGATGTGTGAATGAATCATTTGCATTTGAATTTGACTAGGGTTACAAATTTGATGACTTTGACTCATGTAATGAGCCCTTCACCTGAAGAACAAGTGCAAAATACCTGAAGTATCCAAAGATCAGCTGTATTGTGACCAACGGAAAGACCCAGCAGAGCTTCCACGTTGGAGCTCTACTTTATACTTGACAACATCAAAAAAGACTTGCAGCTGCACTGGGATTTTAATACCAATGACTTGTGACGTCACTTAGGCCAAAGATTAAAAAAGTATGTTATTAAAAAAGTTGCACCATGTATCCATTCATTTCCCTTCAATTCCTGACAAATTATTCTCCAGACCCACTTTGTTTTGAACCAATCCGACAGCATCTGACCTTCTGAACTAAAGATGGAAAAAATGATACCAAATATTTTTCTTTTTGTTTGCATACAAAAACTATGTGATGGTCACCAAAAAAATAATTATAGTATACAAAACATGTGGGTTGAAATACCAGCCCTGTTTCCTTGAAATTACATGTATACATAAATACAACTAATGTGCAACAGCTAATAGAAATGTAAAAAGAAATGTAATGCTGACTCATTCATTGATATCGTATTTAGTTTTCAATCAAAACTGACAATTTTTGCAAGACACAATCCACTGGTAGTGACTGCAAGACAGCAATGACTTGAGACTTGAGATTTTTGTATTCATATTAAATCAAAATTTAGGCAGACCTCTCTGTTCTGTGTGTTAGGCTGTACAAGCTGCTGATGGAGGTGAGCATTCACCTCGAGTCAAAGCTGCAAGAGGAGTTAAGTCAGACGGACAAAAAGCTTGTATTGTAAAAATCTAAAACCCAAAACCACATCTTTTCTTAAATCTACTCAAAATCACAATCTTGCCATGGCCACAGCCATGCTTCCAGTTATCTCCCCAGTGTTTTCCTCCTCCTGATTCTCCTGTCTGTCTCTGTGTGTGTTTGTGTTGTGGGTGTGGTCTTTTTTTCTGCTCACACACCTGGCAACACTCTGCTCATCTGCACTCCCAGTCTGTACACCGGAGATCCATCAACCCATCAACCCCGCTTGTGCTTCACTCCTGTCCTCTACCTGCCCATTTCCCACTTCCCACGTCCCAGCCACATGCCCCCTCTGGCCATCACCCCCAGCCCTGTCTTTGTGCCCTGCCACAAATTCACTCTCCTCTTACCTTTGCCTCCAGGATTCCCTCCCTTGTCCATTATCAGCCGTCAACAATAAAACCGTTCTCTTAATCATCCTCATCTGTGTCCTGCATTTGGGTCCACCTTACTTTTACCTGAAGTGCTTTTGTAGCAGGAGTCTTGATGTAATCCCAGACTCTGGTGTCCTGCACTGTCATCCACCCCAACCACCTCACTGACAATACAATGCATTAAATAAATGAAGTGTTTCAAAGAAACATTGTCTGTGAACATTATGTTTGTCACTGCAACCAATTATGAAAACTTATGAAAAATTATTTTGTATTTTACTAAATTAATGTTTGAGAGACAGAGTTGAAATTCTAGACAGATATGCAACAATTTCCAGCTTTTTAAGACATTTAAAGTTGCATAAAGAATAATAAGTTGTTCATTGTTAAAATGGCCTCACATTTGGAAAGGAGGGCAATATGACTTGTTTCAAGACTCAAACTTCAAATTGTTGGAATTGGGACTTGATGTGGGACTTGTCAATCTTTATTTGGAACTTGAGAACAAAGATTTGTTACTTGTAAAACATTGACTCTGTCCCACCTCTGGACTGATTTCATCTCATTTCCTGTTAATTATTTTCTTTACTAAATTAATAGGCTATTTAAGAAAACATGTAATTCTGGACCTGGACTTTGTGGAACTGCACAGCATCAAAGATCCAATGGAATAAATTTTTTAAATGTATTTTTCCCTACTCTACTCTTCTTCTTTTTTCTTTAACCATGCTGGTCCAGGCATATAAATAAATGAACAATTATTTGGTGGCTTGCAATTGAATTTTGTTGAGACATTCATGGTTCTTAGAGGATGAATTGCACAGACTTTAGAGCTCTCCTGACTTCTACTTGCTTGAAATTTTTGCTTTTTTTTAGTGATGTCTCCACATTGGATCAATTGGCTTAGAATTTTGTACATTTATTCATGCCCCCCTCAGGATGAACTGTATCCCCTAACATTTTCTCTAGCATCAATACTTGGTCCACATTTGAATTTGTCTAGTGCTTTGGTTGATACTAACAAAATGAATGATTACTACTTTTTAGTATTAGGGAGAAAAGTAGCTCTGGACCAGTAGATTCTAAAGTAGTTCCTCTAGATTCCACTTAAGAAAGAAAGTAGAAACTCTGGATTATCCTAAGTAACTGGGTCATGATTTTCTTATCTCCAAAAATGATCTAGGTGAATAAACAGCACTACAGGCCAGATGTATTTAAATATGTAACTATTTATAAATATGTATTTTTGATTTGGGGTTGAACTGTCACTTTAACAGCATGCTGGTATTGTAATTAAGAATTGCATTCACTAAGTGCCGCCCTCCTTAGTTACTGTTGCTACGCCTGCCAAAGTTTCCATCCATGCACTGCATTTATGCAGTTTACAGTGGCAGATTTGACATCAAAAGCAGTAGCAAGCAGATTCATGAGTGTAGTTGGCTGATGAAGGCTAATGCTAACTCAACTTGAATCAGCTGAGAAGTCCCCAGTTTATATTTTAATGTTTCCAGCTGACATGTTTTAAAACAAGAACCCTGTGAAAGTGTATTAATGTAAAGTGACCTAGCAGCTGTGCACATGATGCTAGCTTACATCTCAGCAAACACTGGTCGCACGGTGAAATACAGCAGGTATATCTACATGATAGATGACAGAAATACACTCGTTAACATGGAGAAAAGGAAGCACAGGGACTCGATTAGACCTTGAGATGAGTCACTGAGCCAGACCAGCCGGACTGTAATCATGCAAGAGAGCAGGGGTTAAGAGTTAAGCTAACTCATCTTAGACCTGAGACAGTGAGCCAGAGAAAGATGCATCATCGTCAGTCCACTTTCATTCTTCATCAGCCCACATCCTCCTCCTCAAACACCCACAAAATAAATGCAGATGCAGTGGGATCTAACAAGTTTGTCTGGAGACCAAGTGCTGCTAGTATGCTAGTGTTAGTTAGCCAGACATGCTAACATTTACAGCTTATGTTAGAGCAGACGAAGAAGATGAAGAGTTTAATCCTTTCACCACACGTGTGCTCTTGTAATTCATGTTTGTGAGAGACAACAGAAAAGACAACACCGTCCAGACTCATGAAACACTGAGTATCATTCTTCTCACAGCCTCCTGCACACCTTCAACATGGAGAGAGATGGAAAGCTTGACAGCTCTAGTTATGGTTGCTAATCTATGATTGGACAGTTGCTGTTTGGAGGCGGGCTTAGCGAAGGCTCAATTGTGACCACGTTAGCATTCAAAAATGCTGCTATGTCTTAAGAACAGCCTCATAGTATAAACTCTTAAATTTAAGTATGTTTACTATCATGGCTCAGAAGGAAGCATAAAAACATTAAACTGAGTACAAAATCTTACAGAAGTCTCCTTTAAATAATAATAAAAAATACTGGTCAAAAAACATCTCACACAAGTGCAGTCACTTTGCCAAAAGCAAACAAAACATCTTGTTTAAACACATTGAAAATCTGGCGTACAGAGTGGTATTTTACTGAAATGCTGGTGGTGGCAAACAGGAAAGAGAAGCCGCTCAGATTGAGACAAACAGCGCTGCTGTGTTTTTATAGCCTATATCTCCACACAGCAAATGGTGCTGCACGCCATATCTGCCCCCGACATTATTTACACCTCGTTTTTATTAGGGCATTCTTGACATGTGTGCCCAGTGATCGATGGGAGTGCTTTTTTTTTTTATACTAGCCCTGTAGGGTTGCCAAAGTGGGCCATGGGCCTGGGTCTTTAAAAAAAAAAAAGAAAAAAGGGGTAACTATAATGATGGGGCTGAGGTTTTTACTGCCTTTGTTTGGATTGTTTCTAAACAGGAAGGAATTAGGATGGAAGATGTGTCAAAAACTGAAGATTTAAGCAGATTATTTTGGGGGGATAAGTGTGTTGTAACACCCAGAGGGGCTTTATATGTTTGATGTCACCGAGGCAAAGACCAAATGTAAATACACCTCTTATTATAGCAAATAGGTTGAACTGAGAGTCAACATGCATCCAATTATTTCTTAATTTTAATCACATCCAAACCAAATCCTGAACCTGCTGTTCATCCATGAACAGTGTATCTAATTTGCAGCAGGGGGTTAAAAGGTTATTTCAACAATTCTGAGTCTGAATAACTTTATTCGCCAAATAAATGAAATGAACATGAATTTTTGTCCGTGAAAGGGGCATAGAAAAACAAAAGCATAATAAATAAATCAAACATAATTCAAGGAGGCTGCTCAATTCAAGAGGCAATATACACCGCTCATTATGTAGTCACTGCATATTGCGCTTTTATTTTGTTACCATCATGATTGACGCATCCTTACAGTAAAAAGGGCGAGTGGAATTCTGAAAAGCTCACCTCAATAATACATATTTATATTAGTTGGTGTTGAAATGCTATCCAAATAGATCTGACCTTGCCTCAGCTGGGGAACAAAAATGAATTATATATAACCTATACAGACTTCACTTGGCAAATAAGGGGGAATAATACATACTATGAAGCGCTGAAGATGCACTTTTCAAGCCGTTAAGCCAGGGGGACATCCACATTGGTGAAATGTCAAAGCCTGAAATCCACAGGAGATACATTCCTGGATTTGTAAAGGGATTTTCTTTGAAGCATTTGCTGGTGAATATTAATGTCCGGAGGAACTGCGGTTGTCAGGCTTTGTGCGGCTCAAAATGGTCACGACAGCATGGAGGAGAGGCTGCACGGGTTGTATTCTGAAAATTAATACGAAACATAACCTTGAAATTAATCTTTAAATGACTCCCTCCCTTACCTGAGGTCGAATTTGCTTCGCTGCATTGAATCTATTCGGAGAGTAACTGAAATTGTTTTGGTGAAATCAGCTTATAAAAGCTTTAGTGGAGGAAGAAGATGATGATGAACTCACCTGATTTTTTTTTTTTTTTTACTCACCTTTTAAAATTTTACTCAATACATTTGTATGAAGTGCAGCACATCATAGTGGTACAAGTGCAACAATGCTGCTTTATATTTTTTTCACACCACTACATTTCAGAGATAAATAATATACATTTACTGAATTCAGAAAAGGAGGCTGCGCTTTAACAATGGGGCTCTCGGTGGAGTGCTAGACCCAAAATCCAGTGAGCATAGTCCAAAAAACTGAAAAGGTAGCACATTTCAAGTCTTCAAGTCAAGGAGGACAAAAATATTCACATTTCACTTATTTTACTCCAATACATTTAGAAGACAGCTATAGTTACTTTTTTAAAGCTGATCAATAAATAATAATGTAAGCCTGTCATTTGTTTTCTATTTATTAGGTATTCAGTTACAGAATTACCTAACCTGTAGCAGTAATTCAAAATAGCAGCAACCCCCAGCCAGATGCAATGTTAAAATAGGCTACAACTTACACATCGACTGTCAGTAATGATAATCCAACAGCACAAACTAATATATAAAATAAACACTGCATGTAGGCCATTTACCTGCATTGTAACTACTTTTATTTATGATACTTTCAGTACATTTTACTTATCGTACTAAATTGATATAATGAGATTTTGAAGGAATTGTAATGAAGATTTTTTTTGGCCTGTTGTGATGCTACTTTTACTGCACTCAGGTTAACAATATGAGAGCATTTTGGGGGGAGTTTTAACTTACCTGATCAAGAGTGTAAAGAGAAAAATGTGTGGGATACTGTACAGAGCGTAAACATAAATTAAAGGCCAATTTTATTGTAATCGTACAATCACTCTGGAGTCTTGGGCTGCTATTGTGCAGCACCCAGGGACAAAATCTAGTTCTCAGCTGACCAGACCCACACAGGGACAGGGAGAACATGCAAACTCCACATATAAAGTCTGTGTCTGAAGCCAGGACCTTCTTGCTTTGAGGCAAAACTGCTAACCACTGTACAGCTGTGCTATGAAGCCTCTTGAGGCAAATTGTGATTTGTGATGTTAGGCTGTATGAATTCACTCATCCCAACTCGTCATATACCGACAAAATATCACCAGGCCTCAGTGACTGATACTGAGACAGAAGTTACTTTATGGCTGCTGAATATGACAGTTTGAAAGCCATTTTTAACACAAACACCTAATGATTAATGCTGTGAAAGGGTCGCAGTTTGGCTAAATTTAGGCACAAAATCTACTTGGTTAGGTTTAGGATAAAACCATGTTTGGGGTTGCCATGACTACAAAGTCATGTGACATAAAGATGGATGTTGTGACACAACACCCATCCATCCATGCCAACTCCTCCATGTGCAGTGTCTCTTTCTTAATGCTAACGTCAACAGCCCAAAGCGTCTTATACAGCCGTGGATGGGTTTACGCTAAATTCACTTGAAAAGCCCAGTGCAGCAGTTTACAAGTTGGGAGGGGAAGTAAACACATTTACTTCAAAATGATAGGACCCATCTCCTCATTATGCATCCATGAGGGAGGAGGACACACACATACGTAGGGGTGTGGCTGAAATCAGTTTCAGCCCATAGACTCCAACTTACAATGTTTCAGTTGTTATATGAAAATCTTGGACTTTTTTTATTTAAAGCTTCATGATTTGCAAAACTTTTTAAAAAACCCAAGATGAAGACCATTTCAAAAAAAAAAAAAAGTGGAAATGGCAAAAATTTGCAAATATAATTTTCACAAGTTTTCAGGTTACAAGGTTCAGGACAGCAGTCTCCCGATTTAATGCACCCTGCAAATGATGATGTTGTATATACAGGATTCAGCTTATTGCTATCTTAGATATGTTTTTGGATCTTTGTAAACATCTAAGATTTGCTTAAATTTACTTGAATGTTTTATAAATGTGTTTTCTTTTTTGGTTATTGGACAGCAGTTTGCACCAGTTTGGAAGAATTACCAATGTAGAAACAAAGCTGACTCAAGAAAATTGAATTAGCCGTGAATTAATTATGAATCACAAGTGGCACTACTGGGTTATCACTCAGTTTATCTGGCTGATTTTTGGTGCTACATTTGCAGTTTGGAGTTTTCTGTTTGTTAGTCAACAGTAAGTCATTTTTAAGTCTTCACTGACCAACCAGGGCTGAACTGTACAACTAAGACAGTGAGTTTGCACTGAGTGGATTTCATTGCGTACAATAATTTCAGACAAAATTGGAGAGTTGCTCACATTTGAATGTCCCTGTATCCCCGTCAGGGTATATCTCTATTAAAAGTGAGCATGAGTTACACTGAAGCTCCACTAAACTGCTGTGAGATGTGGTTCAATTATCTGACCTGCGTGTGTGGTTAACATCTCCCCGATACAGCTTCTGCTACAGTACGAGCAATGTGATGAAAGCGAAGGCCGACTCCCACACCTCTATCATTTCAATCAGACGTATTATGTTCTGTCTCATCACTTTTAAAGGAAGTCACAAGGTCATGCTGCAGCAAGGATGAAGTCATGACTCCATTTTATTTTCAATCCCATCTCATTTGATTCAGTATTTTCCTCTGAAGGTGACGGCTCAGATACAGAACCTCCAAATTAGAACACTGCCTCCTTGAAATGAACGGCACGGATTTTTTTCACCAATCTTTTTACTTTTTAATTGGCTCAAACTTTTTTCATGACATAGCTGCATGGGCACATATATAACTGGAGGATGGAAGGTCGAGTAGAAAATAAAATATGATAATACTTTGCCCTGCTACTGCTTCCCTCCCATCCTCTTAGCTCCATGTTCCTCGGCTTGTACTTCTGTACTACAGAAATACAGATGCAGGTTAATTACAAAACAGGTTATTCAGCAAGCCTTTATACCTATACTGTACCCATACATGTCCATACCTAAAGACACAGGCATACAGTGAAAAGATTAACTATATATGGATTAAATGTATGTGTTTATGGACCAGGTTTTTTGGAAGACACTCACCGTCTTTATTGTGTCTGCACTTTGACCTGGCAATGACAATTTGGGGAGAAAAATAATGATAACAATAATAGTAATGAGTACAACCCAAACCTGATGTTAGCCCATGAAATATATAAGAGATATGGCCCAACCCGACCCAAGCCTGTCCAGTCAGGTTCATACAAATGTTCAGGCACAGATCTCTACTCCACCCCACCTCCTCCATATGTGAAGTGTCATACTTACTACGTCCACTAGAGGTTGCTTCCTAATAACAGAGAGATATATCCGTTAGAATTAGCTGTTGTCACTTTTGACCAGCATGCAAGTTTTTGGGGTGAGAAAATGTTTATAAATACAGTACACATTATGACATTATATGATGTGATACACCAGAACACAATGCTTAACCCACCTTTCTGCTGCTGAAAGACCAGAGAAAGGCTTTTCCTTTGTTAGCTGGGTCAGTTCATGGAGTAGTACAACATAAGTTAGGCATAAGGTTTGGATTATATGTGTCTGAAATGACACTTACTGACCGTTACAGATTGATACCAAAACTGATATTTTATTGGTAAAAACTTTGAATTTATTACATGAAAGAAAGAAGATTCTGAGAGAATTTCAGGCCAGTATAAATAGTATGGAATAGTAGCGCAGCCTGTCAGAGACACACCTGATTAGCAGTTGTTTTTCACAGCAAGACTGTATGCAGCCTTTCAGGATTCTCTGCCTTTCTGGAAGGCAGCATCCATGAAATTTCTTTGGGTTTTATTGGGATGGCTCCCTCCTCCTCCTTCATCTTTGTTCTTTCAGCTCTGTGTGCTCTTTCTCCTGATTAACTCTGATCTGTTTGAACAAATTTGTGGTACTTCCACTGTAGCATATCAACTAGGCTGCACAAACAACCACATTTTTGAGGACTGTGGACTGGATGGCTAATATCTTTTTGGTCTAGCTCAGTATCATAGAAATTCCTGAAATAGCTGTGAATTTTTTGAGAGATTCAGCACAACATTCAAGTTAATATGGTTGATTACAGGAAAGACCAATTAAATCTACAAAGGGAGGAGGTCAGGGTGGATGGAAGGATGAAACACAGGACTTTCATACAGGACACTGGGGTTTATTTTCCCCGTGAAGCCAAAAGTCAAAGTTATTTTAACCCCAATCATGATCTTTTCTTCAGCCTTACCAAGTGTTGGTGCGTAAACCCTAACCAAGCTGTGACCGTCACCTGCAATATTTCTCAGCAAGCTTTAGTTTGAAAGCCTAACTGGAATTATTACAGAATTATTCATGCTAACACTCATGCAGTCATCGTTCAAAATGTACCTGTTTGAAAATGGCACACTGACTGCAGGGTTAACAACATTAACATCAAAACTCAAGTTAGTCTAGGGCTGCAACTAACTTTTTCGATTACTCCTAAATGACCTTTTTAATTTGTCGATTCATAATATTGTTATTTTTTATTACTCGATTACTACAGTATATTCTAATAATTAGTTAAGTCAAAGTAAGTGTTAATATTTCAATATTTTATTCAATCTAATAATCATCATTTAGATTAGATTAATCTCATTCCTTGATGTCCTCACTTGTTTATTCAAACTTCATTAATATCACATTGCTCCTCCTCCCTGGGTCCCCAGAAACACTCCTGTCAAGTCTGAAGAAGATCAGATGAAAGGTTCTTGGATACAGACAGAGATTTCTTGCTTCATAGTTAGATGACTGCAGAATGAAAACAACGGTGGATAAAACATTAGTTTGACCATGACACCGTGTTATTCTGACAGCAGAAGGTGATAATGTTGTATTGTAATAGTATATGGAAAAAGAAAAGTTATTGATTTTATCAAATGAAAATCCTAGGGATGCACCTGTAAAATGTTTTTTCAGACATATTACGAGTACAAGTACTTACATTGAGGTACTTGCAGATATGATTGCTTAATAACACCATTACAGTTCTTACGGTGACTTTAAAACATGTTCTGTTCTCATGAGGTGTTTCTGACTTTGTAAATGCAACAAATTACTGTTGCTGTTTCCTGCTGCTGGTGTAACTAGACATTGTTGGGTTATCTGTATTAAGTTACTGTGCTAATTCTGTGTTCCTTATTAAGCTATGCAGTTTACTGTGTTCATCAGGGATTTCAGTAGGAATAACTGCACATTATTTACAGAATTAAGTTTACTGCTATATATGATGTTACATATGATAATTATTTCATTAGTGCTTACAGCACTTTAACCATTATTTATTATTATTATTACATGTGTTGTATTTAAGTTGCTTCTTTGAGCACCCCTTGACTAAGAGCTAGTTAATTCCTGTCTGCCATTATTTAGGAGGGACAGGTCTGACTGCTGTGAACCTGACACAGTGAAGTTGGCTGAACTGTACTGTCATGTCATTTTGGTGAAGATTAACAGGAGAATTAAGAACACAAGGAGAAGTTGTAGCTGCTAATTACCCACAGCCAGAAGGACTAGATACACTAAGAACCAAGAAACCAGGGTTACAGACTTGTGCCAGACGTGTTTTGTTTTTTTTTCTTCATCTTTGGATTAATGCCAGCAGTTATGCCCGTCGGGACTCATTGGACAGCGACAGCTATGTACAGGTGCACTCCGTGAATTTGTCTCAGTTGACTGAATTTGATGGACAGTTGCTAAAGTCGCTGCAGTCATTAGTGGATGACAGTAACAGTGACAACACAACCAAGAAATGAGGGTAAGTGTTAGCAAACTCCCTGAACTCTGTGTCATGTTTGCTTGTCTTGAGGGGCTACTTTTTGTGGTGTCGTGTCAGGTTTGGGGTACCAGAATAGTTGTGCGAGTATGAGTACATGATGACAATATCACAATGATACTTGATGCTGGTATCCCTAGAAAATCCAAAGTACTTCACTAAAATGGTCGGGTATTGCAGAATAAATACATTTCATATCGATCTGTCCACTAATTATTGTAAACACTTGATGCTTGGTGGGTCTGTGTGAGCAACAACCCTTTAGTTGCACATGAGTGGATTTGCTTAAAAATAGAATAAGAAGTGGGCGGCAACAGCCACCATGGTTGAACAGAACCCCAGATTTGATCAACAATATATGTATATATAAAAAAAGATATAATACAGGTACACTGCCCATACTGTTTGACTGACAAATAATCTCCAGATAGAAATCAAAGCCACAGCAATAAACACTCTGCACCATAGTTGCTGCCAAAAATGAACATCTCAAGGTTTATCAGTTTAATTAAAATAAAATCAAGCTAATGAAAAATGAACGGACAGCTTGTCAAAGCTTGATATGAATAATAAACTTTTAAATGGGGGAGGAATGATAATTAATTCAGCATAGAGTGGTAGACAAAGGTATTTGAAAGTCAAAGCCTGGTGGATATACTGCACCACAAGGGCATTTTTTTTTTTTTTTTTGGTCTTGAAATTTGAAATTAGACCTTGAGAGCCTCTAATCATCAGCTGCTGCAGAGAAAGAAATGATTAAGACATGAGGACGGTGTGCTGCTGCATGTCTGGGCTAACAGCAGGAGAACGGACAGAGAGAAGAGACTGGGATGAGAATTTCTGTGATTTCTTCTCAACTGGGGGAATTGCCGGAGAACACCATTTGATATAATTGCCTCCATGTGCAGAGGGGCTCTTGAGATAGCTGTGGTGCTGGTCTCCTCTCCCTCCATCAGATACCAGTGTCTAAAAAATCATTTCTGTCGAGCACAGAGACCCAGAGCCTGCCTCTCCCGGCTCTGAGCATGTCATGCTGCCGTGGATAATAACGCTACCATGTGGACCTGGTTCAGGAAAAACACTTCCATATGTTGTGTGTGCATACTTTCCTTTCAAGATTTATGAATGAATAAGCTTCAATCGCTCCCGAGTCCATGCAGCCGGTGACAGGCTCATGTTTGGAATTTCACAATGAAATCCATTCGCTCTTTGGCAGTGTGTTTGTTTGCGGTTTTGCCAAAGTACTTTCTTCAGCCGCGCACACAGGATAGTGTAACTGATGTTCTTCCTCCCTAAATATGTGGTCGCACTGTGACCTGGTTTTGATTGTTTACTGCAGCGACATGCAAACGGAAATGCCTGAAGGAACTTTTACTTCAAACATAATGACTGAAAATGTTCCTTTGTTATTTGTGTTGTTTATTTGAAATGTTGCTTTCTGTTTATTTCCTTTATTTTGTTATTTATCGGGAGTAATACACATTAATTAAAATCAGTATGATGTAATTGTTCCAGACTACCAAAATGGCAAGTTTTGCTCCACAGGCCCTGTGCAGTTTGTAGAAGTTTTGTAGAAGTGCTTCTGCTCCTCCGTCATAACCACAAAGTATAACTTAAAAAAAAAAAATATCTACAAATAATCTCCACACTGCAATTTTGTCTGTGAAAATGTAAGGAGGCTACAAGGAGACTATATCCGAAACTCCTTGTAGTAGGTTTAAAGCACATATTGCATACTAAAATTACAAAATAAACTACAAAATATGTTATTTAAGTTACTTTAAACATCTCATGGAAGCATAATTTGAACAGATGGACAACATTTCTTCCAAAACTGTCTGTTTTCTCATCTGTTACCCCCACAGTTCAGGTTCAGTTTTGTTTCGACACAAAAACGACAGTCAGTGTTGACTGTTGGAAGGAAATGGGAAGCGAATGGCGGTCTAGAGTTGAAGTCACTCTCTGGTTTAAGCCATACATCCGCACCAACCTCCACCTCAAGAAAAATATTGTGCCTGTTTAACAACGTCAAGTTACTTCCACCTTTGTTCTTGTAATTCACAGGCAGGTCTTTGTAAGTTAAACATAAAATATATAGCATGTCACTTTGAGCGTTTCAAACAAACGACTGATGCTGTTGTTTTTCTCGGGAGGGCGGTCATAGCGGGATATAACATGAACGAAAAAACAGCCTTATAGAAAGCTGATAAAGTCTGACTGGCCAAGACAAACATGTTAAAGAAAAATGCTATTAATTTCAGCTGTCATCATCATTATCAAGCAGTGAGGGTCTTTGTACTGCAAAGCTGTGTTTCCACAGGAGGAACTTTCATCCAGGGACTAGGAACCTTTGGTGAAATTCCACCACAGGAACCAAGGTCTCAGTTAAGTTTCCCTGTTATATTATCCCCCCAAAAGTCCCTGGTCAGGGGGTAGTGCTTTCAAAAGCATACAGGAACTTTGGGGGTGGGAATTGCAGAGCTGAACATTTCAGATAGGAGTGGAGTACTTTATTTCAGCCACTTTATTTCAGTACCAAAGTATTGGTTGGCGATGTAGAAAAATCCCAGACACCCTGATTGTGATGAAGCCTGGGCCTGGTTTACTAAGATCCAAAATAAAGAAGGCTAAATTGTGTGAGCATTGTAACATATTGCATGTAAGGTTGGTGTGTGTTGGTGTTTCCTCTGTGGCCTGAGCGCTCAAGTGGGACACTCGGGCCGTTGTTGCGCACACCAGGCAGCTGGTCAGCGCTGTATCTGGTCTGACAGTGGCCATAAACGCCCTGGCAAGAGGGATCGAAGACGGGGTAAAAGCAGTCATGTCGCCTGTTGGAGAGTGCAATGGAAGAGAGGAGTGCATTGGGGGCAGAGACATGCAACCTGCCAAATAATCCCAGTTCAAAATGTAATGTTGGCAAAAAGACTGAAATAGGACATAATACAGGTCAGTGTTAATTTTTTTTTAGGCAGTTTCATTTGGCTGCAAGTAGGCTACAATAAATTAAAGATTAATCATGGTGTTTTTCTCTGTTAATGATTATTGAATGAAAATAAAAATCAATGCATTCCACAAACAGCTCATGAGAAATGACTTTAAATCAGAATGTTTCCTCCTCGCCAAAATAACAGCAGCCATCTGTGTGCACCGCTGGGCCAATTAGCTCCTCCCTTTTAAATGTATTAAATACAGACACAGTCACAGTCACCAAACTTTTTGGGGGGCTTGGTAAATCTCAGTGCGTGTGCTAAATTAACCTATTTGCATTTTCTCCTTCCAGTATTTTGCATACTAGGGTACGAACGCACCATATTTCATATTCATTAAGGCAAACTTACTAAACAGACAGTGCGTTCTGTCCTGCATGTTTGAAAGATGTGATCCTCAATGTGCACCATTAATAGATCAGCTTGTAGATTGGTTTGCGGGTGATATTTGCAAAGTTTGCAGACATTTTTATACATGCAAACCGTTTGGGGGGGCACTGGCCACCCCTGAAATTGAATTGGTTATCTGTCCAGTGACAAGTGGGATCTTAGTTTGAACTGTTTGATGACTATTTTTAAATTTTTTGTATGTAGCCTTACTTTTAAATTTTTAAAACGTAATTTTAATTACGGACCATTTTACAATGCAGGGTTGTATAATAGCATGTTAGTTGCAGTTCCCTGTATGCTATACAACAACACACACTTCATGCCACCCCTGCATAAGTCAGTACCCCACTTGGACCACCCCAGTCATAAATATTTGTATATATAACACAATATATATATAACACACCCCTGGAGTTAATAAAGAAAACGGACCTTTTGTATTTTTTGGCATATATTGTTAAATAAGTGCACAATATAACCACTGTTAAAAATACATTTTTTAATCTAATATCAACTTTAAAACTATGAACTAAAGAACCTTTTTTGAGTTTTGCCCCTTCTTGAGCATTCCAATCCATTTAAAAGTCTCCTTTGTGCCCTGGTGTAGATGAATCCATAAAAGGGTGCTTCCTTTATCTCTTAAGGGAAGCGTGTTCTGTCTGACTGTAACCTTTGCTCTGCTCTTCTGGCTGGACGTTGCTCTGCAGAGTCCTGCTGAACCTCTTGAGGGCAGTGCAAACAGGGAGCTCCGCAGAGGAATGGCCTCAGCCAGCGGACACGAGCAGGCTCGCCAGTTTTCTCCAATTGACATTTCCCATCATGCCCACACAGCCTGCATCAGTATTCACAACCTGAGTGGAGGAGGCCACTGGGGAGAGGAGGAAAGTGAGAGTGAGAAAAAGAAGACAACACAGTACAGGAATACAGTGGGGCATTGAGCCTAGCTGGGTCATTTAACTCCCTATCTGTGCTTTCCTTATTCAGTGACTGCCTGTTATCTTTTGGCTGAGGTTTCTCGTTTTTCCTCGACTGTAAAAGACTGCTCATTGTATCAAACACATAAATGGGAGTCGAGGCTTGAGGGTTTAAAAAAGAGGAAGCAAGATAGACAGGAAGACACAAAGACAAATACAAACAGATTGAGACGAAGAGATGTGGTTTGAATGCTGGAGCACCATCTCGGGCCAGGCCGGCCCTGCAGCCCAAGGTCTCAGGAAGTGATTAACCCTCCTCAGATACCACAGGATGATGTGCACACGCATGTGTGTGAGTGTGTTTGTGTGTGTTGGGAGGAGAACTGGTGGGAGTCGAGTGTGGGCAGCCAATCTCTAAGCCCTTCTCCTGAGGCTCTCCCTAAAAGTGGGGTCATCACCCCCTGATCTTGAAATTGAATTCCGATGATTCTGGTTTCCCCTGTGTAAATCCTCTTCCCTCAGGGCCTTACACCCACACACGGCGCAACAAGACCCACACTGCAGCTTCTTTTCCTGTCTCAGTTTCATCTCAAATTTAATTCCGACTAAACTGGACACTTTTTAGTTTGATGAAATGTAGAAAGTTTTGTAACTCGCTTATTTGATACCCACTGGCAATCTGAGCAAGACCCAAATTCCAGGGGTGGGAAGTAACTAAGTACAAATACTTTGGTACTGTACCTGAGCAGATTCTTTTAGCTATCTGTACTTCATCATTAACTGTACTTTTTACTCCTCCATTTTCAAAACAGGTATGTTAATTTCTAAAACTGAACTGAACACACTGAAAAGACGATTCCTTATGTTTCCATCTGTGAGATGAAAACAATGTGAACAATGTAACAAGACATAACAAGACAAAAAAAAGACACAAATTGACAAATACAACATAACAAGACAAAAATAATGTAAAGACTTAACAAGACAAAAAGACATAACAAAAAAAAATGGAACAAGATGAAAACAATGTAACAAGTCATAAACAACACAAGGAGACAAAAACAACATAACAAGTAGCAAAAGATATAAATAACTAAACAAGACATAAACAACATTAAAGAAAGAAAACACTGAAACAAGACGTAAAAAGATGAACACAGTGTGACAAGATGAAACAGACAAAGGGAGACTCGCACAGAAACAGTTCGACTAAACACACTGAAATGACGATTCTTTGTGTGTCCATCAGTGTATATCAGGCACAACAGATGCAACAAGATGAAAAGAACAAGATGAAAAATGGCATAAAAGACATAGCAAGACAAAAACGATGTAACAAGATGAAAAGATAAAAGAAAGATGCTAAAAGACACACAAATGTGAAAGACACACCAAAAATCATAACTAGAAAAAAAGATGTAACAAAACAAAAACAACAATCAGACAAAAACAATGTAAAAGACTTAAGAAGATGAAAAAAACACAGCAAGACATAAACAATGTAACAAGATGAAAACAATGTAAAATATTTAACGAGATCAAAATTATATAACAATAAGAGAAAGACATAACAAAACAAAATGTAACAGAACAAAACATTATACCAAGATGAAAGGAATAAGAGGACAAAAACGATGTAGTAAGATGGAAATGACGTAACAAGACATGAGACGAAAACATAACAAAAGACATAATAAAGTGAGATGGACAGAGAGGAAGACTTGTTTTTTTGCACAGAAACAGGCAGGAGAAATGTCCCTCGGAGGACAACTTTTTATTTTTATATTCTGAGTACATTTCACAGCTTGTAGTGTTTCACTTTTACTTGAGTGAAGAAGTTGAATCAGTACTTCTACTTTACCACTATCTGAACTTGAGTAAAGAACATGCGTACTGCTGCCACCTCTGCCAAATTCCTTGATTATTCTTCATGTAAATCGTTCCTCACAGCCTGTAATCCTCACAATTCTAACCAGCAGCCAATCAAATAACTTATTCACAAGTCCATTTTTCTGGTGAAGTCGTTGTGTTGTGAACAATAGCTGAACAGCAATTTAATTCAAGCTCAAAGGCAATTTAATAATTTCCGAGATGAAACCAGCAGCAGCAGCCAAGCTCCAGTTCCGGTGCCTAATTTAGGTTCTGGTTTTGGATTTGAACCAGCAACAGGGAATCTTAAGGTGCTCCGCAGACAAAGCAGCACATTTGCTGGCTGTCATTCACTTTCGGGGGGGGCGAGGCAGATGTTTGCTGGGTAAATCTGCCAGACGAGGAAACCCAGCCAGCGAAGCGAGTGAAGAAATGCGTACATCAGTTCGGTGTTCACCGCAGCTCCAAACACACCGGATGCCAAGCGTGAAGCACAACATGCCAGAATGAACACAACAAAGCAGATGCAGCAGAAGCGTTTGCTCCGAGCAGCAGCTGCAAGCGGAGTTTGACCTATACGGAAAATCTTCAGTGGACAGAGGAGGAGGGGGCACAGCTTGATGGATTTTCCCAGTTTTTGACAAATATATAAGAAGTATCTTACATCATTATATGTGTTACAACAACAACAAAGCCCCGTCCTACAAATGACACTCATACAGTACAACTAATTTGCATTTGTAAATATGTTTATAGGAAGTGTAAGTATGTCTGGAATATTTAGATAACTATGGAAATTTTATATGGAATATGTCTGCAGGCTTGTCACAGCTAAATGATCATCAAAATAAAAGTATGTAAATACGTTCATTGTGAACATATCTCATTTGCTTTCTTAATGGTCCAGTATGTAAGATTTACACAGCCAATACAGTTTATAGGCAGAAACTGAATATCATATTCCTAAGTGTGTTTCCATTAGTGTATCATCACTTGAGGATAAGAAGTATTATGTTTTTCCTAGCTTCAAATGAGCTGCTTATATCTGCAGAGGATGCAGGTCCTCTTCCATGGAGCAACATGTTGCACCATCATGTTTCTACCATAGCACAGTGTAAATTATGCTGCCACCACAGGTTCCTCTAGTGTTTGTAATCTGCAAGTTTGCCAGTCACTAAATCCTACATACTGGCCCTTCAACTATATTCACTTCATCTTTGATGGTTCTGTTTATTAAACCAAAACCAGGATCTGTCACAAACCTGCAGTGCAGGACAATTGAATATAAATGAAAGTTCATTACACTGAAGCCCTTCCCAAACAAATTAACATAATACCATTGCCGCCAGGTAAATCTCTTTGTATTTTGCAGCATACTGTCCATTACAGTAATCCTATTATGGTCTACAGGTCGTTATGCCAGCTGTGTGACACTTAAAGGATGTCATTAGCAAGCAGAGGGAGAGATGGGAGGTTTTAGTAGCTAAAATAGACTGCGAGATTGGAGGGCTGCGTTTGGTATATACTACAGAGTGTGAGGCATGTCACAACTTTTCTTTGTTTAATCTTGAAAATTAAGTCTTCATGCTGTTTCAACTTGAGCATTAAAGCTGAAGACACCACAGCAGCTGTTTGTTTTTTAAAGACATTCAGCTCTCTCCCCGATATTCAATATTCTCTCTTCAACTGAAGTCGTGTTGGAGCACAAGCAGTAGCAGTGGGTTTTGAGTTCATCATTACACCGCCGCGCTTAAAAAGGCGAGCCACAGGCTTAACAAGAGATTTTTCCTTCACCTTTGACATTTAGCATGTCAATGAACCGCTCTCTGCAGCTCCTCTCCTCATTACCCTCTTTGGCAGGAGAGTACAGTGCTCTTCAACGCTCTTTTTCTCTCTCATAATCCCCCCCCTCCTTCCACACATTCCCTCTTGCTCTTTCTCTCTCCAGCAACATAACCATTTCATTCTGCAAATGAGTGCACCTGAAGTCAACTGGAAAGGAGAGGGTCTGCTCACGTAGTCGCACCACTAGGGCTCCGTCTGCAGAGTCAGTAGTGCTTTGCTCTTCCCCCGGCAGGCTCGGTATCCTAGGGGCTATAAGGCTCAGTCCCATTCTATTCCAACCTGGATAAAGTATGCTCACTGTCAGCACTTTCTCCAGCAGCCTGGCACTCTGTTTATTTTTGCAAGACACAGAGCTGAATAGACTTTAATAAATACCGTGGCCTGAGAGTCAGGGAGCCATCTGAGCTTGTCACAACTTGTAACTTAGCTGGTGCACCAGTTCAGACCCGCGATTGGGTGTTCACTTAACGGATGAGTGAGTGCACAACTCTCTCACCCGGGCCTTTTGGAAATTGCAGTGGTCAGGACACTGCAGGGGAAATCACTGCTGCACGCCTGTACAGAGCTTCACATGTCCACGAACGGGCGCATTTAGACCTCTGCAGAGTTCAGATTGAACAGCTCAATGCTGCTTGAAAGGAAACAGAAATCAATCAGCAAGAGATAGAGTGTTACTCTAGAGCTATAATTTGTTGGAAGTCTTCCATGCAATCCTGAAATCCATTTGCTGAGGGTTTTATGTTTCCAAATATAGCTAGGTCACATCCCGCTGAGGTTTGAATGGATTCAAACACATGTGGAGGACAAAAGAAAAGAACACAAAATTAGAAATGACACTCACAAAGCAGAGGTGTGATAATAGAAGATGAAAGATGAGAACAAACTTCACATTCATTATGTTGGAAAAGAAAAAAATGTTCCTGCAGGCTTTTATCATACCTGGTAATTTAATGATATTTGCTCATTCAGTTTTTCTTTTTAGAAAAGAGAGATCTGAATGAAAAACACCTATTCTGAGGCTTTGAAATGGAAGAGTTTGTGCTGCTTCTATATTTTTGCAGAGATTTTTTTTATACTGCATATTCAATATTATAACTGTTACAAGTGTTCCTTTATGTTCTTCTTTCTTCTTATATCCTTTTTTTCTTGTATTTTTATTTTTTTCTTCCTTTTTTATATGTTAATTGTTTAACAGCATTCAGAGTGGGAGGCAAACAACAAATTTCATTGTACTGGGAAAACTTGTTTTTAACTGTGCTTAATTTAACTGGTTCAACGTTTTGGCATAGTTGCTTATTTTGTCTTTTAAAGAGTGATTGTTGTTTGTAGGATCTGGCGAGTGGAGATTTCAGGGCTAAAATCCTGTAGTACTATGTGTGTACTACTGAAAGACACAATCTGAGAGCTCGCAGATGTCTCACAGACTCCCGAGAGATATCAAGCAGGTTTAATATCTGGTTGTGTGTGGGACGGGAATGCAACAAGCTACAGCCAATGAGAGCAGACACAAGCTGGGGGAGTTGAGGAGTCAAGAGAAGCTGGCAGAAAAGCCTAAATATAGAGGTGACAGTGAACTTCTGTCAGGAAAGCTTGTGTAGTTTGTGTAATGTAAGTAATGACATCCTTCATCCATTGTGAGACAGTGTCGGATTGTGGCTTCTTACATTCACATATGCAGTTGATAGGCTAAGAGACATTTCCAGAATTTCACACAATGCATTGCTTCATTTTACTATTTTATGTTTCAAAATGCAAATATTTTTGTTTGTAATGTCTTCTTTCAGAACATAGTGGCTTATTTTCATAATTTTCATTTTTGTGTTGGTTTATTGTTACGCTATGAGTGAGGTGGCTGGTACATTTCTTCACTCCAGCTGTATCAAAGCAGAGTAATTTAAAATGCTTCCTTTTAATACATATGTAAGGAGAGTAGAATTAAAAAAATGGTAGTCAGCTTTGTATTTGCACTGTTTTGTGTAGTGTTTCAGATAGAAAACACATGGCAACCATGTGGCATTGTGGAATTTAGAATGGAGTCTGGATCTGTAATGTGAGTCCAATACCTGATGAAGGTCAATATCAGGCCCTGATAGCGATTTTAGATCGATAGTCTGACCAAAAAAAAAAAAAGATACCTTTCTCATAACTGCATAGTAAATATGAAGCTACTGCTGATTAGCTTAGCAAGACCGGAGACAGAGGGAAACAGCTAGCCTGGCTCTGTCAAACAAAATCTTCCAACTGGCACCTCCAAGCATCATTAATTAACCTTTATATCTGGTTTATTTAATCCATATAAAATCTAAATATTCCCAGGGTATTGTGGCAGGACTACTTTTTGGCACAGATGGCAGCAGATTCACTAACTCCATTCATTTATCATCTTCCCAGTGTCCGTTTTCAACATATTTGAGGCCTTGTGAGCAACTTTCTCACATTAAAGCTAAAAACTGCACTAAAATATGTCTCTAAAATAATTTCAGATTAGGTAGAGGCATTGCTGTAACAGAATATTGAGCAATATTTGATCAAAACTGCCTAGTTTGACAGTTTGATCTCAGTTTCAGGAGCTTACAATGGAAACTGGACCCAAATTGAGTCACATTTTATTTCATATTGCAACTAAACGGTGCACTAAACTATGCCTCTGAAAACATTTTAAGTGAGAAAGAGGCAGTGTTGTAGCAGATTATCAGCACTGCATAGTTTCTCAGTTTGATCTGAGTTTCGGGTGGCTCCATTTCCAAAAAGGGTGGCTCCATAAAGGCAGCTGCCTGGTTACAATTTTTCTTGTATTACAGGTAAACAGTACAAACTATGTTTCTGAAAACATGTAAGCTGAGAAATAGGCAATGCAGGAACAGAATTTTGATCCGTATTTGGGCCTGAGATGCAGGTGGTCTACTGTGACCTCTGGTGGCAGAGAATGTTGTATACAGCACCTTTAAGTTTGTGAAACCTGTCAGCAGAATACAACTGGCCTGTTGTGGTACATTATTTATCTGTTAAAGTCTTAGTAACGTGTGAATTTGGATCTTGACAGTCACACTTTGTTGGTTGTTTCATTAACATTATGTAAGTGTTACACAGTATAATTGATGTTTAGCAGAGTCTATTATAGCAGCGGCTGCTTTAGAGAAATTAAAATTGGTTTTTCAGTCCTTCATTGCCATCTAAAAATCAATGTTGACCGGGTGCACCTCATTATGTTCAGTGATTCTGCTTTTTTTTTATTATTCATTGCAAACTATTGGATTGACGAGAGAAGTACTCAAGTGATTTTTTTGTGTGTGACAACTGATGTTTTATAAAAGTACAGGACAAAAGCAAAGTTATATATTATGCAGTGGTTTATGAAAGTGAATAATGTTGGACTGCTAATAATGAGGAGGTGCAGACTTAAAATGAATGAAAATGCAGAATGAAAGTGCAGCTAAATGCCTTTGAAACTTGAAACGGCATTAAGTAAAGGGGCTGTGGCTATATAGTTTAGCACTGGATGGGCCTATCATTACAAGTCGGGCTCTGTTGCTGCTATTGACTTCTCTTTTTCTTGTCAGTGGGTTTCAGGGTTTAACTCAGAGTTGCTGAAAATTCCACAGTGGTTTCATCCGGTGTTAATCTTTAGAGATTTGCATTAGTGTCCAGAGACACCTTTGATCTTTCTAAAGACTTTGATTGGATGTGTGAACGAGGGGGCCACTTTCCCATCATGCATCTACTGGATTAAAGGAGGGGAGGGGGGGTTATTTATAATTTTGGAAGTTGTTTTCAGGTCAGTGCAGGCTTTCAGAAGCAATCAGACAAACACATTTCAGTGGCAGTGGCGCAGAGACAGAGGAAGGGGGCGGGCGTCCGGGTACGATTTCAAACCCAGTGAACTTATGACGACAGCGTTCACTGTTTCAGTGGTTTGTTTCTGTAAACTGTGGCTGCATGAATGAAAGTCAGAGAGCATAAGGATAAGGCTGGCAGGAGTAAGGGGAAAAACCTGACATTGTGAGACATTTTAGACCGTTACAGCCTAAAAATACATATTGTAAGTCATAGTCTAAAAGCCTTAACGATTATAGTTTTTCCTTCAAAAACACATAACAGGATGTCATATGAAAAATAAAGCCTTCTGGTATGATATTTCTGACTTTAAGCCACATGTTGTAGCCATTGATTTTCACCTTCTGCAGTGTGAAAGCCATCCTTGAGAGCAATCATTAACAGCAGAGCCTCTTTGCTGACTCAAATCTATTGGGCTTCACCGACAGCTGGTCTCTGCTCCCCCTCCGTCCATGCTTCACCTTTCAGGAGGAATCAGAGCTCGTAAACATTGTCTCAGTGATGCCTGAAACAAGTTTCCATGCCACATTAATGTGCGCAGCAGCGAGAGCGAGTCTCTCGTCGAACAGCTGCCACCCCTGCCTGCCTGGCAGCAGCGCCGGGTTAGATTTGCCATTAATTTGTCGCACCTGACAGCCGACTCTGCTGGGTACCCTCCGTCTACACCACTTTGCTGCTTTGTGCCTGGGAGGGACATATCTTGCCCTTGTGAGAATAAGCCTGAAATATGGTTAGGGAAGAGAATGGTACAAAATAGAAGCCCCAGGCAGTTACATTTCATGTGTATCTAGGCCAGGCCACATGATTCGGTAGAAAGTTAGAACTGCAGGGTTGAAGTCCATGGGGTAAACCACCTACTAATGTAACTAGGACTGACGACATAACCACCTTGGCTAAGTCCAAGTCAGTGCAAAGACTCGATCCAGTTAAGTTTGAGTCCAGATCAAGCCCAGAGAGGATTGAACCCAAGGGTGTGCAGTCCTGTCTTTGCTTATTATTTGAACTTT
Organism: Lutjanus erythropterus; assembly: GCF_056507025.1. Taxonomy (NCBI): domain Eukaryota; kingdom Metazoa; phylum Chordata; class Actinopteri; order Lutjaniformes; family Lutjanidae; genus Lutjanus; species Lutjanus erythropterus. Next base: position 39,729,370 of record NC_139321.1, on the reverse strand, counting down.
ACTACAAGTTGAAAACTTGGTTTCAGTTGATTTCAGCCCCCTTCGTACCTTACTTTATCCAGTTTACAAGGTTCTTTATTAGAAGGTTTGTCAACCCAATTTATGTGGATTATCAATCTGAAAATAACCTCTGTACTGGCAGCCTATCATGTGGACAGACCAAACTCAATTCGAAAAGCAGGAGTTTTATGCTAGGAACATATTTTTTCACAGTAAAAACACAAGTTAAACCATCACAAGGACTCTTTTCTGATTTACTTCAATCTACTGGAACAATCAGCACACATCATTCATTTACTAACAGGATTAACGAACCTGTGATAAAGTGTGACATACAGGTATCGACTGGCCCAGCACTACAGTGCTCATTTTCACCAGATGAAAATAACATATGCTGTTCGTATAAGCTGAGAGGAGTAAACAGGTTTTAGCTCCACTGCTTTCATTATGTTATGCTGTTTACAAGTTTCATTAGCAGAAGGTGGGTCAGCACAATTTATGTGAATTATTAACTTCAATATACCCTCTGCCCCTGGTAGTCTTTCAAGTGGACACACTTTTTAACTAAACTCCATTCTAAAAGCAGATGTTTTATGGAAGGTACACATTTTTTCACAGTAAAAGCCGATGTTACACCTTCACTACAACACTTCAGATTTACTTTGATCTACAGGATCAATCAACACACATTATTCACTCAGTAACATTATTAATTATCCTTTGACAAACTGTTTGCCACAGACATCCTGACACTGCAGCGTTTCTTCAAATCCAGCAAAAGTAACACATGTGCAGGGTTGGGAGGGATGCTTTAAAATATATCTCAATCGAAATACTAATTAGCTGTTAGAAATGTAGTCAGTAATGTAATCCACATATCACAGTAGTGTAACTTCATTACTTTCTGTTACTTTTTTATTATCTCAATATAAAAATATGATAAAATTGTTTAGCCAAATAGAATATTTTATGTTCATTTTTAGGTCTATTAGATTGTCCAGCTATTCCTTCTTTTGTTGTGCACAACTTATTGATTGATTTGATTGAGTTAAAGACAAAAAAAATGGAGTTTTGAATTATCACCCGAAGAAGCACTTTGTCACTAGAGGCCATTATAATGAATTAGCAACTGTGAGATTAGATTTCACTTGAGTATTTATTTGTGCACTGTGCACAGTAGTGTATCATTCTTTATTTTAAAATGTATTTTAAAATTGTAATCCTGCTAATAAGCCCACCATATTTACTAACTGTAGCTATAAACTAGGACCCCCCCCCCCCAAAAAAAAAAAAACAAAACAAAAAAACATGACCCTTCCAGGATAAGTAGTTATGGATAATGAATGAATGACTGAATAAAGACTGTAATCACTGTAACCAGATTACATAATTCCATTACCTTTAATCCGTTACTCCCCAAACCTGCATATGTTGTTCATACCACTTAGCAGGATAGATAGTGTGGGACATAAACAACTTCATGGGGGGCAACTTCATGCTGTAAAGACAACTCTTGAACTCTTAGTAGCTGCACTTGAAAACATACTTATGCATTAATAGAAGTACATATTTCACTCTCACCAGAGAAGAGGCATCAAGGACGAGGAGTGCTGTATCTTACACATGGACTAATAGTGTCTCGGGCATCTTTACCAACCGGAAAAGTCTTGGAGGGTGTTCCTTATACTCAAAAAGAATTTCCCCCAAAACAGGTGTTGTAATATTTTCAATATTATGGATAATATTTTTGGTTCATTGTTAAATGTATGAAATGTCAGACAAAAGGGAAAAATGTCTATTACAATCCCCAGAGTCTAAAATGATGTATTCAAATAATGTGTTTTGTCTGACCAACAATCAAAATCCCATAGATTTTTATTTTAAAATGACATAAAATGAAAAAAGAAGCAGTAAATCCTACATTTGAGAAGCTGGAAATAGTTCGTATTTGGTACTTAACAAATGACTTAAATGATCAATCAATTATCAAACTTTTTACCAGTTAATTTTCTGTCAGTTTACTAATCTTTGAATCATTTAGCTCTAAAATTAATTGTAATGTCATATATAAAATAAAGAATATTCTAATGAAACTAGTCAGGCTTCGAGCTATCGAGCTGAGACTGAAACAAGTCCAAGATGTCAGTGGAGTGACTGGAACAAGACTGGCCAAGCTGATTTCATCTTCAATGGTTTATGTTTACTGGATGAGCACTCACAGTAAAATGTCCATTGGTTCCATTATACTGTATATATGCATCACCTCCGTTTTGTTCTATCAAACTGTGCAAGCTGTCAGTTCTTTTCCAAATCATTTCATATCAGAACATTTCAAAACAATAACAAAAAGCATAACCTCAGTCACAGTCATTATTCAACATCCCATCTCATTAAACAGATATGGTGCAACACTGTGATACTGGATGACTACCAAATGTCACTATACAGCATTTTCCCTGCATATTGTGTCATCTATCATTATGTATACAGATGTCAGTAAGGTGGAAACACAAATATTTTATATCTAATTTTGAGGCAAATCTCTTCATGTTTTGCAAAGGGCAATTGAAGTGATTTTGACACCGATGCATTGTCCAACTTCAGGCTAATCTGTTACCTTAGCATAGGCAATGATGTATTGAAGCATTTGTCCTGGAATGACATGAATCATATTTAAATGAAAAATCATCCAGCAGTCAATTTTCATCATTAAGGAGAAATAGGCAATGTATTTACTATAATAAATCATAAAATGACCCTCATTAGTCAGTGGTGGTCCATCAGCAATTTGCACTCCAGACCACTGATGGTAGTAATGCACCATGATGTTGTTTACCAAAAAAAAGAAGATATACTTTGAATGAGCACAGCAGGAGTTTTGCTCATCAAAGTTATTTTAAGGTAAGCTGCAGCCAGAATGTTATTTTTCATTGGCTACCTATCTAGCAAACGGCTGTACTGTGGCTTGTGTTATTGTCTGATCATTTCATGTTAATTAGAATTCATATTAATGCCGAATGTTTGTGGAATGTGCAAGTTTCTGCTTACGAGTCATAACAAATCATTAATAATCTTTTGGAAGTAGTAGATGTTTACAACAGTTAAATTGAGCAATATGTTAATGGAGTCTGGCAGGTAGAAGGCAGGTAGTTACTACACTCCATCTCCAGAGTGTGTATTTTCAAAGCAGTGGGCTTTTGTTTTTGGGATAATGGGCTTAACTTTACAATAAGTAAATAGGATCTCAGCCTATTTCATATACAGTCTGGGGCTTCACCCTGTTTTTTAAACTGCAGTACTTATTTTATGACGATCCATATTTTTTCAGTTATTTTTTCTTGATGTTTACGATTATTAACATCAGCATTATCATGAGGACTCCTGCTAACAGAGGTCTGGAAGTGAACAGTAGTCTGGAAAGGTTGTGTAGTTTTTGTAATGTATTTGTCTAAAGTTGTCTTTCAACTATTGTGGAGTCCTGTAGGATTCTGGCATGCAGCATATGCATCTGATTTGCATAATCTCCCATGAGGCATTGCTGAGAGTTAAAGTTTGCTATTTTATGTTCTAAAAAGCAAATGTTGCTATTTGTTGGTGTTTGTAAATGGGCCACAAATAACAATTAATTTCATTTTAGATTCATCTTTAATCATTTTCTTGATTGACTGATTAGCTGTGTGGTCTATAAAATGTCAGAAAATGGTGAAAAATTATCAGTGTTTCCCAAATCCCAAGGTGACATCCTCAAATGATTTGTTTTAGTTTAGTTATGTTTAGTTTAGTAGAAAGCAGAAAAATATTCACATTTAGTCATTTTAATTAAGGAATGATTCAAAATGCTTAATCGATTATCAAAATAATTAGCAATTAATTTTACTAGTTCATCAATAATTAATTAATTAATTAATCATTGCAGTTTTAGATTTGAATGTGGTTGTCATGCATTTGGTGTGTTTTGATTAGGTTGACAGATTAGTGTCATAAGACCGATATCCGATGAATGCCTTACGTCCTGGCCCAGTACTGATACTGGATTGGATTGGTCCCATCTCTGCACAGTTGTTGCATATTGCTCCTTTAATGGATGGACATATTTTTGTTATTGATGAGGTTGACATTCAGCCCAGTAATGGAGCCTGTGGTGAGTTTGCAAAAGTTAAAAGCAGAAAGTGAGCTTGCAACTAATAGTGTTGAACACTTAAAATCAATGACATTCAACGTCCCATCAAGTGCAGCACTTAACCCCACCCTCTGCTGCATAGTCATACCGTAACAGTATTACCATCATCATCATCATCATCATCATCATTATGCAAGGAATCCATGAACAAACATTACTGCGCACATCAGCAGGAAAAAGCAAGAGCACACTGTGGCCTCGGATCGTAAATGGACAATAACATCTGACAAAGAGCCGCAATAAATGAGCTGTGAAGGCCGGGCCTCTCACCTGTCAACATGTGACACTTAAAACAGTAATTTGTTCCCCTCGGGGGCTGTACTTTTCAAGGTATTGAATTTCCCTCTGGACACAAGATTATTCAAATATCACCAACACCTTAAAAAGACAGCTTAATGTCAAGCCAGAAAATATACTTTTAGGCTTGAGTTTTTAAAACCAAATGGAAAAACTTGCTTTACAAGACACAAATTATCCTTTTTTTTCGTTTGCTATGCTTACATAAGGCCCTTAAATGTCAGGATTTGTCAGAGTGTAATAGAGATCTAGCCTTAGATATCCACTGAATAACATTTCATAGCTGTCATCGTCATATGGCTCATAATGCCTTAATCTTTTATGCATATTTTCCCTTAAAACAACATAACGTCCATGAACAGGCCCTCTTTTGTCATCGGTGAATGTCAACATCCCTGTTATCCCATCAGCTCCCTCTGCCTGAAACCTTAAACCGCCAAACACCTGTTCTTTTGTGTGAGCTGGCATTTTACAGCAGGGCTTCTCAGACACGCAGCAGAGCCTCTCCCTGCGCTCGCTCAGCCCTCTCATTTGGTTCGTCTCACACTCTCTCTCCGCTTCCCTTTTACATCTCATCACCCCCCCCCCCACCCCCCACCCCACCCCTCTGGCTGCCCCTTTTCCTTTTACTCACTATTGTCATCTCTTTCTCTCCCCTTCTGTCTCTCTGGCTCCATTTACCAAAATCTCCACTCTTCTCTTCCCTTTTAGACCCTCCTTTTCCCTTTCAGGACTCTCCACTCATTTTCTCTGCCTGTTTCCCTCCTCATTTCCTACAGTATATCCTCATTTTTACTAATAATCTCACACCGATACTTGACTCCTCTTTCTTCGCCATCTTCCTTATCCTTGTAACACCCTCTTCTCTTTTTTTTTTTAACCTCTGTCAGTCTCTCACATCATCTCATTTTACTCCCCTCCATGTCTTTGTTATTCTTGCTCTCTCTTTAATAATACTCTATTTTCTGCTCTCTGTGAGTTTCATTTAGACCACATGGCCAAAAGTGCACACTCAACATCTCATTCCAAAATCTTGGTCATCATTATAGTAATATTCTGTTCTAAGACCTCCACTTTTGGAGAGACTTTCCACCAGATTTTGGAACCAGGCTGCAGGGATTTTTTTCCCCATTCAACCACAAGAGGTTGAGAACTGCATGATGTTGGCAAATAGGACCTGGCTCACACTCAGTGCTTCAGTTCATCCCAAAGGTGTTAGATGAGGTCAAGGCTGAGTCCTGCACCAGGTCAGATCACCCACAAAAATGTTATATAACGGTTAAAAATATATTTATATAAATTCACGGGTGCTGGCATGGGTAAAAATTAACTAATTGCAGGCAGGCAGCAGGTGCAAACAATAATATAATACAATAATATGTTTTTTCCCTGAAAATGATTGTGCAGTATTTCTGACATTTATAGCCGATAATACAATAATATTGAGCCTAATCAGCCTCCATGGTTTTATTGTGAAAATCTACAAACCCAACCTTTGACCCCACATTTTGCAACACTGACTAAATATTGTCATGTAGATGTATTTAGGGTGGGTATTTTATCAAATATGTTACGTTTGGGACGGATTTGACCTTGAACGTTACAACAACTTCCTGTTTCATGGTGAAATGTCAAAACTTGATGCCACACCAAAGTGACATCCTTCAACAATAGCTAAATCTTTAAGTACCTTTTAACAGAGGAGATAGAGAGTTGAACATTATGATGTCACAGTGAAGCTGACCTTTGACCTTTTGGATAAAACTAAATAAAAAACCTGCAGCAGCTGCCTCAGGAGGTGCCCTTGAGCTACTTGTTTGGCTCCTTGATTGGCTACTTCCAACATGGCAGCCAGGCTCATTTATTCACTCCAGTCTGTAACAGGCAGTGTTACAGACACTTGCAAATAATTTTGATTACAGTTATATTCCAATAGTTATGTGAATTGTTTTTTTCCCACTTCCCCTCAATTTCATTTAATTATACATTGTTTAAGACTCAGTAGTCAAGTTATAAATTTGAGTTAATTTGCTAAAGATACATTTACGATGTTTAGAGTTAACTCTTTTTATGTTCACAGCAGCGTCTTTAAAAACGGTTAACTTTGCTGAATCTACCTCTCACATTTAGCTCAGTCAACCTAAGTTACTACAGAATTTAAGCAGGGGAGTAGGAGAAGTAAGCAGAAGTAAGTAAGTAGGAGAAACAAGAGAAATCAGTAGAAGTAGAAAGGAGGACATGTGGTCTGACTGGTTTCAACAGGACATTAATGTTGAAACCTGCTACAGGTGATGTGGACATTGTGGACTACAGGAAATGGTGAAACTTGTCATTTTATATTGCCCGAGTTAAACATGAGATCCTTTAAACTGCACTTCAAATAAACTAAATGACAGTAGACATTAGAGTATGATGAATTCTGTCTTGTGCAGACTGGACAAAAGCCTTAAATACACATGTGAGTTCAGACCAGAGCCACAATAACATTTGGGAAAACTACAAAAGAAGTTATCCTCCATTTGTCTCCTATAACATTAACATTCATACAATTAATTAATTCTTGAAAGTACCTGTGACTGTCAAACCAAATAACACACAAGGGGAAAACAAGATGGACACCAACTACAACTAATGCAAGGCAAAAACTAACTGAAGCCTGATCCCCCCCTCTGATTCAGCAGCACATGGTTTGGTCTGATGGGCTGGATTTCAGATTTAAGAGGCTCCACCCCTCAGACACACCTTTTGCTCAACCAGGAAGTGAACTGTCCCCAACACATCACAGTAAGTTAAATTTCAAAGAAATAAATGGTTAATATAACAGAAAAGAGCTGGTTTAACTCCACAGTGTGAGAATGTGTTCACTCCATTTAAACAGAGTGAGAATGTGTGTTGTTATGGCTGTTAGCGTGTGTGGCTGTGGTCATCAAACTCTTTTTAAAATACCACTCGTACAGAGCAGCAAAATGTCCTCTACATCTCCAACCTGTACAGAAATGTACTAAAAATGGTAAAACTACTGGTGTTAAAATGTTTAAAGGGACATTCATCCCAAATCCAAATTTTAAGTTAATTTAGACAGTTTTGCTGAGTTGCAGAGCTTTCACAATCTGTCTTCTCTCGAATATAATGGAACTAAATGTCACTCGACTTGTAGTAAAAAATAAGTTTAACAGCAGTGTCTCTTTTTCCAGTCTCATGTAGGAACTGTTTTCCTTCTGCAGTCGTATCTACAGGTTTTGGGAAGGTTACTTTAAAAATGTATTCCAAGTTACTAATTACCTGTTTAAAATGTAGTCAGTAACCTAACAATATTAAAGTAATGCAGTTTGTTTGCTTTCCATTAGTTTTGGATTGCCTCAGTATAAAATATGGTGAAATTGTTAAGCTTGCTGTTTAAAGGGTGTGGCCATGCCATTTGGCCACACCCGTCAACAAAAGTAATATACGTACAGGCCTGGACTGTTATCAACCATGTGAAGTTTCAGGGAGATTCAACCATGTTCACTGAAGTCAATACAACTTCCTGTTGGCAAAACATGGTGATGCCATCGTGGCAAGACGTTGATGACAGATCACAATCTTCACACTGTAGCATTACCAAGGTCTTAAGTTCTTTCTGACCTGATTTGAGTTGAATGTGGTCAACCTGCTAGGAGGAGAGCGTCAGAGCCTCAAACATGTTATTTCCTGCAGCTAGTAGGTGGTGCTGTGATTATGACTGAATATTGTCATGTTCAGGCTGGGACTAAAATTGACTCCCAAATTCAAAATGGCCAATTGCCTGTTGGGTTTATGCTGTGGGTCCCAACATACTTTTTTGTGTGTCTGCGCATAATACATGTGTGTTCTGGTTTTCGTGCATTTCGTGAGGATGATGTTTAGAGGGTGTGGCCCATCAGTTTGACCACGCCCACTGCCAAAAGTTACATGAAACAAAATTTTTCACTATGACTAACTAAATCCATCCATTCGGTGCCCTAATGATCAAAAATATACTCAATTAACCTGTTACAATGCAACTATGATCTAATTACACCTTTTCCAAATTTAATCTGGGTTTATCATAGTTACTTATTTTTTAGAATCTGAATGCGTAATCCCAGTTACATGTACTGCAATACATTACCAACCCTGCATGCAGGACAATCAAGTTCTTCCAGACTAAACTGGCCAAACTGTTTTTTTATGGACCTGATTTTACTGATTTAGGAAAACGTATTCCACAAAGTTGGAAACACACTCTTGGCTGAAGGTCTCCCTTAATTGGAACCATCTGGCATCTGGTACTGAAAAACAGTACCAGATCAAAAGTATGACAATGGTTTTGGCTAAATGTTAATAAACATGCCATGTCTCAGATTACTGTGGACTTCTGTATTAAACCAGACCACAATCTTTCCCTAACCTTAACAAAGTGTTGTGACTGCCTAAACATAACCATAAAAAAAAACGTTCAATAACACTGTAGTCACTGAAAGCAGATGTTGTGCTGCGAGATCAGATATTTCAAGGAAAAAACAAATGAAAAACATTGTCAGTAACATTTCTGTTAACATTTCTGCGACTTGCCAGACTCGTTAATTAACATTTCCTCATTATGTTAATAGAAAACATAATCTGGGTGGCATTACATTTCCTTGAAAACATATTTGCTGTTGCAAATTAGTTGCATATAAATATAGTTTCGACAAGCCATGTACACTTGTTTCCAGTGTGTCCTCACAGCAGGGGATAGCAGCACCGTGCCATGGTAGCAGGGACGACCACTTCCAACCTGGGTTGGTGTCGACCAGTGACAGACTGAGATAGGCCAGGTTTTTGCAACAGACTGGTGCTATCTTCAAACCCGACTGTAACCCCACACAATCATACAAAAAATCTGAGATAAAACCATACAGACTGAGTAGAATGCAGAAATTCACAACACAGAACACTAATTAAGACTAGTCTGAGGGTGGCATAGCACCAAATGCCACAACATGATACACTCCACTAAAACACTCAGCACACAAACATAAGTTTGACATTTGTATATAATAATACAACAGGTCCACCAAAACAAAAGAACAATGCATAGTTGTGGTACATACAGTAATAATAAATAGATGCATTTTACTTTCATGCAGTAAACAAGCTACAAAGAAGTTTACTTTCTTTGCAGCCTTAACAGTCATATTGGCAGAGTCCAGATTCATTAGGATTAGCATCTCTGTTGCTAATAAAGTTGTTATTTTTCAATATTTTTCACCCTCAGTCATCAGAGAACCCCCACCTCAGAGGACGTGTTTATTAAAAGTACAATTTGGCAGATTTCAAATGTTTTGTGCTGCTTTGAATAAAAATAATAAAAAACAAAATCAGTATTTTTTAATTTTTTTTTAACAATGCAATGCTGACCCATTCTTAGCATTCTTGTGCTAAACTGAAGGACACTTTCTGTACTTTTGTAGCTCCTAACTCATATTTCGATATGGGGTTAAATAAAACTACAGCCTCTGAGATGTGTTATGCTATTATGCCGCATTTACCTTCATTAAATTACCTGAAAACCACATCGGCCACTACGTTATATATTCTGCTTTTTTTAACAGTTCAGTTAACAAGGCTCATCTCTTTTCCAGCTTTTTCATCAAATGGTGCTGTGTCTCATAAATTTCTAGTCTATGTGACCTTGTACCAGCTGACAAAAATTAGAATTATTATTAAAATAGCATTTTTATTAATAGCAAATTTACATTTTAGTTCAACAGTTCTTACATGATGGAAAATCATACTTGTTACATACATGTCGTTGTTCCACGTTGTTGTGACACTCTGAACCAGCTGTCATTATCTTGTTAACTATGACTTCTGTTTTATAGGTGCCCGTTGATTTATTAGTTAAATTTCAACTAAGGGTGCAAAATATTAAACTGAAGGTGCAATGCATGCTTTTGCACCCTGAACTGGGCCTGTGCCAGACAAACATGCAAAACGTATGATGATTATTCATAATTAGTAATAATACACTTGAGAGATGTACAAATTTCAGGAGTTTCCTGGGAGAAACAAAACGGGAGGGCAACGAGAGGTAGCCATTAAACATGGGAGAGTGTTGATGGGTATGCAAACTAGATCTCTGTAGTTTTGTTTCACTCACATAAGCCTCTTGTTTTTTTAAATCTTTTATTGTGAGGGACAGGGTAGCAAAGCCATGTTAGCAGTGCTTTTCCTGAATAAAAACAGGTCCAGACAAGCAGATATGGACAGTAAGTTGTCAAATGAGCTGCAGACTGACTCGACTGCATTTTCTGTAAACCAGCACACCTCCAACATGTCATCAAGGTTAACGATGCCTTTAACTCTGAGGTGCTCTGCTGTGGAAAATCACTTGTACAGTGCTGGCTCAAGTGGGTCATGGTCACAAGCATCTCTACCTGTACTGCAAAACACTAATACTGTACATCTGTATCTCTTCAACCCTTCATTTCTTTCTCTTTCCTCTGATTCTAACATCACCTTTCTTTGCTTCCTTTCTCATCATGCCGATCTTCTCTTTCTCTTTGTGCCTCTCTCTGGCACTCACACTTTGTCTACCCACTACTCTGTCTTTCTTTCTCCTCCTCTCCAACAACTCTTCTATCCCTGTTGTATGGAAGATGAGGTAAAAGAAAGGGGGGAAAAAACCCTCTAACCCTTCCCTCATCTCCTTTCTTTTTTGAAAGCTAGCCTTTGTGGAGCTGCCGGGAGCAGCTCCAGTGTCTCCAACCGCAGCCAGGGCTCTTTTCATCGGGAGAGGTTTGAAATCTAACTGACCCTATTCATGCACTGCCAGGCCTTTGCTTGTGCTCATGCTACATAATACAAGGCAATGCAGCGACTGGGGAATGCGAGTTATTCAGTGAAGGGGGGAGACAACAGCAGAGGAGCGCAGAGGGACTTTGGATCAAATCAACAGGAGGCAATTTAAAATGTTGAATTTTAGAGTAGTAGACTTCTCTTTAGGAAATGCCATTACCTGGAGGTCATCATTCAGTTACTGTGCAATATGGTTTAACTTCACTTCCAATATGAAGTTTTAAAAAGAGACTCTGGAAGGGTTTTTTTCATGTTGGCAACATTTTGCTCAGTCACGCTGTGGTATTTTTTGCCAGAGATCCAGAGACGTCAGTCAAACAGCGTGTCTAACGCTGGGATGTCTTTCTCCCCACAGGAATGATACTTGTCTGTTTTGTTGATCACTGTTCATGCAAGCTCTTCAGTCATTTTGATTAACTTGCAATCCAAACAAATGTTGGAATGCTTCTCCTGGAAATGCAAAAAAACTATTTCATGATTCTACCATGAGGCCAAATCTGCACAGCTCCACCAGGCATGGTATTTTTGACAGAGCAGTCTCTGGTATAATGAAGAATACCATCCTGTTGCACATTTTTTTTCTGGGGTCTCCGGTTTCATGGCAGTGTGGGCTGGTGTTATGCTGGTGGAAAGACCGGTGGCAGTATGAGCAAATCCAGCAGTCGTGACACTGAAAAGGTAAAATAACAAGCGGTTTGGCTTGTCCCTCTCCCACCCTTCTCTTGCTCCTAATATGCATCTCATCACATTTTAAGGGACAATTCATCCAAAGTGAAAACTATATTTTCCCCTCTAACATGTGATGCTATTTATTCATCTGTATTGTTTTGATGTAAGTGGCAGAATTTTGATCAGCTGTAGAGATATTTGCCTTCTCCTGAATGTGGCTGTGGAGTTGCACAGAGACATCATTATCTATACCTGTACTTTTATCTGATCAACCAACAAAATTATCTCTATCTGCATTTTAATAGATGACTGAGAGTCCACTTTTCCACAAATATTTTTGTAGCACTTTGAGCACCACAGGTCGAGTGCCTTCCAGTTCCATTGTATTCAAGAGAAGGCAGACATCTCTACAGCTGATGTCTCCAAAACTCAGCAACTCACACCAAAACAAACTAGACGGATGAATAACTCTACAGGCCAGAGGAAAACAGAATGTTATTTGCAAAATTTTAATTCTCTTCTGAGATCCATCAGCCTCAAGACAAACAAATTTAACCTGAGAGAAATCTGAGGGAAAAGTCTCTTATAATGACCAAGCTGTCTTAGTAACTAATTACAGTGTGCATAAATTTAAAGAGTAATCTGAGATTTGTTATTAATTCTGCCTAGTATTTTTTATGAAGGCAGCAGGAGGACCACATGATAAAAAAATACAAGTATTATGATGTTCGGAAATGCTTGTGACTTTATCCACATTTTTCAGACTTATAATTTATCATACAGTTTTTTGTAGCTTTGTTTATTCTATCTTTCATTGCATCTGTATATTTTGCAGGGACTGTGTGTCTGTCTACAAACACACAGTCGAAAATACACAAAAATATACTGACAAATTCTGTATTTACTCCACACACAGCCTGAACTGTCTAAGCTAAGTCTTTCTTTTCCAAAGATTGTATATGCTGCAGTACACAAACAGATATTATCACAGCACCGTAATAGCATTAACTTGTAATTTACTCACGTAGCATCATGATCATTGCAAAGGTTTTGTTTTTTCTGGCAGGCGCTTTAGGCGACTTATAGCTCAACATGCACAGTGAGCAGATTTGGTCGTTGGGCTGATGTATGCTTACAATCTCTGCAGACCTTAAATGATTCAGTGATTGCAGGCCCGGGTGTTTAGAACAGTATGTAAAAGCCTTTTGTGAGCTTGTTGTGGATTTAATTACCATTGTGTTGGATCAATCAGTCACAGAAGGAAGGAAAACAAACATATTAATAGAAAATGAGGCAGATTATTACTCTAAATGTCAGAGCAATTTCTTTCAACTGAATTAAAGCTGGTTTCGCTGATTGTGTGGCAACAAAAGCTACTTGATCTTGAACCCATGTTCACACTGTAAACAAACACAAACTCATAATTTCAAGGCCGCTTTTTCAAGTTTTGAGAAAATAAAACTGAAGTTTACAAAATTGTTGATTAAATCCATTAAAGTGAAAGTGAGTGAAGGTGAATAATTTAATATTTTCAATTTGCACATAATTCTTAAGCACCCAAACAGTTTAAAATCAGATTCACTGTGAACAATTTTGATTTTTTGTGTTTACAAAACTCAAAGATTTAACTTTATCCAAAGAAGAAAAGTAAATAATCTCAACAAAAGATTATAGGTTGGGAAACTTGTTTTAAAAAGAGGAGTTTCACAGGAAAACAGTGTTGCAGAATCTCCCAAACAATGGAAGTGAATGGTGACCAGTTTTCAAATGTAAAAAAAACCCACAACAAAATAAAAGCATAAAATGTCTCCATACTGCTCATCTGGTGTAATCCAAGTCTCCTAAAGCCCCAACATGCCAAATTGACTAAAAATAATATTATTTCCACCATGTTTGTAGTCTGAATCTTCACTGTAGATTCTTAGCTTGGAGAAACATTCACATGCACCTGCAAACTGTCTGAACTGTGTGTGTGTGTGGAGTGACAGTGTGCAAACAGCATGTCAGGACTTATGTCAGACAAGCAGAATGGAAGCATTTTAGGCTTTTTTTCTGTTGTGTTTTTTTTTTTACATTTGAAAACTGGTCACCATTCACTTCGATTGTTTGGGAGATTCTGCAACACTGTTTTCCTGTGAAACTCCAGCAGTGTTTTGTGGACTAACAAAATAAACCTGACCTTCAATCGGCATTATGGTGAGTAAATCTTTTTAATTTATTTTTTTTAAAAGTAAGAGTTTAACTTCGTGAGTACAGGATCAAGTAGCTTTTATTGCCGTACAATCAGTCAAACCAGTCTTTATTCAGATGAAAGAAACTGCTCTGACATGTAATGTAATGTAATAATCTGCTCCACTTTCCTCTCTCTGTGACTGACTGATCTGAAACATCAAATTAATACTGTTTACATACTGTTATTACATACAGTTCTAAACACTCTGGCAATCATTGAATCATTTAAGATCTGCAGAGAACAACCAAAACTCTGGCCTATATTAACATCAAACTTGGAGATTATGTGGCCTTTAAAATCTGACTGGATATATCCCTGTAGACCTCACATTTTCAACAAATTCCCGTTTGTCTTTTTCCCCCTCGGACCACTTTCCCTCCACCTTTGTGAGAACATGTAAGGTGTCCCTTGAGACAGAAACAATCGCACTACCAATCATGTTTGCATCTGTTTTACGTCTTCACTTATTTTCTGCAGCCCTGCTTTACAGTTACAGTGTTACACAGATTCACACCTTGACAATGGTCAACAAAACCGTAACTTCCCTTGAGGAAAAATTCACTACTTCATCTTATGATACACTCTCCAAGAAGTTCAGCCTTATGGTGTGTTTTTAAATGAAACTGCACTTTTAAAATTGCCACCAGGGCACATAACAAGTAGAGAGAGGGGGACTATAACATTTTGTGTAAGTAGTAAAAAGTTTGTGGTGTCCCTGAGACCCCCTTTTATAGACAAGTGTGCTGATATGTGTTGGTGTGTAAGTCTCAAGATTTTGCATTCAAGACAGACAAGTTTCCAAACAGGTTCCAAGTCTAAAAAGGTCAACAAAATAGAACTATTCTCAAAATATCCGTAAAAAAACAAGGTGTTAACTGAACAAAACTGACCTAACAAAATGAAACATGAGGGAACATGTATACTGACTTGGCCAAACTAAATAACACAATGGTGTAGTACAGCAGATGGTATGGTCTGATGAGCTGGCCACAAGATTTAAGACTCCTCTGCCCTTGGCCACACCTTTTGCTGCTCTCACCAGCATGCCGGCATGGCGACTCAACAAAAATGATTTATATATCAGAGAGTTACTCATTAAACACTACAGTGTGAAAATGTGTGCGCTCCATTTAAACAGTGTAGGGCTAGAAGTAAATAAAGACAAATTAACTGTGTAGCTGCAAATAAAATTAACCAAGTAGTGAGGTGATTGTGTGTGAACAGTCACTTTGTGTGGCTTTGGCCATCACGGTATCAATACTCAATACCTTTAAAGGGATAGTTCACCCAAAATTAAAAATTCAGTCACTCTCTACTTCACCCTCATGTTGACTGAGGGTCAGGTTTATTTAGTTAGTCCACAAAACACTGTTGAAAAACAGTGCAGCAGAATCTCCCAAACAATGGAAGTGAATGGTGACCATAAATGCAGAATGATACTCAGCTCTTACCCTAATATCATGTAGTTTTAACAACAGAGCCTCGACTTACTGTTCTTTGTCCAACTTTAAATGTCAGACAAAGTTGGAAGTTGTGTCTCATTTTGACCTGCAAATTTTGCATCCAGCAATTGTTTTTTTATTGACCAAAAACAGTTTTTTTTGTTCTTTTTGTATTTACTGTTCAGTCTGAATTTTCTTTAATCCTTAAGGCCATTAGAGTAGGTGCAGTTCAAGACTCTTGTTACAAATTGAACGTTGTTGATTGCTGTTCGGTGTGATCACAGGCTTGAAGTGCTTTTACAGAGGTTCAGTCACATTTGGGTAAATCAGAACAACCGAATTTTAAATAAATCCCATAAAACCCCTTCATCTACCAGGTTACAAAAGCCACAGAGAGCATCTGAGTGAACCCTGTTGGGATTGATTTGACAGACAGAGTTTCTCAGTGATATGCTGTTGTCACAGAGGATGTGTATTAACATTTGTCATCTTCTCACTGCAGTTTAAGCTCTGGCATCCTTCATTTGTCTGTGTTGTGAGCAGGTTATGATAACGTCATATCACTTGCAGCATGATAAAACTGGCAGTGTGTCACTGTTGTGCATGCAAGTAAGCATTTTTGTTGTATCACACCATTTGTTTTAAATATCAGGCTCAAAAACGCAAAATCACTTTTGGTGTGCAAAAAGCCCAAATGAATTTTTCTGTCTTCCTACAGTATTTCGAGACTGAACAAAGGACAATAACAAGTAGGTGGCTGGTCTGCTTGGTTTGGGCAGGCTGAAAACCAGTCAGAGGGAAAAATGAACACTTTTAAAATCAGACTGAGGCAGACAAAGTAAAGAGATAATTAGCCTCCGCTGGGGAACATAAAGCATTTTAGATGGCTAACTAATGTAACACACAATGATCAAGCAGATAGAGGTTCTCTGAAGTGATATTCCACAAAAATATAATAATCTGAGTATGAAGTACTCGCCTCTAAAGGCTTCAGATCAGGTCAGTTCCACTGGATTGCAATGAGCACAGGTTTCCATAAACCACTCCTCATAGTGCTACTGCTTTTTGCTTTCCTTTACAGCTTTAATGATTAGATTAAAATTTCATGCAAAAATGAAAATTCAGTCGTCATCTATTCAACCTCATGCTGACTGAGGGTCGGATTTATTTTGTTAGTCCACAAAACACTGCTGGAGTTTCACAGGAAAACAATGGAAGTGAATGTCTCCAAGCTAAGGATCTACAGTGAAGATTCAGGCTAAAAACATGGTGGAAATAACATTTTTTTTTTAAATCAACTTGGCATGTTGGAGCTTTAGGAGACTTTGATTACACCAGATGAGCAGCATAGAGGCATTTTATATTTTTTATTCTGTTGTTTCTTTATGTTTAAAATCTGATCACCATTCACTTCCATTGTTTGTGAGATTCTGCAACACTGTTTTCCTGTGAAACTCCAGCAGTGTTTTGTGGACTATAAAACTAAACCTGACCTTCAATCTGTGTGAGAGAGAGAGTAGATAATTAATTGGCAAGAATCTTATTAATTGATTGATCATTTATTTTCATTAGATTTTTTTTTACTCCAGATTTTCCAATTTGAGGTGTTTCAGCTTTTCTCCATTTTATTGAATTATATACTGAATACCTTTGGGTTTTGGACTGTTGGTAGAACAAAATGTAAAGCTAGGCTGATACATTAGTCAACAAATATTATCAGCCCGTAACTGGCCTAGCACAGCTATGTTGGTCGGTATAAGCGTATATGTCGTAATATAATATATTTTTTTTACAGATTTTTTTACAGATTATAATGAGGATTGATTTTATTTTTAATTTCTTAGTTCTATAGGCAAAAGAAAGACCAGAACAAACGCAGCGACGTTGGTCCCATAGTGCACTGATCAATTAAGAGCCCAGACCTGTAAGAATATATTAAAAAGTAGTAAAAAAGACAAAACTAGAACAGAAAAAGCTCAACAGTGAGTGGGAGCTGCTGTAACAGGCTGCCACTAGTGTGGCACCATTTTAAATAAAAACATATACATATATATATATATATATATATATATATATATATATATATATATATATATATATATATATATACATATATATATATATACATACATATATATAAAAATTGTTCAGATTATGAAACAGCGTGCAAAGCTGCCATCAAAGCAAAACGATGGCGACTTTTAAGAATCTAAAATATCAAAGAGCAAACAGCTTTTGCACACTTTAAGGTTGGCCGGTGTGTAGATGAGTTGATAATAAAAAGTACATTTATTTAACAATGATGTTATCAAATCTGATTGCAAGTGCAGAAGACAGTGTGGAAGATTCTTTTATATTTTACATTCTGAATAAGCAAAACATGTGTTGCCTGATTTTCACAATTTTGCTTAGTGAAAAATTCAATATAATTCCATATTTTGTAGTTTTGATGTCTCTGGTATTAATCTACGATGTAGAAAAACCATAGCAATAAAAGAAAAAGGTTGAATGAGAAGACGTGTTCAAACTTTTGACTGATACTATGTTTTGTGTGGAGTCATACAGAAGCTGCTGCAGAGTTCAAACCTGTGATCTTTCTGTTACTGGACTGGACCCTCACACCACGGGGCCAATCTGAGTAGATGTGCAAAATGTGCTTGTGTCAATACAGACGAGCCTAATGGTCTGTGTGTTTAGACCCTTCAATGGGACGACACTGGGGCTTTGGCGGGTTATAATGGGAACACCAGTGTGTGAAATATGTTATGCAAAGGAAGCAGGCGAGTGATGTAGCAAAGGGCCACCGTTTGGCACTAAGTCGAGAGAGTCAGCAATAAAAAGAGGACCAAAGTAAACAAGCCGCTGACATTCAGTTTTGGCCGCCGCACCACAAGCAAGAGGCGCCTTCCAAAGTTGGCCGAGTGAGATAAATGGAGGGCAGAGTGCTCAGACACACCTCGGTCACCCAGCAGGAGCTCTGTAATCATCGTTTGGAGCTCTACTCGTCATGTACAAATATGATAAATTGTATTGTTGTTGTTGTTGTTGTTGTAATAGTAACCGAGTTTCATTTTTGTAAGTAATGTCTTCTATCAAAATAAATGAGCTTTGGATGTTAATCATCTATATCTATCAAAAATAAACATGAAGAATAAACTTTATCTGATGAAGAATTTCAGTAGAATTAACATGAAGTGTTTATTGATTTATGATTAAAATTCCAGATCAATTTGCATATCAAGGTATCAAGTTCATTTATTTTTAATTACACGACACACTGTTGTACAGAGAATGTGTACTTCCTTCATTGCACACACATACAAAATATATACAGCTAATTAAAATCAGAATAGAGTAGGATAAAATAACATACAATACAATAAAATACAGTTATTTCTATACATATATGCATGTATACACCCAGGAAATAATTCTGTGGCGCATTTTAGTGTACTTATTAAAAAGGTGAATTTTCGGATCTTGTTTTTTAGTTGTGTCGTACACAGAGCAGTGAAATAGCATGACAAGCTCTAAACTGTACACACTGAGTCTCAAAATCACCACAAACCACAAAACTGATCGATTAAAGCAGGGAAGACTGATTGAAACGGAGCGCAGTTCTGCACTGCAGTGACTGGCGGCGCTGGCAGCAGCCCGGCAGGAGAGACATTATGCTACGAGCTGGAGAACGGACACTTTCACTTTCTCATTTTCACATCACAGGTGCCGAAGGAAGTTATTCAAACGCAGAACACATTCATGTGGAGTTCAGTGTAGCACCGAATTAAAAAAAAAAAAATTAACAAAGAACAAATCAACAACAAAAACATTTTTTGAGTCAGGTAGCCTCAAAGATGTGTTTCTCATTTCCTGTTGCTCTGCCATCCTAGTTTCCATTTCGTCTGTTTCATTTTCCAGACCAGACATTATCCAGGAGCAGCCTTATGTCAAAGCTGGAGCCATGGCTCTTATCTTGGCTCTCCTCTCACCTCCTGGGGTGGTTCGCAGCAGTGTGTCCAGCTGATCTGGCTGGGTGGTCGAATGATGTTGTGTGCACTGTTGATCATCTTAAGTTTTGCTGCTCTTTAATCCAAACCCCCTATAAGTGTATTTTTATAATGGGTTATACATGTTTCAGCAATAGCTCCAGAGTATTTACCTCCAAAGTAATGCAGATCCTAAATAATTTCTTTATTTTGTCTAGAAAATCTTTTTTGATTCTTAAGTCAATGACCAGGCAAGATGTTAGATACGTGGTCATACTATTTTGAACCAGACGTCTATAGAAGAGCCATATTCTTGGGTCTGATTTTTGCTTTCTCTTCATAGAAACACACTGTTTTCCTTTTTCTCTCATTTTCATCAATTTATGTAGTCAATTAGGCCATGAAGCTGGAGGAACATGCATTAAGTGATGCCATCTCCATCTAACATCGGACCTTGATGAATGCAAACAGGCAGGGAGGGAAGGAATGTGTAAAAATGAATATTGCAGGATTTTAAACTCGACATGTCAGAAATATATCACAAAATCTGGCACTATTGTTATTTTTTATTGTTCTATGGAAAAATATCAACTATGTCATGTCGGGTTTGAGTTCTGCGATCGAGCTTTTCTGTGAATTATTATCCAGAGAGCCCAGAGAAGTCATCGCCTCTGACAGCAGAAATATTAAGAGCAAGTGGTGTGGAAGTCGCAAATTATGAATAAAACATAACGTGTCATGTTTGACAATTCCATCACTGCTAATAAAACCATGGGCGTGCTGGGCTTTTGCCAATCATCACACTGACAGCATTAATTGAAATGGCAACATGATTAAAAATCCAATTAATCATGCAGCCCTAATGGACGGAAAATGTAAAAACTGGGGATTGACCTTCAAAATGGAATTTGCTCTTTGCTCATGCATTAAAAAAAAACTAAAAAATCTATATATAAATATTTTTGTCCTTTCAAATTAATTAGAGAGTTACATTGCTTGTGCCCCGAGACAAACCTGCACACAATAATTTGGGATTGAATGGTTTGCGACCGAGCAGCCAATTTAATTATGAACAGTCGTTTAGGGATTAGGCCATTACTGTATGTAATTTGATGCAGGTGATTGCAAAACAGCTAAAGGATAAATACTAAGAGTCATTTGAGCAAATCCTAAAAATAGCCACGAAAAGACAGACTGCTTTCTCATACAACAGTTCTTTTAAACTTGGGCACAGATTGCAGGGGCGATAGAAGGGAGAGGTCCTCCGACTTCTGACAAACATAAAGCCCCCCCCCCCCAAAAAAAAAATAAATTGTTTCTAAAAGGGTCACACCAGTTAATATGTGTATGTCTGTGGCAAACACTTCACTTCACAGATCAGCCAAAGGTTAAGGGGTGTAACATTTAAGAAGATCTATTGGCAGAAATGGAATATAACTGTTTTCATTAGTGTATAATCACCTGAAAGTAAGAATCATGTTTTCACCTTAGAATAAAACATGCATCAATTGGAAACCAAAATATGTGTAGAAACCTTGTTACAGGTTTAGTCATGAATGTCGAGTGGCCCACCCATGCAGCTCTTGTTGACCAAACCTGCATCAATGTAGCGCCAGTTTTAAATAAGCACTAAGTAAAACACTTACTCTCAAAACTTTGCAGTGTTACAACTTGAGCTACAAAAGTTCGGCGCCATTTAACATCATTCAGCTGCTACTGTAAAATGAAAACTACCATCATGAGCCAATTCTGGTTACAATCACTGAATTAGCTGAGAACAAACTATAATATTCATTTTATAGACATGTTAACATAATACAGTTATTAGCTGTTGCAAATAAAACAAAGCAAAACTAGTACTCACTCAGTAAGTTAGATATTCCATGCAAACTCTGTTTCTCCCCTTCATTTTTTTTGTGGCAGGTGAAGTCTGGCAGCAAAACAAGTCTTGGCCAATTCAGCAGTTTAAAGGATGCTTATTAAAGTTGCACTAACTTAATACTTTTCTATTGTTAAGTGAAGGCAGACATGTTTGTTCAAAATTGATATATTACTGAGTTAAGATCTTCATTTTAATTTTGACCAACTAAGAAGTAAACTAAGAAACTAAAGAAGTAAACTAAGAAGTTTTCAAGTTACTAAAATATGAAGTTGTAACAAATGTGTGTGTGTGAGCGCGTGTGCGTGTGTGTGTGTGCTGAAAAAGGTCTTGAATTTAAGCTGTACTCACTCACCTAGAATGGACAAACCAAACACTGCCTCTAGACACAGCTTTTCGCTTTTTTTTCAAGAGTTTTGCAGCCACCGTAGTTTCTCCTACATGCTTGTAATGATTTGGTTGAAATATTTGATTTCACCACTAGATGACATTAATTCCTGCACACTGATCCTTTAAATCAAAATAAATCAGAACTGAGAACAGTCTCAATAATGATGTAACAAATTTTTTTTAAGATGAAAAAATATGGCCCTACCAGATGTGAGGGACAGAGCAGGCAGGTATGAGGAGTCACAGGTGTATTTTCAAACAATGGTTTTATTTACACAAAATATTAATCAATACATAAAGTTCTGAGCCTGTAAAAGAGGTCAGCTATGCCGAACTTAACTCTATGATAACTTAAACCAAATGGAACTGAATAGATTTAAGTGACCAAACAAAGAAAAAACAGACTTATAAAGCTGCACATGAAGCAGGAACATATATAATGGCTGATGACTAATTTTTTAAACAAAAGAGGTAACAGAAGGACTACAACTGACACAAAACGGGACGATTTGCCCATCAGTTTAAGAATTAAGAGAACTGAGCAAAACAAAACCACCATAAAACTAATGTAGTTTAAAGAAATAAACAAAATCCTAAACTAGTGACCCCAAATCCCCCCCCCCCCCCCCCCCCCCCCATGATGCAGCAGACACTTGGTACAGTCCAGTTGGCCACCTCCTGTGTTTAGCAGCTCAGCTTCAGCAGCCGCGTCTTTTACTCAGCCCGGCCAGATGTCCCTCCAGCAGCAGCAGCAGCAGCTCACTGATACTTAAGGCAAACTAATTAGACAAAGTGAAGATGACTGAATGTGCAGCTACAAATAGAAACTAAAGTATTGTCAACTTATACAAAAAAAAAAACATCTATAAGGAATGTGTCATCATTTATTTGTTATATGTATGTGCAGTGTGGATGTTCAGTGAATGATGTCAAATGTTAAACTCACTAACTAAATGAATAAATGAACTATTAACTGTAAGTTAAAAAGAAAACTAAGATGAGTGCAGGAAGGTGACAGACATTTAGATGAGCTGTGTGGCAGCAGGTGCAGCCATCACATAATGGACTTAGGTTGAACAAATCTGTCCTATCGAAAGACCACCAGGGTTCTGTCGATATGAGCTACCTATCGAAGTGCTAACTAGAGGTTCTCTGGGTACACTGCACACCCAAATAAGTCAGCAGTACTCATGAGAATCAAGACAACCAGTTGCCACAATGTTTTTGAGTTAATAAACTCAAAAGTTGGAGTTGGTGTCACATGTAGTCTTCGATTCCAGTTAAATTAAAATTATTGATTAAGCCAACTCAAATATTCTACAAATGGAGTACATTTAACTCCAGATTTTAAGAGAAATTAATAAACTAGTATAGTATTAGTATAATACAGTAAGTATATTAGCCAGTTATTTCATGTTCAGTGTTTTTAGTGATCTTATTTCCCTCATTAATCAAAAAAAATAATTTGAATAAACAGAAAAGAAAGAAAATTCTACTGTAACGCAATATTTTTAAGCTAGTATAACCTCTAAGAAATTTTAAGTTTTCAGTACTTAATACAAATAATTGATTGAAGCATTTTGTTTTACACTGCTGGTAGCATTTCTGGACAAGGCAGCATAAATCATCAGAAAAGTGATTATTTTAATGTTAATAATTCACATAAAGCCTTGCAAACAGCAGAGAATAATGCGGGCTGTGGGCCCAAAACCAACCTGTTTTCTACTTGTCTGTTAAAAGGTTGCATCAAAATAGAGACAGTTGGACACAGCTGGATTTCACCTTTGTCTTCTCCTAAATTATAATGAGATTTGTGGCCTTTTCTTTGACAGTCAGAACACCAGCCTTTTCATAATAATTGCTGCATGTAATTTAATTTTCATGATCAAAATCAAGGGTAACATAATTGACAACTGCACCCGTCTCTCAAAGAATAAATTATCCCATTCAGAAAAATAGATTTTTATCCATAGCAGAATGAGCTCAGGTATTGTGTTGATCCATCTGATCGATCACCAGAGATGTGGGAATAAGTCTAATCCCATCTTTCGCCCTGACATCGACCTCTGGGCCCTGCAATGATCCTGTTTCCAGGATGAGCCTGACTCCTGGGCCACTGACACACAAACCATTTGAGCTCAGCACACATCCCTGCAGGAAAAACTCATCCGGACACATTCAGCTACAATAGTGTCACGCTCGGATTGGCTCTGTGAGCACTGTCATGGCCTTTTGAGCACGAAGAGGGGTTTTGGGTGGCAAGGGCTATGAAATAACAGGGGAGGAGGGGGTGTAAAACACTCTGCAGTGTGTTGACTGTCTGTCTTGCACTCTAACATGAACCAGTGTGGTGAGCGTGATAAGCAGCTGTGATCAACAATAATACTAATCAGAAACACAATGAAGGGGCTGATATTTGTCATCACATTACAGATCTTGACACCGATTTGTGTGCCTCGTTGCTTGGTGATTGCTGCATTGTCTACTTCCCTCGGCAGTCAGGAGATGAAGTCGAACCTGCAGGCTAAATCGTTGTGCATGTCTGCAGAACTCAAGAATCATCCCTTTTATGTCAAAAGCGCCGACCGCCCCCTTTTCCAGCAGACACTTCAGAAAAGCAAACAATCAGGTCCAGGAATAGCAGCTGTATTGTTGCGTCCCCACGTTTCTCATAAGGACACTCCACTCCTCCCGCCCTCCCTCCAGAGTTTCAATCCAGACCTGAATGAGGCCCAAACAAAGAGGAGCTGTCAGTGGTCTGCTAGACGTGGTGGATTAAGCAGAGAAATGAAGACCTGTCGTAGACTTCAGCCAAATAGACTCCCTGTATCTAAGCGGCAGTGGCAAGGAGCCACATTTCTTTCATGACGGCCTTTTAATGAGCTCTAATTAAATATCTGTGGGCTCAGCAATTGTCCAGGGGTAAGTAGTGGATCGCTGGCCATCTAAGACCAGCATAACAAGAAACTGAAGAGATAAACTCTCAGGGGATAACCTGCTGTAACCACCCCGTCTTTAATTTGTTTGTTATAAACCACATGTCCTGGAAAATTAAAACATTTTGCACAAGTGCCTCCACTTTATTAGTATAAACCAAACAAGACGAGTCTACAGCCATTCTCACAACTGTGTGAGACTGTAACACTCATTGATGAGAAATGCAAACTGAAAATGAACAAATGTACAAAGACCGTGAAACTGTTTCATTCATGTATTAGTTTATTTGTCGGGGAAACATTGTAACAAGCTACAACAAGATACAGATGTGTTGCATGTAGGGTTTGTAGCAACTCTGTCCCTGGTTAGGCTTTTCTGCTTAAAAAATCATGACATGAAAAGACAAGAATTCATTAGTGAAATCAAGTAAATAATAAATAGTAAAATGCATCAATGGAAATCAGTAATCAGTGGTCACAGGTTTGGTTTTGTTTCAGCCTGTGTTTTCACCTTTTCATTAATTCAGAGCAGTTTGGGTTTTTATTTCTGTCAGTGAAAAGGATGACTGACCAAAAGTGGTTTTTCACTGAGCCACTCTGCAGTTGCCATTTGCTGATCCCCTGGTGTTTTTTTTACTAGAGTCTGTTTCTGAGACATTTGGAGTACAGCTATGGACAAAACTTTTATTTCAGTGACACAGTAAGATAAATGTTTATATAGACTTGACACTCTCCTGTGGTTTTTGCCTTTTTTCCAAAAAGAGTTAATGCGCTTAATTGGAGATGGAGACACTTTTTCAGAATAAATTCTGACATGGCGAACATTTAGCTCACATGACTGATCAGCTGTTTCATTTCAACAGTCACCCAGGATTGCACAACACAGATCTGAAGTTACCTGCCTCACATGAATACAGGAAAGAAGCAGAAATGCCAGATTATCATCATATGTTCTACATTGTTTTTATAATAATTTAATAATAATCTAATCTAATCTAATCTAATGATCACATGACAGTAGTGGATTGAAATAAGCATTCATTAGCATTTTTTTGCTGATCTACTCAAAATTTGGTTCAAATTTGTGATACATTTGAGTGAAAACATGGCTATTGGTACAAGAGTAAAAAAGAGTCAGGGGATCACCAAAACCATTCCTCTGGGAACCATGAATATCTGTACCAAAACTTGTGCCAGTCCATCGAGTAGACGTAGCAGTATTTCACTGACTGCATTTAGTATCCTGGTTATGAGGCTCATCCTGGTTTTGATCTTATTCAGGATATGGTGTTTATATGGAGCATGAGAAACCTGGTTATTCATATCCCTGTATACATGATTCTGGTTGATCAAATTTCTGATCATCTGTGTGCTGCTATATCTTGATGTGTCACCATGGCAACCACTGAGTTCTGTACCAGTAGAACATTCAGTAACCTGGATAAGGTGTTTACATGGCACCATATTCTTGTTATTACTCCAGGTAGCATATCCAGCTTTCTCATACTCTGAATAAAGCCTTTCCCAGGTTTCTGAAACAAATACATGGTTTTACATTTGCAAATCATAACCAGGATACCCCAAAAACCTGATCATACCCAGGATACTCAGGCGCATGTAAATGCAATCTCTGAATATATAAAAACTTTGACTCATCGGTGCTCGTGTGCCACTGTTGAGGAACAATAAACATCTGTATTTCATGGCAATCTAATGAGCAGTTGTTGAGATATTTTAGTCTGGACCAAAGTGGTGCACCAACCAGCTACCATGGCTATGCATAAACCGAGACATTTTGAAATGGCCCGAAATTAGAGATGCATCCCTCCTAATGAAACGGCTGTAAGTGTGTCAAGTGCTTAAAGCTGTTTTATTCCATTAAAAATGAGATGTGAGTGAGTGTGGGGTGTCAGTCTGTAGCATTAGCAGAAGGAAAAACTACCGGTTGATACGTCCACCAGCAGTTTTTTTCAGTGGAACATTCTGTCACTTGCATCAACCCCTGCTGACACAGTTCTAAAGGCCAGCTCAGACCAGAGATCCACAACAAGATGAAACAGTTTTCGGATGTTGTAGTAGTGGTGTGAAGTGGCCTGTCTCAGCTTGGCTCAAGCTGTCTGATGGGTCTGCATGCAACTCAGCTTGTCAAGCCAGTAGCTCATAGAGAAGTCAGCTGGTCAAGTCAGTTACAAGCTATCAGTAATGGCAGTGTTTTGGACAGAGGTAAGAGAGGATCACCTCACTGATTAGTTCGAGGAAGAGCTGTGTTTATGTGCCGTGAAGCTTACCCATTATCACCATGCGCGTTCATGTTTTAAGATGTTACAATTTATATCCGGCTACAAAAAAAAAGCTCTGAAAAGTCAGAATAGAGCAGGCAGGTTCTCAGGATGTTTGAGACCAGGAGCCAGTTTCACAAAGATACTTTAGACTACTCTGTAGTGTTGGACTAGTTGGCTCATAGATTAGTCAATTGCAAGTTAAACCATTTCACAAAAATTACTAACTCTAAGCCAAACAAAAAAACAAACAAAAAAAAAAACTACTAGACACCTTACCCACAGGCTGACTCAGGCTTAAGATCCATGATACCTTGGTAACAATCAGCACCCAACAAAAAAGAGGAAAACATGGCTCAAAATGTATGGTTTGGCAACATTGTTATGGAGAAAGCAATGAGAAGGGAATGCGGTTTTAGATATCGCAGTAACCCACTGTAAATATACCTCGGTCGTTTTTGTTTTCTTAGGCTCTTGTACAGTGTTCCCTCGTTAATCACGGGAGTTACGTTCTAAAAATAACCTGCAATAGGCGAAATCCGTGAAGTAGTCAGCTTTATTTTTTACAATTATTATAGATGTTTTAAGGCTGTAAAACCCCTCACTACACACTTTATACACTTTTCTCAGACAGGTATTAACATTTTCTCACATTTCTCTCTTGTTTAAACACTCTCAAAGTTCAAAACTTCGTAGAAAAATAAGTACAGTATTATAGAATGAAACCAAAGATCAAAACCTGTTTTCAGGCCCAAACATTTGTTTGAGAAATAAAAATATAAACATTTTCCTATAAATAATTATGATGGCTTTTAGAAGTAAGAAATTTAATTTTAACTCAGGCGTACTTCACAGTTCCTCTGAGAGAGCATTTGGTAGGGTTGTGCACTGCCTCTGGCCACAGTTTTTTCCAGCAGGCATTTAATGTTTCAGTTTTCATCTCCTGAATGACCCTCTGAATATTTTGGAGACATGATGCAATGGTGTATTCACGCCAGTAGGCCTTTAGTGAGAAATCTTGATCCGAGTCCATAGCCTCAACAAGATGTTGCAGGGTGTTGCGCGTATAGAGAGCCTTGAAAGCATGGATGATGCCTTGGTCCATGGGCAATACGGCACAGAGGAGATTGATTGACAATGGTCTACAGTCCCTTAGCCAATCAGGATGCAGAACACAATGCACTGTAAAAAAAATAAAAAAAAGCATGCAAAATTGCACTAAAAAAAATCTGCGAAACTGCGAGGCCGCGAAAGGTGAACCACGTTATAGCGAGGGACAACTGTACTATATTTTTCTATTGTTTTTGAGCATCTTTGATGATCCTGTCAGTGGTGGGATTAACACTGTTGACTGTCACTGCAATGCTTTTCCATATCAGATTTTTTTGTATTGTTACACTCTTCACTAAACTTTGCAAGTAAAATGTTCTTGTAACTGTTGAATTCCTCTAAAAGACACAATGGTTGGATGGTGTCACTCAGGCTGCCATTATTTTATTTTGAAAAGGGTCTTAATTTACAGAGAAGTTATCATGCTGCAGTCCTACTTAAGACAGTCAAGAAGTAAACTGCTTTGTGCACCAGATGCATTTAGATGTCTATCAGAAGTCTGACTATATGTTATATCTAAGCCAGAGTCAAAGTCTATGTCTGTGACACTGCCACCCATGTATTACATTGCTAAGTAATCTCAACCCAGTTTCTTTTTAATTAATTTTAATTCATATTATCTGTAGGTATTTCTTTTATATAATAGCTGTTTTGTAATTGTTTATTTGTCATTTTGTCCATCAGTTTACCACTAGCTAAGTTAGCCATTATATTAGCTGTCTGAGACTAATGTGTTGCTAATACAACATTAGAGATAACTGTCATTTACTGTTGTGTAATTTATGTATTTTATTCATTTTATTTTTACTGGGTGCTCTATGTCCCTGGTGTGATAAGATCAGATAGGATAAGAGTTGTAAAAGAAAAAAAATAAAATATTAATTAACAAACTATACACTCAGACTATGTACACCTTTCACTTACACAGACTAAATGGAGATCTATGGACAGATATATGGATACACAGATAATTGTGCAGGATAATTGCACGCATGTTACACACATGATGTGTAGCATTATACAAAGAGAAAATAAGATTGCCCTGTAAAGGCTAATTGCACAGACAAACGGAGATTGGATTGCACAGAACACAAGCAGCAAAAATTTCACAGTGATGATTCACAGTCTGAAGATTTCACAGGACAATTTAACAGTGGGAAATATAAAAATGCAGTATATTGCACATGGTAATTGCACATTAGAAATGTGAGGAATTAACAGTATGTATATATGGATATATATTAATATGATACATATAATGGGGATAATGTAACTACTTTAACAGCTAGTCTTTGTCTTACATCTTTTTCTGTACTTGTACTCAGATGTATATGATTCTGGATACAGGAAATGTTACATTTACATTGTTGTATTGTTATTTTGCTCATGTAAAGTATTTGAGTACTTGAGTATTTGAGTAGGTGAAACCACAAAAGTAAAAACACTGTTCCTGTGAATTAAAAGAATGATAGATGAAGCTGGTGGTGCTCTGTCACTTCTCAGACTCAGTTTAGTTAAGTGTTGGCACCTAAATTAGGGCATGAAACTGGAAACTAGTGAGTTTAACCATGCGTGTTATTCTCCTAAACTCATTTTGCACATAATACCCCAAGATGGATCAAGATGTCCATCATGGTCTCACAGAATAACAGGAAAAGAAAACCAGCTGTAATGTCTTTTTCTGCTCTTTCTCTGTACCTAATGCTGAAACTCCTCTTCCCACTGAGTACTGTGGGAGAAAGACTTTCTGCATTACAGTAAAAGTAAAGGCCATGAAAAAGCCTTGCTCCGGAGCTTCCGATTCATCATTTTGTGTCACATTCCTGTGCACGATCCGTGTGAACACCTTCCAGCAAGTGCGATTCCTTCCGCCTGGCTGTGTTTTATTCATGGGTGCCTCTCTCTGCACCATTAAGCAGCAGAGGTACCTCCGCTCCGGGAGGATGCGTAGCGTGTGGTACAATTAAAAAAGAGGTGATCAGGTACTATCTGTACTATTAAAAGATATATTTCAAACTGCTGGAAAGCCA
Organism: Lutjanus erythropterus; assembly: GCF_056507025.1. Taxonomy (NCBI): domain Eukaryota; kingdom Metazoa; phylum Chordata; class Actinopteri; order Lutjaniformes; family Lutjanidae; genus Lutjanus; species Lutjanus erythropterus. The sequence continues at coordinate 39,699,099 of NC_139321.1, read as the reverse complement.
GATTATATGTAGCTTATGATACTATTATTACTTTTATTTTGATCTCAGAAGAGTTAATTGGAGGTCTGTCATAAATGTGTTTCCAACAGAATTAAGACAAATAGACAACCAACACTGTGGAGGGAGGGTCGTAGTTAGTTTTAGAGATAAATAAGTAGCTTGATTAGAAATTAAAGTAAGCTAGGCCTGTGGTTCTGTCACTGGCCCTCTGCCGGGGTGTTTGTGAATAACACTCAGATTCTGAATTTTTTTAATTATCATGGTTTTAAAAAGTATTTTTTTAAACAAAGTTTCATAGTTGAAGAAATATTTACATTTTTAAAACTAAAATAGGATTATGTTATTATGTTCTAATCCGGTTATTCCCAAACACACGGTCGTGATCCACAGGTGGGTCACAGGAGACTTTATTTGGGTCCCCTCAAAAATAAAAGACTAAGCCAGTTCTACAAATTTAATGCTTATATCTGCAGTGCACCTTTTATAAAGCATTTAAAATGTGTGTATGGTATCATGAAGAGGGTGGTTAATTCCACTTAAATGCATTTATGTTGTTTCATTTTTGAACTGGCTAAAATGTTCTATATGGGTTAGGATTAAAAACAGTAAGATGGCCTGTTAACTCAGACGAAATGTGTTTCATTTCATTCATGAAGTGTTTAACATGTATGTTTTTCAATAACATGTAAAAATAATGAGGTGATGCAGAAATGGCAGTAAAAATGGTCAGGGACTTTCATTTATTCACAAATTAACTCCTCCCAAGATTGATTGAGTTGTGATGATTTGTCATTTTTAAAAAATGGGTCCCAAGAAAGAAAAAAAAAGTTTGGGAAACACTATTCTAATCCAACAATCTAAAACTCTTAATAAATAAATATTTTATATAAAACTTTTCCTCCTGCCAGTCAAGCATGTGTCACCCACATATCACCCTCATTTCCTCCCGCTGTCAATCATAACCAAGTTCCAGTCTGGGCCTGTTAGTGTTCTTTTTATGTTTTTTATAGGATTATTTTATATGTTCTATTATTTGCATTATATATACGGTACATATATATCATATTCTTTATTGTGTATTATTTAAAATAGCCAGAATCTGCATTTTATTTTATGTATGTGTTAAGAGTGAAACTTTCTACCAGAGAGACAGACTGATCTGCAGCATGATTTGTGACTGATTTATGGGGGGGTGGGAGATGGAGATACAAGGTTTCCACTCAACATCAAAAGAACAGGCTAAGTTCAAAATGATTTCAAGGAACATCCATGGGGGTATATTTTCTACCATGTAAAGAGTCCTTGATGAAAAGTCTGCATTATAAACTAGTAGTTGTGTGTGTGAAGTGTAGAATATGGCAGAAATGGAAAATAACATTGAAGTATTTTTTATTAGGTTTTGATCACCTGAAAATAAGGATAGCTGTGTCTTCGTTACCTTACAATGAGCCATTTATGTGTACAGAGGGGACGGGTCCTCTTCCATGGAGTCTGCGTGTTGCACCACCATGTTTCTACAGTTGCACACTGGCTCGAGACAGGGCCTTATGCATTTTTTTTTGCAAATTTTGCAGCCATCATACATCCCCTGTGTGCTTGCAAGGGGAGAGTAAGACGATGTGTTTGCAACCCACAAGCTCACATGCCACTAAACTTGCACGCTGGTCCTTTAAATCTGTCTGAGCCTCACAGGCTTTATTGAAGTGCAGTACTAAATCGCAAGTTTATTTTGTCATTACTTGTCAGATTTTTCACTCATTCTTTCTTTACCTGTTAAACCTGCACCTGTCAAAAGGGAACAAGTCACTAATTGGCAGCGAGAAATTATTCTTTTTTTAAAACACAAAGCAAAGTCATAATATTTCCTTCTCTTATTACATCTTGCCTTTTCCACAGAGCTGCAATTTAAAACTACTTAACCATACAAAAAGTCCTCTTGGTCCGGCCAATGAGATTATGTCTGCTTGAGCAGCTGAGAAATGTTCCTAATTCTGAATCTCACCGAACATGCATTTAGCTAAGATACTTTGGCTACCGACAACTGCCTTTTCCCATGACTCTTTCCTTTTATAACCAGTGTTATATTTGTGTCAGAGTTTTGCTACACATTTAAATCAAATTGTTTATGGAATGTTTTCATTCCCTCGCTTGATTTGTGGAGGAGGGACAGAAAATAAGATGCAAAGACAGAATGTAGCGAGAGAAAAAGAGAAGAGGGATACAAGGGAGAGACATGAAGACAAAAATACGCCTGCACAACTTGCCTGAACTGAAGATCGGCCTCATGACTTAAACATTCTGGGGGATAAAATATGCCCACACTGCAGGGATTCTTTTCCCAGTAAAACTTGCAGCTTCAGCAGTGTGAGGAGCATGCATCAATGGAGTATTGTATCACTGTGTTGTGATCATATTGTGCTGCCTCATGGTTGGTAGAGCCGCAGTGATCACACTGTGGATTTATGAAAAATGTGGTAAAACAATACCTTTGCTTCTCAGAAACAGCATAGTAATGGGATACAATGAACCTCTGTACACACTATAATCTGCCATGTAATGAAAAACTCCTCTTACAGAAAGAGACTGCATTTAGTATCAGACTGGCATCTCCTAATATAAAACCTGTGACTTTTACAGGTGAGGATCTTGTTGCATGTCCTGTACTTCCCTTGTATACTAAAATACCATACAAAGTATCTATACCAGTGTCATGGTTTGCAGTGATGTAGTGTAGTACATATTTTATACCATTGTTAACTAACATACTAGTCTATACATTACTAAACTCATTCTCTTCAGACTTCCTTCCTATTAAAAGAATGCCAGGTGACATAGTATAAAGAGCAAAAAAGTCCACATATGTATATGGTGGAGTCGTTGCACTGGTCAAACATACATTCCCTGGACTTTCACCCAGGATGTCAGGTTCTGTGCCTTGTGTGAAACCAAAAGTCAACACCATTTAAAGTTTTAAGTTACATAATGTTACGTGTGTCACATGACTTGAATCTCTTGTGTCATGTGACTTACTTACTAGGAGTTTTGTTGCCTGAACCAGCCATTTCCAAACTTGGGAATGTCTCTGTACCTACTTTGATCAACACAAGAGGAAGTGTACCAATGGCAAAATATAAGATGTATCAAGATGTGTCGCCTGTTGTACTAGGTCAGATAAATGAAATATAACACATAATAATAAACTCTATGGCTTTATTACTTCTGATTAATTCTGAAAAATTAAATTTCTCATGACCTCTCAAGGCCCATCTGCAGGGCCTTCACAGTCCCTTCTCTGGTCTAAACCTAACCCCACTGTGACCGTTTCACAACGTTAACCACATGTTTCTTTTTATTACTGTGAGACAAAGGTCACCTGATTATGGATGATGATGGAAGTCACTTGACTATAGATCAGCTCTCCATAAAAGTTTATGGTAAAGTATCACCTGCATGTAAAATTGGCCTTTGATGTATGCACAGCACACAATTGACTCCTGTGTACATCCTGCTCCTTTTGGAACACCAGTCAACTTTCTCCTTTCCCGTTTCATGTTATTAGATATGTTATGAGCAAATCTTGTCTATGTTAAAAGAAAACAAGATTTTGAAGATTAATTGGGTATTAATTTTGATAAAAGATGTTGCTGGGGAATCTGTTAAAGCCTCATATATACAATCACAAGTTAGCTAATGTTAGCAACACTAGGTAACCAGCTCCCTAATCTATATCATTTGTTAACATGCTATGTCTGATAGCAGCCATTAGCAAAATGCTGGTTAACTAGCTAGCTAATCCACATCTATTGTTAGCTTGCTGGTTAGTTAGTGTTTAGCAAACATTAGCTTTACATCTTTTTCAGGTACCCCAGCAACTTCTTTTAGCCATCTTCAAAATTTGACAACATAGACAAGTTTAGCACATAGGATATCAAAGAGCAGCATGTTAAACCCTACTTTGCCTCCAATTGTCCAACTCTGATATCCTCACCCTATATCTTCCCAGCCACACTCCTTTTGCCTAAACTTAGCCAACCCAAACAACACAGAGAAACAACGGGAATAAGTACGAGCCAATTGGAGTCAGAGTGGGGAGGGGTCATGATTTAGCCATCCTAGGGAAAAAAATGTCCTCCAAAATACATAAACTGTGGCTTACCCAGATATCCAAATATCCTGCCCAAGCATCAAGTTGGGACCAAAATACCAGTATACATTCTGAAAAGTATCCTATCATATGTCACAGTTACATGTATGGATGACAAGGAAAACACAACTCTTAAGTTCCATGTCTGTGGAACTCTTCAAACTGATATTCCCTCATCTGGTGTTTTGATGATGGTGATGGAGAGCTAAAGGTACAGTCACATTACCCTACAGTCCTGCAACAATTTGCTACTCCGATCTCCAATTTCCTTCAGTTGAAACCTGCACCGAGGACAAATTTAAGAATGGTCTTCCTGTTTTGGTGCAATCTCCAGACAGCTCTAGCAGACTCAGGTCAGAGTTTACCTTTGTTCAGCTTTCTACTGCACAGTGAGAACAGTAAAACTGGTGAAGTCCTTATTCTAATTTAATCACCACCTGACATCAATATTCCTTTTTATTACTGACACTGTAACCTTGAAATCCCATCCTTTTGGGGGGCTGAGTGTGAGGTAGTTTCATTGAATGGAGGGCTAATGATAACAGCTAGTCTGTCCAAAAACTCCTGTGTGATGCCGGTGGGTTTAGATTTGTTGAGAAGGTCAGAGTGTGTGATTCACTTCATTTTTATACTCATCAAATCAATCAGCGACCCCTTGTTCCCTGTATGGAAGCAGCTGCACTTCTCATGCTTCTCCACTCATTTATCCTACTGTTTGTTGATTCCAGGGTTATGACAAACTAATAAAGAATAAACTTGCAATAAATTGAGCCCCAAGATAATTCTACATGCCCTGTCCCTGCAGTTAATAATCAGCACAGAAATCAAACATATCTAATGGATTCTGATGAGATGGTAAGATATGTGTAGATGTGCTGTCAGCTGTTGTTGCCTCAGAGCTGAGGATCTGCAGCATAGCTTCCAGAGGCTAACTGCCACGCTTTACATTACTGTAAATATACTTCAAACAGCGGACTGTTTGGAGGGTGCAGCTGCACGGCCAGGACCACTAACAGACTCTATTTGTGCTTCTTGGCACGAGAAAAAAAAAACACAATTTCTTATTTGAAGGCTGACTTTTTTAATTTAGATTATTAGTCCAAATGAGCTGATTTCAATATTAAAATCAACATTTTGTGGTGACCAGTGGTGGGGCACCAGCTCACTGGAAGTCAGTATGTGACTGAAAGTACTACAACTACTACAGCTGTGTAATACAAACACTCAGAGAACTATTAAGTAGGTAACCGGGGAGGCATGTAGAAGCCGATTACATTCTTACAACATATTTTCTAGCATGTAATGCATCCTTTATGCGACTGCATCATGATTACCTCACTGGAAGGGCACCCAAGAGAGCACTTGACCATATATGGTACACTGAAAGGGCACCTTCAAGAGCACCTTATCATGTTTTTTCCACTGGATGGGCACCACAGAAGGCACTTAATAACATTTTGTCCATTGAAAGGGCACCCTAAAGGGCACTCTATCACATTTTGTCACCTGGAAGGACACCCTAGTGGGGACTTTATCATGTTTTGTCCACTGGATGGGCACCCTGGAGGACACTTTATTACATTTTCTCCACTGAAAAGGCACCCGTGAGGGCACTTTACCACATTTTGTCCTCTGAAAGCACAACTTCAAGGGCACTTTACCACATTTTATTCACTGAAAGGCCACCCTAGTTGGCACTTTTCCATGTTTACCCCACTGGAAGGGCACTCTATAGGGCACATTACTACTTTTTGGCCATTGTAAGCTCACCCAGGAGGGCATATCATCCTGTTTCCCCACTGTAAGGGTACCCTGGACAATTTACCACATTTTGTCATCACATTGTTATGTTTTCGCCACCGGAAGAGAACCCAACAGGGCACTTTATCATGTTTAGGGGCCACCATACCCTAGGGGCATAAGAGGGCACTTTTGCAGCATTTTTTCAAACACTGAAGGGTGTAAAAATCCACCAACATTAAGGACCAAATAAAAATAGGGCCTTTTTAGTCAACCATGCAAACAACACAATTAATCATCAGCATCATTATGACTTCATATTCAACAAACAATTATGGCCTTCCTTTCTTTCATCAGGGGTATCAGAGGAAACCCAAAAACTGGATATAAAAGTAGCCTTGCCCTGACTGGCTGTGAACTGTCACATTAACTTACTGTGAGTGAGTTTGGAGGCTGCACTGTGTATATGTGTCTATAACGAGACTGGGAAAGTAAGTCAGAGGGTCCATTGCTGCTGTTGCTAGTGCTCGACAAAAACTGGAATGCAGTGAAGGTCAGATTCCATTAGAGAAGTGTTATACAACCCGGGGTGGGTGGGAGGGCACAGAGGAGGGCTTTCACTCGCTTGCCTTGCTGACTTCAGAAGCACCACAAATTCCTCAAGGGTATTTATCTGTAGCCAGGTGATTTCCAGACCTGACCATCCTCAGATTGAGCCTCGAGGGAAAGAGAGGGCAGCAGAGGAAAGAGTTTATCTGTACCCAAATGATCTGAAGTTAACAACTACTGAAAGGAAATGTTAATGTTTCAGTCAAGGAGGAAAAGGAAAGGAATGGAAAGGAAAAATAAGTGTGTATCTACACTCAGGTGATCCTTGGGAATGAAAGTAAGTAAAAGAAAGGAGATGGAGGGTGAAGTATTGAGAAAAGGAGAGGAATAAGGGAAGGTTATGTGTTTTTTCTCTACCCAGGTGCTTTACAGGTTTTGCTGTCATAAGACTGAATTGGGAAGGGAAGGAGATTAAAATTCCCTTTGTCAGTTTCACCAGCCTCAGGCTGAGCTATGAAGAGAAGGAAAAGAAGGCGGAAAGGCGAGGAAAGGAAAGGAAAGGAAAGGAAAGGAAAGGAAAGGAAAGGAAAGGGAAGGAAAGGAAAGGAAAGGAAAGAAGTAACTGAAGAAGGGAGGAGAATAAAGGTTAATGTTTATCTTCATCCAGGGGATTTCCAGGTTTAGCCATCTTCAGACTGAGCCGCAAAGTACAGGCAAGGACAAGGGATAGAGCAAAGGAAAGAGAGGAGAAAAAAAATGACCCTTGTCAAGAAGAGGAGAAGGAGAGAACAGGATGGAAATGAGAGAATGAGAAAGAAAGGACAGAAAAGGAAAAAGAGAGGGAAGAGGAATGGAGGAAAGGAAAAAAAGATAGTTGAGTATTTAGTCTTTTGGCCATCAGATCAGATTGAGCCAAGAAGGAAAAGACACCAAAGGAAAGGAAAGGTGGAAAGAAGAGAAAGAAGTAGGTAAGGAAAGTGTTTATCTGCACCAAGATGATCCATGATTTGACAATGAAAGGGATAGGGAAGTGTGGAGGGAGAAAGGATTGAAAGAAAAGAAAAAAAGTTAGTGTTTAGTAGAAATGAATGCAAATTTCTTGGCTGAATTTCTTTATTTCTAAGGTCAGTAACTGACAGAATACACAAGCATTTTGTAACTTTTATTTAAAAGGAAATTAAACTGAATGTTCATAATAAAATGATGACTACTAAATAACTTTTACATTTTCTCCAAGTCTTCCAACCTTTCTTCTTTCTTCCTTCTCTCACATTCTCCTACCCTCTCTACTCATGTCCTCTCCTCTATTTCCCCCTCTCTTCTTTTCCTATAATGCGGGATTAAGACCACAGGAGTTTTAAAATCCTATCTGATTTTCAAGATTTGAGAATAATTGTGCAGCACACACACACATTGTCCCAGAGGGAGCATGATCTCTCCTGATTTCCATGTGGAAACAGATGTAACACAAGGGAGGCTGACATGCTGCAACAACTTTAGCAAAAACAGAAGTTAAACGAGACTGGATGAGAAAATGTGTCGACACTGGTTATTTATTCTTCAGCAAGAACTGGAGGTGATTTTAATTGAGTTTATTAGGATCCCCATGAGCTGCGGCAAATGCTGCCACTATTCTTACTGGGGTCTGACACCTGTGCATAAAATTACAAGACATAACACTTAACAATGCATGCATTATGTATTGTTATGGGGGGTGTAGAGCCACTGCAGGGTGGGCATGGATGATCAGGGGAGAAATATAGAGTGGAAGAAAGTTAAATTAATATTATTTATGTTGAGAAATATAAAAAAAAGAGTGTACTATTGTGATGATACTGACCTTTATTTAATTCAGATTCAGCTTGAATCCTTTTTGATCAGTTGCTTCTATAGTTATTGTTAATTTATTTTAAAAAATGTGCATCGGCGGTTGTGAAATTTTTTTGGCTTTTGAAGGGGGTCCAGTGCATTACAACCACAGATAGACAGTTATGAATTTAATGTAAACAATGTAAATGTCCTTACAGTCACCACTTCACTTAATGTTTCAAAACACATTTCAAAATTAGAAATTTCTTCATCTCACATCTGTTTTTAAATTAGCCTATTTATAAATCATGATACTTATTACAAGCATAGCTAGAAAAAAGTCTGTGGTTGTGCATCAGAAAAACTGGGTGTGCCACATATCATTTTCTCCGCAAGAGCTCCATGTGGAAGTGGCTTGTTGTTAATAATGCTACCTATAAAACGATTGAAACCAAAGTGGTACTGAATGACATCAGCACCAACCAGTTGTATTTACAAGCTTTTAAAAAAAAACTGCATAAGTTGGCATCATAGCCGTGATAACCCATGTAAAAAAAAGTTCTGTATAAATGATACATGCTGAAAAATGTACATTGCATGCATACATAAATAAATGATAATAATATTTATGTTATTACACAAACTACTCAAGCTTTCCAGAGTGGAAGTTCAGTTTCAGCCTCATGTAATCATGTAAATTATTAATTATTATTATTACTGTAATAACTGTAACTGTACAACAGCATACCAAAACTGCAATTCCACTTAATAGATAGTAAAAAGGCCATCATATGAATTGATTAAAGACCATACACTGCAAGATATGTGAGCACTGCTTCTTTAGTGTTTAGTATGTGTACATGTGATTTACATTGTCAAATAGAGTTAAGAAGGAAAACAAAGGAGACAAAAGGTTAGTTACGGGTTTTGTCATCCATATGTTAAGCTAAGAGGGGAAGGAAAGGAACATTAGAACAGTATATGCCCAATAATCCTTTTAACTCAATCATGACCCTCAACCAACCCCTCTCTCAATTCTCTCCCTCTCTTACACACACACACACACACACACACACACACACACACACACACACACACACACACACACTCACACTCTATATCACGCATTGCTGCTGTCCTTGTGACAGAGGATACAATGCTATCTCTGATGTCTAATCCACAGCAGCATGGGGATACTGGAAGGCTCATGACACAAATTGAACATTTCAACATGGTGTGCCGGAGTGCAAGGACCAGACTTACCCTATCAGAAATCTAAATGACGTGTCCTTTGTGCCAATTCCACTGCACATTCAGGAAATGGAACATGGGATTGTGGGAGACATCTATTTTATGTTCTAAACCCTTCAATAAAACTCGCACTTCCTTTATCCCCCTCCACCAACACCAGCACCACCACCACCACCAGCTCCATGATAACAAAGGAGGTTCTCTGTTTGTGGAGCCGACTGTGCCTTCAGTTTGATGCATTGAGACATTAGCATTTAGATAACCCTTCTGAATATAGGACGTGAGGGAATTGAAAACAGGAACCGAATAAATACTGTGAATAATCAGAAGTTACATTTTGAATTAACATAAGTTTGTGTTTTATCCCTTTAAAATGAGAAAAGACCAGCAACAACAACTGAAACATCTGGTCTGTTTTGCTCACGTGGTGTTCTCTTTTCAGACTGGAGTCACAAAACAAAACTGAATATGATGCCTGTGGCTGAATAGACTAATGCAGTAAGTCCACTTTCACTTTAATTAAACCACAAATGAGACAATAAGTCATGTTTCAATGGCAAATACATTTAGCAAAAGATACTATCTGAAGTGTGTTCTGTTTTTATGCAACAGTTTTTAAAGCTACTAGAAAAAAATAAAATGAAAAATGAAAAAAAAAAAAAAGGTTAAAATGCTTGTTTACATTTGTTCTATTAGCATCCCAGGGGCTAATTTGGAATTTTCAATGTGTCGGCTGCAGCTAGGAAGTTGCTCATGTTTCCTGGGGACTTTGAAAACATAGACAGCGGATGCTGCGATGCTGCTTGAAGCAAACGACCAGTAACAGGACATACACCTGCAGTGTACATCCGGTGAGTCAGACTAATATAACAATGAACTTCAAACTGTCATTCTTGTGCTTAGTTTTAGGTCACTGAAAGTCTTTTAAGTGAGTGAGTAAGAAAGTAAAGACTGACAGCTGGGCTGGCTCTGACCAAACATTTAAACAAAATATCAACACCTTTAAAACTCACCAATTAACATTTTATATCCTATTTATTAAAGGACCACTGTGTAAGATATTGTGGCATCAAGTAGTGAGGATGTAGACTGCAAACACCTCGTGCCACCCTCCCCTTCCAAGCATGTACAAGACCCTAAAATGGTTGATAAACTCGCAACATGATGGCCTCTGCAGTGGTTCTTAACCCTGGGGTCGGGTCTCCAAATGATGTTGCAAGATAATTTCTGGGAGTTACAAGATGGTTGTGGAGAATAAAATAAAATCTAGTGGGAAGCAGCGCAGAAAAATATGCAAAATAACTGGTATCAATAAATGTAACAGCCATCTCGCTAATAGCTCAGATTAGAAACCTGCACAACGATGACAGTTACCAACATTAACAACCATGTTCTGAACAGACACTAAGAAACAATCACACTTACATTTTGTACCAAGCTTCTAAGTAAGACATGATGGAAAATGAGGGCCATATTTTAAACTAGGGAAATGTTTTACACTACATTGCCTGCATCAGTAATATCATTTGCATTAGGATAGATTTTATTGCGTGTGTTTATGAGAGTCAAAGTGTGTGTGTACATGAGTTTTGATTGGACACACACACTTGTGCCACAATATTCTGCTTAACCAAGCAGCTGTAGCCAGTTTTGCTAGATATTACATGGAAATACAACAGCGATGGCTGCTCAATCAAAGTATTCCAGCTCAAGACTTGGGCCAAAGCAGACTAGGCGGGAAATGTACACTGTGTCTCAAGGTGAGTCACCTGAAAGTCCGACAGCAGAAGCATCAACAGAGCCCTGAGCTCCCACCAAGCACCATGAAATATCACTGACTTTCTGCAGTATGGATTTTCTGTGGGGGTCATAGACACCAGCCTCAATTCTCAGCTCAGAAAGGCTAAAAATCACTGTTCTAAGGTAACGAAAGCACAACAAGCCTTATTCTCAGGTGATTAAATACTATGGAATAACATAGTATTTCATAAATGTCAGCAACAAAGTGAATAAATTTGTTCCCCAAAATGCTGGACTATTCCTGTAAGCTCAGGCAAACAATTTGGTTAAACAGCCAACTGTAATTTATTGGCCGAATAGAGGAGAAACGGAATATGTAAATACAACAGGAAGTATGTTTTGTTAGTTTATAATCACCTGGAAAGAAGAACCTTTACTTTAAAATGAGCTGTTTATGTCAACAAAGGGCCTGGATCCTCTTCCAAAGATGCAGCCATGTTGAACCACCATTTTCCTACAGAAGCCCAGAATGGGCAAATCAAGCACTATTTCTAGATGCAGCCTTTTGCATTTTGCATGAGACTGAGAAGGAGGTGTTTGCAATCTGCAAGCTCACAGATAGATGCCACTAAATCCTACACACTGGTCCTTTAACAGCCTTCAGCAACATGGACGCTCATGATCAAACTATTCACTTCTCACCCTCCCTATGACTTCTGGGTAAAACAAGAATGTCAAATTAGCTACACAGAAAATTACCAGTCAGTGCAATCAGAACAGTAATTACATTTTTTGGCAAAGCAGATTAAAAGTATTGGAGTGTGTTTTGCAGGTCGTTGGGTTAAAGGATTTTTTTTTTTTTTCGATAAAGTAGGTGAAGGATTTCCAAATCACATCCTTTTATTTTATTACTTTTTATCAGCCACTGAATGTCATAGAATATTTAAAACCATTTTTAAACAGTGATTTAAAAATGATTGCAAACTTTGGTCTCCATTTCAAAGCTCATATTGTAGCTGGTAGTTTTCCCCCTGAGTATCTGTTAGCTCTGCCTAATTCAAATTGGTCATTGGGAGATAAAAAGCTAATAGCCATCATACCAAATGACAATTTTGTCCTTTCAAAACCTGCCATTCATGAGAGCCAAAATGTCTGTAAAACTGGTTAATATTCAAACCAATCGAGCGCAGTGATCTCACAGACCTGTGAGTTCTACCCTGATTCATCACTCATGATTCTTCCCCTGTGCTCATATATTATTTTCACATCCAGTCCTTTTATTTGATTTGAGTCGCCAATCAGAGTGAGATGAAAATGGCTGGAGCCTCACTAAGATCAATCTGAGCTTCACGCTGAGAGTCAAAATATTCTCTTAAAGGGGCATTTCACTGATGTCGGCCTTTAGGATACTGTTCTGCAAAAGTACTTGTTCCAACAAAATCCCAAAGGTTCTGTTTCTACTTTTCAGTTAGTGGAAAATAACAAAAAGAAAATGGCAAGTCCCCAGAGTTATGCTTAATTAAAACTGATCCAAATTTTGATGGGATTCTTTTCTTTTGATCTCATTCTGCATTTTATGTTTGAAAACAAAATTCACATTTCATCTGAGCTGGAGAGAGAAAGAGATGTGTTGGTGCTGTGGGGAGACCCTGAGGCAATCAGTATTCCAGTCACCTGCTGCACAACATAAAGAGCATGCTAGCAGGCGCTGGACAAAGACACCCCAACACACAGCCCTCCATTGCATATGGAGCCATACACACACACACACACACACACACACACACACATATAAACACAATCAACCACACACATGCTTTCAAAAAGCTTCATTGAAATAAATTGCAGTCTCTCCGGCAAGCTGCACCTACAGCAGTTTCTTGGCATCAGCAGGCGGCGGGGGGAGGAGGAGGAGGAGGAGGAGGAGGAGGAGGAGGAGGAGGAAGGGAGCAGAGAGCCAGCAACAGATGATTAAAGCTCGACAAAAGGTTAGGAGATGTGACAACATGGCTGCAAGTCAATCAGCAGGGCGCAATATGAGCACCTTGCCCAGATTCCAGGTAATGGAGAAGAGGAGAGTGGGGGAGGAGGAGGAGGAGGATGGGAGGGATAATGGAGTGATGTTGCACAACACGATCAACTTTCAAGATCCCTTTGAAGTCAAAATTTACTCCCCCAGAAAAAAAAACGAGGGCATGCTCGCCGGACAACATTGGTGATTAAATGGTATTAGAGGGTTTCCCCCCCCTCCAGCACTTGAATAACAACAGGTCAAATCAAGCATTTGCTACAAGTAAACCTGCCTGGGTGAAAACCCCAGAGGTTTGGAGGGCCTGTAGCGATGGCAGGTGGTGGTTAACATTTCAAAGTGTAAGCCCTCTGAATTCCTATGATATTTTCTTTTTTTCTGAAAATGGACAGGAGGGGAAAATAAACAAAGAGCAGGTAGACAAAGGCTTCACCTGAATGGAAGGCGGTGTTGTGGTGACGGAAGGAGGGAGGGAAGGAAGGAGGAGCTCGGAGGAAGAAGAATTTCTGAGCTGTCACATGCTACGTTAGGGTGCAAAAACAGCTCACTGTGTTATCACAAGGGCATTTTGTCATTGACGCATCCACTCCTGCTAGATTTATGGCAGCTGAGTCGAGAGCGAGCTATTACCATTGATAATTGATGGCCTGTAGGTGTGTGTGCGCGCATGTGTCCGCAAATGGGATGGCGAATATGTGGGTGAGTGTGTATTCATTCGTGTGTGTGTGTGTGTGCGCGCTCATGTTCATGCATGTATATTAAGTGTGTGTCAGTGTGTGCTCTGCCTCTCCCTGCCTCCACCCTCCCTCACTCCCCTCCCTCCATCCCTGCCTGTCAGTGGTATGGGCCTCTGATTGGGGGCCCTGGGCTCAGTCGCCACGGAAACTGCACCAAAGCAAACAAAGGGGTGGAACGGAGCCGAGGGAATACAGTGACACAAAGGGGCTACCTAGCACAGTGGAAGATTTCAGGAGAGACTCACACAAAGCCGAGCAAAGCCCGAAGTAGACATCGCTTGTTGTGCCTCTCATTAAGGATGCCGCGTCTTAACACTCGGCGCTGAAATCTGCAGTTGCACAAGACATGAGATTTCAAATTAATTCCCCCTTCTTTCCCTCCTCCCCGCTTTAGAATTGCTTTATTAACATATGCAAATGACAACGTCGGAGTCGTGATTAGTTAAATTGCACACATTTTCTGTGATTTTCCATGCAGTGCGTAAATGGAGCCGGTCCAAAGTCATTTTCAATTCATCCTCCGCTTATCGCTGTGCATTTTGTCAATCAAACTGCAGCGGCTGACTATAAACCGATAAAGCTTTGATACCGCTTTAATTCCCATTGAAGCTCTGGTAGCAAGCAGCATTATCACCAGCAGATGAATTCACACCAGCCATAACAATAACAACAAAACAATAAGGTTATTAAGATTAGCTATTGCCAATAAACATTAACCCGATTATAGCAAATTAAACTCCAGAACCCTAGACTAATATAAATAATACAGAGATGAAGGCTCTGAATATGTAACATGTCATTCAAATAAATCAATATTTCCTAGACCCAAGGAGCGTAATGCTGCTTGATAAGAAATAAAAGCAGACATGGGGACATGCAGGAAGTCATTGTGCTAAAGTAGGGGATTACATTTTCTTCTGGCCCTGTGGTTGGTCCTGTCCACTGAGACTCATTAAGAATGGCCTTGACATTAAGGGCCCTCTCTCTTTCAACCTGTTTGCGGCCATGATGCTGAGATCAAACGGAGTGCTATAGGTGAGGGCACTCTGAATGGCCTAAAGCTGGTCATTCATCCTTTTTAAAGACAGGAAATCAGGCTAAATGGAGGCCCGACTCCTCCTCCTCCCTGCTAAAGAGGCTTCAGAGGCTGCAGAGTTTTTGCAGTAAAGAATTTCAAGTGGCCACGGGCCTTTGAGGGGGAGTGCAGAACCAATAAAACCCAGGATTACTTGTGTTAAAAGAAACACACCTGCATTTCATACATTGTCAGTGCCTTTTCCTAATCAGTAACTCCAGGCAAGCTGAAATGAAATGCCTCCTTTCCAGGGCAAATTCAACCCAACACAACATTCAGTTTAGAATATTTTTTCACCTGTTTTTACTTGTCTAGTGTGCATTTTCCAGTGTTTATGCCTGTGTGGTTCAAATACCACAGGGGAAATAAAGGCCTTTTGTTCGACAGAGCTGACACATCTTTGACTTTTCAGCCTAGAAGTCAGTGTGGTTTTCATCGTGTGCTTCTGTTCTTCCCCGCACATGAAGGAACTTTTGCCTCTTATCAGTGTATTACAGCTTTAGTAGCTGCTGGGATGGATGTTTTGAGACTGATTCGTACATCTCTTAATATCTTGTGACCTCTGTCATACCACAGATAGAGGATAGAAGTGAAAATTCAAAGCAAAGCACGCAGAGATATATACAAACTGAGGTGAACATGTGTCTGAGATCAGTCTCAGCTGTCACAGTCCACACACACAAGCCAGTGTGTACAA
Source organism: Lutjanus erythropterus (assembly GCF_056507025.1). Classification (NCBI taxonomy): domain Eukaryota; kingdom Metazoa; phylum Chordata; class Actinopteri; order Lutjaniformes; family Lutjanidae; genus Lutjanus; species Lutjanus erythropterus. The sequence goes on along the minus strand of NC_139321.1, from coordinate 39,683,328 downwards.
GTTTGTGCTGGAAATACTGCTTTACTACTGCTGCAATCAGTGAGTCCGTTTGTGTCATTGTATGAATTTGGTGTTTTAACATGTTAAGCCAAAAATGGACTTGGAGTTAAAAATCACGCACCACAGAAGTGTACATTAATATCATGATTCATGATCATAAAAAAGTTTTATTTCAAGTCAACACATCTGTCCATATCCACACACTCTCTCCCTCTCTCTCTGCTGCAGTTTGGCTTTTTCTTTTCCTGTTGCCTGGTTTCAGGTGGAGCTGCAGCTCCATCAGCACTCACTCCTCACGTGCATGCTTTCAGTGTGTGTTCTGTCATTTAGTACAATGGGGGTACTTCAAAACACCAGCGTCAGACACCTTTAGTCCTTTAGTGTGTTCTGGCCTTTGGACTCGTAGAAATCACACAATCACACAAACTAACAGACCAAGGCAGTGGTAGACCAACAACTCCTATTCTAAATATAGAGTACACTTAGAATAATATAGATTTTTAGATGGGCCTGTTTTTAAGTAGTTAAAATACATTTTGCTTCTGACCCTGTCCTCAACAACCTCAACACTAGTAAAGGAGAAACATTTGGAAAACTTTATGATGGAAGGTTAAGGGAGAAATCTGTAACATATTTACTGCAATTACTTCTCTGAACCAACCATGGTGTCACCCTTTGGAATTTCAATTCCAGGCCAGAGTAACTATTTTACCCTGCCTGTTTCACATTAATTAGAGTTCAAATTATTGCCGAATTTTTGCCAAATGAGTAAGTGTCTGTTTATGAGTCGAAAGAAATTATTACTAATTTTGTAGAAGGAGAAGATGTTTGTATTGGTAAAATTGTTCAAAATGTTAATGGGGTCTGGCAGTCAGTGAAACAGGCAGTGACTGAACTCAAACTCACGAGTGTGTATTTTCAGAGCAGTGGGCTTTTGTTTCCAGGATAACAGGTTTAGCTTTACACTGACAGACAACTGACAGTTATAAACAGCTGATCAACTTACAATGGAGGGCTTGTTGTTGCTTGTTGTCAAATTGTAATGTAGCACTCGTCTTGCACTCCTGCAGTGTTCCTGCAGCTTGCCTTAGCTTTCTTGAGTCTGAGGAGTGGGGGACAGGCGGAAACAACTCACTTCAATCATAGATTGTATATCAAATAGGATTGCATCCTATTTAATATGCCAGCTATGGCTCCAACTCTCTATTTGGACTGCAGGACTCATTTTTGGATGCACGATTGCTACATATTGCTCCTTTAAAACTCTTCTCTACAATCCAGGATTGTAATAGATGTATTCTTACATGGCAGTGTGAATATACATTGAAAATTAAAGCAAAATTAATTCTGGTTAAAGAAAACCATTGATCCAATCTCTACTTATCTGTGCACAATGACAGGGCAATATTTTTTTTTTAATAAAACAGTGTGATTAGCCTCATCTTAAATTAAAATCATGATACAGACCTGCCCTATACTGTAGCAGTTCTGGAGGTACGTCCTTCTACAGAGCAGTATCAGTACCCAGTATCTGGCCTTAGGGCTTGACATTAACAGGAGCTGCACAGCCCTCATCGCTCAGTCACCCTCACTCTCACTCTCTATCTCCTCTCTCTCTCTCTCTCTCTCTCTCTCTCTCTCTCGCTCTCCGTGACAGATGTGTGATTGATTCCCGTGGTGCTGGGTGATATGCTGTTTCTAAATTTAGCTGCGCTCACTTGGGGACTCTCACAGCAACAGGTAAATTGGACGCTGAAGCCAGAGTCCATCTGTACTGTAAATAGGCACTGATAAATTATTTTCCATGACAGCCAGAGATATGAAGGATGTAGCATGTGCTGTTCACAGAGTGACACACACAATCTATACAACTGCTGTATTTATGTAGCAACAGCGAGTGCCTGTATGTGTGTGCACACTTCTTTTCAAGTTCAACACTCATGTCTAAGCCTCTGTTTAAAAAAAACATCTTTACAAATCAATATTTAAGGTTTTTCCTCCCATGGCAGTAGATATTTTCAAGTAATGAGAGTCAAAACAGGTGAAAGTAATATTTCTTGCAGCAACTGGAAAATAATTAAGTATCAGTCATAAAAACATTTCTTGTAAGCAGAAATGATCTTGAATTAGATGTGTAACATTAGCCTGACAACCAAAAAACATTAGCCTGATACTCAGTGCAACACAAAGCGATAAAAAAAAAGAAAGCTAATGTTATAAACCTATGCTATATAGAGACATCTCCACAGTGGTATAATCTATATAATACATTTAAGGGCTTTTCACTCTGCACTTAACCCCAGGCTATGAGAGCAGTTAGCTCCAGGCCAAGAACTCTCTTTGCATGGGGCTAAGAGAGCTGTCAGACTGGCACAATCCTGGCCCATTCCAAAGTGGGTTAACCCTAACTTTAGTTAGGATAGGAAGGTTGTCCTTGTATTTATATGTAATAGCTTATTCCTAATCAGGTCTTAACCCTAATCACTGTAGTGACCAGACATTTAAGATCTGCAAGTTAAGAAGTTTCTGTAATACAGCCTCTGTAAATTACAGGATTAATTTCTATTGTGCCACTTTATGCTTCGACTCCACTACAGTTCAGAGGAAAATACTGTACTTTTTACTTCTCTTATCTGACAGCTTTACTAGTTACTTCAGACATCAAGATTTCCGTGACAGTACAGGTGAAACAATTTGTCAATTAATCAATTAGTTGATTGATAGAAAATTAATTAGCAACTATGATAATAATAATTCAGGTTATTTTTCCAGCTTCACAAATGTGTGTATTTCAGCTTTTCCATTCAATTATTCAAGCACTGTATTTAATCATTTTGAGGTTGAGACATTGAGAAAGTGTTGCTTGGGGCAAATTTTCATTAATTATGATGGTATTTCTCATTATTTTCAGAAACCAAACAATCAAACAATTAATGGAGAAAATTATCAGCAGATTAATCCATAATGAAAATAATCATTATTGGTTTCAAGTACAAGATAATTAAAAGTGAGCTCCACCTCAACCAACCAAAACAGTCAAATTCTGCATGAAACATTTTTAAGTACTTTAAGTACATTTTCTTGGTTATACTTAGATACTTTTATTTGCATTTTAAAGCAGTATTTTGTAGTGTGGTATTCGTTTTATTTTTACTTCAAAGACTTGAATACTTCCTAAATGGTGCCATTACTGCCAGTCAAACCTCTTACATTTGACTCAGCCAGTGAGGTTATTTCTCCTCCTTGTGCCTCCAGAAGTGCACAAATATTAGTATAAAGCAGCAGATGCTTCAGTTGATATTTTCACATTTAATGAATGAAAATTCAGGTCACAGCCTCACTCACTGATACTGGCTCGACAGTGAATTGCATTTAAAATAACACCCACGGCCAATGCTGCCTTTGAGCTTTTAGTTTCTGCAACAAAATATATAATCAGCCACAAGGATTTCTCTTTTTACAATAATTGATTACAGTGAGGTTTTCAGTATGAATGAAGCATTGTGGCAAAAAAAAAAAACCCTACAGAGAGACAACCTAGAATCACATGGACACAAAGTCTTACCTTTCTGAGTCTTTTTCACCATCTAAAAATGTAATTTACTTTTTTAGACTAGACTACTTTTTTTGTTCACGTCACACAGCTCAGAGGAAACTGGGTCATTTTAATCATTTGAATCTCATAAAGTAACCAGGCCAGCAATCTAGCAGGTACATGTAGGTCAGAGTCCATCTTGGCTCCCGTGTGGTTTGTGACCGCAGCTTTCCCTCGACTGTCACTCGTGATTAATCTGCTAATGTCCGCATGCAAATTCTCCAAATAGGCCTCCTCAGTGTGACTGTACAACTAATGGGTGTCAGCGGAGACTGTTTTGCCATGTCATGCATATGTATGAGCTTGTATATTTAGCAGCCAAGTTGCTTTTGATCACCGTGTGGAGAATGAGTGGGCTGAGATGAATGGTGGTCCAAAGCTGGGGCACATTAGCAGCTGACCACCTGCCTTTCATTGCAAGCAGCAACAACAGATGGGCCAAACAGACTGCAACGCACCGTTAGCACAGTGTAATGTAGGGATCCAGATAGCTGAATGCTTCATTAAGCAAAGGGTGCTTCAATATATTCCAAAACACTGTATAGTATCACATTCACTAGGGTGGAAAAATGCCAGTATTTCTGAATCACAACATTTCAAATACATCAATTTGAAAATAAAATTTCTAGAGCAATGTCAGTTTCTAGTTACTTAAAGGAACATATGATAGTTATGTCAGATGGCTTCTTGGTTGGCTGGTTTAGAGACAAGGCTTAAGCCTAGTCCTAGACCAGAATGTCTGTTTGAGTCTTCAGTCAAAGCGACTTGCATAGACTTATCCTAAAATAGTCATAGATTTAGTCTGTTCTGGATTAAAACTAAACTACTTGCAAAAGGGAGGATTGGAGCTACACTACAGCTTAACTGAAACTCCTGAGGTGTCCTGTTTGTGAGGGTGCATGGCCTGATGGTGACCAGACTTTTTCCCTTAGAGGGCCAAAACTGAGCATAGCTAAGATGAAAAGTGATCCTAAATTGACTGACTTCATGCTCAAAGTGTAACTCTGCCTTCTGATTATGAAAAGTACTTAATCATTATGGATCCAACATATTTAAAGAGCTTCTTTTGAGATGATTTCTGGTCTTTTGCCTTTATTGGACAGGACAGGTGGAGACAGACAGGAAAGGTGGGAGAGATAGAGGAGACAACATGCAGCAGAGGGTCATGGGCCGGGGTCAAACCCAAGCACCCCTTAAAGAACATGATTTATATGTTTGGTTTTTTTAATTAGTAATATCTGGTGGGCCAAATCAAACCCCATGGCTGGCCAGCTTTGGCCCACAGGCCCCACATTAGGAAGCCCTGATCTAAATGAAGACAGTGGCCAGGCGACTCTGACTTTTACTTTAAGACACTGGATGGTTTGAAACACTCTCTTTAGTAGAATTTGTTCAAACTCTCTTAAGTTTTTTTTAACAAATTCTTTTTGCCTCTGCCTCTCCTGGTTATTGTGAGCACCATAAGTTACTTACCTTACTACTTACCTACTCCATAGTCTCCAACTAACTGAGCCAAATTTAAGCCACATTCATTATATCTGTACTTAAATGTACTTGTTTAACTTTTAAAGGTTTAAGTCAACCCCTGGATTAATCTGTGTCTGTGAACCCCCCTTTGATGTAAGGAGATGTATGACTTCTCTGGGCTGTTGCCCAGGATTTTACATCTTTAAACTGTGTTTCAGTGTTAATTGTTTGCAAAAATGCCTCAAAAACTGCCATATGTTAATGGTTATTTGACAAGGACCTTTAGGGGTCATGTAAATTATGACTCTTGTCAGTCTGGAGCAAAGGTGAGGGTAGCATGAAATTGTTACTGAGGCTCAAAGTCAGCATGGTGAAAAGGTCAAGGTGGAGGGGATGCTCTGGAAAAGCATGTGAGTTCAACACAGAAGACAACTGTTTGACTTCTATTTTTCTATCAACAATCAGCTCTTATTTATTTAAACCATCTTTTGCAAACCTTTAAGGTGAAATATGTAACACCCTAGCGTTCAAAAATAGGTGCACAGTGAAGTTCACATTCAAAATACTGGAGTGAACTGTGTCTCCTCAACCACTCTTCCCCAGACTTGAAGCCCAGGTTGCCTGCAGGTTGCAGGGACACTGGGCCTCATGCAAGAACCGCTTGTACGAACAGGTTTGTTCGGTGTATATAAGTGATTTAGGAGAACTTGTTGCATTCACCAGTTCTCTTGTATTTTGAATTTTCTTTCAGATTCAAACACAATTTATGAAGTCCAGACCTGTGGTAGAGTCATGTGCAGTCAGTCTGTTGGTATCCAAACCAAAGTTTTTTTTTTTTTACTAATGACTATATATTTCATTAGTTTAAAGACATTTTGAGTTTGAAAAATAAATTACACTTAATAATTACATCAACATTATCCTGTTTGACTGCATTTCAAATAAAATATAATTGTAAATGTGCATGTACAGCCTCTTATCATCAATTTAAATATATATTATTACCTAATGTCAGGTGTATGTATATCTGCACATGCAGGTTTACGAAGTCGCTATTTAGGCTAACATCCTCACTTTTGCTGCTATCATTGATCGCCCCTTACTGTGGCTGTGGCAAGTCGTTTAACTCTCTTAAGTCATTTTCATATTGATACATTTCTTCTTTATTTCAGTGACAGTCTGACCCTGAGTTAACGCAACATCAACAGCACCCACTTTTCCCATTTCTTTATTTTAGCAGGTTTTTTAATTCCACTGCTGATGCTGTTAAAATAACAGATTCTCCTTCTTTTTAATCTTTGTATTATTGGGGCATTAATTATGCTAATTTCCAAGTCTCATGCATGTGCAATCAAATACACACAGACGGATCATTTACAGTTATCTGATGTTGTGAGCGTTTGCTGAATCTGACATGGCGTGCTCATAGAGCCTTTCATATGATAAAAGTAGGTGAAATTTAAGACAACACAAAAATGTTCATGCATGAGGCCCACTGACTTCCAAACAGACTCTATAGAGTAGTATTGCAGCTGGATGTGTCTGCAACATTATACTTAATCCTACACTGTCAGTTAGGCACAAACAAATCCAGCGAACATTTAGTATTAATTTTAGCTCCATGTAAGACGAATAAACATGAAACAGGCATTGTGTGAAATCACATGGACCAAAACAAAGCCAGATGAAGAAGGAAGGACATAATGGCTGTAGCATTGTTGTAGGAGGAGCCAGTACTTCAGTCTGGCATGTTTCCTTAATCCCTGATGACATGTCAGGGGCACTTTATCATTTATGCAGTAAAGGAGAAATCTGTAATATATTTACTGTAATAAATCATAAAATGGCCATGATTTTTCATCAGAGATTAACGAAATGTGTTAAGTTGAAATGCCTGCTGCTCTCACAACAGTGCCACAGCTGTGAGGTCCTACTTTGAAATTTCTATTCCAGTCCATAATTTGTCTTGTTATTTGCCCTTTCCACATTTATTAGAGCAAAACTTAATGCTGAATACTCGCCAGATGAGTGTCTGTTTATGAGAAATTAGAAATTATTAATAATCTTTAAGAAGGAGTAAATGTTTTTATTGGTTAGATTGAGCAGTATGTTAAAGGAGTGTGTATTTTCAGAGCAGTGGGCTTTTGTTTTCAGGATAACGGGCTTAACTTTACATTGACAGACAAGTGACAGTTATGAACAGCTGATCAGCTTACAGTGTGGGACTCATCATCGCTTGTTTTTGTCTTCAGCACAGAGTAGACAGTACAGTGTCAGTACAGAGAGCGAGAGTTAGCATAGCCGTATGAGCGGCTGTCAGATAACAAGCTGACAAACAACATAAACAAATAAAATAGCTAACTATACTTACCATTCTGTCTGCTAGTTGCTGATTTTTGTGCACAGCAGTCTCGTCATGTGTCTGAGTCTGACTGAGGCTCAAACATGTATGGCTGAATCCTTAAAAGTTGTCATCTTGATGCTCTGTCACTGTTCATCCTCGCACAAGCAGCAGCCTTGCGTGGACACAATGCAGATCCAGGATTTCTCAGTGAGGGAAAATGAGTTTTTAATTTTACTTTTTACTTTTTTTCTGCTAATGATAGCAGAGTGTTTTAGAATGTGCCTGGAGGGGAACTTTAACCAAGTGGTTTTTGTGTGTAAACTAAATTAATAGCTGCAGCACACACAAACACATATGAGTCACAACTGCTGCAGTCACAATTATTTTGGAAGGCATGCTGGTAATATAATCCTGCCAAAAAGGGGCACCAAACCAGAAAATGCTTGCTCTTTTGCTGGTAGTTCTTGCTGTGTTTTGGCTTTTTTATACCTTTATTCAACAGCTAAAGTCAGAGAGATGACAAAAAAAATGAGAGAGATCAGGAACAACATGCTACAAAGGTCCACCAGCAGGGTATGAACAGGAGAGAAAAACCTGAAAACTGTCAGACAGTGATGGCAGACAACTCAGACATCAACTCAGCTACTGCAGCTTTATGTGAAGATGAAGAATTGTGAACATGCCCATGGCGATATAGTTTTGTATAGCATCGTATATAGTATAAGAGTGAGATGCACTGTTAGTTTTCGGTCCAGCATTCACTTTATTCACAATCATCAAGCTTTAGTTTCTATTTTGTACGAGTGGATCAGTCTTTGTGATAGTGTTTTTGCAGTAAAGGCAGTAAAAGTAATCCAGCATGAAGGAACAGAATAATTTTCAACATGAATGCACCTACACATTCATTTGCTCAGAATTAAAATTCAGCACATATTCTCCATGCTTCTTTGCAAGTCTCCAAACGCAAATAAGCCTGAGCGTTTCTGGGGATGCTGGGACACATCTGGTGTCTGCTGTGCGCCTGGTCTGGTATTTAGTAGATTGTACCAATGAAGAAATCTTTCGATTAGAACTAGGAAATTGCTTCTGTCAAGACTACTCAACAGGGGGAGATAGCTCTTGCTTGAATTGGGTCTCAATTTGAAAAGGAGGAGTAATCTAATGTGGCATCTTGATAACATTTATCATGGAAAAGAAAGGAAGGATATGTCCCTATTGTCCTGGTGACAAAGGACTTTGGGTTTTGTATTTCTTTGTATTTCTTTGTGAGTACAGACATGACTCTAATGCATTAAAGGGATAGTTTGGATTATTTAATCTGGAATTGTATGAGATATTTGTTGATAGTCAGTGTATTACCTTGAGTAGATGCCGGTCAGCATGTCCCCAGGAGTACCAGCATGGAGGTTGAAAAGAAAGGTCCACCTACAGAAAATCAATATAAGTTTAAATGCATTCTATATTTAGAATATTTTCACTGCTTTACCTTGCTGTCAGACAGCCGTTTCCATCAGAAAACTGTTGTTATATTAGCAAAATATCGCTGTCCCCTCACCAACCAAACTCCATTGGCAAAATCAATCATTTCTCCTTGAAGTACATGCAGGTTTCTGGTCTACTGCTGCCTCGATCTGTTAGTTTGTTTGTGCTCCTGTGTGAGTTCAGGGAATCCAAACAATCCTTTTTGAAACACCAAAGTCATACAATCACACAAAATAACAGATTGAGGCAGCAGGAGTTAAGCAAGTCCTGTGTGCTGTGAGGTAAAATGATTGATTTTGCCTATGGAGTCTGGTTGGTAAGGAGTGATATTTGGCTTTTAATGGCTGATTCCCATCAGAAAAGGCTCCCATCTACTGTAGATAATACTGCAGCTTTCAATGTATGTTTCCATTGTTACAACAACCCTTCTATGCAGCTATCAAAGCTAATACTTTTTGAAACATTTTACAAGAAGTTAAACCACTGATTACATGTTACTAACAGTCTTTGTGTGCACCAAATGTCCTGTTTGGTCTTTGACGATGTATTGTCCACAGTTCTGTGTTTCACCCACTTTAGCCAGCAGCTAGCCTATATCGCTATCAGACAGTGACATTCTACTGTTTGGCAGAATTTGGCGTTAAAGGTCTTGTAAACTCTATCAGTAAAATCCTGCCAGCTGATTACGCTTGGTATTAATGTATTAGCAAATAGAAACACTGCAGTCATTTTCACTTCTGATTCCTCCAAAGGGAAGAAAAAAGCATATTGTTCTGTGCGTTGTTCTCACCTGCTGCGTGTCTGCAAGTAGTTCATTTTGTCCACACCCATGAATTTTTATAAATATATTTTTTACCCGTTACGCAACATTTTTGAGAGTTAGCTGTGGGCACCCAACCCGATGCAGGATTCTACCTCATACACGCACACAATAAATAATCTTTAAATGTGTTTAAATCTGTAAAGTTTCACTGTTCTTGATCACACAAAGCAAACTTGCTATGAGTCACTCATAACTCTGTTTAACAAAATAAAATCAAAGCTTGTTAAGCTTGTTGAAAAAAAAAATGATCACAGTAGAGCGGATGTAGCCTGCACATGCTCCAATTAGACCCTCTAAATGTTTAATAAGCACAATCAATGTGCAGAACAAAATCTGCACATGGGGCTTCAGACTGAGTTGAAGGAACTGTAACTCACTCGGTGGGTTACCTTTACCTTATGGAGAAAAAACCCTTTGTAAAGGACTCAGGCATTCCTTTTGTAACCACTTTAATGGCCAATGCCTCCTGGTCAAGAGGTGGTCGCTGAATGGACTAATTCCATGGGATTAGTCCTCTGTGGTGGTGATCCAGCCAGCCAAACAAATGTGACCTTACGGTGCAGAATCTGTGCATGCACAACTATACATTGACTCCATAGGAGGGGGCAGTTCAGTCAGGGGATTAGTGAGAATCAACCATTCAGGCATACCCCGCCGTTTTCAGATTCTTTTTCTTGACTTTGAAAGACTTGTTTAACAAAAATTACATCGCAGGAGGGGGGAACCAGTGGCACAACAAGTGAAATACCAGCAGATGACAAGAGAGAGGAAATTCAGGGTAAGGTAAGCCTATAGACGGGAGAGCTAAGCAAACTCATAACGTTCCACAGTTTGTGCTCTGGGGATGTTTTTTCAGTCTCCAAGGGCCTAAAAGAGAGTGCCGGGGGATAAAACCACACAGAGGTGGACATGCTAGAGCGGGAATACACAAAACACAGGCCTCACGTGTGTCAGGTGACCTTTTGTTCCCAACAGAGCTCAGTTCTGCAGGACTGCACAGCCAAATAAACAGTAAATGTTCCAGAGGATGGCCTCCTCTGTGGGTTTAAGTAGCATCTGACAGACGATATTCAAGAAAAAATATTGTAGCTGCAGAGTAAGGAAGTGACACTGACTAATACAACCTGATGGTGATTCATGTCCAGATCATAAAAGCCTTTAGATTGGCTGTTCTTAACACTTTCTGGTAGACAGGATGTGATGCTTTTGTGATGCATTTCTTGCAGTAACTAAAATGCTTGCACTTTTTTTAGGGCGCCAGAGCAGAGAAGATGGGGGGTCGAGGATGAACGATTGGAGAGAATGAAACTACATTGATTTTGACATCTCCACCTGGTGCACGAGTGCACATTGTATTTGCCTTCTGCAGGGTGCTGTACAGCTGAACAGTGCATTCTGTGATTTCCCTGAGCAGCGTGCACGGGGGAAAAAAGTGTTTAAACGCAAACAAACCAATCAACCAATCAATAAACACAGTGGGCCCTGAGGTGCTGCTGAACGACTAATAAACAGAACAACAATGAGGGCGATAGCACGAACAGAAAAGAGCACCACCGACAGAATCTCAAACATTATTAACAGAAAATCCACAGGAAGACATCACAGAGCTGCTCTGACTGTTTGATGGATCAGTTCTCTTTGGGAAATACACCACAGAGACACTACAGCATGAGCTGAAAGATATGAGGGTGTCAAGAATTATTATTTGAAAGGACAAACAATTTTACATCAGCACTTTCATTCTAGGACGTCTTACTAAAACAGTGGTTTCTTAACCCTTTAAGGATCTTTCATATTTTGTTGATTTTGGAAGCCCCTGTGGACAAAAACGATGTTCCCATCATAGCAACCACAAAATATAACATCAGTCACCAGCATTAAATTGTGTCATAGCCAATTAAAAACTAATTGTAGTAGCTTTAATTGGGTACATACTAGTGTGAGACACTGGATGCACACTGCCGATATAAGACAACCTCCAAGCTGCAACCAACTCACTGAAAATGTGTAAAGTAGCACCTGGAATGCTAATGGTATGAACGCAACCAGACTAACGGCAGTTACCAGTGATGTAGTCATTGCAATGCCATTGCTCACCTCCTGACATGCAGTGTTTCACCAAAACAAGTTCCCCCTCGACACTATTTTGCAGCAGCACCGTCGCTGCATTCTGGGCTTAGTGCCACCCAAGAAGTTTGTGATTGATTTAAGAAATACAAACAAGGCAGGCCGTTTTTTTTTGTTTTTTTTTCCCCTTACCTGTTTCTCCAACACTGAGTGCTGTGGAGAGACGTCTGTCTATGCGACACTAGGTACATACAGAAAATTGCTGAAGCACTCAAACAGTGCATCACAGAGATATGCACAGTGATTTAAACGTGTAACAGAAAAGTTTAGTAAGTTTGTATCTAGATTTGGATCTTGAGTTAAAGCACTGTAGGCTTTGTACAAGGATGAACTGTGCAAGATTGTAGTGAATCAGTCACGACTACAAGAATTTGACATCCGATCCTAATAAAAATGTGCAGCATATCATCCAAGTATTCAGTCTTGTCTCCTGGAAATTACATATACAACTAATTTGCAAAAGCAAATTTGTTTTTTGGGGGAAAGTAATACCAACCGAAACGCATTTTCGATTAACACGATGAGAAAATGTTGTTAATTAATGCACCTGGCAAGTCGCAAAAGCGTGGATACTGAGCGTATCAGTAAAATGTTGACTTACTTGTTGAATTGTTTCATTTGTTCTCCACCATTATAGGCAATCTTGCGAAACACTTTCCACTCGTCGTGACTACAGCATTGTTTGAAAGTCAGCAGTGAGTGGAGACATGAGATTTATTTATTAATATTCAACCGAAATTATAACTTTAACCAAAGTGCGTTCTCCTTGTACACCTGCCATCCATCCAAAAATAATTTCAAAACATATTTTAGTAATATATAAATTATTCATTGGGAAACAGTGTTGATCCAGCACTATGGATGAACAGACCTTTTTCAAAGCAGCCATATTGATATGAAACTATAATGTGAATACAAGTGCCTGCAACTAATTAACATCTTGTTCCAGGCTTCTCTGAGCAAAATGTACCAGAATCAGGTGCATTTCAGTTTTAGGACATAATCTTCTGAATAACAAAAGGGGCTAGAACACACTGATGAATTAACAGCCTTTAACTGTGCAAACAGACTCAAGGACCCATTCCATTTAGTGTAGTAGAGCATTTCCAGTGAGCCAGTGTGTATAATAGCAGCACCCTGACTCTGTTTGACCTGAACTGAATAGGACCTTAATTAGAAGCTGATCATTGGTAAAACCTGTTCATCTGACTGTTTCATGGCTGCTGTGGAAAAAAGATCAATTGTCCAGTGAGTCAGTCATGACTACAAGAATTTGGTGTCTTTGATGAATATTTGTATAAAATGTATTGGAGGAGTGAAGGAAAGGCATGAAAAAATATAATATGAACAAAAGAATCCAAGCTACACCTTATGGCCAAAGAGTTTTGAGGCAAAACATAAAGCTTTTAATCTGCTTCACACACGAATGACTCATGGCCTGTGACTTCATCAAATTTCATTTAAAGCTACAGAATGAAACGTTTCTGCATGAAAATGTCTATACTTTTTGTTGAGTTGTGTATCCCAAATATGTCCAAATCCAGAGTCATCTGTAATTCATTCAAGGGTGCATTTCCTTGCTAGCTGCTAGCTGCTATTTAACTGGTCATTGATTTTAGAGGATGGGTATCCCACCCACCATCTCAGACCGTCATCACATGAACTAGCATTGAATTTCTTGAACAGTACAAATATCATTGATTATGACCTGATGCAGTCTTCAAAAATGGACAACAATGTCTCAGAAATCGAAATGTTTTCCATGTAGACAGGAAAATAATGTCCTTGTTTAATAACTGGTACAGTAACCTGAGTATCAGGGATAAAAAATAAAACACCTACCAGGTGGCTGGTAGGGTTATAGGAGTCCCACCGACCTCCTTGATGGATATTTTTAACTAGCAGGTTCTCCACAAGGCTAGATCCATATTAGACTTTAAACAGTTTACAGATCTAATCAAATACTGTCAGGTGCTGAAATTGTTCTTAAATGTGTGTTTGTGTGGACATTATGACAGCTGATACAGCTGTTATTAGCTCTTCATCAGTAACAGTCGTCACGTCAGAAAAGGAAGGAGTATTTTTTTATTTCACGACTTCTTCTCCTCCGTCCTCACATCCCTTCCTCACATGTCTCTCTCTCATGTCCTCACTGGGTAGAGCTAAGACACGAGGAGAGGCACAGAGTGGAGGAGACGAAGAGGTGAATTTACCGATTGTAAAGCACCCACTGGCTGAAACCGACGCACCAGGCAGTTTCAGTGTAAAACCATCTGCAGCTGTATGAGGCACCTCGGGGCTGTGGACGTAGTAAAAAAGAGGAAGAAAGTGCACACGTGGAGGAGGTGGGGTGGTTGGATGGAGAACCATGTGAAGCCACATTGTTATTAAAAGTTGTAAGTTACATAATGTCACATTATGTGGTGGGGAATATTCCCTTAGAGAATGTGGTTCTGTTGTGTAGCGGGTGAATGCAGCCTGGGTCTGACTCCGCCCCCAGCCAGTTCTCTAATCAGGGCCAAGCAATGTAAGGCACCTGTTGGGTTTTGTTTCCCCTTTGCCTCCTTCTTTGTCCCTGCTGTGGCTGGTCGTGGTGGTTGTACCAGGTATATGCCAAAAAGAAACCTTTTCTCATGCACATTTCAACCTGGACTGCCCATTACAGTTACCTTTGTTTTAAGCAGTGGTGTGATGTGTTGGATGGTGAGCCTGACTAATTCTGGTTTTCCCACTTTTTCAGGTTCACCAGCCTTTTGGCCACTGCTGCTTTGCCCTTTTGCTTAACCATTAGTTTACCCTTTAGTTTACTTGTTGTTTTGTCCCTTTAATTTGCCTATTTGTTCATTGTTTAGTTATTATTTTGCCATTGTTTAACTATTTTGTGGTTTATGGTCCATTGTCCTTGAGTTATTTTGAGATTGTACATCTCTGTCAGACCAACTGGGGTGCTTGTTTGGTTTCTGATTATTTTGTGTAAGTTCTTTTACTTTCAGAAGCAGAGAGATGTGAAGACCCTTTACTTTTGCATGTGAGTAAAGACACTAGGATGCAAATATAGATTGCACCATTTTTGTTGTGAGGATTGCTCACACTCCTCAGTGTAGTCTGCCTCAGCTAACATTTCTAGGTTTGGGTACTTTACATTGGACTGAGTTTCATATACTGTAATTTTCACTGTTAGAATTTATACTGAGGCTTTTTTGGTGTTAATTGTAATAATTTATCCACCATTCATTTTTAGTTTTTCATTTATCTATTAATAATCTCTTCTTTTCTAGCAGTTCATGCCCTTGCCTCTTTGACTGCTTTTATTATTACAAATGTTTTAATAGTGAAAACACATCTCTGCCTTACCATCTATTTTCTAAATAAGTTTTATGGCGCTGTTTGGCTTTTCTGCCATTCTCCCTTTACCACAGTTGCATCATGGGACTTTTGCATTCCGAGTCGCTTCAGTGACACATGACTTGTCATGTGACTCTCAATTTGCGAGTGCCTTCAGTGACATGTAAACACAACCACCAGACACCAGGAGTTTGTGACAATTTATCCGTATGGGGCAAGTTGGCATAAGAATGTGGTGAACAGTGAGGACATCTCCCATGATCCCACTCTACCCAACTACATCTTTTGTTCTCTTAATGCGAGGGACCCCTAGCAGCAGAACTAAACATACTGTACGTTTAAACTTGTAGAGATATCTTGCTCAAAAACCAGCAAACTAATCACAATCACTTACTTCTGGTGGGGTAAATTAATGACACTAATGCTAAGATTCGCAGGTTATCTGTGGTTATACAGTGGCAGGTGAGGCAATAATTTAATGAATCGATGAACTGAAGAAATAAGATTATTTGGTTCATAATTCTTTATAAAGATGATGTCCCTGCTCCAGATTTCAGTGTCAGTTTTCTCTGAAATATTGCTGTCTTTAACATTTAACATCAGCGCCTTCATTCCTCCTATATGCTTAACCTCTGTTATCCTGCCTCACTTCTCATGAACCACGGGGGCCGTTAACATTATCGGCTTTCTGACATGACTGGTAAAGATCACCAGGATTCCTCTGAGCCCTCATTCCTCAGCTTTAAGTCCTCTGACCATATTCTAATGCTCTGTCTATTAAAAACCATTTATGACTGCGAGGACTGAAATGGGCTTAACAAGTCTGTCATCGTTGCAGCTTTGTTTGCGTCAGTTGAGCCAATTGAATGTGAAATGGCTTGCTGGGTGACGAAACCCCCGACGGTGAACTTTGAGGCTGAGGGATTTGGTGCGGGTGGACAGGTGGTTCCACTGGAGAGGCAGGAGCTCGGTACAGACCCTTTGAAATCTCCTCAACTGGAAAATGTGGCCGCTTTTGTGACGACAAGAGGTCTACACTACAAATAAGTCCTTTAATCCAGCGCAGGGTCTGAAAATCTTTCTTTTTATATAACAAATAATGATAACTCGCCTTTCAAAACAAAACTACACCGCTTTGCAGAAAAAAACAAATAAAACCCAAAACCGAAAAATCAGAGCAAATACCATCAGATAAGAAAAAGCCACAAGATAAAATTGAGTGAGCAAGTGTGAAACATTGTGCAACATGATGAAATCAATTCCCTTGTTTCTAAATTAATCAGACACTTCAAGGATATTTTCCAATTAAATTATACTGTATGTCTTTTTTTAAGACAATGTCACCTTAAAGTAGGTTAAAATTTACTGAGGCTAGAGAAATGATCTTAGATTTAATGCTTCTGTTTTTCTTTCCACTCGAGTGGTATAATGATGAAATCAGTTGCAAAGTTGCATACATTTTGCAGTACACACTTAACTTTCAATCACTTCGGCCGTGTTTGGCCCTGAAGTTGGTTTTTCGATGAATGAAACATTACATGAGATAGAGGTTTCACTTGTTGCTGTAGTCGTGCAAAATACATTCATCAATAAAACATATTAAGAAGAGCCGGCGTCTGCCAGTAAAGGGGAATGGAACATTTTAGATTTTATTCTATTCCTATTCTGTTCCCTTCTATAAGATGAAACATTATGACATTGTGCTAACAACAGTCAGTTCCGAGGAGAAAACTTGCAGATGATTTGAACTGAATAAATCAGCTAACATGTTTATTTTTGTTGTCATTTCCAGCTGTAACTGTACATTTTAAAGATAAATAAATAAATTGCTATAACAACAGCTGCACATGTAGAATACAGCGGCCAGTAGCCCCTTCAAACTTCATTACTTTAATCTGTTGTTTTTTCAGCTCTGTTGTTGAAACATGCATCACCTTTGACAGAAATTCACTTGTAATAATGATAAATGAAAATTAAGATGTTAAATATAACCATTTATTCATTCAGAGCCTCACGTTGCTGACCCCTGACACAATGAGGGCTGTGAGCAACAGTTATTTTCATTACTCATCAATCTGTCCATCATTTTCTCGATTAATGGATTTGTTGTTTGATTCAGAAAACTGTGAAAAAATGTTGACGTCTGAATGAATGTTGTTGGATGGTGTGAGTTTACTGTCACAGAGGAGTAAAGAAACCAGAGAATACTCACATTTGAAGAGCATATTCTTTATTCTTTATTCTTAAGTAAAAGACTCAATTAATAAATTATTAAAATAGTTGTTGATTAATTTAATAGCTGACAAATAATAGATGAATAAGCTAAACATTGCAGCTCTGCCTCCCCTTCAGGAGGATTCTATTTTTTGTCCTTTGCCTATTGATGCATCTGTCTAAAGGCTCATTTATTCTCCCTTTATGTACAAAAATAGTCACATACGTATTAAACTATATAACTGTCACTCCTCACATACTTGTGCACGTCCTTTACATTGGCATGGATGCTCAAACTCAACATCGAAAAAGAAGAGGAGTCAAAAGTTTCTGACAACAGATATGGTGACGCAGGAAGAGGTTGTAATAATGTTCCGCTTAAGAAAGAGTCAAAAAAAACGGAGGCGGTGTTGTAAATGTTGGTGGTCTGTGCGACCATTAAATACATCACGACATGCGGATAGAACTTTTTTTTCACTGCCTAATTGATGCCAAATGTCACTGACAATACTATAAGATTTTTAAAACTTCTCTGTCGTATCCTGTGGCCGTGTCTTGGTCCTTTTCGTCCGTATCCATACACTTTCAGAAAACACACAGAGGTACGGATGAAATGAACACCGACTACAGACAAAAGGCTCCGTCTATGTCCGTATGCGTATCTAATGTAGAGCATAAATGAGCCTTAAGGTGCTTCTTATATCACACTGCATGTCACCATTCTCTACCATCATCATCAACATTATCCTTGAATCTGCCTTAAAAAATGCAAATATTTGATTTTAAAAACAATCATCTGTCTCAAGTCTCAAGTCATAATAAATTCAAGTCTTTCATCAGTGTTAGTCAAGCAAGTCTCAAGTCCTGGTCAGTTAATACAGTATGACACAAGTCACCAGCCTCTGGTGAACAGACATATTTCATTTGTTTTAGTCTTTACATCTGACCTTAAGCATGGGGTCGCACATGTTTCTCCTCCCTATCAATACAGCATATGAAAAAATTGATCTGAGCCGTCCATATCATCCTGCCTTCAGCTGCTCCTCCAACTGAACTGTCCAGTTATCTGACGTCCTCTCCTCCCTGACAGCTGACAGGTGAGTGGAGAATATGTGGGGGCGAGGTATCGTCCTGAGGAAATGCCAGAGAAATTCAACTGACCTCTAAGTTTGACATGGATCAGTGAACATGGATATTATCTACCCCACACACACAGAGACATGTAAACAGTTATGTGTTCATGAGCCCACATGTACACTCTCTTGCACACATAAATCAATCACCTGACTCACGAGTGCACTAATGATGCTGTTGACGTTAATGAGGAAGGGGACACGCTCATGGAGGCAGCTAACGATGCTAATCATGGAGATATCACACTGATACCACCGTAACAAGCCGTCCTGTCAGTGGATGAGTCATCGATTAGCTTGGATCTGACGTGTTTTAACGTGTGCGTGTGTGGAGCTGATTCAAGCAAGCCAATCACAAGAAACAGCTGAACAAAAACACCATCTGCAGGGTGTTTGAAGGTTATTTACACCTTCAAGGTTGTGTTAAACCTATCATGTTGGCATTTCCATCTACTTTGAAGCATATTTTCAGATAACGTCTTAGCAATATCTACATTTTGCACAGTGCCACAGTAAAAACACTGTTGATCCAATATAAAAGTTAGATCTTTAAAAGCAGCCTTGTTTTAGTTTTCTGGAGACACATATTCACTGTTTTCTTTCATTAAAGAGGGTGCAAACCCTCAACTAAAACCTAAAATATGAAACTCAGCTAAATGAGTCATACAGTTTTTCAGCTCATGCAACAGTTACAGTGTGTTACACATCAAAGGAAAGATACACTACTGGAAAAAGTATGTGGATGTCCATTTATTGCATTCTAATGTAGGAGTAGATTTATGTAAGAGTAGCTAAGAAGACAGCAGAATATCTGCAGCTTCAAGCTTTCAGTTTTACTCTAAAACCAACACCAGTGGCAGGTAGAGATACTGCAGGAAACAACTAATAAATACCAGCTGCATCACTAGAGAGATCAAGTCAAGGGCATACACTTTCATCTTGGCAGTGTCTCACTTGGCTAATCTAAAAATTGGAAAAGAGATGAAGTCTGATTGGCTGAATGAAGCTGCTACCTTGCTAGCCACCTGTGACGGCACTTAAAGCCGCCACAGCCTGAATTATGCATAACTTTGAGCCTTAAAGATCAATGTATAGGATTTAGTGGCATCTAATGGTCAGTTTATAAATTACAACCAACCTCTCACCTCACTGTCTATTATCCAAGTGTGTAGGAGAGAAAGCAAAAAATTAAGAGGCGCTCTCTAGAGCAGTGCACGCCTATGTGTCTGATGAAAATAAATGCAGTAAATGTGGATTATTTCAGAAATAAATGTGAATACGACTGAAATGATGAGTTACCTAATAAAGCATGAACAAAACTTAATAATTAACTTTAAAAAAAGGTGTCTGAATCACTTTAAGGGTACTGGGGCACTTTCAGTATAAAAATGTTGCTGCTTTGTTAAGGTTTTCGGATTGAACGACATGTTTCCTCAAAATGGTACACAACAGTGTGCAACAGGCTTTGCTGTATTTTAGCTTTTAGCTTTAGCTGTATTTTGAAGGCGTTGGCGTGCAGTGCTCAGGCAAGCAAACAAAGAAAAAGAAAACCAACAAGGATTTGCTGGTGCTATCATGTTGATCTTTATTTCACTAAAAGTCAGATTGGATCCTTTTTGATTAGTTGCTTCCCCAATGAGGTTAATGATTGATTAAAAAAAAAAAAGTAAGAAATGGTGGGTGGGGTTAATTTGAGGACCACTGCAGAGTGCAATTAATTAGTGGTCCATGGACACTTCTCACTGTCAGTGTACCTAAAACCACACTTATAGCCATGCCAGTAGTCCCTCCTTGGATGCTGATTGGCTTGCATCACTTCTGGTGTGGACACAAACAGTTAGCTTGGAGCCTGGCAAGATGGATTCTTGCGTGATCTTGCAAATCCAGCTGCCTCGCAAGGTAACCCCTGTACAGTCTTTAAAGGGGGAGTTTGTACCAGGCTGTAAGCATGTTTATATCTGTTGCAAAGTTTGCCGTTTTAATAAGGGAGTCTATGGGGATCAAATCACCTTTTTTGGCACTTCTACATTGGCTTCATTTTACAGCCCCATAGATTGCAGCTTGGTACTAATCTGCTGCTATAACAGCCTTCACTCTTCTGGTTTCACGCTTCCCATAAGATATTGGAACCAGGCTGCAGGGATTCGCTGCCATTCAGCCACAAGAGCATCAGTCAGGTCCAGTGCTGATTTTAGGTGATAAGACCTGCCTCGCTTCCACTTCATCCAGAAAGTGTTGGATGGGGTTGAGGTCTGTGCAGGCCACAGAGCTCTGACACTTCTGCAAATATCATTGTTTACTGTAGCATGAAGATTTTCCTTCACTGGAACTAAGAGGTCTGAACAGCCCCAGGCCTAAAGACCACAACTGGGATGAGGGCAAAGGAGTCCACACACTTCAGGTCATTTACATACTGCAGTGTATATCAGGTTAGGTTGTGCTGTATCACGATGCAAAGACATCAGCCTGCAAGTAAAAGGTAAATAACCTGAGTCATGATAACTGAGAAGATCTCATTATAACATTGACAAAAGACACAGGGAGAGAAACAGAAAAAAACACACATTTATATGCAAGAAGAAAGAAAAATGTTAATTGGGAAAGAGTCAAACTTATTTGCATTGCACGCTTTGGTTTCCAGCTCACTGGCAGCCTTAAATATCATTTACCATCCTCCAGCTGATTGCAAATCTGGGATCTGGTTTCCCTTCTATATCTAAATATTAATAGTCTCCATTACACGAAAATTACTTTCATCTCCGACTCACATGGAGGGATTAGATTTTAATCAACGCATTAAATATGACTTTCTATTCCTGCAGATGGGAGAGGATGGCTGGCAGTCAATTAGTATCATGCTCTGTTTGCAGGCTCACAGCGAAGCCTGATAAAGTCTTTGTTATCACAGAGGCTGCAAAAGCATAAACAAAAAAGACGGAGCGACGCGTGGGAATGAGGCAACATAATGATGAGCTTCTGTCAAGGATTAATGCATCAGTACGAGTTTAGAACAGCTTCGGAGAAGATATCTTTTGAATTAATAGAATTTCTCAAACAAAAAACGCATTCATGGAGTGTTTATGTTCTTCAAGTAACGCTACTAAAGATTCAAGCTGTTAACGTATCTGACGATCAATCTGCAATCACAGCTACAGCTACAAAATATCAATATCCTCAGAATGATAAGACACTGGAGTTTTTAGTTTTGACTTCCACTGTAAGCTGATTGTTACAACGCCCAAGCAGTCAAAGGAGGCAAATGAGATGTGTCAGTCCGGAGTGAAGTTTCAGCACGAAGCACCAAGGGTGGATTTTCCCTTTCACTGTTTCTCAAGAGTAATTCCTGAAGCTGATTCCAAAGTATTGCTGTATTAATGCTTACAGAGGAAACCCTTATTTCTGCTATATTCTGGATAATTGATAGGGGTCGTACCAGCATGTTCAAATGTTTTAAATAATTATATTCATAGTGTTAATAAAATAGCAGTGTACACTTTCTTTCTTCTGCCATTTTATAATCTGGCTAGTTGACAAATGCACAACATGCAGGTTATTTACAGTAGTAGGAGAGAAGTAACACCCATCACCTCAATTAGGTATGACTAATTTGATTTAGTTTACTCGAAGAAGAGGATCTCTGTTTTGCTGTCAGTGTTTAAAAATCCAAGACTGGAATGAGGCCTTCCAGAAACTTGATATTCTAACAAGATGTTTGTTGTAATTATGTCTTTTTTATGAATTAAATCCAAAATCCAAATTAAATCCATAAATTCATATTATATTATGTTAGATAATAGAAATATTGGATATTATATGACATACATGCATTAGGAGATGCACTTGCTGAATACCAGTGCTGTGTTTGATGCTCAAGATTCATACACAAGGTAATACAGCAGACAAAATACAGTCTGTGAACGTTTTACATCTGATCCATCCTTTGTTTTAAGTTAATCTTTGCAAAGTAGCTGGTTAACTCGAGGTTAGCCACCACACAGTTTGCTCCACAGACACTCATGGAGCAAACTGGCAGGCAGTGGACCAAACCACTGAGTTGTATTCAACTTACAAATGCATGGTTTTCGTCTATAATGAGCACAAGTGCTGAGGAACACAACTGTCCATTTTTCCCAGAAAAACTGTGAACTGTGAATTTGAGTAGTTTTTACAATGAATACTTTGTCCTTTTACTTAAGTACGTTTCTAGGATTTATGATGTGTGTATTTGAATTAAAAACCTTTTATTCAAACTAGAATCATCAAAATCCAGACAATGAAAGTCTATGGTAGAAATTGGCCAAGATGGCAGCCATCTATAAAAAATGGCATGCATGCAAATTGTGGTGCCACTTTCCAGATATGAAAGATTTTTTTGTCTGATCTGCTGTGCTATTCTTATAATGGGTTAAATGCAGAGATTGAATTTCCCTGTGAAAGGGGATAAGTGAAGGGTGTCTGCTTAAATATTTGGCTTAAACTATTACCAAAGATATGTTAATTAATATTTTACACACCTAAATATGGTCCTTACCATTACCAATAAATAAATAAATATTTTAAAACTTAACTCCCCTCCTCCGACTTCCAGCTTGCTGTTACCCTCCTGGAACTAATAATAGGTGTGTGAGCCCCTGGGGAATTCTTTCACCAGAACACCGTAGGAGAGGGAAGTAGGTAAGATTAAGTTTGAGCATGACAGGTGAAAATTCAATTTACTGTTACAATGGATGACAGCAACCCTTTTTGGGTGGAAATAACCACTGTAATTTGTCACAATACAAATTCTGAGGTCTTCACCAGTTTGAGTGCATAAAATAAGCTAATTAGCTATTAGGAGCCCAAATCCTCTGGCCAGTCACGTCAACAATTATACTGTGTCTTTGCTGATCAATGATTAGTGTCAATACATAGAAAGAATTAAGACATATGGGTCCTTTTAGTCTGCTTCCATCAGAGTGGAAGAACCTGACATACAACAACCTCACTGAATCTTCAGGTAGCGTATCTCAGACATCTGTACTTTTTATATAATTAAGACACTTTATTTTGTGTTTTGGAGCTGTTGAATCGAACTCTATTGTAAAGCAGGTGTTTTATGGTATGACCATATTTTTTCACTGTAAAACTTTCAGTTCAACCATCACTCAGACTCTTTTCTGATTCACTTTGATCTGCAGGCACAATCAGCTCACATGTCAGTTACTCAGAAATATAAACTAACCTGTGATGATGTGATACTGCCTACCCTAAAAGGGGGCGTGGTCATGGAATATCACATATAGCTGCCCATCCTTTAGCTTAGCATGCATTTTACATTATACTCCTCAATTAACAAATATTTAGCTAATATGCATAAATATTTTGCACATTTATTTACTTGTTCACAGGTGAACATTGATGTGGAACTGCCCAGCATCCCCACTGTGAAATACCAGACACCGGGCAGAGGAGAGGGTTTCTGCAGATTCAGCCACTTCCACACACTTAGTTGGGGATTATGTGATGAGAGTCTATACACTCTTCTTTTTTTATTAGAAAAATAACATTTTATTCATAATTTATTCATTTCTCAGCTTAAAACATAGAGTGTGAAGTTGTTTGGAGCAGAACAGAGTGTTCACTCATCGTCTCTTCTCTAACCTGCAGTCAGAGCAGCTCTCAGGTGAGATCCATGAAGCCTGATGAGCTTGATGACACACAGGTTTGCTCTCTCTGCTGCTCAGTCTGTGGAGTATTTATACCAGACCAAAGTGGTGTGGAGCTTGTTGGTTGGTGCTGTGTAGCTTAACATGGCTCTGTTTATAATTTTTATATTTATGTTCATGACACCTCCTGTTTCAGCGAAACTGAATTTTAGCGACAGGCCAAGTTGTTACAAGCCAGTGCCCAGGAAGCCAGACTTTGGGGTGAAGTGAGTTGCCTTATTTTTCACCTTTGCTACTAGTAGTCTGTGTTTTCTCCTTTTGTCCAGCTTGACTGAGGTGTGATGCTGTCTACAGGCTTTCACTATATTCTTTGAGGTTTTAATTCATTTCTTGGATACTTGTTGTGATGAGGATAAACCCCACTCTGACAATATGCTGCTGTAAATGAATTTAAAGTTTCCAAATTCTACTTAAAATGGTTCTACTTTTATGTTAATTCTTAAGTTTTTGCACTTTTTCAGGGCAGCACTTTACACTCTTAGTGCTGCCCTGAAAAAAATGATCAGTTACAGATGGTTATGTTAAGGGACAGTTTACCCCAAAATCAAAAATACATATTTTCTGCCTGGCCTGTAGTGCTGTTTATCTATCTACATTGTTTAGTTCTGCATTAAACTGCTCACAAGGTCTGTGGAGTGTTCTGAGCAAACAGGTCATGATTTATGGAAAGGGACACTGCTGTTAGGTTTTTCAGATGTGTAGTTATTTGGTGCCTTCAGCACCACAAGCAGTGTGCCATTTAGTCCCATTATATTGGAGAGAAGGCAGACATCTCTATGTTCGGTGCCTCCAAAACTCTGCAACTCACATCAAAAAATTTAAATGGATAAATAGCAGTACAGGTGATGTTTTTATTCAGTGTGATTTGCCGGCAGCCTTGGTCACTAATAGCATTATGAGAGCACTTTTTTTTAACTTGATTTAATGCCTTTCATTCAGTAATTAGCTGGGATTAATATAAAACTGGCTGAAACATGCAGGATGGACCGAATTTCTCACTCTCTATTGACTTGTAAATGCACTTATCTGGCTGTGCTTTTCATTCTGCCCTTAACTCTCATTGTGATTGTAAAATGACTCAGAACTAAATGCCTTCTGACTCTCGCAGAACTGCAGCTCGTCCTCATGAATTTCTGAACCTCATTGAGCTGCCAAAATCCTGGGACTGGAGGAACGTAAATGGCATCAACTACGCCAGTACGACTCGTAACCAGCACATCCCTCAGTACTGCGGCTCCTGCTGGGCTCATGGCAGCACCAGTGCAATGGCAGGTTAGATGTTTCCCCCGTTCCACCTTGTGTTAAATGTGTTTGCATCAAACCAGAAATTTAAGTTATTTAATGTACCTATAGTGGCATTTATTGCTACAACAAGTAGTTGTGCATATACCAAATACAGCCACAGGTATCAGAAATGTGTTCTCTCTGGATAAACTGCAGAACATGCTGCCAGCACCTCATCATGGGGACTAAAGTACAATGTAGTCTGGACTTGTTGTCCACTTGTTGCATTTGTTTTTCAACAATGTAAACTTATGAAAATGCATATGAATCCAGCATTACTAGCAAAGATAAATTGGCCTCATTTGTGAAAATTAAATGATAAATGAAACTTAGGACACTGAATTTACACATTGACAGAGGGTTACATCAATCATTGTGCTGTCTTGTGAGCTAGCTAATGTTCTAAAATCACTGTGCAGCACCCATAAACAGGGAACTAGTTGGCTACATAGAATTGAAACACATTGGCCCATTAGCTATATAAACTTTTGAGCTACAGTGGATTCAGACTCAGACAGTATCCTCCACCTCAGAAACCAGAAGCTAAAATGTTGAGCTAACATGCTTAATATTAGCCATAGTGAAACTGGTGCTCTGGGCAAATGAGACTCCAAAATATTCAATGTAAGTAGCAGGGTGTACCTGCTCAGTCAATGTATTAGCTAAGTGGTCCATGACCTGAAAATGTTCAAAACACTTGCTGTAAAGATGACTTGAGCACCAGACGGCTTAATTTCATTCATTAAAATTTTACATGGCAATCTTGGAAATCCAATTTTTGGGTTGAAGTAAAATTTTAGCTTTGTACCTGTCTAGTTGTTTGCTTGAGTTGGCAACAGATGAGCTTATAAAGTATCAAATCTAAAACTTGAACATGACTCATTTAATTAATCTAAACAACTTAAAATGACCTACTTTTATGCTAAGCTAATCAGCACTGTTTCTAACAAGTCAATCTCTAAACTAACTTGTGGCAAAAAGCAAATGTTAGTTCCAGGGTTGCACAGGTTGCTTTTAAGATGTATTCCAATAATTTTTTTTACCTGTTAAATTTAGTATCACACTTTTAAAGAACTGTAAGTCAATTTACATTACTTTTGGATTACCCCATGCCAAATATGGTGAAATGATTTTAACCAAAATAGTTTATCCAGTTATACAACCAGCTTCCACATGAAGATGTATGAAACTACAATATTGGCTATGTTTTCACTAGAGATCAAAGTGGTTTTAGGCACTTGGACACTTTGTGTCTTGCATCATTCTTTATTTTAAAATTGTGATCCTGCTAATCCCATTTTTGTAAAATGTACTTTGCTATTTACAGATTTTGCACCATTTCTTACATTAATTTTGTGTGCAACTCCAAAAACTTTGTTTTAATTTTGTTAGTGTTCACAGGTCTTGACATGTAATTATTTCTGAAGCTACTTTGTTTCCACATGCTTGATGTGAACTTGCTGTCATCTTTTATACAATGAACCCACAGTTCTGGTGCATCATGTGTTGACTTGAATCTGAATTTGGAGCTTGAACATGGCAGCGCTGAGGGAGAAACCCCGACTACTTTCTCAAGAATTGTGTGCTGATTAAATCTTGTGACAAAATAACAGATGGGAACCTGGGTGATATCAAATCATTTGAGACTTGAGTGAGCGTTTCCAAAACAAATATTGCATTTGTGTGGAACTTTCTTTTTCTCTGCCTCATGTAGATCGCATCAACATAAAGCGGAAAGGAGCGTGGCCATCTGCTTACATTTCCGTCCAACACGTGTTGGACTGCGCTGACTCTGGCACCTGTCACGGAGGGGACCATGGAGGGGTGTGGGAGTATGCCCACAACCACGGCATCCCAGATGAGACCTGCAACAACTACCAGGCAATTGATCAGAGTAAGAACTCAACAGTAACATTCATTCTAATTCAATCACTTAATCCAGCAGCCTTGAAATTGAAATCTTTTTTTCGTCCTAGAATGCAACACATTCAATGCCTGTGGGACTTGCACGACATTCGGGCAATGCAACATTGTGCAGAACTACACTTTATGGAAAGTTGGCGACTATGGAGCCATTAGTGGACGGGACAACATGATGGCAGAAATCTACGCTGCCGGGCCAATCAGGTTTTCAACTTCATTGTTACAGTTCTATGAATGCTGCCTTTGAAATGTTCAGTTTCCAAAAATCCTGACAATAGAAGATGGTTAATGCATCAAATTCTCTACCAGCATTGGCCTTTAAATCAAGGAAATATGTCAAGTTAAAATATCTGTTTCTCTGACACAATGCTGTGGTGTCCTGCTTTAGAAGTTTCTATTCCAGGCTGGTTAAAATGTGTATCACAACCCAGCTCTTTTGTGAAAACCTTTGCACAATTGCCACTGGTGCTGCCTCTAGGAACCTACATCCTATCAAACTTTATCTTGGCTTCATGGCACTTAGACAGGATGTTCTCTCCTGACTAGATCCTCCCTTGTGTTGTATCGGCTCTCAGATGTACATCGCTTTGGATAGAAGTGTCTGCTAAACTGTAAATTGATGTTTCATATTTTGTTTCATATTTGCCAAATGAGTTTGTCTAGTTAGAGCATTTAAAAAAAATAATTAATCTTCTTGCAGTATAAACTGAGAAGTATGTTAATGGAATATGGCAGGCAGTCATTTGAGTGAGTGTTCCAGATATGTGCATATAACAAAACAAGAAACCAGACAGGTTTAATTTTAAAGGAGAGAGCTGTAATATATCGACTCTAATTAATCAAAATTAGTCTGTCATTGGAGACAAAGGAAATGCATTAACCTGAAACAACTGATTCTGACAGCGGTGTCATTTTGAAATTTCTCAAATGTTGAACTTCAAATTAATGCTAAAATTTTGATCAGTTGTCTGAGTCTAAAGAAATCATTCATCTTTTAGATGAATGTTTAGAACTTGCACAACATATTAATGTTTCAGAACAGTGGGATTTTTTTTCCAGGATAATGGGCTTAAGATTACAAAATGCTGATCAATTTGGAGGCAGCTTTATCACTTCAGTAATGTCACACCTCCTGAGCTCCTGTAGAGCATCCTGAAGTCTGGGAGGAGGAGCTGGGGGTAAACAACTAATTTAACTTATTGAACATACAGTCTATGGCTCAAACGCCCCATTTGAACCAAACCACTAATTTTTGCACATACAGTTGTGACCTATTCCTTTAAATGCCAAATGACATCTCTCTTCTGAAGTCTCATCCTCTTCCCTCAGCTGTGGAATCATGGCCACAGAGAAACTCGACGCGTACACCGGGGGTCTGTATTCAGAGTATGTTGAGTCTCCTGAAATCAACCACATTGTGTCAGTAGCCGGCTGGGGAGTAGAAAATGGCACTGAATACTGGATTGTCCGCAACTCCTGGGGAGAGCCGTGGGTGAGTCATCACATAGTAACTCAATACCCCGGGTCCTTGCATGGTTCAGTAGCTTTTAAACTTGGCATTTAAAAATTGGATGTTGGAATGAAATGCAGTGGGTGATTTATGATCCAAGTGACCTTGAGATTTTTTTTTTCCCTGCCTCTAGGGTGAGAGGGGCTGGCTCAGGATTGTGACGAGTGCCTACAAAGGAGGAAGTGGAAGCAAGTACAATCTGGCTTTAGAGGAAGACTGCATGTATGGAGATGTGATCATCCCCTCAGCCTATAGAAGTTCATGATATGGCATGTGCAACATCTTGTATAGTCTTTTTATATGTAGCCTTTTTGTCATGTTAATTTCTAAAGCCAGTGAAATAAATTGCTTCTATAAACTTTAACCAGTGAATTTTGGCTATTTGACTCTGAAAGTGCTGCTGAATCTGAAATGAGATGTTGATCATTGATTTTTCTCTCTGGGCTGGAATGCAGACAGCACAGTATGGAGTTGGTTAGCCTCTGGTAGCAGAGCTGCAACGAACCAGTTCACAAAATGAAATCCTCAAGGGAGTTTATTTGAAGTGGGATGTATAATAAGCTTATCCATAGAGTATATTACCAGACTATTGGTATGAGACTGCACTTGATGGGCTCCCAGTTTAGAGAGAAAGGGAGTACATAACAGAAGTTAGTGGTGTACCACTGGATACGGTCAGCAGCAAAACTTATTTTAGTCACTTAAGGCCCACTAACAGTTTAAATTGTTGTGTTCATGCCAATTGGATCATTTACCACCTTGCTGCAGTTTGTTTAGGTTGGCATGAACGCTGATCTAAATCGCTCTCTGGTCTGCCTCAAAGGGGTGGTCTTGGCCCATTGTCAGGTGATGTCTGGAGAGGGTAATTTCTCATGTGAACAACATTGGCTTAGAAAAGTAAGATAACAAGGATGACGGTGATGTGCTGATCACTTGAAGTAGACTTGAATGCAGGATGTTTTAGTGTTTTGGCCTTGAAGATCAAATCAAGTGTTTAGGTACATCTTCAAAGGATATTTATGTTCATCCAGATGTGAGGTTGAACTTTATCTCTATCAGATATCCATAAATCAGTGGTTCCCAAATTGGAGAGTACAGAAGACCAGGGGAGACCAAGAATGAAACACAGCTCAATATAATCTGTGGGGGAAATAAAGTTTGCTAATTCTAACCTCTTTACCTTATTTCACTCAAATTCAACTTTGAATCCTCATCAGTTTCATCCCATTGTTGATTAAAAATTATGGATTTTGGGGGCTCACCTTCTGAAAAGGGGGCATGCCAGAAAAAGTTAGGGAACCACTGCCATTAAAAAAATATAAAACTTCAATTTCCATATGTACTTGTAGTGGTTCTTTGTTTGAAACGACCTGATTGGATGTAGCCTGTCACTGGCTAATTTGCTGAAGGTCTCTTGTGACTGCCATCAGGTGTGTAAGTAGGGTGAGGCCAGTGCCTTTGTTTTTATCGTTGGATCCTGGAGGCGGAGATGTTATCAAAATAAATGCATATGGAGCCAGAGTGTGCAACACTTTTAACACAGCATTCAAGTGAACAGCATTCAAACAAATCACAGAAGCGCACCACTGTCATTTCATTGTTTTAAAGGTTTTCTCTTTTGTTGTGCAGCATGTTGGCCACCAGAACGTCAGCTGGCAGGGGACAAACGTGAGAGAACAAGAGAAACAAACTATTTTTCTCAGTTATGTGCGCTTGTTTCAGTTCAGCTCAGTGTGAAAGTGGTCTGTCGAGTTTCCCTCTCCTCCTGTGTGCCTCGCCGATCCTTGAGTTGACGACTCAAAATGCAATAAAAGCTTTCCAACAAGAGTAATTTATGTAAACCATCTAACATCAGACACAGACATGTTGAACCAGTCGAGCAAAAGCTTAAACTGGAGCGGAGTGAGCTGTGGAGCACACTCTGCTCCGCCTGGGTTACAAAATGAGAATAAAATGTTGTCAGTGCCTTTTTACTGAGCACCAGGCTCTCATTTGTGTGCATATCAACAAAAAAAATAGATTTGAAGCTTTAAACACTTCAGTTTACGTTTACACCCGTCAGACCCAACTAGGACGTGAGGCACACAAAGCTGGTTGTTCTGTCCAAGAATTTATAGATCTGATTTATAGAAACAGGAAATTACATCACTTGGGTTCTGTTCAGTCACAAGAAGTGTTGTCCCACCTATTCCATAATCTAAAATGTCATTTTCATCTGTGGAATGTTTTTTGAAATGTTGTTATTGTAAATGCCCTTAAAACAGAAGTAAATACACTTTTAGAAGTACACTGAGATGCAGCTAAAAGGGGGACATTCACAATGTTTTCTGTAAATGGGATGTAATTTGAATTTGAGTGGAATAGCTGACTGCGTTTTGGGGTGAAGTATTCCTTCAGGCTTGGTACATCTGAGACCATGTGGCCCACAAACCTGCATTTTTAAGTCACTGCCCTGTGCACACTGAAAGGCACTCAACTTCTGGTATTTGGAAAAAAAAAAAAAAAAAAAAACTTTGTGAAATTAACTTCAGATCTCCAGGGGGAAACTCAGGAGGTACTTCACTTGTACTGATTCGGAAATGTAAAATTTTTTGATGTATTTCTGAAGAGGCCTAATTTGCTTCTGCCTTGATGTGCACACAGACTGATACAAGGTCAAGTTGTAAGAGGCGTAAATACAATCGAGGCGTCCTGAGAATTCTTTGAATGACACACGACATCTCTCCTGCGAGACTTCAGGTCACAGGACGACCAAACTGAGCCGCTCTTTTTGAAAAACCCAATGACATTTGTTTGTTCTACATCTCCGAGCTTGATAAACAGACCAACCTCCCTTATTGACTGACATGCTTTATTAGCTTCAATTCTGTCATGCTTCTGGAGTAACATTCAGTTTAATCACCGGTTATCTACAGTGGCACACACAACAGCACAATGCCATCCTCTGAGTTCATGTGCAATTACAAAGAACCCATTTTCTTGCAGTTCAGCTGGGGAACAAAAGAAAACGGGGCACTTAGATATTTGGTTCAGGGGACGCAACAATAATAAAAATGCATAAACACAAGCTGCTATGCTTTGCTGCTGATATGGAAATGCTTCCCATTAACTGCAGTTTCCATTCAGCATCTCTTGGGAGAACAAAGGATAATTAAACCTTATGCAGCGCTGCTCACTTGAAGCCTCCAAACCAAGGCGAACCTTAAGCCTATAAAGCTGTGGTGTGTCCGAGTGGAGGCCCACTGTGAAAACAAATATTGAACATAATTTGGTTGCTCAATATTATGCGATCAGGCCCCCACCCCTCGAGCAATCTTTCACGTGAAATCAAATTTGCGCTCTGATTAAATTTCCTGCATGTTTTCTCATTTGCATAATCACAAACAGAGCTCTAATGGCTGTGAATGAAAACACATGGTAATCTTTGGGTCTGAGGCTCGAAAAAGAAAAAGAGCTGCCTTTTTTAGTGTGACAAAAAAAAAAGGAAAAGGTATGAAAAATGTTGCAAATGCACTCAAGCCATTTTCATACTGAGTGATTCAGCATTCATCTTCATTACGGCAATCGATATGGCAAAATGGATTTTTCAGCAATTCCTGCAAACCCATTATGTATTGTTTCAGTGATCAATATGTCGCTCTGTAAACACGGAGATGGAGGGGGTGGTCGTTGTATGAAAAGAGTATTACTGAAGCCTTTTGGTGGTGCTGAGGCCGGGATTATCAGCTTAAATAGAGTTGGAGGGAATATCCACTTCTAAAGTATCTTTGAGCAAGGCATTGTAATGATTTATCCATGGCAGCTGCCTCTAGCAGAAGTGTAGGAATATGCAGAAAGCTTCCCTGTGTGTGTGTGTGTGTGTGTGTGTGTGTGTATGTGTGTGTGTGCGTGCACTTTGTGTAATCCTTCCCAATGCAATTCGTCTCTCCAAGGCCACTGCTGAAACTTGCCTCATGAAATAAGCAACAGAGAACAAAAGGATAACCAGACAGCCACAGAACACATTCTCGCCTTTCACGGAGAAATGTGCTTTCTGATTTAGCCTGAGAGGTTAGAGACACCAAATCTGATGTTAATGATTCGAAACATGCCCAAATGTTAGGCCTACTTTTAAATTATTACCAACTGTATCAGTACACTGTAAAAGAAAAAAAATCATTTTTCCACTAAATCAGAATTTAGTGGAATCAACTAATCTTAAAAGAGAAATATGTAATATATTTGCTGTAATAAATCATAAAATGACCATATATGTCATCAGAGATTACAGAAACACTCGCTACTCTGACAACAATGATGCAGCCATGGAATAATTATTTTAGTTTTCCCGTTTGGTGTGAACTAGCATTCAAATTAATGCTCAATGTTCGCCATATGAGTATCTGTTTATGAGTCATAAGAAATCATTAAAAATCTTGTAGTAGGAGTGGATGTGTATAACGGTTAAGTTGAGCAATATGTTAATGGAGTTTGGCAGGCAGAAGGCAGGCTGTGAATGAACTCCAGAGTGTGTGTTTTCAGAGCTGCAGGCTTTTGTATAATATGCAGTCAATGGCTCCAACTTGCTATTTGGACTGCAGTGCTCATTTTTCTACACGCGACTGCTGCATATTTTTACCTTGTGAGGCAGCTGGATTCACAAGATCACACAAGAATCCATCTTGCCAGGTTCCAAGCCGTCCATTTGTGTCCACACCGGAGGCTGTGTGAGCCAATCGGCGCCCTCGGAGGGACTATGGGCAGCGGCAGGCCTTTTGCGCCAACAACGAGAAGCATCCATGGAAGTGACTTGTCTCAAACAAACAATGGCAGCTCCTGAAGAGGTTAGCCTAGATACTGTGATAGCATCAGTTATATCAGAACTGGAGAGTATTTTTTAATTTAAAGAAGACCAAAGAACTGCACTGGAGGCTTTTATCAATTAAAAGATGTTTTCATTCTTCTTCTGGCCATCTTTGGTTAGGGTGAGTTGATATGATTGGCTGAAGTTAGCCCGTGTTTGATGCCCTTTTCCAAACAGTTTCTATAGACGGCTTCCCAGATGATTCTTTGCAACAAACCATCTGACATGTCAGACTACTACATATTGCCCCTTTTAAATTTCTAGTATTTATTTTAATAACACGTCAGAACTCATAAATACGAGTTCTTCGAATGTGAAGTCTTTTAACTTGAAACAATGAGTTGAATAAATGTACTGAATAGAGTCAATCAACTCATTAAATTAAGTTAGGTAAAATTAAATTAAGTAACATCATCAGCATAATTGCCGACTTCCCAGCATGCATTTTGTGAGAGTTAAAACTCTCCTGAGACCCCTCTTTTCTGTAGTTTGAAGAAAATATGTGTGAAGTTGTTTGTGAAAACATTCTGAAAAATGTTGATGATTAGTAATAAATTCTTAATATTTTCATATTACGTTGATTTTGCAGCCCCCTGTGGACAAAAGCGGTAGTATTTCCACCATAATAACCACAAAATAAAATAATTTTAAATAATAATCTCCTCCTACTTCTTTTTTAACTGGCTAACATAACACTCACTGTAACTTGCCTGTGAAAATGTAAATACAAGCTTGTTTAATCAAGAACAACTTTACAGAAATGGCCATGCTTCTTGCAGATGGTCTCCTTAACTTACGTAGGTCATAGCCACATCCATAATAAATTGAGACTGTTTTATGACCAATATATAATTCTTTGTAGTAGCCTTAATAAATTCACTGGGAGCGGTTTCACATATTGTCTTGGGGCCAGTGCTGGAACACAGTAGCTCCAGCAGGAGCAGCTGCAGCTGAAAGTTCTTTGTATAGAATGAACACATGACTTTTCAAAATGAGAAATTTTTAAAGAAAATTTTATATATTTTTGTAATGTTCAATAGTGTCTGAAGAGTCATTATTTCAACTTAATATTTAAGCTTATTGAACATGTTTTCTCAAGTTCAACAGAATTAACATCAAGTTTATTTGACTAAAAGGTTTGCTCGTTTTGATGCATGACAAAATAAACTCAACTTGTCTTTTTAAATTCACTCAAAACTTTGAGGAATTTGAAACAAATAGTTTATTTTTACAGTGCAGATGCAATGAGAGTGGAAAAAAGGATCAGATTGCTGTATGCATTCCACTATAACATTAATCATTCATTTATCATGGTGTCAAATATGAATTGAGCATACTTTTCACCCAAAATGTGACAGATCTTGTTGTGTTTGCCAAAATATGAGGCCTGGCTCACAGCACAGAATGTGTTGATGATTCTAATCATAATGCATGAAGCAGATTAGCTCTACAAGATGGTATAAATCACTCATTATCATTCCCCTAACTTCAGCAAAAGGCACGTCTGTGCTGATTTGCATTGCATAATACATCTAAAGCACAAACTGCAAAAAAAAAAATTAGACGTAAGCCTCATATTGCTAATGAGCCCATGCAGGAAATATGATTTGATGATTAAAAACAAAGTGTCTTCCTCAGCCAGCCACCACTTTTCCTGATGATCTGTGTTTTCCCATGTCAAGCAAAAAAAAAACACTTACACAACAATCACTTAGTCAGTGTGATTCCTAAATCGATTTACAGCCATAGCCACCCTGCTGATGTTATGCATCATTCCTCTGCTAATCTCACTTCCTTGTCCAATATACTCGTGCAACCTCGAGGCGGCCGCAGAATTAGCTTTAGTTAATGGATGAGTATTAATCCCTCTTAGTCACAACAAAATTAAGGAATAATACGGCCATGAATATTTCAGTTACACTGCAGCAACACAGGAATCTGCTCTCACAATCTGCCCTGGCTTGCAAAAAAAGAATTGGCGATTACATACATTATTAATGCTCCATCATAAAATTCATATTTTGCACCAGCTGAAAGGGAACTCGGAGAGTGAAAATCCAATGAGCAGTCAATACTATTTCAAACTAACTTGCTGAACACACAGAACAGAGAGAAATGGCCTCCAAAAACATCAGAGCTCATTGACGCGTGCTTTTGTTCTGCTTTTATCACTCTTGTCTCCGTCTGTAGTGCATTCTTATTAGATCCCTTAAAAATAGATGTGAACCTTCCAAGTCAGTGAGTTCCTGCAGCCTCCCCCTGGAAGTTTTAATTAGAACAGCAGTCACTCGTGTTATCGTTGTTTCAAGAGGGCCGCTTCCACATTCCTGAGCTGCCCACTTCATCACAGGATCAGAGGCCCGCGATGAGTGGACTGTTTAGGGACGGCTGCCTGGATTTTACCTCAAGAATCAGAATCGTTTCTGTTACTGGTGGAGAGCTTAAATATAATTGGCAGGATTATTGTAGAGATATACATTTATAGACTCTGAACAAGTCCTTTATAATGAAAACAAATGGTGCAAGAGCAGCAGATTATACATATATCTTTACATGCAATGACAGATTTGTGCATGTAACAAGAAAATAAGATCCCACACAGTCTTCACATTTAGAGGAGAAATCCATAATATATTTATTGTATTTTTTCATAAAATGACCATTATATGTCATCAGAGATTAGGAAAACATGCTGAATTCAAAAATTCGCTGACTGCTGCAGCTGCGGTGGCCTCCTTTGAAATTTCTATTTGTGGCCTGAATAACTATTTTAGTTTGCCTGTTTCATATTAATTAGAGTTCAAATTAATGCTGAATGTTTGCCGAATGAGTAAATGTCTGTTTATGAATCATTAGAAATCATTAATAATCTTTTAGAAGGAGTGGGTCATTATAACGGTTAAATTGAGAAAAATGTTAATGGAGTCTGGCCTGCAGCGAGGCAGACAGCCACTAAACTTCCACTCCATGTGTGTATTTTCAGTGGGGTTTTGTTTTCAGGATAACAGGCTGAACTCTACACTGACAGACTGACAGAGTTATAAACATCTGATCAACATCTTCGTTTGTTATTTTCAATTTGCAGTGTTGCACTCGTCTTGCACTCCTGCAGCGTTCCTGCAGCCTGCCTGAGCTTTTTCATGTCTGGAGAGGAAGGGGCGGGGGAAACAGCTCGCTTCAACCATATCTCATATTTTAAATAGGGATTCAATGTATTTAATACACATTCAGTGGTTCCAACTCGCTGTTTGGATTGCCGTACTCATTTTTGGAGGGGTAATTGCTGCACATTACTCCTTTACAGGGCTTTTGTGTGTGGAAAAACAGCTTACAACAGCCGTATTGGAGGTCAACAGCACTTAGATGAAAGGTTATTCAATTTTGTTGTTGATGTTTCAGATGAAGAACTGATTTCATTCCTCCAGCCACAACTCAGTGCTTTCAAGTAAAGGTATACCTAAAGGCAATATAGTCCATTTTGTCATTTTTTTTTCATGTATCTTAGGAGCTATACAGAGTCTTACAACCTCATCAGATATGTCTTTACAGTGTGGAAAACTGTCTCTGAAGATGTAGCAGTTATACAAGATCATAACTTAAATAGTTGAATGAATCTAATAGTGTATTTGAGGAATGACTGAACTATCAAACATGACTTTGTATCAAAACCTTTCATACAATACTGAGAAAATCCTTGAGGATGAAGACGATAAAGGTAAACTATTTATTTTGGGATATAAGATGATGCATGTTTTAATTAACATTTTTTTTCATTTGTGGAACTTAAGTCTAAGTTAAACAAGCAAAAATCATGGAAAAATATATATATCCTTTAACCAGGATGACGCTGTAGTCTGAATGACATTTTCTATTGGACTGTCTTGACTCTGTGTTAAAGACGTGGTTATGTTCGATATCTTTCTAACTACAGGCTTTATATCTCCTACAGGAGGAGGAATGAAATTGTTTGGTCACTCAGGTTGCATCTGTCTTTTCTTTTTTCCCCTCATTTTTGGGTTATTGTTTTGCTCAGATGGCACTGTGTTTCGTTCCCCAGTTTATTTTGGATCAGTCATTCCCAAAGACTGGGTCGGGACCCAGAGATTTAATTTGGGTCACCAAATAAATGAAAGTCTGTAGAAGAAATCTGGCAGTGTCTTTGTAGTCTAAAATGTTTTTTATCAACTATTATTGAAAAATGGTGAAAAATATTGAGCAGTGTTTCCCAAAGTCCAAGATGACGTCCTCAGATGTCTTGTTTTGTCCACAACTCAAAAATATTAAGTTTACTGTCAGAGAGGAGTAAAGAAACCAAAAAATACTCACATGTAGGAATCTGAAATCAGAAAATTTTGACTTTTTTTCTTTAAAAATGACTCAAACTGATTAATTGATTAATTAAGATAATATAAGATGATGCAGAAATGGAAGTAAAAATGATGAGGAACAATCATTTATGCACAAATTAAGTCTTACTGAGATTTATTAATAAGGTCTACTGTGGATTGGGTCATGATGGTTTGTCATTCTTCGAAAGTGGCTCCCCAGTAAAAAACTATGGGAAACAATAATATATATAATATAATAATAAAAAGATGAGAGAAGGTACGTGAAATAAAACCAGTTTATCAGACTCACTTTAAAGGTGAAATAGGTAACACCCTAGTGTTCAAAATAGGTACTGCAGTCCAAATTCAAAATATTGCAGCGAGTTGTTCAGTGACTGCCTGTCTCACTGCCTGCTAGACTCCATTAACATATTGCTCAGTTTAACATCTACTCCTGAAAGATTAATGGTTTCTGATGATTCATAAACAGACACGTACTCATTCAGTGAATATTTGACCTACTTTGGTATTAATTTTAGCTTCATGCAAAGTGAAAAAATATTAAATAGATGCTTTAGAGAACATGCTGGCTGTAGCATTGTTATCGGAGAAGTCAGTATTTTAACTTAGCATGTTACCTTATCCTGTCATGACATATCATAGTCAATTTTCTGAATTGGTACAGTAAATATATTACACTTCCCCTTTAAAGGGTTATTTAACCCATATTACAAAGCATCTTCTATATAGCTATGTTCTAGTTACGATAATCCACAGACATATCTCTAATAAAGTTTTCTTGGGAGCTACTTTCTACCAAAGAAATAGTCTCTATGAAAGTTTGACATGTGTTCTGTGGATTAACCAGATTAATGGACACACTGTTTCTGGAGAGTAACCTGCTGTTGTTTTCATTTTGCAGTGCTGTTTGTGCCACAAACAAAATTCTGCCAAGACATCACCACCACTAGTGGCGAGAGGGAAAATATATTGTTTTTGTAATTTGGGTGAACTAACATTTTAATGACGCTAAATCGCTCTTCACATATGCCATGATATGTCTTTTTTTTTTTGTTATGCAGCCTCACCCAGATGAACACTGTATATCATTCACGTTAATTTCATTGGCCAAATCTTCGCAGTTTGGTCATGTGCTCCTCTCAGTGGAATCACAGTATACTAATGACATCTGGCTGGTGGAACATCATGACTGGGTTTCATCTTCCAGCCAGTGACCGTCATTACTGTAGGGTTTGTTTGGCACTCTCATTCATTCAGCAGAGGAAAACAGGGAGAGAGGGAGGGAGGGGTGTTTTGGTGTAAATGAACTGACCTGTGATTGCACTCTGCTGCCCCCTGTTGAAAAAACTGCTCCGCATGTTGTGTTTACATCCTGACTGAATGGACTGACATGTTGTTTTGTCTGGGTTTCATGACAGCATGTGACAACGAAACATATGTTTATCACATCCTGAGATGTCATGAAGGGTTTGTTTATGTCTTTTAAGTTTGAAATTATGGAAGTAAACAACAGCTGATTCTGTAATGGTGAAACAAGTTTGGAAGATGATATTTTCTACATTTACAACTGAGAGCAGATCAGTTGGACTTTATTTGTATAGCACTTTTCATGCAAACAAAATGCAACACAAAGTATTAGAATTAAATGCCTACACACACCCAAAGCAATAACTTTGTAATTAAATGAAGAACTAAAATAAGAACAGAACCCATTAGAAACCGGGACTGAGGAAACACTATCATAGGTGAGGAAACACCAGAGACAGGATAAAAACTGAAAATGACAGATAAAAAGTACATAAAAGGTAAAGTGATAAAA
Organism: Lutjanus erythropterus; assembly: GCF_056507025.1. Lineage (NCBI taxonomy): Eukaryota > Metazoa > Chordata > Actinopteri > Lutjaniformes > Lutjanidae > Lutjanus > Lutjanus erythropterus. The sequence goes on along the minus strand of NC_139321.1, from coordinate 39,643,365 downwards.
GGAAAACAATACAGAAAATTAATAAATAGATAAAATAAAATGATATTCCAACTTTTTCAATATGTATTTCCTAGAGTATAACTAGGGAAATCTACGAAAAAGGGGGGGAAAAAAACTACTATATTGTGAAAAAAATGAAAGAAAATTGTGTCATAATTAACAAACCATCATTATATTTGAAGTGAAAATCATGTGCAGATGAGGATGTCCACTTAATGCAGCTGTAAACCTCTTCAGCATGAGGAAACGTGGAAACATGAGGGTTTGGTTAATAGGTTTGTCTCATATTGATTCAATTTGAACATAATAGGATGCATCAGCACAGATTATTCCTCCCAGGACAGCGATATGATGGCTGCTGTCTGGAACAAAGGCCCTCTGCTCTCCTCTGCTCTCTTCTGCTCCTGCGTGGCGCGCAAGGGGTTAAGGTGTGTGCGAACACCCGAGTTGGCGTTGATGGTATTCACGCGCAATGATTAACGATATTGATTCACAAAACATGTGGAACTGTAACGTTTTACTGCCATGTGGGAACAAAGAGCCGAGCTGCCCACCTCTAATTGACTGAAATAATGTAATTAACTACAAAAAGGCGAAATGATTCCTCTGCGCACTTGCCCAAATCATTAACTACTTTCTTTAAATGAAAATGCCTGAATCCTCAAAGTCCAGAGTGATGATTGATGTCGACAAAGAAAACAAGTCTGTCTAAATGTGGCTTTGAAGAAAGGGAGCCTGCTTTCAACCTGATCACAAACTTGGTTTTGAAGGCAGAGCGCCCCGCCCTCCTGCTCCTTATAACCAGAAAGCCTGTTTGCAGGACGCTCAAACATAACAGGAACACTGGAGACCACATCGCTGTGCATGAACCATTCCTGGAGACGAACTCTGGCTACAAAGACTTTACGGATTACACTGGTTGTTTCGCCTTTTGACCGCAAGCAGACGACCAGCAGAAGTGGCCATGGATTTTCTCAATCACAACTATTTGAACGCGCGCAGCCCATATGACTACACGTTTAATTTCTGGAACGACTATCTCGGCCTCACGACGTTGGTGACGAAGAATAATAAGCTGAGCATGCCCCAGAACCCCAACTCCATCACCGAGTCCCTCAAGGCGACCCTGGGCTTGGACGATTCCCCGGCGTGTCCGTGCGTAATCGCGGGCGGCGTTGGAGAGAACGGGCACATGGACTGCTGCTGCCCGTCCGGGAGCCCCCCGCCGGCCTCCATCCTGGACCTAAAGGAGCGTTTCTCGATACTGAGCCCCTTCCAGAGCCAGCTCCAGCCGGAGCGAGAGGTGGGCTTCGGCGGGAGCTTCGCGGGGTTCGATCTGTTCGGAATGGAGAGGAAGATGCGCAAACCCGCGTCCAGGAGCAAGCAGGAGCCCAAAATCTGCGTCTTCTGCCGAAATAACGGCGCGCCCGAGGAGGTGTACGGCTCCCACGTCCTGAAGACCCCGGACGGGAGGGTGGTGTGCCCGATTCTGAGGGCTTATACCTGTCCCCTGTGCAGTGCCAACGGGGACAATGCCCACACGATAAAATACTGTCCACTGTCTAAAGACCAGCCATCCCAGCGACCATTAAAGGGAGGGAGGGCTGTGGGTGGTAAGAGGATGAAAATATTCTAAACAGACGTGACTATAAAGTAAATTGAATTGCACTGAACAATTTCCAGATGACTGTTTTGATTTAGCCTTTATCCCAGTTTCATAAACATATTGATTTTATCTTTGTTTCCTCTAAGATCTCTTATATTTTTATAGTTCTTTTATCCACATAGAATAATTTTATGCTTTATACATTGGATTTATTTTTCTTGCTAGTTTGTAGTCATTTGAGCGTGTGCATATAAATACATGTATCAATAATCACAAAGTGTGAATAAATTTAAAGAAAAAGTATTTTGGTCATGTAGGGAAACACACTGACATTGGCAAAAGGGGATGAATGTCATATTTCTACCAAGTATTTTTGTACGGTGAGCTAAGCTCACCAAGATTTTTCTTTTCTCGTCTTAGAAAACCAAAGTTATGTTTTGCCATTAAAGAAGCTCAAGAATGTGTCATTAATGAGTACTTGTGTGCGTCTGAGTGGAGGAGGAGGAGGAACTCTTTGATCCCATCTGCCTGCCTAAAAAACTCCACAACATATTTTCCAACTTGCTCCAAAAGTTGACATTCAATCTGCTAGGCAGGAAGAAAAAAAAAAGACAATGTGGCCTCTGTTTAGAGCTCATATTCTCCGGGGAACATTATAATCAATTGTTGCCAAGCCAAACCTCTTCTCCAATCCTATGTGATGAGATCTGACTTTACAAGCAGTCAGAAATGAGAGATGCTAGCCTTCATTTTTTTATGTTTACATTCCCAAATAAGGGCGACACACTGGATTTCTTTTCTCTGTCAGGTCTCTCTTTCTCTCTATGGTGTATTCTCTTTTTTTTTTTTTTTGGTTTGCCCTGACAATGTATCCACCAGAGAATCTGCTCTGCGATATCAAGTGGAGTGAGTCCCATTTACCTTCCACTCCGAGTGAGGGGTGAAGAAGCAAATGAATGTTAGCAAACAACATGTTATCCCATCGTTTCCTTTCTGAATAATCCAAAAAAAAGATGCAAAAATGTTGTGAATGTATGATTGAAAGTGTCACTTGCAGGACTGCACATTTCTGACAGTTTTGTTTACCAAAGGAATACAATTACATTGAAGAAAGAAGAGAGATTTGCTGTATTGTATATAAAGTTATGTTTATTCAGTATTTTAACATTACAAGTGACTTCAGAGGGCGCTACCTCAACAGGATTTTGTACTTACATGTAAAATGTCAACAGCAGTTTATTGATATAGTGCTGCCATTTATAATAAGGGTTTTGATAGTATTTTTGATCTTTGTATAACATAATTGTATTTTCATTTTGGTGCATTTAACATGATGGAAGTGAATTTCCAAGAAGCTATAAGCATTGCTCACCAAAAGGTGATTGTCTGTAAATAACGATTATACCCATACTTTTTAAAGTTTAGTTGTTCAATGTTACATTCTTGAGAGTGTGCAAGAGAGTGGATATTGAAAAAGGCTGACACAATTTGCCACTTTTAACAGAGGTTTTTTGATTAAATGAATAATAGAAAAAGAAACACTGTTGAACTTTGTTATTTATATTTTACCACAATTTCCTGTATGCTGCTGTGCAGAATAACAACATATGAATCCACTAGAGAAATAAAAACTTATCAAATGTTTGGATCTATGTGGTTCTTCAGTGGGTTTACTCAACATTTCACTGAGTGTATAAACTTTTTAAACAGAAAAGTTGTACAAGAGTCTAAAGTGACTTTTACTGACTGATTTAGTGATTTTCAGATTAAATCAAGCAGGAAAGTTGACTAAAATCGCATTTTCAGGAATGTTCCTGCCCTCCCTAATTGGCCTGCTCGCTGCAAACACACAGACTGTATGTGGATCATGTCAGTGTTGAGCCCTCACTCAAAAAGAAAAAAAACCCAGCACATTTAACACAGAAAGAAAATGTTCCTGTAACCTTGGCTTTTGGACAAACTGGAGCTGATCTGCTGCTCTCATATCTTAAAGATTTGTCTCCGAAGGACAAACACAGTGCCACGGTTGTTCGCGGTTGTTTAGGGAGGTCTGCCCACACAAGAATGTCTTGGCTTATGCCTCGCCATTCAAACGGATCATGTTTGCACTGAAGTGGATTGAATAGCTGGCCCTCCCGGCCTTCTCCGCCTGCCATCTGTGGAATGGCTGCTGCAGACATATTAAGGGACTCAAAACAGGCAGGAAGCTTTGCTGCTGCTTCTTGTTTTCTGGAAAAAGTCAGAGCTGTACACACTTGTGCAGCTGCGAGTACTTTTGACTCACTATAGTAACTTATAAACGTCCCAGCAATGAGGGAACAACAAATAGTGTAAAGCCATGATGAGTTCATGAATGACTTTACTGTCTCACCGGCAAAACAACCCCAGACGTTCATAATTGCTGCTGATGCTGAGCACACAGTACAAAAACACATCAAGACTGTACATACATTAGCCTGAGGCGTCCGGGTGGTGTCATCCACACCTTGGCTGTTCCTCCCTCCCTCTCTCTTTCCCTGCTCCCCCTCCTCTGTCTTCATGCATCTCTCCAGCTGAGGCTGCGGCATTAAAAATGGATGACTACTAAGTGCAACAGGGATTTATCTCTGTGAGAACAGTGGTGAAAAAGCCCGGCGGGCTAGCATTTCATGCAAACACAGTCAGCTAACAGGTCTTATTCCCTCTACGCCGCAGCTTCCATTAGCCACTCTGCAGACAGGGCCCATATAATCTATTTAGCTGCACCATTTATGAGATATGTATCTTTCATGATCATATAATATGTCTTAGCTGGCTGTTTTTTCTGCAATATACAATTTGAGTGCACAACAAATCTTTCTGCAGAGCTTGACGGGCAGAGCAATCAGAGGCAGAAAAGTTCTGCCATGTAAGTTCTTTTATAAAAATGTGAGATGAGTGGGGAAAATGTTTTAATTAAAGGGCTGTGTTATCGGTCAGGTGTTCACTCAGAGTAGTTATCACCAACAAAGAGGCGACACGATCCCCTCTGGCAGGTGATTAAGATTTAGCTAATGCTCTGCAGCATTAGTTAGCCTTTGCTGTTAATGTGATTCAGAGGATTCATTAATTCACACTACTCAATATCAAGGTTGCTACAGGGATTTTTCTTCCTGTTTAAAGGGACAGTTCAACCCCAAATTCAAAAATACATATTTCTCCTCGGGCCTGTAGTGCTGTTTATCCATCTAGATTGTTTCAGTGTGAGTTGCAGAGTTTTGGAGATATTGGCTTGAAGAGATGTCTGCACTCTCTTGAATATAATGAAACTAGATGGTACTCGGTTTGGTGCTCAAAGGACCAGAAAATACATTTGTAGATAGACCTTGTTATGAGCAGTTTCATGTACCTTCTTTCTGAAAATGAATCAAATACAACTACTTTCTTTACTACGTTCTCTGCTAGAAAGAAAGTCATTCCTGGATGATACTGCCAACAACAAGGTCTGTGGATCATCTTTAGTAACCAGGTCATGATTTCTAGAAAGAGGGACTAATGTTTAATTTTCAATTTGCAGTTTTCTGTTTTTTAGCACTTTGAGAACTACAAGCCAAATGCATTTAATGCCATTATACTGGAGAGAAGGCAGGCATTTCTATGTCTGATATCTCCAAAACTATCAGTTGTTCCCAACCTTTTCTTGTCTGATGTACCACTGTAGCACAATCAGATTGGCTCAGGTGTTCCTTCATCGTATCCTTTTGATAGATGGGAGATCTTCATGGTTTTGCTTGATAATATTTCACCGCTGAGAAAACACAGTGACTTGTGGCTGCACCTTTGAATCCAGTCAAGATAAAGTCATCCTGGTATTATCTATATTTATGCTGGGTCTCCTTTTTTTATTGTTTCCACAACATCAGACAAGTTGTATTTGTACTACCATCTGTAAATCATTTGGTGACAAGATTTTGATGCTTCAACCGCTTCATCTATTATTGTTTTTCTTTTTTGGTTGGCTTTTTTCTAAGTACATTTCTCACAATCTCTTTTTTTAGTAATATATATAATATATATGTTTTAGCTACTTTATTATGTAGATAGTGTTTTTTTTTTTTAAACTAGATTGTCCAAAACTGGGGTGGCAGCAGGGCTGGTAAGACATTTTTTAAGGTGACAGCTGCCACCCTTTGCCACCCCTCTAAATCCTCCCTCGTGTCAAACATACATCCCAAACTTGCCCGACAACACTGAATACTTGTTGTGGTCATACTTAAACATATTAAACATTGTGCAAAATATTGTCAATTAGCAGCTTCAGTACAAAATAATGTGTATCAGACTTCTGTCTTGAAAGAACATTGGTGGAACCCTGTTGCTAAGGGACCGCCAAAACCTTTGCAAATTCTTTGTAAGGCAGGGGATAATTCAGCCGTCTTCCTCATCAGCTTGGTGATATGTAGTGATGGAGCATTATTACACAGAGATGGAAACATCTGTAAAATTAAAATTAGTTTGAATCACCACATACTGTTTTGTTCACTTCTAAAATACACAAATGTAGATATAGTAATGAAGATATAAAGATAGTAGACTGACTGAATGTGGAAAAAATTGAGGTGTTTTTACGTTTAGGTTATTTTGCAATGGTTTCACTGGTCCAGCCCACTTGAGATCAAATGTGGCCATGACCTGAAGTGAGTTTGGTGGTTTAAGGCAGTGGTTCTCAAATCTCTTCATGTTAAGGACCCGTTTGACCACAGATCTCCATTTTCTGTTGTTTTGTCCCAGGGTCCCCTATCTGAAAAGATCTTGCTTTTAGGTATTTTATAACAGAAAGTATGCAGTGTTTTCTCTGTCATTTTAATATAGCTGTGGGCAGTAATTCTAGTTTTGTCTCGTATCTGTTGCTGTGCCAGTCTTGATTATGCTTAAAGTTGATGTTCTTTTGTTAAAAATCTTTTATTTATCCATTTATTTAAATGTATTTTTTCCATACTTCTATAGCATCTGGACTGCACTTAGTTTTGTTATAGATAACATTAAGGCTAAATTACAGTGTTTATACATATTGCAGTGGTGCTAATTTCCTTGCTGTGGTGGTGCAGCACTGCTAAATCAATACAGAGGAAAAAACAGTATATGAATCCTCCCTCGACCCCCGTTTTAGAACAACAGGTCTCGGGGGACTGAAGTCTCCAAGCGTAGAAAACAACCTTCAAGCAAAATGTTAACTTATTTCTTTTTCATAACATTGTTAGTTATGTAATTAATGTTGTGTAAATGAAACATAGAGATCATTATTATTTTAGGAAAGTTACAATTAATTTGCATAATGTGCAAAATAAAAGAAAATAGAGCACATGAGGAAGTCTGGGTTTGCTCTAATGTTTGGATATACAGTATATTATTAAATAATTGAGCTACATACCCCACAGTCCTTCCATGTACCACCTGGTTCTACAGTATATTATCAGAAGTCTCCCTGAGAGTCACTGCAGTAGATTACAGGACTTTTATTCTGAAGGTGATATCAGTGGTTCTCTTTTCCTGATCTTTTCTTGACCTCAGGTGTCAGATTTTAAATTTAGGGGTAATTTCTCACACTAAATGCCATAGAGTTTGCTGTATGCGTGCTTATAATATATTAAAATGCCATCCTAAGAATGACTAAATCAAACATTGGGCCATTTCAAAAGCATTCCTCTTTTTCATTGACCCATATAATAAAGTTAAAGGCAAATAATAATAATAAGTTAGAGATCTGTACAATTCATTTTATGCACCCATTAGTTCCCAGAAAACACTTATAATAATGATGCACGGTCCTGTTCATTGCTGCAGTAATCACAGCCTCTCTGCTGACTGCATGCTGCCAGGCTGGCCGCAGTTTTAAAATAATCTTGAATTAGATGCTTTCTAATGAAGCCTGCGGGAAAAAAATGCATCATACTACAGCAGTTCACACACCAGCTCTCTTAACGTCTGTGCGTGGTCTAATAGAGCTGAAATCTGTCTGCTTCCCCAGGCAGGACAAAGCAAATACTGAAATGGCTCCACTAAATGACCTAATGGTCAATTTGCATAACATCCTTCTTTTTCATTGACCCACATGACAACAGTGTGGAAGGCTGATAATAAGTTACAGATCGGCAGAATTCATTTATGGGTCCCATCATTTCCCAGAATACACTTGTAATGAGGATGCTCCTGTCGCCTAGCAACTCCTGGAGATAAAATTGGACAGCAGCTGAGCATGAAAGTCATTCCACGGAGTGATACCATCTTTAGCCCTCACATTAGAGGGCTTATTGGTGATTTGGTGCAGGTTTGATTTTAAAATTGGAAGAAAAAGCTTTTGAAAAGGATGTGTTTTCAGCACATCACTGCCCCCTGTGGCGATGAAAGGTATTACAAAAACATTTGAACCTGTTTTGTGACACTCCTATATTCAGTGTTATTCAAAGGCGCTCATGTGGAGGGAATCATAATGACGAGTATGGTGTTATTGAACTCTCTGTCAGCATCGCTGCGCTGACCGTTCGCCGGGCTCTGCGATAACAACTCTGTCTCTCTGAGGGCAGATCACAGCTTTGATGCTGTAATTGAAATTTCACAAAGGATTTATTTGAAACCAAAACTCGTTGCTGTTTAAGTGAGGCAGACAGGTTATTAAGTTTCTTTCACAGCATGATCAGCTTATTTCTCAGTGGCTGTTTCACTGCTGCAGATGTACTGTCAGTTGAAATAATCCTCCAAGCCACCGGTGCGTATCCAGAGACGATCTGTACTGCAAGAGCAACATCAGATAATCTCAGCATTTATTCAGTGAGTACTTTTTAGAGTGTGTTTTCTTAAAAAGTCATTGGAAACAAACACTCGGCTGTCTGGCTTCAGTCACAGCCCAGCTCTGGGCATTCTCAGCTTACCCGCTATTATTGGCACACTCTTCGACAGTCCATAAAAATAAAACAAGACAGCAGGGGACTTGTTTTCTGTTCATATCTGTGCCTCTTGGTATTTATATATAGTTTCAGGAATTCAATTTCCTCTAGACATGGTCTTCCAAACAATGGCGTCTTATGTGGATAACAACTTTCTGCAGGCTGTGATGATGAACCCAGCTGAAAGGAACAGGAAGGATGGAATTATTTATCATACTTTACTTATAGCGTTCTTATTTGAAGCGTTCTTTGTTTCATTGACCACACTGTAACATCCCAAACTGCAACAGAGTAGCAGTGTTTCCGCGTGCATTCATCTCGTTCCAGTGGTACGTATAAAATTCAAAACCGGTGTCTTGTTTCAAAATAATTTTCTATTTGAAAGAAAATAGTTCCTGTAAATTCTGAAGTAGTCCCAGTAGATTCTGCTGCAGAAAGAAAGTAGGTCCTACATGAAACTGCTCATAAAAAAGGTCTGTAGATTATTTTAAGTAACCGAGTCATGATTTTTGGAAAGAGGCATTCCCATTCAAATGTATATTTTTGGTGCTTTTGGCACCACAGGACTAGTGCCATCCAGTTCCATTATATTGGAGAGAAGGCAGACACATCTATGGATGATATCTTCAAAACTCTGCAAGTTACACCGTAACAGTATAGATGGATAAACAGCACTACAGGCCACCGGAAAAATATGTATTTTTGATTTGGGGATCAACTGTCCCTTATAAATATGTGACAGCAATTCATGTACATTGCAAGTTTTTGTCTTTTATGCACTACAAAAAAAAAAACAAAAAAAAAAACACAACCCTTTCCATGTGCAATTTTTACTTGCAACCAATTTGAAAATCTGATCATTTTTAGTGAGAAGAATCTGCCAGTTGAGTGAGATCATTTCGTCCTATGAATGTTTCAAGATATTGTTTCAGACCAAATGATGTCGTCTTGGACATTAACTTCATTATTATTGTTGTTATTATTCACTGATGGGGTTTATTAATCATCTTGTGTCATGCATTCTGTGCGTTCTGTATTCACCCCCCTTTTTTATTGCACTTTTACGAAGCATTGTCAAGTGGGTTTTATCCATGTGAAGATGTCATCTATGTGCTCTCATTTTATCTTTATGAGTGGGTTTTATTTGTCACCTTATTTTACATTAATTACTACATTCTATTCCTGTTTTTATGTTTATTCTGTGTCTTTTTAATGTGAACCACCGGTGTATGTAATTTCATTGTCGTAAAGCTCTGGGCTGCATTTCTTGTATGAAAGGTGCAATACAAATTAATTTTATTATTATTGTTATTACATCCCACAAAGCTCTCTACTGAATTGCAGGGTTTGGAAAGTTGCAGAAATTGTCAGATATAGCCCCCCCACACACACACACACACCAGTTCCAATATTTTAAATGTGTGGGATGAGGGCATTGTCACACAGTGTTTGATGATGAGGCAAGCATCAAGTCTGAAGCATACTAGACTCTTAAATCCACCTGATTTTTCAGTTTGCTTTCTTGTCAACTGCTTGCAGCTGAAAAAAGAGCTCAGAGACACCACAGAAAATAAAAAATAGGTACTAGATCTTTGAAAAAACTTTTTTGTCCATAAAATATGTATTATTTTGTGTTTTTTTCCCCTCGGAGTGATTTATCATGAGTACTGAAACTGAACTTGAAACATTTGCTCTCTGGTGTGGACGTTACAGACACATCACCAAACGTGCCCAGTTAACATTACAGTAACACTCTCTCTACACGGCTCTGGGAGCAGTAAAATGCTAAGCTAAACAGTCTAAAGCATGGCTGATTTTCACTTGAAAGGATTCCAACAGTGGGAGAACGTCCAATAAATGTTTAAAAACAATTGCTTATAGGGGGAAGCCTGTGGTGATACACAGGACACAGTTGTAAGCGGAGAGATACACCGTCCTCAGCTGCTCACACGACCCCATGCCAAGCAAATCAGCAGCAGTGTGGGTGTGCCAGGTGCAGTGGATGGACAGCAAAGATATAAAACACTAGAGGCAACATGTCATAATGATTTGCCATTTCTATCTATAAAGGGGAGACTGCTGATGATGATGACAACAGCCTTTATTCAGGTTCGAAAATATGGTCATATTTCTGCAAAAGAACTGAAGCTGCAGTTTGAAGCAGAAGTTTGTAGAAAACCAAGAACAGAAACTCAGAATTCATTTTGTGGTACTGTAGCTCTAATCTAGTGTTAAGTTATTGTAGTTGGACTTACTATGTGACTAGTTTTGACATATTTAAAGCTACTAAAAGGAACTTTTATATTGTGTTGACTGTGGAGGCCCGTGTCAAGGAGATTCTGACCCTGTGGCAGGCATTAAGAAATAGCCAATCATCTCGCTGATGTTCTTGTTTGCTTATGTACGACAAGTATTGGCATAAGTATTAAACTGACACTGTTTCATAACCAGTTCAAAACTCCTTGTGGTAGCTTTAAGTACTTTGAACTGATAATATATTGTTCAGTTTCAATTCCAAATTTGCCTTGGAGTTGAAAAAAACTGTTCTGACTGTCATTTTGAGTTCAAGCACCATTTGGCACAGGTACTATTTTAAATTGTTTTAGCCATGACATCGGAAAAAACATAAGCAATACCCAACTCTGTTTATCATCTGGTGTGTATGCTGGACAGCACCACTAGTGTAATATGTTGTTATTTGCTCACTGCTGAAGCTCAGGACTGTCACTGAACCATCCAAGTATAATATTATCAGACCAATAGGTTCTCTGGGAAGTTTGTATAGTGATGGTTGGATGTCTGAACATGTAAATGTGCTGCAGCTGCTACCAAATGACCCACATACACACACACACACACACACACACACACACGCACGCACGCACGCACGCACACACACACACACACACACACACACACACACACACACACAGAGGCTTAAATGGCAACTAATCTAATAATGGTTGAGATGGGATTAAGTTTTAAGTCACATATAATGATACGTTTACAAGATGTTGTATATCTGCACAGCAAGTGCTGGAATGCAAAGTACATTTGCTCAAGTTGTACAAGTTTTAGGTACTTTAGAATACTTCTACTCCACTACATGTCAGAGGGAAATATTGCACTTTAAATATTGCACTCCACTACATTTACTTGACAGCTTTAGTTGCTGTACAAATTACATTTTTTGCACATATGAAGAGTAGAGCAAAAGTACTGCTGAAACCATTAATTGATTAGTTTATCGACAGAAAATTAATGTGCAACTATCTACAAAAACATTTCATGGTTCCAGCTTCTCAAAATTACATTTTTAAGAAAAAATTTTAAGGTTTGGGCTATTGATCAGACCAAAGTGTTCTGGGTGATTTAAAGGCCATTTTTCACTATTTTCCCATAGAGTTTTTACAAACAAGGCAATCAATGTGGCTCAGGAGGTAGAGCAGGTCATCCGTTAATTGGCAGATTGGCGGTCCCCTGCTGCTCCACCACATGTCGAAGTGTCCCTGGACAAGGTGCTGAGCCCCAAATTGCCTCCGATGGCTGTTCCATCAGTGGGTGAATGTGTGTGTGATTGTGTGAGCGAGTGGCTGAATGTGACATAGTTGTAAAAGTTTTTAGAGTGGTCGATAGTTTAGAAAAGTGCTAAATGCAACTCCAGTCCATTTAGTGTCCAGTGTGTCAGATATACAGGGGTTTAATGACAGAACGTGGCAGAAATGGAATAATAATATTTATAAGTATGTTTCCATTTGTGTCGTATCACCTGAAAATAAGAATCTTTGTGTTTTTGTTACCACAGAATGAGCTGTACATCAGCAGAGGGTGAAGGTCCCCTGCAATGAGGACATCATGTTGCATCACCATGTTGCTACAGTGACCAAGAACGGACAAAGCAAATACTGGATCTAGAAAGTGTTTTTCATGTTTTGCACAAGCCAGGGATGGGTTTATATCAAAGCCACTTGGTGCATCTCTTTCAGCTGCCAAGGCCTCTGTCATAGTCCTGAGGTTCACAGAGTCTGCTCAGTTACAGAAACTGGCCAGGCACGCAGGTGTCCACACGTATACAACCTCTGATGATGAAATTTACATCGCATGGACCCCAGCAAACCGTTGTGCACTTGCGGATGCGGAAAGCATAATAACAGCTTTTTGTCCCTGCTCCCTTTCCTCAACAGGCTCTTGCCTTTTGGCAGGCTGCCATTGTAAATAAGAATTTGTTTGAATGAATTGCCTGGTTAAATAGAGGTAAAATAAAAGGAAAATAAAACAGATACCGCTGAGAAGGAGAACAGGCTGTTCCCACACAGCCTTTGGAAGGGAAGAGTGAGATTAGGTGTTTGCAATCTGCATGCTCACTATTAAATATCACTACACACTGGTCATTTAATGGAGAAAATGATCAGCAAATTAACCCATGATTAAAATAATCATTAGCTGCAGTCCTGTACAAAATAGTTTAAAAATTGCTCCACTTCAACCAACTGCAACAATAACGCACGAGTCATAAAAATATAATGATAACAGAAGATTTTTTTCTGCATTTATTACATTTAATACTTTAAAACTATAGATGAATCCGTTGACCACATTGTGTGCTGTGCCATCTAGCGGCACCAGCATTACTTTAGAATTAATTCGCAAGACTGTCATGAGATTTTTTGTAGCTTTGGTTTAAAATATTCACTCTTGTGAGATCTCGCAGGTCTGGGGTCCCCTGTAGATGCCTTGTCTGGATAATTGGATCAATGACATTATTAAACAGTGGCCCTCAATAACTGGTGCCAGGATGAAGATATTGATATTACATACATAGTAGTTAAACACTGGTTGTGACTACAGCCAGAAACGGATAATGGAGAAAAGAAAAAATGGACCACTTCCACTACATTTAAGTGATGAGTGCTATGTGAGATATATTAAAATATAAATATGAATTCACATTTTTCATCAGGTATTTAAGATTTTCAGTCTCTGTTCTCAGACAGCAGCTTTGTGTATTTTGCATTGTATTTTTTTCCAAAGTTGAAATTTGACACGACTGTTGGAGCAGATGAACTTCACAGCTTCTTCCCAACTTCCTAGACATTGTTGTCAAAAGTAATGTCTCATACAAAGTACATGTAAGAGTAGAAATTGTAAACTTCTTATGACAGCTCACATTCATGCGCTCTCATACTGTAGGGAGACGTCACTGTAGCAACAGCAGCTTGTAAATTTCCAAAACTTCGCCAGATTCGTCTATAGCTACAAAGAACTTTCATATTTTGTTGATATTTGAGGCCTCTGTGGATGAAAGCAGTAAAGTTTCCACCTCCATTACCACAAAATATAAATGCAAAAATAAAATGATCTGAATAAAACTCCCCTCACTGGCTAACATACAACTCACTGTAACTTTGCCCTGGAAAATGTAAACACAGGCTTATTTCATCAGGCCTAGTGGCAGGCATTCATAATCACAGAAATAGCCACAATTCTCACAGATGGTTCTGTTAACTTATGTAGGTCATATAGAGGCATCACTATTAAACTGAGACAGTTTCTTCCGATTAAAAATCCTACATATGATACTTAAATATGTTTACTTAGGAACATTTTCAAAGCAAAACTTTATCTTGTAATTGTTTAATAAAATACAATTGTAATACAACAGGTTATTTTTATTTGTGAAGTATAATTTTACTGAAGTAAAGGATCTGAATCTTCCTCCAATGCTGCTGCACTGCAGCTCTGCAGAGCTTGATGGGAAAAGACAAAGTTCTGCTATTCATCACACCTCCAGTGAGTTTTGTTTAATAAAAAATGTAGAGATTATTGGGAAAAAATATTTTAATTAAAGGGCAGCGTTATCAGTCAGGTGTTGAGCAGTTATCACAGAGAACGAGGCAACAGGATCCCCTCTGGCAGGTGATAAAGACTAAGCTAAAGCTCTGCAGCAGTAGTTAGTCATCGCTGTTAAATTGACTTAGAGAATTCATTAACTCACACATCATGGCTGTTATGGAATATTGGAAGATGAACTTTTCAGCCTTATAGTCACGGCTGTGATATTCTGAATTTCGCCTTTTAGTGACCCCAGGTGTCGGTTTAAGATTTAAGGAACAAAACTCCATCTTTCTCACACTATCAGCCCACTGCATTAACTGCTTGCGGCCTCATAGTGTACTACCACTGCTACACTAAAACGGCCCATTTTCACAGCGTGCTGCCTTTTCGTTGACCCATGTGATAACAATGTTGAAAGCAGATAATAAGTTACAGATCTGGAGAATTCATTTATTGGCCCCATCATTTCCCAGAATACACTTGCAATGAGGATGTTCCTGTCGCCTAGCAACTCCTGGAGATAAAATTGGACAGCAGCCAAGCATGAAAGTCATTCCATAGAGCGAGGTAAAGAGGATACCATCTTTAGCCCTCACATTACGGCCCACTGCTGATTTGAAGCTATTTATCTGCAGTAAATCTTGAAAATAAGTTCATCTGCATGTAAATATTATTTAGAGATTGATTTAAAAAAAGATGACAGATATGGACATTATGTTGCAGTGCTGGAAAAAGGCCCAAAGTGTAAAAGATGGATTACTTCTGTTATATGAACTGACTGAACTGAGCACAAGGTGTGAGTTCAGCTTCAGTTCAGAGCATTAGTGCTATCATCTATTTTTTTAGGCTGAGCTCTATAGCATCCAGAAACAGTCGTATGTAAGACTTTCAGATTATGTATTAACTAATACTGTCTAGATAATTATTTCCAAACTATAAAGATAATCAAAATAGGGAAGCTGCAATAACAAAATTAGCCCTTTTTATCTTATTGATCTATCACATAGGTGAGGTTTACTGCATTAAACATGCTCTCTGTTACTCTGGCTGTCTCTACAGCACTGTGGCATAGGTAAACTACACTTTAATGACACCTAAACTCAGAACAGAAGCTAACAATATACTGCGGTGGACAGGGTCAGCAGAAAAATGTGTTTGAGCCACCTGAAAAGGCTCACCTAAAACATTTATATAATTTAAAGGGTACACTATATTTAGAATGTTTTCACCACTTTAGCTTGACATCAAACAGCATTTTTTCAACAGGAAAGTGCTGTTATAAAAGCCAGATATCACTGTCTCTCCAAACCAACCAGACTCCATTTGCAAAACGGCTAATTTTATCTTGCAGAACAAGGGCGGTGCAAATGTTACACTGCCTCAATCTGTTAGTTAGTTTGTGTTATTGTGTGAATTCTGTCTTTGAAAAGGTCAGTTTGGATTCACTAAAGTCATACAATAACATATGTAAACTAACTCATTCAGGCAGCAGTAGACCTGTAACTCCTCTGTTCTGCAAGGTAAAATGACTGATTTTGCCAATTGTCTGGTTGAGTGAGTTAGAGAAATATTTAGCTTGTAAACTGGTGCTTTCCTCTTGGAAAAAGTAAGGTAAAGCAGTGAAAATATTCTAACTATAGCATACACTTAAACTGATATTAATTATTACTTCTTTTTTTTTTTACCTGGGCCTAATGACTGCTGCTCAGCATCCGTTCTGACGCCCCTCCCTGCTTCTCTAAACTGGGGGCATGTCGACCACCATCTACAATAAGTATAACTTTAGGGAAGATAAACTGTGCCCTGATAAATTATATACGAACTGAAAACTGAAGACCGATTTTTAGTCAGTCAGTCAGTATAAATACTTAATCTGGTTGAGTAAAATCAAACCCTGCCCCCATAACTGTACAAATTAAAACAAATTATGTTGGTCAAACAGCTTTAGTAGTTCATTCACACTGGACAAGTGACAACATTAATAAGTATACTTAAATATTTATTGAATTTATTAATCTGTTTGTTTGTTTGTCTGTCTGTTTGACAGGGACAGTTAGCTGTACTAGAGTTAGCTTTATACTAATTTAGTCCATGAACAGATTATCATCTCTGCAAGAAAAGAAAAGAAAAAATACTGTAGCATAGAAACACATTTACAAGACAAGACAGTACATATTCACCATATAACTATACAACAACAACAACAAGATTTCACAACATTAAGTGTTCACTTTTGGTTTGATTTTATCCAAGATTTCATCTTGAATGGGTAAAGCTGTAGCACAGCAAAATAAATAAAACATTTTCAGTGTGTTGCTGATGGTCATTATTGTCTGAAAATGTAATGCACAAAGAAATAGACAACAAGCAACTGACAGCTGCAGATATTTGGCTTACATTACAGGGAGGAATCAGACAGGAATTTACACAAGCAAATATTATATTCTGTCTTGACAACATATAAGGTTTATTTATTTGCAAAGTGGGACTGACTGCATCATATCTTTTTAGTACAAAACATGTTTGTATAATAGTTGGTATACTGTACACATTTGTATATAGTGTGGAAGTATAGCACATAGTGTATATGACTAAACTGGAACTGAAAAAAAGACACTTTCATGATTGTTTTCAGAATATCGAGGTTGGTGACTTCCCAGAATAACTGCAGCAAACATCAGCCTGAGCACCGTCTAATCAGCCAGAATAACTGAAAACACCTGTGACGGTTTATGAGACAGTTTCAGAAGGTTGTAAATCACCGCCAGGCGCATAACACCAGTAAATTTGTTTTCAAGCACTCACTATTTCATGCACCACAATTTGTTTTCATTCATACTTAATTCGAGTAGACACAATGTTCATTAAAAATGGCCCAGGGTTGTTTTTTTGTGATCGTGTTGCTACATTGATCACCGTCCAAGTGGTAAATTGATCTGTTTTCTATCTTTTCTTATTTAATAATGCAGTGGATTAAAACTGCCAGAGGGCGGTCTTTTCCACTCACTTGAGATTGTTTCTGGGTGAAAATGCTACGATAGGTTTCAGGGAAACTTACAAGATTTATTTCTCTGTAGGTGGGAGCAATCAATAGCAGCTGTTAACTGAACGCTATCCTGCAATAATGGCTGCTTTATTTACATTATATAAATTGTGGCTCCCTAAAGCTTGGAAGTAGAACTTTGCAGTGCAGCGCCACCAAAGTATCATGATACATGAAACCACAGATGACACTGTTGTGAGTCACTGACCAAGTTTTTGGTGCCTTTACGGGAATAAGAGAAACAGTTGCAACATTTTTTGATGGATGATGGCTGGATGTTGCATTTTGAAACATGCTTTTAATATTTTTAGTAAACTCAGTAAGCTTAGTAAGTCCTTCTGGATCTTTGTGGTGATCATTTGACAGGTTGTCTTAGGATACTTTTTATTAAAAAGAAACAAAAACAAAAAAAATAATAATTTGCTTCTTCTTCACAGTCAGCCCACTTCATATTCCACGTCCAGATTTCCAGACTGACTGATGGAAAAATATCAAGAGACAAAGGCATCTGTGTATTTTATTATGAAAAGGTCCAAACCCTCAGGTGTACAAGGAAGTAAACAGAGAAAAGCCCAGTGTCATCTTGTGTGCAGATGTTTCATTTGTAGCAGCTAACTAACAAAACCAGATAATGATGCTACAATAGCTGCTTTCCCTCACCGATATCAGTGACATTCTATGATTTACACCTACAGGGGCAAGTGTAGGCTGACAATTTAGTTGCTACTGAGGGTTATGTTGCAACTTATCCACATGGTGCAACTGCTTTCACTTTAGCGATGCATAAATCACAACTTTGTAATAAATAATCAGGCTAAGTTTGAACTTCCACACTGACACAGTTGGTGCAACAGGCTGCAACAGTTGTTTGTTTCATTCTGCAGCTCCATGGTTTTGCCTGTTAAAGGCCAATATCTACTCTGTAAATGAACAAATGCAGTCAGGAAATATTTGCCGAAGCCCCCACCTGCTGGAGAACCAAAAGTTAATCTCACCACTGGGCACCAAAATGACCAGAGTGGCCCTGATGCTAATAAATGTTTCTAACTAATCCAGGTCGTTCTGTGTGGACAGCAACTAATGGTTATACTTAACTGTCTAATCTTATTTTTATTTTTATTTTCTATTTAACACTTTTAATTGTATTGAAATGTCTTTTCCCATTGCCTTTTCCCTTAACATTTTGTCTTGATGCCTTGCATATTCTATGTAAAGCACTTTGAATAGCCTTGTTGAAATGTGCTATACAAACAAACATGCCTTGCCTTGCCTTAATACCATATTCTAAATTACATGAACAAAAAATTTATATCAAATACAATTAATAAAAAAACATCAACCAAACATTTAGTTTTCTCTGCCCTGTTTTTGTGTTTATAATGTCAACAACAACAACTTGTGTACAAAATTTTCTCCATCTTTCTGAGTTGTTGTCTTAGGAGGCGTTCTTGTCAGTTTTCCATGTCAGGAGTTCATGAATGCAGAATTCTTCTATCATGTGAATGGCTCATTTCATTCATGAAATATGGTCTCAATCACAAATTTTACATCATGCTGTAGGGTTTAAAATGCCTTATTTTAGATGGAAATTTGTATGTAAAATGACCAACACGTTGCAACCAGTATAGGTCTTCACCGGGCGCGTGACTAAGGTTGTAAACTTACAGCGAGGACAAATAACATTCCTTAAAGCTACTACAAGGAACTTTTCTTTTCTGTTTGTTTTGGAGGCTCCACAAAATATAACATCCAAAATTAAATTATCTAATTGCAAATCTCCCCCTGTTTCTTTATAACTGATAATGTACTATTTGCCATAACTTTTGCCTGTAAAAATGTAAACCCACACTGTTTTATCTGATTTCGATGAGAATCAAACCCAGTGGCAGACATTAAGAACAGCAACATAGAAATAGCCGATCTTCTTGTGGTTGGTCTCATTTGCTTATGTAGGTCATACACAGGCATCAGTTTTAAATTGAAACTGTTTCATAATCAGTTAAAAACTCCTTGTAGTACCTTTAAAGTCTCTGATTTTAAACATAGACCACTGGTGGTTTGGTAAAGCATCATACAATAGACAAAAAAAAAACAAAAAAAAACAACAAAAAAAAACTGTAGAGCTGAGACATGAAAGAAAAACAAATGAAAATCAGTGCAAAGTAAGGAGCATCTCTCCAGAAACAGAAACTACTCAGCAGACATCCAGATGTGATATAGGTAACAAAAGAGAGGGTCAGATTTGGACAGAGTCTGTACTTCATTTGTTCCTACAAACACATGACAGGTGCTGCTAAGAAGAGGCTCATTCATTGACAGGATCACAGCAACAGCTCGGGCCCAACCATCCAGTCAGTATGTAGCTCTGCGCAGTTAATGTGTTTTTGTCAGTGGGAAAATTCCAGCGCTGCACCGGGTCCCATGTGGTTGTGGTTTGGGTGAGAGGCACAGTAATGCGTTTGTGACGCAAGAGGGAGGAAATTGCAAAAGCTTCCTGCACAACTGTGCTTTTGTACCACTTCCAGGTGGATACCGGGCCAGTCAGCAGCAGGCAAACAAGACCTCTACCAGTTAGACAGGGGTGCAGGAAGATGGTGCAACTGCACAACCTGAAGGCTGGAAGAGGTACTTCATCTGGGAGGGTAGAAACCACTTCAGCTTCCTGGAAACAGGAATGTAATGTAACTGCACCTTCAGGTGGATGTACAGCACACACAGAAATATTGTGATGCAGTAGACCATCTCAGTTCAGGGGAATTATTTTCAGGGGGGGAAATTTAAAGGTCAAAGTAAAGTCTGAAAGTTATCATCAGTGTTGTCAGGGTTACTTTAAAATGTATACCAATGCAGGTAAACAGGAAATTGTTTAGCCTAAGTGTTTTTAGGGCTTTCAACTAATGATCGTTTTCATTCATGATTAACTGGTTGATTATTTTCTCAATTAATTGATTAGTGGTTTGGTACATGAAATGTCAGAAACTCAATAACATTCATTTATCTGTCAGAGAGGATTTAAAAAAACAGTAAATATTCACACTTATGAAGCTGATATCAGAGAATTTTTACTTTTTTTCAATTAGAAAATGACTCAAAACAATTAATCGATCAATTAATCCTGTCACAGTCTTGTCAGTTAAAAAATATTTTTCAAGTCTTTCCTGTTATGATTAGTCTATTTTCTGTCATCTTTAATCTATAACAGATTCTATGATCTGTTGGCCATTTTCTCTATTAATCAATAGGTTATTTGTTAGACAAAATGTCATAAAGTTATCATTGTGTCAGAAAGTGCTCAGTGTTTCCCAAAGCTGATGAAAGATTCTCAGATTCTGGCATTAATTTGCAAGAATTTCAAAATTTAGTTCATTAAAATTGAATAGCAAAATGCACTTTTTATATAACAACAAGAGAGAGAGAATTATGACTGCCTCAGTTTTCTCTGTCTCATTTTCATCAGAAACATACTATCAGATAAAAACTGTAAACACTGCAGCTTTTAAGGACCAGTATTTAGTGAGATTTAGCTGTGAGCTTGCAGCAAACTCATCATCAGAGGAGAACCTACAGTGGTGATAAACGCAAACGGCTGTATCTAGAGCCAGTGTTTTCTTTGTCCTTTCTGGGCCACTGTACAAACATGGCAATGCACCATGACGGCCTCCGTGAAAGAAGACCCACACTCTCTGTAGATGTCAAAGACTCATTCTGAGGTAACAAAAACATATCACTTATTTTCAGGTGATTATGCACTAATGAAAACACACTTATTTGTTACATTTCTGCCATATTCTGTTAATAATAACCTAGAAATCTTACACACTGGCCCTTTAAATGAAAATTGAATTTGGATGCATTTTACTGGTGTGCCATATTTTTCCACTGAGAAAATGTTCTTTCTCCAATAAAATGTTTCAAAGAGGCAGCACACTGTGGGTTTTCCCTGCCATATAGTATAAATGATCATAATATTCTCTGTCTGCAGGAGGCTGATAACCACAGGTGGAAAAAGAGTGAGGAAAAGCAATTCTTGACTTAGACATTACACACACATTTTCTCTTAATGTGGGTATAGAGCAGAAGTAGTTTATATGGCGATAACACTTACAAAAGTAAAAGTAATAGTTACATATGGGCAATGTGGAAGATCCACTGTGGAATCCTGATCTTCACCCCTTTAAATCACCTGAGCAGTTGCCTGCAGTGCAACATCTATTTTGAAGTAGAACCAAAGATTTTGAAAAACAGTTACCAGATTGACGTTAGCAATTCATGTTATATTATGTTTATACACCATTTCCTATTTTCTCCCCTGGTAGTTTTGGTGAGTACAAACAGAGAATTCCTCACCTAATTCTGAGAGTTTTGCTTGTCAAAGTTCAGTTTCTATAAGGTCGGCCAGCTGTTTGAAACCACTGGTGGATCTCAGAAAGGCATCTGGAGGCTTCAGTCCTGCCAATGGTTAGCTATTTTTATATTTAAATGTGCTCAATAATTGGCAGAAATAAAAATGTCAAATTAAAATGCTTCATTAGTTATGTTGAATATCACCACACCAATACATCAACAGGTAGAGACAAATCTGCTTTGCCTCTGTTAGCTAGCTAATGGTCCCCCAGAAGCAGTGACACGAAATGGACCGATTTATTTCTTCCCCTTTTGTGAGCAGTTTCATGCAAGAACTACTTTCTTTCTGCAGTAGAATCTACCGGAACTATTTTCTTTCTGCTATGAAGAAAATAGTTCCTACATCTTTATTAACCAGGTCATGGTTTCTGGAAAGACAGTTTGCTGTTGAGTTTTTCCAATTTTCTGGTGCTTTGAGCACCATAAACCAAGCACCATTTAGTCCCATTATGCTGCAGAGAAGGCAGATGGATAAACAGCACAGTACAGGTAAGAGGAAAATATGTATTATTGATTTTGGGGATGCAATGGCACTTTAAGGTTGAGAACCTCTGATGTAGATGATGCTAAAATCTATCTGGGTGCAGGGAATGTGCAACTCAAAGACAGCTGCAGTAAATCCTTCACATCAAAATTCTCTTCACATCTTGTGTTAATTTGAATATTTGATCCTAGTATGTGGAGTTGGCTGCACATCTGGGCCTATTGACTATGGATATTATGTGTAACTACACAGATGACCCATATAAGGATGGATAGACTGTCTACACTGTGTAAACATACAAGGATGGCATATTACTTGATGAAAAAGCATCACTCATCCAAACATTGGTATTTGATGAGAATAGAGAATTGATTGGAGTTATCTGTAAAAATTGTGACTAAATAGTTTTATCAAGGTTAGGAACATATTTCACCCCCAACTCACCAAGACTTTCATGGTGTTATGAGTCCAAAACAAAATCAGTTTGCATCTTAAAGTAAAATTTAGTTCATATCCAAGTACACCGCCATGCAAAATGATTTCTCATGTTTTGAATGGTTCCCCAGTGGGAAATAAATGTCAAACCATGGCACTGTTAGCGCAATGTATTCTCAAAGCAGCTACAGCACACAAAAAACAAAAACAAGGTCTTCGCTTCACTTTATTTGGTTTTAATCACAGGAGAGATTTGGTCAGGAATAATAGCCATTCACAATCTGCCACCTGCCCTAACATACTGTAGTCTAAATGGTGCTTTTTCTTCATAATTAACATGCATAACATTTCCCATCTGGCAGAGCCACGGCTAACATTTCCCATCTGCTACAGTATATTATCATTTTATTTGTTCTGGATGCTCACTAATATCTTGCTCTAAAGACCTTAATGGCCTCTCTATGTAAATAACAAGACCTTCACTATGAAAATGTAAAACCCTAGCTTAGAATATAATAATGTCATGTTTTAGCAAATGTTTTCATTAGCAAAAAGGACACAGTGTGAGGATCAAATCATAAAACCAACCATTACCACTATTTCAACAAGTCATATAAAGTTTATTCAGTTCTGTGGTGCATTCAACAAAACATTCAGTCAACACAATACAAAAGTTATAGTAGTTTAAAGTTATAAAAACATGCAAGAAAGTATGAAAGCATCACAGTAGTCTATAAAGTTGAATTCTTTGGAGAGTGATTCATGAAATCCACATTTGTGTGCGTGTGTTGTTGGCTGGGGTGCAATGATGTACTGTGTTGTTTTTTTAGGGGGGCTTCAAGCTTTATTTTTAACCTCTAGCACCATCTTGTGTTTGATTATTGATACTGACAATAAAGAAAATGTCTTTTTCTTTGTAAAAGGACTTACAAGAAGACAGAAAAAGACGAGTGAGATTCTTAAACTTTCAGGCAATTGAAAATTTTTCAGGAAATTGATTAAAAAAATACAGAATGGGATAATACAGTTGCCTCCCTCTCAGACCAGATCTTGTACATCTGTTGTTTGAGTGTTTCTGCTTAATAAAACAGAACTACCATATATACAGGTAATGCAGCTGCATCAGGGCCTCCAGCTTCCTTAAGTTTACAATAAACGGGCTGGATGCATCTATAATAAGAACCAACCAGCCAAAAAGACTTTGAAAATAAAACCTCTCATATCTACTGGATGAAATACATCAATGCAAGATTTGTGAGTTGCTGTGGTTGGAGAAAAGTGTCCACTAGAATACAAACAACATGAACACTGCAAAAATAAAATGGTTGGGCAAACACAAATTATCAAGGCAACCTGATGCAATAGATATTTGAGTTTTCTCAACTTTTGGTGACAGTTGTTGATTTTACTTGGGTTTTCAAGTTTAGAAAAGAGTTTTGCCAACTTGCTTGCGCCTGCTTGTTCACCTAATCATAGTAATTCTTGTGAGGCAAGGATATTCATCCTTCAGTGTCATTTATTTCTACCTTCAACACACACAGTTATTCTTGTTGAATAAACTTGTAATTCTTAGTCTGGTGAAATAAAACACTGCCTTTATAAAAGTAAGTAAAATATCCCCAACTTTCTTTGCATCCAACTCTGGCCACATGGTCAGTTTCTGTCCACAAAAATATCCGACCACCTCAGAAACCCTGAACTACATATATATATATATATATATATATATATATATATATACATATATATTCTTTTTTATATATATATATATTTATTATTTATTTTTTTTTTGGTTTGGTTGACAGTAGGTGGATCTCTTCTCTTCTCAGCTATGAACGTTGTCTGTAAACTACAGGTGATCTAAGAGCATGTTTGTGTCTCTTCCCGTATATTCTCTGAAGTCTGCTGGAAACTGTCCAACTTGACTGCAGCTTTTTGTCACCACCTCCTGCTGCAGCTGCCTGATCTCATCCTCTTTCCAGGCGAGGCGCAGTTTATGTCAAACACGCCTATTTGCTGCTTGTGAGCTTCTTCCTGTCTCAGCAGCCAGTGAGTGGGGTCAGCGACAGCGTCAGGAAAGGATCTGTACCTGATCCTGATGATCTCATGGTCTTAAGACACGTTCTTTAAACATTAGGTCACAGGTTCAAATCCCCAAGTGAACAACTTCGTCTTTGAAATCATCAGGGTCTGGTCTTCTGATCTAAAAATTGCTTTTTTGCAACCTGCTTGGACCCCATTAATACCTGCTTATACGTCTTGTTATTATAACACATATAACACATGACCTGCGGCCTCTATCCAAAACTTCTCTTTTTACAATGAAGGCTCCTTGAGAGCATATTATCAGAGTTAAGAAACATAACTCAGGAAGACATGAATGTACAAAATATGATGTTGAGATGAGGGAGCATACACTGGCCCTTGAAGATTTTCTTTTTTTATTTAAAAGATATTTTACAAAGAAGTTCAAGTGATAAATATTATCAACCCTTGCTACAGTATCTCAGGACAACAAACCTGATACAGAGAATACCACCTTATTTTATTTATTTGTCCTTTATATATTTATTTTCAGTTATCAAAAATAGTACAGTGGTGGAAAACATTTTTTCAGACACCCAATGCCTTTGTGAAATATTGCATTAAGAATCACTCTTAAGTCTTCAGTTGCAATTTCTTTTAGTACAGTCACAGCCAAACTACTAAACAAATTCTAAAAAAGCCATTAAAAACTTAAAATTTATTGGTTCCATAAAAATACATAAGAAATTTTGAGTATTGGGTCATTTTGGTACCAGTGATCCACTAATGAAGGTCGTGTTTTTTATCAAAAGACACAATTTTTGTTGCCATGCTTCGTGTCTATATAGCCAGCACATTTGAAAGTTCTTCAGAGAAAAAAATGGCTTAAACAAGAAACCTTATGCAGGAAACACGTCTGAAGATACAGATTCTCAGCCAGGAAGGGTACAGCTGCCGCCAGATAGCCAGGAAGTGCAGATGCAGGTCTGTTTCAAAGCGTACAGCAAAGAATTTAGAATAATGAAAAGCAGCAAATCAAGAAGAATGGGACAAGATTACCCCTCAACAGTGTGAAAGGCTCGTGGGGAACATCCCAGCCAGGATTAGAGCTCTACTGTGTGCTAATGGCAGGACTACTAAATATTAATTTGATGATGTGATGGTTTATTTATTTTTTTGTTCAGTTTTGAACACATTCTCTGTTACTTGTTGACTTTGATACTGAAAATGTTGGGAACTGATATATTGAAACTGTCAGAATTGAAATTGAAAGTGTATGTTTTAATTTTTAATTTTACTAAGATCAACCATTTCTGTCAAAGGTATTCTCAGGGACTGAGGCTGAGACAGATGGATATGATGGAGGATGGCATTGCCAGCAGCAAGCTTAAATGTTTGCATCCGGGCCACATGGGTAAGCTAATCAAGCCAACATGTTGAAAAAGCAAACGTTAGTGCATAACGTTAGTGTTAATGTGGGAGCGTTTTGCTGTAAACAATAGCCAAAGCATAATCCTTCAAACGCTAACCCTCGGTTGATTATGTTTTATGAATAGCCATGTCCACAAGAAGGGGAGCTGTGAATCCTCCGCCACCAAAAGACAACAGGGCTTCCACTCCTGCTGTGGAGGAAGAGAAAATGGGTATGTATTGCCATTTTAGGTTGTTTCTTTTTCTGTAGATTGTCCAAAATGCATCATTAAATGTGGGCTTTGTTCATAATATTGAAGCGTGTAAGTTAGAGCTGAAACTTGTAGTCATATTCAAACCATGTAATACTTTTGGAAATTTAGATGATGCCTGGTTGAGTCATATCCAGCATAGGCCTAAAAGATTATAAATTGTGTTTCAAACTTGGCATAGCATCCCTGTCAAAGCTTTTAGCTAAAATAATTTAATTTAATATTTACAAAAATCATTTTTTGTTTTCTTTTTTCTGATCCTTGCTCCATGTGTTGTGTGCAGCTCCTACAATGAAGCATGAGCTGGCCATGATCAAACTTCAGCTGGAGGCAGAGAGAGAGCGTGGTAGACTCCGAGAAGAAACCATCGAAATGCTTAAGTCAGATAAAGATTACCTTCAGCGTGAACTGACCAGCAAGACTGAATTAATGAGGGAACTAGTCAAATCTGGGAACAGATCGGTGGAGCCATCATCTAGTTCAGGTGATCAATTATATGCCAGGTTGTGTTGCTCCTGGGTTATTACGTGAATTTTCACACATTTGAATTTTGACATCCACCATCTTGGATTGTTCTACAATGTTTGTTATAACTAGAAACACAAGAAGAAGAAAATATATGAATTAATGTTTTAGAACTGTGTGTGTGTGTGATTTATTGCAGCAGAGTCTTCCAAGAGTCAGGTGAAAAGAGTTTTCATGCCTGATGAAGAATCTGAAGTTGCTTCAACCTTAGCCATTGACTCGTCATTGTCTGATTCGTCCTTGGAAGATGACTCCAAGAAGAAGAAAAGGCTGAGGAAGAGTTGAGTGGAAGCCCCAAACCAGAAACCAGTTGTGTTCGAGGTAAGATTGTTTTATATATCAGCGATGAGTGAAATTGACTGTTTTACCTGTGTTTTTTTAACTGCTTGCATAAAAAAACCAATATAAACTATGAACTAATAAAAATGAATAAAAAGATAGAACAGACTGCATTTTACCAAAAAGTGAATTTTTGACGGTATGTCATTAAAGCTCCAGTTGGTAAGTTGATGAAAATGAAAGTAAACTCCGTGACTTGGTTGGAAATTTCAGGACAATACTCCGTCAGATCTCTTTATGAACCTCTGCCAAGCCCCCCCCCCACACACAGACATACACTGACACACACAGACACACACAGATGCAGGCACACGCACACAAAGTAGCCATAAACGCACCCACAGACGATGTACCGTTTCCATAGCAACCGGAGACTCCAAAATGATCTCACATCTCTCTCACCATGAAACACAATTTTCTTGTTTGTATCTGCGTGTGTGGAGGGAGGGAGGGGGGTTGACAGAGGTGAAAAGAGGGAGCTGATGGTGTGTATCATCTTGAAATGTCCGACCAAGTCGCGGACTTTACTTTCACTTTCGTCAATTTACTACAACGTGTAGGAGCAGTGATTGGCTACTCCTCCTGCTCCCTCTATCTGACTGGTGGAGAATCTTCAGTCGTGGTGGATTTCGGCAAATACAATTACAGGCTTTAGGTGGAGCCAGAGGAGGTGGATTTGGTCCTAAATTACCAATTTAATGTCCAACTATCAGAATATAGTGACAGTTCCAGCAAATATGACTGAATAATTGTTACCAACTGAAGCTTTAACTCTAAGACTTTTCGTGGTCCCCAAGAGATAGCCAGTTAACAAACAAAATTAAAAGACTTTACTGATTCCAGAGGGGAAATTGTGTAATGTTACTGTGCTCTCATAAAATGATAGAGCAGGCAAAAATAGAACAAAAGATGTTTAAGTATATATACATTATGTACTCTCCTTTCATATACTGCACATACCAGTTGATGCATTCTCTTTACAATGACAAATGAACTACTTTTTTTGTCAGTGAGAAACTGCAGAGACATCATTAAAAGGTACAAGGCAGTGCTGAAGAGCTACAGTGGGGGGGTGGGGGGGTCCATGAAATCTGCCTTTGAAGAAGCTGGTGTTGACCGCAACACAATCGCCAGAACGGCAGTCATCGCAGAGCTCAACCTCGCAGCCCCTGAAGCTTTCGGAGCTCTAGGCCAGTGGAATGAGAAGTCTGAAAAGCTCTCCACCTTTGTGGACAGATGTCGCGCAGCTATTACAGCTGAGATTAAGGAGCGCATAAGCAAAATGAAAGAGAATGGTACTTTGCTACCCATTGCACATTAAATGTGCAAAAAAGCTAGTTTGTTCCAGGTTTTAATTTGTTATGTTATAAAAGGCATTCTTTAGTTTCTGAGGTGCAAGAATTTTAATTTGTTACAGATTTCAGTTGTGTTGATATGTGTAATAATAATACATAATACAGAATAACATGCACCTTTTCTTTATATTTTGTTTTTGCAAATAAAGTTGTTTTAAAGATCATTATGGTGGGGGAGAGAGGTGGGGCCTGACCCAAGATGGCAGCATAACTAACTAGCTCCCGATCAAAACTCGATAAAAAGCCCCGAATTCAAACACTTAAAAATAAATAAATACGTTACAACTAGAAATGGAAAGGGGAAGAAGATCTAAAAGACAAACAAACATCAACAACCGGGAAAAACAACCCGAAATGACCAACGAAGATGGAGGAGACATACTCGACATGGAGGGCGAAGAGGGGGTGCACATGGATGTCGATGCAATGGAGGTGCTTCGCTCAGGTTTCAAAGACATCGTCAAAGAAATACAGGATTTCAAAACGGAGCTTAAGACAGAGTTCACTGCATTCAAAGAGGAAATTAAAAAAGATATGAAGCAAGAACTCGAGGAATTTAAGAGGAACATTGACCAAAAGCTCACAGATACTTCGAAAGAGTTAGCAACACAAACGGCAAGAGTTGAGGGAGCCGAGCAGAGAATCGACGAGATAGAAAACTGGAATATGGAGGTAAAAGAGGCCCTACTCCAGTCTCTAAAACAGCAGAAAATACTCCAGGACAGACTGACGGACCAAGAGGGAAGAAACCGACGGAACAACATTCGTATTTTTGGCCTGAAAGAAGGAGCGGAGGGAGGCTCCGTCTCCAACTTCATTGAACAACTCCTGAGAACAGAACTTTCCCTACCAGCAGAAACAGACCTGCAAATACAGCGAGCACACCGAGCCCTAATGCCGAAACCGGACTCCGACAAGCCGCCAAGATCCATTGTGGTGAACTTTCTACAGTACACGGTAAAAGAGATGGTACTGAAGGAAGCATGGAAAAGGAAAATTCAGCATCAAGGTCGGGGCGTGTTTTTCGACCATGATTATGCCACAGAAATTATTAAAAAAAGAAAAGAATACATCGGCATTAAAACAGTCTTAAAAGAGAGAGGAATTCGTTTCCAAACACCTCTATCTAAAATCAGAATCCACTGGGAAAACGGCCCCCGAACATACGAGAACGCGGAGGAGGCTGCAAGGGAGATGAACAGGAGAGGATTTGAGATCGAGTCACCGGGGAGAGGGGCAGCCAGGACGGCGATGGAAGAGCGACTCCAGAGGGCAATACCATGGCAACAGACTGGAAACGTAGTCGACACAGGTGCTCGAGCTAAACAAAAACTACAAGAATTTCAGAGGAAATAATGGACATCCTAGGTATATGATGAGGGGGAAGGGATGAATATTTTGGAGAAGTAATGATTATACACCTCCAATTGGTCAGTAAATTGTCTTTTCTGTTGAGACTGATTGGCAGCAACATATTTTTTAAGGTTGATGTGTAAGAGTCTATGGACAATAGGATCAGACCTTACCGGAGAGGGGCCCTCATGTTCTATGAGATATTCCCACCAACCCACGAATGTGCTGTGGGAGGCTTGTACCTACTTTTTGCAGTTTGAAGTGTTTATTATTTGACATTGAGTTGCCTAATGTTCTTAAGGCTGTTAATTATTGTCATGGTTATTACTACACAAGCATCACTATGTTTGTTATCGCTAGGGGCATCTCAAGGAAATGTACAAACCTATAAGAAGAATATGAACAATATCTCTCTGGTGACAATGAATGTGAATGGGCTAAACAACCTAGTCAAAAGAAGTAAAGTAATTCTGAAAATGAGAAACTCAAGGCCCAAATTATCTTTATGCAGGAAACACACCTATCTCAGGAAGAACATGAGAAATTAAAGAAATTTGGTTTTAGAAATACATTTTATAGCACATACAGGCACAGTCACAAAAGAGGAGTGGCAATACTTATACAAAACTCGGTTAAATTTGAATGCCTAAAAGAAATCAATGACAAAGAAGGGCGGTATGTTATAGTCAAGGGAATATTGGAAAACGAGATGGTCACATTGGTTAACGTATAGGCCCCTCCAGAGAGTGACAAACATTTTTTCAAATCCCTATTCACAGTCATTGCATCAGAAATAGAGGGCATCGTGCTGTGTGCAGGGGATTTTAATGTGACATTAGATCCAAGGATTGACACAACAAGTATATAAAAAGGAATAACACCCATTTGAGTAAAACCATGAATGTATATTTGAGGGAACACGGATTGGTCGATGTATGGAGAGAACTCCATCCACTGGAAAAAGAATATACACACTACTCCTTTGTGCAAAATACTCACTCTAGGATTGATTATGTGTTTATGAATAGTTGGGATTTGCATAAAGTGGAAAACTGTGAAATTGGGGTGGCTGACATCTCGGATCATAATGCAGTTCACTTATCTATACATCTGAATAGAAGACAAAAACATACCACCTGGAGGCTAAATGTTGGCATATTGAACAACAAAACAGTAACCAAACAAATTAGACTGGAAATAAAAAAATACATTGAAGAAAATGACACAGAAGAGATAAGTCCGACTATTCTATGGGATGCTATGAAGGCAGTCATACGGGGAAATTAATAGCCATCACTTCACTACAAAAGAAATTAAAACAAGCTACGTATCTAAATTTGACCGAAAATTTAAAAAACATGGAAATAAAATATCAACTTACCCACAAAACAGAGCTCCTACAGGAAATAAAAAATATTAAACGGGAGATAGACAATATTTTGGAAGGAGAAATAGAGAAAAAGCTTAGATTTGTAAAACAGGAGTACTATGAAGAAGGCCCTAAAGCCACCAGACTACTAGCAAGGCGACTTAGGAAACAACAATCCTACACACTATACATAAGATCAGAGACCCTTACTCAGGCCAACTGAAACATGACACAACAGAAATAGAAAATACATTCAAAGAATATTATAAGATATTATACACACAACCGCCCTCCTCTAATGAGGAAGCAAAAAGGCAGTTCCTCAATTCTCTTGACTTACCGAATATTGGGGAAAAGCAGAACAACAGCCTCACAGCTCCTATCACACTCGAGGAGGTATCAAAGGCCATATCTAGACTCAAAGCCGGTAAGTCACCTGGAAGTGACGGTTTTCCGTTGGAGTGGTATCGGGCCTTTAAAGAGGAGCTGATACCTCTTCTAACAGCATCCTTTAATTGGACTCTTAAAGAGGGCCAGTTACCACCCTCTTGGAGTGAAGCAACCATTTCCGTAATACCCAAAGAGGGGAAATACACAGAATACTGCAGTAATTTTAGACCCATATCTATTCTTAATGTAGACTACAAGATATACACATCTATCTTAGCAAAGAGATTTGAGAAATTTATAACTGATTTAATTGATGAAGACCAAACCGGTTTCATTGTCGGACGTCAAACACAAGACAGCATCAGGAGGACTCTGCAAATAATTAATACAATAGAAAAAAGGAAAAGCAGTTCCATCCTGGTAAGCCTTGATGCCGAAAAGGCTTTTGACAGTGTCAATTGGAACTTCCTGTATCTGGTTTTAGAACGGTTTGGGTTCAATGAAGACTCGATTAAGTGCATAAAAACTATATATCGAAACCCAACAGCTAGAATAAAAATAAATGGTAGTCTCACAGAAAGAATAATGCTAAACAGGGGCACACGACAGGGCTGTTGTCTTTCCCCTCTGCTCTTTGCTTTATACATTGAGCCGTTTGCTCAGGCTGTGAGGCAGAGTGAGGAATTAAAGGGAATTTATATTAAAGGACAGAAACACATAATTAGTTTATTCGCGGATGATATTATAATATATTTAGATATTATAATATATTTAGACAGCCCTAATACCGGTATTCCTCATTTGATGCATCTTATAAACATGTATGGAGACCATGCAGGTTATAAGATAAATGTAAATAAAACACAGATTTTATGTTTTCATTATACTCCATCTCAAGAAATTAGTGGAAATTTCCCACTGAAATGGAACTCAAAAACAATGAGATATCTCGGTGTGACCCTAACAAAACAATTGAATCATTTATACAGAACAAATTATGACCAGATTCATTCACAGATTAAAAGAGACATTGAGAGATGGTCAGTCATCCCATTAGACTTCTCTTCAAGAATTGAAGTAATCAAGATGAACATCCTTCCTCGGCTGCTGTACGTCTTTCAGTCGCCTCCTATTAAGATTCCTCAAGAAAGGTTTTAAATTTGGGACAGGATGATATCTAGATTTATATGGAATGGTAAAAAACCACGAATAATATATTGCACATTGCAACTGACCAAAGACAAGGGTGGTATGGCACTCCCAAATTTAAAAGATTACTACCATGCAGCACAGCTTGCACCAATAATTAAGTGGTGTGACAAGGATTATTGTGCAAAGTGGAAAGATATTGAGATGACTGTGGCTAATATTCCTGTCCAGTCCCTAATTGGTAATATTAAAGAGATCAAGGTTTTACAAGACTCCATAGACCCAATAAGTTTTCACACGTTGAATATTTGGTCTGACTTGATTAAACAATATAAATTGGAAAGGGAGGTGAACTTGTTGAGTTGGTTTGCCTATGATGATAGATTCAAACCAAGCTGGATTGACCAAAATTTTAGAGATTGCAAACCTTCCTCAACTATGTACATCAAGGCAAAATGGGAGAGAGAGCTAAACATTGAAATTACAAGGGATGAATGGCTCAACATGTGTGAAACACAACATACTACTACAAGTTCAAAGACATGGAGGGAGTTTGGGTGGAAAAACCTGACCCGCTATTTCATCACACCTACAATAAAGAGCAAACAAAGTGGTTCACAACAAGCATGTTGGAGGATGTGTGGGAATAGAGAGGCAAACCATGCACACATTTTTTGGGAGTGCCATAAATTAAATTTATTTTGGAAAAATGTAAGCGATATAATTAAAGACATTTTGGGATATCCAATACCAAGGGAATGTAAAGTTATATACCTGTGTAATATAAACAACTATGTCATTGATAATGATAGGTATTTAATCAGGATATTGTTGGTAACAAGTAAGAAGGCAATAACAAGAAATTGGTGTAAAGCAGACCCTCCTACCATAGAACATTGGTTAGAAATTGTGAGAGAGATTTATAATATGGAAAAAATGACCTATTTGCTTAGATTGAGAGAAAATGTGTTTATGTGCAAATGGAGGAAATGGATGGTCTACGACAAAAAAGGAAAATGAGCATGGACCTATGGATATTTAATCCTCAAGATAATGAACTTGTGTATGCCCTTTTTAGACTACAGACACCCATAACCATGACTGTTGTGTTTTTACTTTTGTTTATTGTATTTTTTATTTTCTTATATGTGTGATTTTTTTTTTTTTCCTATTTGTGAAAAAAGTCAGAAGTTGACATTCTCAATTTGTGGGGTTGACTGTTCTAACAAAAAAACCAATAAACATTAAAGTTTCCAAAAAAAAGATCATTATGGTGTATAATTTTTAACTCACACTTACAGCCAGAAAAAAAAACTGCTCCTAAGTGATTATAATTTATTTATTACTAATTACTTTATTATTAATTACTAAAAGCTCTTAAAGTCATCCTATAACATATTATTGATATTTATAAGGCATTACGCCCTTTCTGTAACCGAGCATTTAGTATCTGTTGTATGTTGAGCAGTTCTATGTGTGTCTCTACTACTGGCTAGAGTAAGGATGTTATAATGTCTTATGTGACCCAGGACTTCAGATTCTTCATTCAAACACTTGTCACTTGAGTATGCAGGTATAAAACATTATAAGTGCTTAATTTATAATACATTATGTCCACACTTGTAATACTTTATAAACCTTGATATAAGTTCTTATACATGATTATGCACCATTATAATGACATGTATGAAGCATTATAAATGCATTATAACGTCTTATGCATGTGCTCCTAATGCATTATAAACTAGACCTTCATAGAAAGTGTTACCAAAAGATTTTTCAACAAATATTTCATGATAATATTTGAGATTGTGTAAAATTTTAAGGGCGTCCGAAAACTTTTTTCCACTACTGTATAATATTCAGAATCAATCTGTATGGTAAATCACTGTGGTGCCCCTCAGTCCATCGACACCAAGGTTTTTTTCATGCTGTGTTCACCTCCTGGCACCCAGGGGCCGACGCCGCTGTAACCCCCGCTCAGTTCTCTTGACTGATCCCTCTCGCTCCTCTCCTGTTTCACACCAGAGTTCTGGTCTGAGCTGCACCTCTCACCACTCTACTGTATTTCCTGTCATTAAACTGGCCTTGATCAGCCTCTGAGGATGTGTTTGTCCCTGGTCCAGCTCCAGTTTTCTGGAGGCTAACTAACACTTCCCTGTGCTTTGAGCTCCCAGTCCAGGCAGAGTCAGCTAATAAACTGCTAGCTGCACAGCTAATTGGGATAAGAAGGTAACAGCAGCTACAGTTAGCAGTAGTTTAGCAGTTTCCTCATCTTAAAGCCACAATATGTAACATTTTAGCATTAAAATATCTAAAAACACTAGACATATGTTATACTTTTGTTGAGTTGTGTACCAGAGGTTTCCAATAATCTTCAAGCATGGAGAAATCTGTCATTTATTCTCGGGAACAGCCCATTTCTTGATGCTGTCACTAGTTTGTTGCTAGTTGCTACAACTTCCTGGAAAACATAGAATACGTCAAATATGTCAGAGTGAGGGAGGAAGTCGGCAAATGTGACTAAGCCAGATTTGAATAAAACTTTAATATTATAACATCAAGCTACATCTTTTGTTATTGTTTTAATGTGAGAGATCTCCTTGTGGCAGAATTTACATATTATGCACTTAGCTTTCTGAACTAAACTAAAACTAAATACTCAACTGTGGCTCCTTAGTGGGATTAAACCCAGTGAAACAACTGTTAATGCTTTCAAAAAACCATAAGAAATGTCCACATGGATGACAGGATGCCCCAGCATTAAAAAAAAAAGTTTGCACACAATGCTTTCTGTCCTGTTTTAATGACTATTTCTCTTGGGCATGTCACCCCAGAGGATAAAATGTGTTTGAAAATCAACAAAAAACACACAATTTAACTGAATTGCATTGATTTTTTACATCTGTAATGTTCCTCTTTTGTTCTTTTTCAGCCAGAGAATATTCTTTGTGTCAGCAGAGCTACTAACAAGATTAAAATTATTGACTTTGGCCTGGCAAGGAGGTAAAATCTGTGTACAGTTAAATCTTTTATTAGAGGACTTTGTCAGCCTGAGGTACAGTACACCTCTTATGTTTCTGCTCTAATGCCTCTGACAGGTAAAAACCCAGGGAGAAGCTGAGGGTCACCTTTGGAACGCCTGGATTTTTAGCTCCTGAAGTCATCAACTATGAGTTTGTTTCATTCCCCACAGCCTCGGCGTCATCACTTACATGCTGTGAGTTGTAAATGCACATTCACACATAGTGTGTATACATAAAAAGAAACACAGTACAGAAGGATCTCTGAACTGTGTGTCTCCTCCTGGTCCAGGCTCAGCGGCTTGTCTCCGTTTCTGGGGGATGAGGACAACGAGACCCTGAGCAACATCCTGGCCTGTCAGTGGAACTTCGAGGAGGAGGAGTTTACGGACACCTCCGACGAGGCCAAAGACTTCATCACCCGTCTGCTGGTGAAGAGCAAAAGCTGGAGGGTGAGCGCAGCAGAGTCCCTCAAACACCCCTGGCTCTCAGACCGGAGTCTGCACTATCGACTGAACCAGAAGGTAATGTGATTTAGCTGATACTTATTATATATATATATATAAAAAAATATTTCCTGTCTGTTTATGAAAACAGGTTTCAGTTTTTCTGCTTAAATATTAACAGTATTTGCTGCAGTGAATTTACTGTGCACCTCTGTGATCATTAGACTGGCTCACAAACCAGTGTTCATACATGTGTTTGCTCCAGTGCACTAATTCTGTGCATCTTCTCTCACTGCAGAAAAACAAGTGCCACTCCACACATGCTCCGTCTCCAGAGAGCTAGACAGGTGAGTCGTATTTAAATGTTAGCCAACATAAGTCATTTTTGAAGAGACATGAGAGGAAAAAGAGAGGCGAAGGGAGGAAGATTTTTTTATTTTTTATTTTGCTTTAGTCAAAATGTCAAGAATGAAGTTGAAGTTTTGGTATTAGTGCCAAGCATTTGACCGTATTCTCAACACTTTGACTTTATTCTCAAGATTTTGAATTTATTTTTGAATTTTAAATCTTATTCTCAACTTTTCATCTTTATTCTTTACTTTGTGGCTTAACTTTATTGTCAACATTTTGACTTAATTCTTCACTTTCCAAAATTATTAAAACTTTATTCTTGAAATTTTGACTTGAAATGTAAAATTTGACTTCCTTGTCTTTTAGAAATTATTGTTGACTCTTCAGCTTTCTTCTCGACATTTTGATTTTATTCTTGACATTTCAAATTTATTCTTGACTGCTCTACTCTACTTGCAGCCTTTCAACTTTATTCCTGACATTTCAATACGAAAGTCAAAATTTAAAAACTTCCTTCTCTCATTGTTTTCCTTTATGACTGGCCCTAATACTCTTAAGTGAAAAAATGATTCATTCTCAATGTAAAGCACCGCTACATACAAATTTAAAACCTGAAACCTGTTTTTCTGTTTCCCTCCTAGAAACACTGTGAGGCCCTCAGCATGCCTTTTGACAATGTAGGGCCACGGAGCCCAACAGTGGACCAATGCTGCTGTACCTGTATGGCTACTAGATAACTACTCTCTGCTTCGCATCCTCATGTTAGCTTAGCTCCAGAGCTTGTAGTTTGGATCTGAACAGTGATACAGAGGCCCACAGGAAAAACACAGACTTTGTTAACGCTGCCTTCGAGGCACAAACCATCTGCGTTCTGTCCTGTGGAGCACAAAACTAATGAACCAGTGAGGACTGTCTTCCTCTACGTTGAGTTACTGTAGCTGCCAAGGTAAAGGAACCACCTGTATAACAACGGGGAATCCAAAATATTAGAGACTAAAAGCCTGAATTACTTGTCACTTCTACTACTTCCACGCGTATCACTGAAAAGGTCAAGAAAAGATGAAAATCTGCAGTTTAGCATCAAAGAGACACTGTTATTTTCTCTCTGCCAGTGATCATTTTGTCATGTTGTCCTGGTTTGTTGCATGCTTTGCACTTTTTGGCCTATTTCTTCAAGATTAAGCAAACGACTTTGAACAAACTATAGACGGAATGCTATTATTTAAATAATATATTTTTGTGAATACAGATTTCTTTCTTTCTTTTAATTTACAAGTCTTATAAAATGGTATTCTTTCTCGAAACATAAGGTAAAAGTACATGTAGAACTTGGTTGAAGTTGATTTCACACCACGTTAATTTATTTTGTATATAACACAACACCGCGTACTCTCATTCCCCTGAAAAGTTAGAATATCTCAGTGACTGACTGCTTCCCCGTTCGTGTCATATTCAGCTCACATTTTCACTGTAGACCGGATCTGTTTCTGTATGCGTTCGTGCTACTAGCTCGCCTTTGCTTCGGCAGTTTGGAGTAGCCATCTCACCTTCCATGAAGGCATAACGAACAACAGAATACTACCTGTGAATGATTCATGTTTATGACTGAAATGGATTCTTATGTTCATTTATTTACTGGTTCAACACCAGATTGTACTTGAAGTGCAAAGCTTTTATTAAGGACGGGGTTATTTTCAGGGGAGATGTCACTTAGTTCTGCAGATACTGTGCACAGTTCAGCGTGATGGAGAACCAACAGCAGAGCAGAAAACACACCAGTCAGTGCTTTATTGTCCCCGCTGTGTCTGATAGAAAGAGAGTTGGATGAATGTTTGTCACTCAGTTGTTGGTTGTGTCATTTGGAGATGAAAAAGCTTTGTGATTTTGAATATTTGTTTATTTGAATTTATGGCTTTTTTCAAGTTTTCTTGTGTAATGATGAGACATAAATGTAGAATATAAATAAGCTAATTAATAAAGCACACCAGAAAACATCTGTCGTGTCTTTTACAGTGTATTTCTTTGTGGACTATGTGTGACTTTTAAGTCTGTACTGTACATGTACTTAAATATTCATTACAAGGTATAATCTACTTAGTTACTTTTACAATCATAGTTGAGTACTGAGTACAATTTCAATTAATATCCAAACCTTTCGTCTGCATTTTAGTGGCCGATAATATGATCTGATCACAAACGGAACAGTGGAAAACCAGGACATACAAATGAAAACCAAATCAAAATACTGTGGCAGCATACATTTGGAGTAACAAATCAATCATTAATCAGTAATCACTTAATTGCAGTTAAGAATTTAACTGATTAAAAATGTATTGATGGATATTTAATCAATAGTCATGGCAGTAATTGCACCTCATTTGACACCGTTTTGTCTGGTGGAGTCATTTGTTGAATAAGGAAAATTTAACTTGGACTTAAAATGAGAAAAAAAAAATTACCAAAAAAGGAAATGTGTTTTAAGACATATAAATTATTAATGATTAATCACTTGTAGGATAACACACAAAATTTGCAACCTTAGTCTGGAGAGGTGACATGACATCAACAGTTAAACGTAACTAATACTCTGAGTAGTTTTTACAACAAATACTTTGTACTTTTACTTCAGTATTTTTCTAACACCAGTACTTCTTCTTGTAATTGAGTAATATTTTAGCAATGTAACAGTACTTCTACTTGAGTACTCTTTCCACCACTGGTGGTAACAGACAATCAAAGACAAATAAATTCAACACAAGAGGTACAAAAGGCAAGGCAGATTTATTTACAATTATACAACACAGGGTTGTATAGCAAGGTTTCGTAGTTGGATGATTGGATGTTGCATGGCAGAGAGCTGAGGATGATTGAGGCAGTCTCACAGCCTGAGGGAAGAAGCTACTCCTTAGTCTGAGAGTACAGGAGCAAATACTTCTGTGTTTCTGAACAGGCTGTGCATTGTTCCTGTAGAATGACACACATCGTTTCAGTGGCAGTGGCACAACATGAATTAATTTATATATCAGACACATATCTGCTAAAACAAAGACAACTTTCAGAGGTAAAAGGTCCACATTAAACTTACACTGGTTCTCTCCGTGTTCTGCTTGGAGAGAAAAGAGGCAGATCTCAGAGAGCTGAGCAGAGGCACCTTAATAAAAAGACAGTGGACAAAAGAGAAAGTGAGACATACAGGCTACTTCTCAAACCAAAACCATAATTTTTCAAAATGATACAGAAAATCTTACCATTTCACTGGTGAGGCTTTGGCATACTTACGAGAGGAATAGTGGAGTGGAGCACAAAGATTTGGCAAGATGGTGATTACAATGATGCTGATGATTGGTGCTTGTTGTGGCATCAACTGTGGAGACACACAGCACAATCCTTATAGTTTTTCTTGAAGCAAAAACATTATTTCTCAAAACGATGCTGAAAATTTTAACATTTCAGAGGAGAGGCGTTTCACAGGAAGAGGAGGAAGGCAGTTGTGGCAACAAGCTGCTGTGTTTGCAGCAGTGAGTACAGTGAGAGAGGAATGTGGTGGTACCTTAAAAAATGGTAGAATACAAAGAAGAAAGATGAAGTGAGAGATACAGTCCAGTCCTTAAGGTTTCTCTTAAACCAGAATGCAGAAAATCTTAACATTTCACAGGAGAGGTGTTTAGATACTTACAGGAGGAGGAGGCTGAAAGCTCACTGGACACCAGTGTCAGATGATGAGGAGCTGTCAGATGTTTTGAGGAGCTGTAGCTGCTGTCTTTGCTGAGGCAGCGGGTTTGGTGAGGGAGGTGCCTTAAAAATTAGAGTGGACATAAGATAAAGTGAGACATACAGCCCAAAATCTTAATTTATCAAAATGATGGAGAAAATGTTAACATTTATCATGAGAGACTTCGAGATACTTACAGCAGGAGGAGGAGGCCAGAGGCTCACAGGAGCTTGTTGATGGATACCAGTGTGAGAGAAGGTCAGCTGAGGTGTTTGTGGAGGAGCTGTAGCTTGTGTCTGTGCAGAGAAAATGGGTATGATGAGGAAAGCCAGCCAAATCCTTAAGATGTTTCTCAAACCAAAACCTTAATTTCTCAAAATGATGCAAAAATTGTTAACATTTCATAAGAGAGGCATTAAGACACTTACAAGAGGAGGAGGAAGCCAGAGGCTCAATGGTGCCTGTTGCTGGACACCAGTATCAGAGGAGGCCTTGATGTATTTTTCATGGTCAGAGGACGGCATTTAATAAGGTACCTTAAGAATTAGAGTGGACAAAAGATAAAGTGAAACATACAGTCCAATCCTTATTTTTTTTTCTCAAACCAAAACGATGCAGAAAATCTTAACATTTCATCAGAGAGTTTTCAAAATACTTACAAGAGGAGAAGTAGGCCAGAGTATCATTGGTGCCTGTTGCTGGACACAGGTGTGAGAGGAAGCCTTGATCCGTATTCATCAAGGTCAGAGGAGACGTTTACAGAGGAGGTGTAGCTTTTGTTTTTTCAGAGGCAATCGATATGGTGAGGGAGGAATTCAAGGAGGTACCTTTAAAATTGAAATAGACAAAGAAGAAAGATAAAGTGAAACATACAGTATTATCCTTCTTCAAACCAAAAAGATTATTCCTCAAAATTAGGCAGACAACAGATCATTTTGGTTCTGACATACTTACAGGAAGAAGGGATAGTGGAGTGGAGCACAGTGGAGACACTCATTTTTTAGCCACAGGCTCATTGGTGGCAGCAACTGTAGAAACTGCTGTTGGTCTCCAGAAGAGCTGCAGCAGTACGATTGCAGCTGTGCAGAGGCAATGAGGAAGGAGAGGCAGGGCTTTGTCTTGACTTTTAACTGTAGCAGAGCATGTAGTAGGAGACTGGACGGATTGCAGTTTCTGTGGTTGATGAGGTGACAGCTGCTTTGTTCTTTGTTCTTTGTTCTGGCACAGAGGTAGGCCTTTGCTCATAGGTAGGAGGATTTGTCCGACCAAAACGCTCTCTAGGGCCTTTGTAGAGCAGGTAGGGATCTTGGAATTCTTTGAGGTAGAAGGCCTTCATACTGTCAAGGCGTCTCTATTGCCTTGCAACCACTCCCAAGCCCGGGCATTTTTTTTTTTTTTTTTGTAGTCTATGCCTTACCAGACTACACTTAGTGAGTGAGAGCACAAGGTAACTGAGGAGTTGGTACAGGATATATCTTTGCCGAAGCCAGCGACTGACCTGGTGCTGGAGAGGCTGGCGGTGGGAAATTAGAAGCCAGCTATTCATTAGACAAAATGCATTAAACCTAGCAACCCACTGGATCAGCTACTGACTTGACTGATCACGAGCTTCCCAGGATGGTAACTGGCACACTGGGGCTAACGACCCGCAAACCAACTGGCTTGGCTGGTCACTGTCTTCTGAGGATGGTCACAAACAAGCCAGGAGTAGGCACCTGTTGAAACAGCTACTGGCTTGGCTGGTCCTTAGCTCCTGAGGCTAGTTACTGACATGCTGAGGCTAACCAGATTAGGTACTAATGGTTGCCTTCTTCTCTTGTATTCATGAGAGCAGGCATCGCTTCTCTGCTCTCATGTCTGTGAAGATTCGCAGTCACCCAGGTCATGGCATTTGTAGAAAAAGTAATCTTAGGAAACTGGACTTGGTTGGGTTTTTGTAGACATTTTGCTGACTAGAGTCAGGTATTTAACTTCTGAGGGGTTTTAGCACCTGAAGGCAAAACGAAGGCGTGACCCTTGCTATTTTGTGCTCGGCGGACTGGAGTAACAATCACAATCACAAAACAACTTCATTCATGGTCATTCTCTTCCTCACACAGGAATGTCGATTAGTTAAGTGTTATTTGAACATATTTTCTATCAGCAATAAAGTGTAGATATTGAAGCTAAAAGCGTTCGCATGTGTCTCGCGCACACATCACTACAATCACTTTTCATTAATGTTAAACAGCCGTACGCGCATGTATCTTTAAAAATAAACTCACTAATAAGGAATATAAAGCCTAATAAATCTAAACTGACTGGCAAAGTGAGTGCGGGCAGGATCACAGCTGTCAGTTGACAGCGTGATCACAGCTGTCAGTTGACAGCTCGAGCAGCTGCAGTGTTTGTGTCTGTTATGATCCAGAAAAACAACGACTAAACTAAATTATGATCTATAAAACATACAAGACACTATATCTGACCACACAAGTCCGGCCCAACCCGCAGAGAAAAAGGTTATGTGTGTGCACTTCCCACTTGCGTAAGATAGGGCTCTAAGACTTCACAGACATGAGAGCAAACAAGTGATGCCTGCTCTCATGAATACAACAGAAGAAAGTGACCATTAGTGCCTGAGCCGTTAGCTGCTTCAGCGGGCGTCTAGTCCTGACGTGCAAAAGACCATCCTCAGAAGATAATGACCAGCTGAGCCATTCACTGATCCAACGGGTCAAGTCAGCAGCTGATCCAGTGGGTTGCTAGGTTTAATGCATTAGTCGAATGAACAGCTGGCTTCTAATTTCCCACTGCCAGCCTCTCAGCACTTGCTTATCATTGGCCAGATCAGTAGCTGGCTTTAACCTTATTTTTTTTTCCTGTACCTTGTACTTCCTCAGTTAGGATTTAATCTATTTCTACTGGGTGCTCTCCTTTCTTCTTCTTCTTTTTTTTCTACCGGGCGTGTAAATAGTTAGTGGGAGTGGTAAAATTTAGGCCTACCTCTGTGCCAGATCCCTGCTCTCCTCCTGACTGTGTTTACAGTCTCCTCACAACCGTCCAGCTCCATTGCTCAATGTCCTGCTCCTGGTTAGTTGTGTCAGCTGAAATTAAAAATGTATGAAATGTTAAGTCTGACGTTCAGTTGCACACCTGCACCCCTAAAACCACAGCAAATTTGATTCTCTTGTTTTGTAGCAGGTTGTTACAGAATACATGCTAAACAAGGGCAAGTAGGTCAAGTTTGCACTTAAATGTACATCCATCACTGAGCTTCATGCATCTCTGTGCACACAATTCAATTTTTTAACTCCTGTATAGTGTAGAAAGAACATCATATATGGTAAATAATTTACATAAATGGTGTAAGAGCCAAAATATAATTGATGAATGTTGTAAGGATGTTCAAAATCAAAACCATAATTTGTTTTGTTAGAAATTAGAAGAAAATTGCAACTAAACAAATTGACAACAGCTGTTTCCAATTTTCTCTATGAATTTTCTGATGAATTTTCTAATAATAATGAGTAAAATGTCTCTAATCTATTAAGCACACATCAAGAATGTAAATTCAAATAAAAGACATCCCAACTCAAAATCAAGCAGCCTGCCAAAAGCCAGACTTCAACATCAGACAGCCAGCAGTAAATAAACAGTTCAAAAAAGAAGAAAGATAGCAGAAGCAGCACAAACAACTTTGACACCCTGAAGAAAGCTGTTTGTGTCACTATAAGTGGGATGTGACCCACCTCCATTTTAACCTGTAAAAACATTTTCAAGGGTTTTAGAATTTCACAGTGAAACAGCCCTCTGAATAAATGCTTTTTAACTTTTTGCCAAAAGAGTGACTTGGACCTTTTTTCTTTTTTGAACTTTTGCATTTAAAGAGCACCTTTGTTAACATTTTTTTTAAACTTTTTCTTTGTAGAAGTAACTGAACACTTTTAGAAAGGCTGCAGGGTTCTCTCTGGCATGGGTTAAAAACCCACAGGTCTGTGCTGGGTACAAACACACTGAAACATTTTGGAAGCAATTTCTTTTAGAAGCAGTGTGTTTTCTGGTTGGAAATGCAATTGTGACAGGTTGTTATAAGTGGGGGTTTTTTTGTCAGACAGCTACCAGCACCAGATCTTAAAGTATTAGAGTTTCCATTGCCACAGCCACAAAAAATCCCTTCCTGCTTACTTTAACTGGTTACATACTACTCACTCTAACTTTGCCTGAGCACAGATTAGTGTCATCTGGTTTCAAGGAAAATTGAACCTGGTGGTAGGCATTAAGAATATAGAAATAGCCACTTTTCTCGCTGATGCTCTTGTTTGCTTATATAGGTCATATAGAAGCATCACTATTAAATTGAGACGTTTCATAGCCTGCTTAAAACTCCTTGTTGTACATTTGAATGAGAACAAATG
Organism: Lutjanus erythropterus; assembly: GCF_056507025.1. Classification (NCBI taxonomy): domain Eukaryota; kingdom Metazoa; phylum Chordata; class Actinopteri; order Lutjaniformes; family Lutjanidae; genus Lutjanus; species Lutjanus erythropterus. The sequence continues at coordinate 39,598,543 of NC_139321.1, read as the reverse complement.
CTCATAAAAGTGCAAATACCCCTAAAATGAGTTAATTACAGTGACTAACCAATGAAAAAATTAAGTGAATCTAACCTTTAATGCACAGACATGAGAATTTTCCCCAGTGTTGACCTATTCCTTTAAGTTATGGGCCAGAGATGTTAAGATATTCACAGTTCATACAAGCCATGTAACTAACGTAAATGAATTAGATCATTTAAAACACATGCCAAATATTCAAGCCTACTCCACATTAAAAAAGACAATGCAGACTTCTATGAAGCTTTAACTGGAAGTATAAAAATGAACTTTCTTACCAGGTGTGCAGCAGGCCTCAGTGCTGGGTTCGAAGGAAACTCTGTTTGTTAGCACGACGTGGTAGCAAGAGTAGCAAGCACGTCTAACCAGCAGGCCGATCTTTGAAGCCTTGGACCTCTGCTGCTTTTTCGCCTCTTTTGCCAACTTTTCTCTGTCCTTCTTCTCATTTTTGAGTGCCTTTTTCTCTTCTTTTTCTTGTGTTTTTCTCTCCTTCTTCTCCCTCTTGTATGCCTCCTTTGCTTCTTTCTCTTGACTTTTTAGCTCCTCCTTCCTCCTCTTGTATGCCTCTTTTTCTTGTCGTTCTCTCTCCTTCGTCTCCCTCTTGTATGCCTCTTTTTCTTCTTTCTCTTGTTTTTTTAGCTCCTTCATTCTCCTCTTGTATGCCTCTTTCTCTTGTTGTTCTCTCTCTTTCTTCTCCCTCTTTTGTGCCTCTTTCTGCTCCTTCTATTGTCTTTTTTTCTCCTTCACCTCCTGCTTGAATGCCTTTTTCTCCTCTCTCATTTGTTTTTTCTTTCGGGCCATCCAGTCTTTCAGGGTTTCCTCTTTTTCACCCTCGTCCCTCTGCTGGCTGTCTGATAACTGTGTCTTTGGCCTCCTCCTGGCCCAGTCCAGGACAAAGGACCGGGCCAGCCTTGTTCTTTCATCCTGTTCCCGTCTGCGTCTCTCCTCATCCTCCTGCCTTCTCTGTATCAGCTCCTTCCTTATCCTTGACCACTCCTCCTCAAAGGAAAGAAGAAGCTCGACCAGCTCTTCCTGCTCCTGTGTGATGCAAGACGAGCTGGTGTCCTCAGGAGGCAAAGGGCTCTCACCCCTTTGCCTCGGTGCCCGTGCGGTGGTGGGCGGGCTGGTGTCCTCCGGAGGCAAAGGGCTCTCACCCCTTTGCCTCGGTGCCCGTGCGGTGGTGGACGGGCTGGTGTCCTTGGGAGGCAAAGGGCTCTCACCCCTTTGCCTCGGTGCCCATGCGGTGGTAGATGGGCTGGTGTCGTCCCAGGACAAAGGGCTCTCACCCCTTTGCCTCGGTGCCCATGTGGTGGTAGATGGGCTGGTGTTGTCCCAGGACAAAGGGCTCTCACCCCTTTGCCCTGGTGCCCGTGCGGTGGTAGACGGGTTGCCATCCCATGGCAAAGGTCTGCCACCCCTTTGCCATGGTGCCCTCATGGTGGTAGATGGGCTGGTGTCATCGTCCCAGGGGAAAGGTCTGCCACCCCCTTGCCTTGGTGCCCTCACGGTGGTAGATGGGCTGATGACATCACACGGCAAAGGTCTGCCACACCTTTGCCAGTGTGCCTTCACCGTGGGAGATGCGCAGATGTTATCCTCTGGCAAAGGTCTGCCACCCCCTTGCCAGTGCGCTCCCACGGTGGTATAACGGTTTGAGCCTCCACAAAACAAAGGTCTGCCACCCCTTTGTTTGTGCGCCTTCATGGTGGTAAGAAGGCCGAGGCCTCCAGGAGACAAAGGTCTGCCACCCCTTCCTCCAGGCTCCTCCATGATCGTAAGAGGGCCGAGGTCTCCTGGAGACCGAGGTCTCTCAATGGAATGGAATCCAGAACTCATGCTCTTAGTACTCTCGCAAACCGACTTTGAAGAACTGCAAACACAAACACACACACTGATTATTTCACTGATAAACAATTTGCAAACATCCTGCTTCACTTTCCTCTTCCAACCTACAGTGACTGTGAAAGAAGTAAAAAACGAGACAGGCAGTATCTGAGGCCAGTGTTTGTTTTGTCTATTCTGGGCTACAGCAGAAACATGGCGGTACAACATGGCAGCCTCCATGGAAGAGAACCCACAAACTCTGTACATATTACAAATTATTCTTATGTTCAGGTTATAATACACTAATGATAACATACTTTTAAAAAACATACTACAATTTTTTCCCAAGAAAGTTCCCAAAAGTACACTTTTCAAATTCATTTAAATGCAAATCCTAATATGACACAGTCCCAAAGAATTAACAGCAAAGTCTTGAGGGAGCTCTGAAAGAGTTTTATTGAGGTGAATTCATCTATTTCAGAGACATGGTAGATGGTGGCTGTGGTCAAAGCAAATTTCTTCATTTATATTATTGAAAAGGAAATAACAAAACAAATTTATTGGTAGAAAAAACAAAATCCGCCACCCTAGCTACCAAATTTAACACTTTTTAAAAGCACTTTAAAGCTCCAAAACTCATGCTATCACCAAATGCTATCAAATAAACATGAAATAAAGAATGTAAATTTTCTGCTATAGTTTGCAAATAAATCCCAGTAAATCTTAGACACTAGACGTTTAACTAAAACGACTCTTCAGTATGCTGTGCATCAACAAGTTCAAATTCAGTTTCAGAATAAAAGCAGGTCAACCAGAAAATATCCCTCTAAAACACTGAAACATCTAAAGACCAACAGGTTTCATCTAAAGACTAACTGGTTTTAAACTGAAATCAAGTATTAATAATGTACAAATGTAACTGACATTAGTGGACATTTAAAATCATTCTGTTTATTAACATATTACTTTTGCAACTTGGACTATTAATGCAACAAATAACACTGATAATAAGCTTTTCATTTTAGACATGCATTTTAGAAAGCAAGTAAAACCAGTTTAGTTTTTTAAGTTGTGTTGTGTGAGACAAAAAGTGCAGTTACATTTCTCTGATCACAGACAAAAGATGTACATGTTATTGGAAAGTAACACATAAAAATGTATTTACTTCAAAATGCAAAGAAAATACATTTACTCCTTTCTGAGCAGAATACAGTTCAATAAAACCAAAACACACGAGCAAAGAAAATCATGTCTTACCTCATCAAAGGTTGGTTTGGGAAGGAGGCCCAGAATTCTAGGAATTCTATTTGAAAAAGGTTCCGTTATGATGTCACTGACCCTGACGTGATGTCACTATCAGAGTGAACACGACAGTTCTAATTCCTTTTAAGGACTGGCAACCATCTTGTCACAAATTCATATTAATACTATTTATTTCTTAATGACTTTTTAAAGTGTACTTGCTATATAATAAATCAGTGTTTCCTGACCTTTTTCCCTTGATCTGTCTCTGAGTAAACTGTCAGCCCCTGACTAAGTGACATATTTAAGCATGTTTCATATTATATTCAATGCATAACACTAAGCAGATATAACAACTGTTTACAATTAACCAAAATAAAAAACACAGTCACTGCTGGAAGTTTAAAATGAGAGTTTTTAATGAATTTTGAGCATATATTTTCCAGTGAATATTGCATCAGAGATGTTTTTCCTGATATTTTAAGAACATTTTCTCCAATTCTATAATACAGATGCATTATGTTTTTGTTTTGTTTTTAGTTTTTAAAATTTCATTTTAATTATACATGCTTAATAGGCCTCTTTTTTTTGACAAATTTAGTTTTTTTTTTCTTCTTCTTCTTCTTTCTTTTCTACTGTTCTGATGCAGAATGAGGCTGTTTATCAGAGTGTGAGGGCTCTGTGAATATAGTTTATGTTAAGGTCTGCACCCTGTCTTTATCCTGTGAGATATTTTTTAAGTTTATATCTTAGAGTGTACTTCACATTTTAAAGATAAACTGATTGATTTGTCTTCGGAAAAATGGGACATCCTCATGACCCTCTGTCAAACTTTGGCAGCCCATAGTGGATGTCAGGACCCACAGGTTGGGAACCAGTGTACTAAATCACCACTGTCACTGTCTGAATCAGTAGCTTTCAAAAGTGGAGTCAATAGAAGTTGTCTTTAAAGGAATAGTTCACCCAAAAATAAAAAAAATCAGTCAGTGTCTACTCACCCTCATGCCAATTGAGGGTTAGGTTTATTTTGTTAGTCTGCAAAAAAAACAGCTGGATTTTCACAGGAAAACCACACTGCAGAAATCTCCCAAACAGTGTAAGTGAATGGTGACCAGTTCTCTAATGTAAAGAAAAAAGAAAAAAAAAACACAACATAAAATGGCTCCATACTGCTTGTCTGACATAAGCCAAGTCTCCAAACCTGGTTTCAAAACCTGGTTTCAATCTTGTAAAACTTTTTTTTAATTTAGATTTAAGGCTTTCAGTCTTTTAAAGCTTTTTTCCTCTTGCAAATAATGACATAATATTCATTCCACAGAAGAATGGGAGAGGGGAAATGTGGGCCAATACTACTGCAGCATTCAAAGGAAAGCAGGAGAAACAAGAGAAATCAGTAGAAGTAGAAAGGAGGACATTATATCAGTGATGACATTTGGTCACACTGGTTTAAACAGTACATTAATGTATAAACCTGCTGCTGGTAAATGTGGACCACAGGAAATGGCAAAGCATGTGTTTTTTTATTGTCTGAGATAAACAAAAGAAATACAATTCAAATGAACCAAATGACACAAGACATTGGAAGAAAGACAAAGTCTGCTTTGTGCAGACTGGACAAAGGTCTTATGCACACATGGGTGCAGTCCAGAGCCCCACTGACATTTGGGACAGCTACAAATGTGGAAGGGATTAGCCCTCATTTATCACCTAACATTAACACTAATAAACATTTCATACAGTTGTAATGTGAGTGTTTGTGTGCTGATTGGAATATTGGGATGATAAGAATACCATTGCCGCACTCTTGTCGACTCCTGAGGCTGTTGCTGAGGTCGGGGGCCCCCTTGTAGGGTTTTTTATTTTTATTATTTTTTTTTTATCCAAAAGGTCAAATGTCAACTTCACTATAGCATAACTTTTATCTCTCTCAGTCCACTATACTTCTTTGTAAAAAGTTATTAAAGGGTTTAGCGGCGTGGCATCAAGTTTTGATGTCTCGCCATGAAATAAGACATTGAAATAACTTAAGTGAAAATGGTCCAATTTGCACCAGACTTCACATATTTTTATTAGAGTCCAGGCCTGAACACATTTATATATCAGTATTCCATTGGAGTCATTGCGCCACCCACTGGCAACAGGAAATTATACGTCTTAAACTTCGATTTGCCCCTTCTAGCAGATTGGCCATACCCAAGTCAAATGTGGTCAGAAAAGCCTAAAGACACTGATGATGCTGCATTGTAAAAATTTTAACATTTTGTCAAATGGCATTGTCCTGGTGACTCGGCAAACTTTGATGTTTCGCCGTGACACAGGAAGTTGTTGTAATTTTAGGCATCATGGCGAAATCCGCCCCTGTCTTAACATGTTTGATAAGACACCCAGCTAAACACATCTAATTGGTGTTAATTGGTGTTGCAAAAAGGCTCCACCTTCTCCCTGTATTGTTTCATTGCTCTCCACTGACTGCAAGCGCCTGGCTGTCACCTGATCGATGGATTGCCTCTTAATTTGAAATACTAATTTTCTAACTAATTGTAATATTTAACACTAGATATATCAGTCTTTTATTGTGCAATGAAGTTTTAATCTAATAACAAGCATATATTTTGTAGTTGATAATAATAATAAAAGTTTTATACATATATATATATATATATATATATATATATATATATATATATATATATATATATGTGTATATGTTACAAAGTGTATATGTTACAAAGTGCTTTACAAGGCAGATTAAAGAACAGAGGATCATGTGACAGTAGGTGGATCTCTTCTCTTCTCCTCAGCTATGAATGTTGTCTGTAAACTACAGGTGATCTAACAGCATGTTTGTGTCTTTTCCCGTATATTCTCTGAAGTCTGCTGGAAACTGTCCAACTTGACTGCAGCTTTTTGTCACCACCTCCTGCTGCAGCTGCCTAATCTCATCCTCTTTCCAGGCGAGGTGCAGTTCATGTCAAACACGCCTATTTGCTGCTTGTGAGCTTCTTCCTGTCTCAGCAGCCAGTGAGTGGGGTCAGCGACAGCGTCAGGAAAGGATCTGTACCTGATCCTGATGATCTCATGGTCTTAAGACATGTTCTTTAAACATTAGGTCACAGGTTCAAATCCCCAAGTGAACAACTTCGTCTTTGAAATCATCAGGGTCTGGTCTTCTGATCTAAAAATAGCTTTTTTGCAACCTGCTTGGACCCCATTAATACCTGCTTATACGTCTTGTTATTATAACACATATAACACATGACCTGCGGCCTCTATCCAGAGGCAGGAAAAATAAAAATTACCCTGTGTCTCAAAATGCTATCAACACATTCGCGTGTGTTATTTTTCAAAACTTCTCTTTTTACAATCAAGGCTCCTTGATAGCATATTATGAGAGTTAAGAAACATAATTCAGGAAGACATGGATGTACAAAATATGATGGTGAGATGAGGGAGCATACACTGGCCCTTGAAGATTTTCTTTTTTTATTTAAAAGATATTTTACAAAGAAGTTCAAGTGAGAAATATTATCAACCCTTGCTACAGTATCTCAGGACAACAAACCTGATACAGAGAATATCACCTTATTTTATTTATTTGTCCTTTATATATTTATTTTCAGTTATCAAAAAAGTACAGTGGTGGAAAACATTTTTCAGACACCCAATGCATTTGTGAAATATTGCATTAAGAATCACTCTTAAGTCCTCAGTTGCAATTTCTTTTAGTACAGTCACAGCCAAAATACTAAACAAATTCTAAAAAAGCCATTAAAAACTTAAAATTGATTGGTTCCATAAAAATACATAAGACATTTTGAGTATTGGGTCATTTTGGTACCAGTGATCCACTAATGAAGGTCGTGTTTTTTATCAAAAGACACAATTTTTGTTGCCGTGCTTCGTGTCTATATGAAGCCAGCACATTTGAAAGTTCTTCAGAGAAAAAAATGGCTAAAACAAGAAACCTTATGCAGGAAACACGCCTGAAGATACAGATTCTAAGCCAGGAAGGGTACAGCTGCTGCCAGATAGCCAGGTGCTGCAGTCCTTCAGCAGTTGGATACACTCTGCAGAAATACAGATAAACCAACAGCTTAGAAGACAAACCAAGATCTGGGCGTCCAAGGGTTTCTTCAGCAAGAAATGACCACATCCTGATCCGCATGTGCAGGGAAAACCGCCGAATGACATCACAGGAGCTTCAGCAGAGGTGGTCAAACCAAACTGGTGTCCAGTGTTCCACCCGCGCTGTACGTGGCCGACTTTTAGATCATGGCTTATGGTCCTACAAGGCTGTCAAGAAGTCCCTGATCAATGAGAGACAAAGGTTAGCCCGTCGTCATTGGACCCAAGCACACAAGAACTGGACAGCCAGGAACTGGAAGAAGATTCTGTGGTCAGATGAGTCCAGTTTCCAGCTTTATCTTCCTCCTGCTAATGTGAGGGTACGCAGAAGGCCAGGCGAAGCATTATCTCCAGCATGTACAGTACCTCCTGTCAAGCATGGTGGAGGCAGTACCATGGTTTGGCGATGCATGAGTGCTGCTGGTGTTGGTCATCTCACTGTCTGTGATGGCACATTGAACTCTGCCAAGTATTGTGCCATTCTCGAAACCCACATGCTCCCTTCTGCACATGCACTGTTCTGTCGAGGTCAAAACTGGATATTTCAACAAGATAATGCCCCTTGCCACACATCCAGGGCCAGTAGAACTTGGCTGCAGGAGCACAGTATCTAGGTCTTAGAGTGGCCAGCTCAATCTCCAGACATGAGCCCCATTGAAAATCTGTGGTGGATTATCAAAAGGTCTGTTTCAAAGCGTACACCAAAGAATTTAGAAGAATTAAAAGCAGCAAATCAAGAAGAATGGGACAAGATTACCCCTCAACAGTGTGAAAGGCTCATGGGGAACATCCCAGCCAGGATTAGAGCTCTACTGTGTGCTAATGGCAGGACTACTAAATATTAATTTGATGATGTGATGGTTTATTTATTTTTTGTTCAGTTTTGAACACATTCTCTGTTACTTGTTGACTTTGATACTGAAAATGTTGGGAACTGATATATTGAAACTGTCAAGAATTTAGTTTTGTTAGTTTTTCTTGTAAACAATAAACAAAAAAATATAATTTATATTTGTTTGTGTCTGTCTGGTGATGATTGGTAACACTTTCTATGAAGGTCTAGTTTATAATGCATTAGGAGCACATGCATAAGACGTTATAATGCATTTATAATGCTTCATACATGTCATTATGCCTTATACTGTGTTCTCATGTGCTAAGGTGCGCCGTCACCTCTTATACTGTGTTCTCATGTGCTCAGGTGCGCCGTCACCTCTTATACTGTATTCTCATCTGTGTTAAGGTGCGCTGTCACCTCTTACACTGTGTTCTCATCTGTGTTCAGGTGCGCTGTCACCTCTTATACTTTGTTGTCATGTGCTTAGGTGCGCCATCACTTCTTATACTGTGTTCTCATGTGCTCAGGTGCGCCATCACCTCTTATACTGTGTTCTCATGTGCTCAGGTGCGCCGTCATCTCTTATACTGTATTCTCATCTGTGTTAAGGTGCGCTGTCACCTCTTATACTGTGTTCTCATCTGTGTTCACGTGCACCATCACCTCTTATACTGTGTTCTCATCTGTGTTCAGGTGCGCCGTCACCTCTTATACTGTGTTCTCATCTGTGTTTACGTGCACCATCACCTCTTATACTGTGTTCTCATCTGTGCTCAGGTGCACCGTCACCTCTTATACTGTGTTCTCATCTGTGTTCAGGTGCGCCGTCACCTCTTATACTGTGTTCTCATCTGTGTTCACGTGCACCGTCACCTCTTATACTGTGTTCTCATCTGTGCTCAGGTGCGCCGTCACCTGTTATATGATATTCTCATGAGTGTGCTGGTGTGCCATCACCTGTGATATACTTTCATCTGCGTTATGGTGAGCTGTCACTTGTTAAGGCTTGTTCACACATGCGCTAATTAAGGTGCGTGCTCGTGACTTTGGGTCCTTTGTTCACATGGAGTTCAACTTTGGTGAATTTGAGGGAGCTGGGTCACAGAAGCCAGGTGGCCACTCCCTCACATTTGCATATGTTTTACTGGGCCAGTATATTTATCTGAGTGAAGGTGTGCTGTCACCTGTTATATATTTTCAGCAGTGTTATAGTGTGTCGTCACCAATTACATTTTTATCTGTTGTGGTGCTCCAACAACAACATTTTGTCAAGTAGGCTAGTCTAGTGATATCTCTGCCTTGCTGACTCCTCTTCTATATCATGGCAGCCCATTTTCCTGGTAATTGTTCCATTTCAGCAGTGCAGTGCATTTTGCTGTTGCTGGTCGTTTTGAAGTTGGATGCTTTCATCTCTTTCATTCACAACTGACATGACATGACATGACATTACATTACATCTGACTGTGATGGGCAGGGCCTGGTTTTATAACCTTGCGTTTGGAAATGGCGTTAACTTGTTACCCTGTTGCATGGTGCTAAGTGCAAAGAAAAAAAAATCAGGCAGGCGTCATTGTATTTCAGTAGATTTTCCTGAGGATGCTATATTTGTCAAGGATTTTGCAGTGGGTTTGAGAGCGTAAACGGTCTTCAGTGTTGTGTCTTTTGCTCACCCCAGTCAAATACTGTATGTTGAGAGGGGGGGGATCATTGCAGTCATACAGTTTTGCTGTTGTAGTTGTTCGACAGTTTATGTACCTAAAACTAGATGGGATTGTATTTGGCTGTATACATTCCTTTTTAAACTTGTTTTTTGAAGGATAGGGTGAAGTCAATGATAATATATGATAATATAACTCTGCAGACACATAGAGTTTGGGATCATGATGCCAAGCATGTCTTTCTATTGTTATACTTAAACGTTATTTATTTATTTACTTTTTTAGTTGAGGTTCGGGCATGTCAACAGTTGCTTCAGTTCAGGATATATATAAAACCAATTTTTCCAGAATTTCTGAACTTTAAACCTTAGCAAAACACTATAACAAAAGTCACAGCCTAACAAACACATTCCCAAACAAAAACAAAAAACAAATAAAGACAACCATGAAATAAAATTCAATCAAACACACACACACAGACACACACACACACACACACACACACACACACACACACACACACCACCAAATCGACATAATTGTATCCAAAGTACTTGGCTGTGCTGTAGTCAATTCAAATGCTGTCAGTTAGGTAGAATGAAGTTCAGTCCAGTTGGTTCACCATGTCCATGGCTGGTTGCCATATCTTAATAAATCCCTCAGTGTTGTCATGCAGGGTATAGATAAGCTTTTCCAGTGGGAGTATTCTCAGTCTAGTGGAGGGCTGTCCCATGAAATCCATTACTTTAGAATAGTTTTTCTCGCTGTATATAAGAGTATTCCAATCGGTTTAGCCTTGTGACTGTTCCTTGCACTGTCCACTTTGGCTGCCAGAATGCAGTGACGGCTCCAAATCATATCCAATCAAAGTGACCAACTCCTTTTTCACTTCTCTCCAAAACTTTTGTATCTTAACATTTCCAAAGCATATGTGTGTGTGTGCCTAATTCTCAGTGACATTTAGCCTAGACCAAGCTTGTCCCTCAATGATGTACAATGTAGTCTGTGTACAATTTTAAATTGTCTCTCTCTGTCAGTGTTTGAGCTAAGAATAGTGAGTGTATTTTCTATAACTGATAACCACATATTTTCTTCTATTTGGCATTTCAAATCAATCTGCCACAGTTTTTAAATGTGCTCTGTAGAATAATTAGAATTTAGACCGAAGGCTTCATAAACATAAGAATTATTATTTTTTTTGTATGGGTTGTTTAAGAATGTCTTCTAAAAAAAAAAAAAAGACTCATTTGGAACGTGCATGCTTTTTGTTATATACTGTCTTCCTTGTAAATAACAGAAAAAGTGAGACTGTTGTAAAGAATATTTACTTTTCAAGCTCTCAAATGATTCCATTGTTCCTCCTTCATAGAGTTTGACAAGCTGGTCCAGACCTTTTTTCGTGTTAGAGCCTAAACACTAAATCCTGACATGAGGGAAGAAATTCTGGATTTTTCCACACGGGAGCCAGAAGTGAAAAATGTCCTTTAAGTTTAAAATAGACCTTAATCTTATTCATTGTGTTTAATGTGTTCAGGACAATAAAGTTGTTGTGGACTTTCAACAAATTTAAGGGCAGTCCACAGTTTCTAGACTCTGTATCAATCCATGTATTTGTAGTATCTGTGTTCACCCATTCATATATATTCCCCATTTGTGCTGCCCAGTAGTATAGCTGTATGTTTGGGATTCCAGCCCTCCTTGTTTTTTATCTCTCTGTACTTTACCTATTGAATTGTGTGAACATTTTATCCAGATTTATGAAGAACCTGTTGGGAATTGAGTTTGGCAACATCTGCAGGGGGTATAACAACCTGGGTAATAACTTCATTTTGATCATGCTTATCCTGCCCAACCAGGAAACGGGTAAGGTTCTCCACCTATGTAAATCCTCCTGAAAGTGCATTATTATTAAAAGCTTAACCAGTTTTTTAAGAGAGGGCCCAATTCTTATTCCGCAATATGTTTTTTCTGTAGGTGACCAATGAAAAGAAAAGTCACGGGGTGGAGTAGAGACTATCATAGCACCAATAGGCATGGCCTGTTAACTTTAAAACCTGAAATGCGTCCAAATTGTTGTAAACAATTCCTAATTCCATGTCAGTCAGACATGGGATGGTAGTGTCTATATCAACTAAATGTAGCAGGACGTCTTCCGCATACAGAGAGATTTTATGTACTGTGCCTTTAACAGTCAAGTCCTTAATCATTGAGGTGCATCTGATGAGCTCTGCTAAGGGCTCAATATCCAGTGCAAATAAAAGGGGGCTCAACAGGCATCCCTGACGGGTACCACACTCAAGTGGGAAAGGATCTGAGCAGTAGGAGTTGGTAACAACCACTGCCTTTGGAGAAAAATCCAACAATTTTACCCAGTCAATGAATTCTGCACCTTCTTGAAAAGGTAGGGCCATTTAACCCTGTCAAATGCTTTTAATGTGTCTGGAGATACTACCAAACCCAGTATGTCATTATCTTTGGCTAGCTGTAATATGTTCAGAAGCCTTCTAATGCTATTAAACAAACTCCTCCCCTTAATAAAGCCTATTTGGTCAGGTTTTACTAATACTGGTATTAGGGTTTCAAGCCCCAGAGTCAAGACCTTGGCCAAAATCTTTGCATCCACACTAATGAGTGATAGAGGTCTGTAATATGCTGCATCTTCAGGGTCCTTGTTCTTTTTCAAAATAATGACATTGTTTGTGGTAGATGACAGACAGTGCTAAAACTGTAATTAGAGGAGCTTTCTCATTCAAAATTGAGTTTAATGCTGCCTTTATAGCTTGTATTTTGATAAGGTTTGTTTTAGTTGGGTTAAGCTTATGAATTGACTCTGCTTCTTTTAAATCTTTTTCTAATTTGTTTTGATTCAGCAACAGTGATATCTTTCGGTGTGACATAAATGAAATAGTGACCCCTCTAATGTAAGCCTTTACAGATTTCCAGAGATATTCAGGATTTGTTTCACTATTATCTTTCATTTCAAAAAATAGATCTAGCTCTGCCTCCATATTTTCTTTAAATCCTTGTTGTAAAGTGGGTATGATGGGAATAGCCACCTTTGTACACCAGGTGCAGCTTTATTCATAGTCACTTCCACGTAGATTGGGGCATGATTACTGACATGAATAGACCCTATACTGCAAGTAGATACTTGTCCTATGATCTGTGGTGGTACAAAGATGTAATCAATTTGAGAATAGCAGTTGTGAGGGTTTGAGTTAAATGTGAAATCCCTAGCTGATGGGTTCAAAAATCTCCATACGTCTGTCAGATTAATATCATTGAGCATTTTGACTAATGAAGCACCTGTACTTGCTTTTCTGTGTGTGTCCACTGCAGACCTGTCTAATTTGTTGTCTAGACAGCAATTAAAGTTGCCACCCAGCACCGTAAAAGAACATTTGTATTTTTCCAATTCTGCTGCTACCATAGTCCAAAATGGAGGGGATGGTGAATTAAGGACATATACGTTCATCATAGTGATATGTGTGCCATAAATTGTGCCATGGACAAGGACATACCTGGCCTCACTGAAGTTTCATGTGTTCCTTATCGACTAAACGTTTCTTGCAGAAATGCCATCTGAACCTTGTCTTTTTTAATAAACTTAATATTTTTTTTCTGTTTTATTGGATGATGGATCATCCATTCCATTCCATAGTGCCATTAAAAGGACAGAGATTCTCTGTCCTTTTAATGGCACTATGGAAATCCAAATTATCTGACCTTAGCCTACCCAAGACAAATATATTTTCCTTTATGGTGGTGGGGTGTGAGAAACGGCTGTCAAACCTACCGAACAACAAAAAGAAAAATTACACACATACTGACTGTGACACTAACTTATCTTCAGGGCACTTATCCTGGACTTCAGCATCTTCCTCTCTCTTCCTAACACCAGAACACACCTTAGTAGGATTAAACAGAGCTCCTCAGACCCTGTTATATCAAATATCTTTTTTTTTCAGTGGTAGTGGTGTACCTCACCAACTTGTTTTCCTTCTCTTTTGTGTCTTATTTCATTAGTCTTTGCACTGTAGCCTGTAGTATAACTGCAAAAATAACACCAGTCCTTCCTCTATTCTTGGGGTTAATTATTGACAAAGGAGAAGTATGCTACAAAACATCGGACTATGAAAGGGAAAAGAAGAAAAAAAAGGGCAGTGGATTAGTTGTTTCCTTAGCAAAAGCAACATAAATCAGTAAGAATCCCATTCCACTGTGGTCCACCCTCAACAATATTATCAACTTATACTTTATATTGGCACAGTCTGATTTGCACTTATGTTCTGTCCATTAACCTCTTTTAAATTATATTAGCTGCATGACCATCATAAGCAAAAACTCTCATCTTAAATTTAGATTATGCTGCCTTTGTCCATTATGTGTTGTCTTTTTGCATCTCCTCGACATACCTCTTTGCTTCTGCTGCGGTTTTGAAAAGCTGTGCTTTGTTATCATGTGTGATGCGCAGCATCACAGGGAAAAGCATATTGTATGGTATCCTCAGCTCGGAGTGACTTCTTTGCCTCTAGAAACTTGCGTTGCTTTTTTCCCAGCACAGGGGGGAAATTGCGGTTTCCCCCTGTTTCGTGCTCTCTGCATGACCAGCTGCTTATCCGCATAGTTGTGAAGACAAATATAGACAATCCTTAGTCTCGTTGAATCTGCCCTGAGCTGTGCCGGACTACGGTGGTATCTGTCCATCTTAATCCAGTTGTTTTTCACGGTGAGATTCACGATCTTGGGCAGCCAGGTCTCGAAGAAGTCTTGGGTGTTGTCTCTCTCAAAGCCAGCCACTCCCACCTCATCAGCCCAGCTCTACCCACCTGCCAGCTCAGCTGCAGCTCATCCCCAATCAGCCCAGTATAAAGCCTCTCCAGCACTCTCACTCCTTGCCAGATCATTCTTCATTATTTCCCTGCAAGACTCTCCAGCCCTTTTCCTGGATTGTTTTCCTGATTGCTTACCCTGCCCGTCTGACTCTCCTGTCTTGCCTGGTTCCTGGATATTCACCACAGCCTTCTGTCCCTGACCGTGAGTTCTGTCTCTACGTTCCTGGTTTCTGCCTGCCTGTCCCTGTGGCTGCTTGGTGTGTCCGTCTGTCATCGCAGTCTCATCTGGTCCTGACTTCTCTGCCTGTTCCTGCCTTCCCTGCTGCACACTCCTTGTCTGTTCCTCTGCTTCGTCGACCAGCTCAGCTCAGTGACTGTGTGGACTCCTAGCCCTAAGAACTAATATCTGTGTCTTCATCTGCCCACACTTGCCTGAGCTTCATTAAAGATAATTTCCAACTGTTCCAGATTTTCTGTGTGCTGCTTTTGGGTCCAAAGTACATCCGTTACAATAACACATTTGTAGAAAGAAAAAAAGTGATTTACAGATAAAGTCAGACCAACACCCAAGTAAAAGTACACTTAAAAAACGTGTTTTAAAAGGGATTTGGAAGCGGATAAAGAACTTGCCAGTCTGATTTCCTCAGGGAGGTTGTTCCAGAGACTGGGAACCTAACAGAGCCTTGGTAGAGCACGTCAGGTTATGACCGGCACATTTTTAGTTCATCCTTACAGTCCAGTGTCTTCAAGTGCACGTGGCCATAGCTGTGTTATGAAGCCATGCACACTGAAAAAAAAAAAATAAAAAATAAAAAAATTATTCAGTGCTTATTTGATGAGTTTTAAGACAGATGTCTATGTCTGTAGTTTTGGTAGCCTCATGATGATGGTGTTTATACATCCCAGAACTCGCTGGTTAGAATGTGGCCTGGTGAGAGGTAAAGTCACTTTCCTTCTCCAACAATGACCAAGTGCATCAGAACAGATCACTCAAGTCTCCAGGTGTGAATATGTGAAAGTGTTAGAATGTTGCTGGAAAAGAAGGAGCATGCTCAGTTAATAAGTAATGTTAAAAACATGTTTGAACTGACCAATGTGTGATTGTGCTCTCGGAGGCTGTTAATCAAAACCACCACCAGTGATTGTTTGAAATAAAACAGCTGTCTGAGGAAGGAAATCAGACTTTCTTTGTTTCACAGCCAAATTCAAACATCTGAAAGGAGCAGGAGAAAAGCTTCACAGATTTAATGATGTGTGTTTGAGAGTGAGTCTGTATGACCTGCGTGTGTGTGTGGTGTAAACATATCAAAACACAAAGAATCACACCAGATCATCGTGTGACAAAACTGAGTAAAGACTATTATTATGTTCAGGAAAAGCCCTGCAGAGTTCTTTCTGTTAAAAGCGGAGACACAAAATTTGCAGTGTAAACTGTTAAGACTTGTGGCTACACTAATCAAATTCAAAATTTTTGATTTTATATGCGAAATTCATGCAAAACATATCTAGATCCAGTCTTTGGTTTGTCCATTCTGGGCTTCTGTTGAAACATGGTGGCCTCCATAAAAGAGGACTCATGTCCCTTTTAGGTATAAAGGGATCATTCTAAGAGAATGAAAAGGCAGGGAGTCTCATTTTAAGGTGATTATACATGAATAAAAATAATAGGACTGCCCCTTTATAGTCGACTAAACTGTTGAAGTGAGCGAGAGAGGAGTCGTGAAAGTCTTAGGGCGTTTCACATCTGCCTCGTTTGGCTCAGACTTTCAGACTTTTTGTTCCTGAAAAAAATACAGGTGTAAAATCTCCCATGGACCATGATCTGGACCAAATAGCTGGACTTTTTTGGAAATACAGGTTCTTATGATCACTTGTGCCTTATGATTGGAAAAAGGATGTTATGAAAAACTAGCCTCATACTTTGACCGATTTAAAAAAATTTGATTTGTTCTTAGCTCAGGTAGTACTTTAAATGCTTTAATTTAATAATAAATCATAATAATTTTAATGATTTAATTTATGCTACTTTTTCATTATTCAACTGAATGTTCTTACAAACCATTCTGTACAAAGCAATGGTAGATATTCCACTCATAACATGACATTTTTGTTTGTCTGGTGCAGCTGCTGTTGTGTATTTTACAGTTAGACCTTTCAAACACTTAAAGCACAAAAAAATGCAACTACGGTATAGTCATACATGAGAATCCCATTTCTGTGTCACTGATAACTCATCACCATATTTTTCCATCTTTATTACCTTTGATATATCAGCCGTTTCGCTCTCATTTCTCAGTTTGATTTTGATCTTTTTTGTGGACACAGCAAACTGTAATCCCACTAACTGCCACAAGGTGTCGGTCTTCTACAACCTTCTAGAGAGGAGCTTTAAGTAAAATCTCTGTCCATGATGAGACAATGGTGTACAAGAAAAAAACAGACGAGTGGGGAAGGGAGCATCACAGTGGGGCAACTGCAGATGGATTGTATTTGTGTGGTTATGAAACATTGCACACACATACACTCAGTTATCAGCCTGATTATCACTGCTATGTATTGACATATCACTGCTCAAAGCAGTGTCACTTTATGGTTCAGTATCTTCAGTATTTTGTTTTTTTGATTGAATATGAACATTTAAAATGAAAATACATTTTTTTTTATCAGTCTAGAGTGAAAGCTGAACTTTTTTTGCCTTGTCAGTTAAAAACACTGAAACACAAACCAGGTACCAGGCAACTGTCTGCAAGCTACAACTATAATAAACCCCAATTTTCCTTTTCATGAAACCATCAGTGTCCAGTGGTTGGATTTTTTTGAGGGGGTTCATGTTCTCCTAAACTGATTAAACCTGATGTTTATAATGTTTATTTGCACTAGTAAAAAGCTTCATCTTGGGAACCGAATATTCATTATTATATTATATTCAATATAATATTTATATTGTTAAAATTGCATTTATTTTTCTTAACACATCTCAAACTGTTCATAATCTCTTTTATAAACCTCAGCCCTCTGAATGTTTTCAGAACGTTTTACTGGTCCAGCCCACTTGAGATCAAACTGGGCTGTATGTGGCCCACTTAGTTAGTTAGATTGACACCCCTGGTCTGTACTCTCTTACTCTAACTCATAAAAAATAATTCTGCTAGAAAAAATGGGTACAATACAGCACACTGCATCATCAGTGGCAGCTCATTGGTAAACCCCATTAACACATATTCTTACTAATATACTGGCACTTCTGTCTCTGTTTTTCAGCTGTATTGCTGCTACTTTTCCATCACACATCCCATTTTCTTGATTTCTTTTTTCTGTCAGTCAATACTGTATTTGGCTTCTCCCTCACAGTGAACATAAGTACATTTATTGCTTTCTCCTGTGAAGTTCTTCTGCAGCTGTCAGTTTTTAGCAGCAACAACTGAACACAAAATAGGAATATTGAATATAAAATGTTATTTAATCAAATTTAAATTTACATTTTTATTGAATGTATTATACAATAATTATTTAAGGAATTGACTGATAATTTCTACGTTAACATTTTTCAATAATCTCTTGTACCTCTTGCAGTACTCCAAAGTACCCTTATACTGCCCTTTGAGGAACAGTCTTCTACATAAAAAAATATAAAGTCCAACTCCAAATTTCAAAGATCGGTTACTACTCCAGCTATTCCTCTGAATATTGTTTAAAATGATTGACTAAAGTTAAAATTTACGCACTTTCCTACATATATCATATTTTATGAATATATTTATAGCTTGAGTTTTTCATCTGTGAATCAATAATTTTTTTAGCTGTTATCAGACTTACGTTAGATTCTGGGAAAGCATACTGAACAGATTTTCTTTCCATGCAGATGCAGCTAGGTGAGAAGAAATGGTCTAAAGCATAGTAGCGCACATTGAATTTCCACCAGATGCAGTAAACTTTATTAAATATAGTCATGTCAGAATCCACATTAGTATCCAGATTTTTCTCTCTGAAGCCGGGGTATTTTGTTGGACTTGTCATATAAATAAATGTGGACAATCTCAATATAAAATGCGCGACGTCCTCACTGACTGAATTCTCAGTCCAAACCAACTGTTCCCTTCTGTTTTGTTCCTCCTTTAACTCGCCAGCGTTAACTCACCACAGCCAGAGGGATCCATATCATTTCCAAAGGAATTTAACCATTCAAAGCCTTTAAAAACTCCACCTACCTCAGAATAATAGCTCAGATTTTTTATTGCCCCACTCTCTCTCTCTCACACACACACACCCCTCAATGAATGTTAATGCAATATGGCCGCAGCCTGGCCAGGGGTGGGGATTGACTTGTTTCCAAACACTTAATTCAATTTGTCATCGCCATTCAGGGAGGCTCAAGTGGTCTAATTTGTGTTAATGAGGGGTAATAAAGTCATAGCCCCCTATATTACTGCCAGGGGGGCGTAAGTGAGTGTGTGTGTTAAGGGTGTGTGTTGGGATGGGGGTTGTAGGTACGCTATTGACTTGCTTTGGTCTCAGGCGGCCTGCCTGGCTGTCCTCCTTCTTGCGTGCCGTCCATCAGGACACCGCCAGCCCCCCTTTCTCTCTATTGTACCCCTAATTAGATAGCCTTTGTTGGGCTAATGCTGCCGCCATCTGGTCGGCCGTCCGGGGGTGTCGGCCGCAGGGTTGAGGTGGGGGACCCAGAAGGAAGGGTCTCTGTGGTGAGGAGGCCCTTCTCCTCCTCCTCTCTGCCCTCCCTTCATTCACCGCCTCTGGCCGGGACCATCTTCCCCCTTTGGCTGACACCACAAGGACCCTTTCACACTTGAAGGAATTAGTGAAAGATTGATGTCTCCCTCTGTCAGTGTGAGAGGGCGACATAACGGTGAGACTTTCTCCCAGCAGCCGTCGTATTGTGTTCCCCCTCCAGACTGCAGGAGTGCAGATTTCAGCAGGCAGATAAAGTATCAGTCTGAAGGGTTATGAGTTGTAGATTTTAGCAGTTTGGTTATAAAATATCAAAGGTGGAAGACTGTGGTCATAATGGGAATCTGCCAGGTGTGTGAGTGAGTGAATGTGTTGCAGGTTGGGTTGAAAATGTAAAGTGAATTGATTAACTGCAGATAAAGATGCCGAACTCAGTAATTATTGCATTTTTTTCTGACAGAAGTGAATATAAGATGCTGGTAGCAAATGTGTAACTAGGACTGCAAGTAACAGTTATTTTCATTATTGATTAATCTGTGGATTATTTTCTTGATTAATCGATTAGTTGTTTGGTCCATAAAATGTATGATAATGGTGAAAAATGTTGATCAGTATTTCCCAGAGCCTAAGGTGATGTATTCAACTGTCTGATCTTATCCAGAACCCAAAGCTATTAAGTTTACTGTCATAAAGGAGTAAAAAAACAAAACAAAAAAACCCCCAGAAAATATCCACATTTGAGAAGCTGAAATCAGAGAATTTGGACATTAAATAATTAAGCAATAATGAAAATGGTTGGCGATCAATTAAATAGTCGATTAATAATTGAGTAGTCAGTTAATAGTTGCAGCTCTACACATGTCCACTGTATGTGATCAAGTAACTTGATTGACCAGATAATTGTTTCAAATCTTTATTTAAGTGGATCCATAGTTTGAGGAAAGCTCTATGGTGCACGCAGATTCAGATACAGGAAAAGCTTTAATTACATGTAAGTCAAAAACATAAGCACTACATACACCACATAATCATACAGTTCAGTCTGGCTCATTCACATTGATACATTCATCTCTACATGATGTGATAATATAGAACAGTTAAAAAAGGTAACATTATTTAATTTAGTTCTAATGTATCATTTCAGGTGCTTTAAAAAGGCATATGATGTTCTATGGCATTCATCCACATATTTCATCTAACAGGAAAAACTGCAAGAAGCAATGGCTTCAGGCTACATCCATACTAATACATTTACATTTTAAAATGCAATCTCCCACCATATTAACACACCTGAAAATGCTTTACACATGACCACTTACGTACATGATACACTGTGTAAACAGGAAACATTCTGTTTAGTGGTTGCTTGCTTAGTTGTTTAGCAGACAATACTACAAATGAAGAATAGCAATGGTAAAAAGTAAGACCAGAAATAGCTTTTCTTGGACTGACATTGAGGTGGAACTGTTACCTTAAGTAACACATAGACAACAAGCAACACCTGTTGTTCTACATGCTGAATTAACCACTGGTAGTTGAGACTAATGTCATTTTTTCTACCGCAAACTGAAGATGGATATCTGAGTTTTCACACTAAAATTTAATCAGCAGCATTTACAAAAGTCTCTGTTTTAGGGGTTAGAAAACTCTGGATTAGTGTTGATACTAGGTGTAAACATGACAAAAGTTAGACATTTAAAATGAAAAAGCATTACTGTGACTTCAGTAATCATCTGGCATTTGCAAAAGATAAAAACACACCCATGAATATTTGTGACATTTTCCTGAGCTACACTGAAGCTCTGGCATCAGATCTCCTAAATGTTTCGGATGGGTCAAATAACAGGACGAATTTCCCTATGATGATTGATAATTTACACCAGCAGTCAGTAATGGGCACAGAAAAGACACAGGTAAAATCCTGTACATCAGAGCAGACATCAAACAGAAATCATCACGCAGATACCAGAAGAGCAGCTCTTACTGGCTGTTTCAGGAGGACATGTGACCCTGCACAGGATAAGCATGTGTAGATAATGGACTGACAGATGAGTTTCAGAAGGAGATAATTGTTGTGCTCTGTCCTCTACTGCTGAGGGGTTCAAAATGAGATTAACTGGCAGAGTGAAGGTGGGAGTGTAGTGTTGGGAGAAGTATTCAGATCTTTTACTGAAGTAAAAGCAGAAATTCCATGGTCTTGTCTCTTAAAAATACAAAGAAGTACTGTAAGGAAAGTCTACTTAAAAGAGGGATGCAATTGCAATAAAACTGCAATATGGTGAAGTGCAATATCTAAATCACAGAGCCAGGACCAAATTGCATGTTTTTGAAAAAGGAAAAATGTATGAGAAAAAAGCATTATAATGAGGGACTTCAGTGCTGCATAGATGATCTGAACTAAAAACCTTCATCATCACGATTTTAATAGGTTTTATTTCAGTGTACATGAAAATTGTAATGCAAAACTCATTTCTATGTATGTATGTAAAATGAAGTATAATATTTGCCTCTAAAATGTAGTGGAGTATGAAGTAGCATGAGCTAGAAATACTCAAGTAATGCACAGATATGTCATACGTATACCTAAGTAAGTACAAGTGCCCATAGTTTGACTGACAACTGATCTCTGCTGTGCTAAATAGATAAATGTAAGAGGAAGAAAAACTCCCCGGAAAAGTTACGTAACAAGGACATTTTCTCAGTGACTCTCGACTTGTCTTGTCAATCAGAGTGTTTGTTTTGTTAATAATGTTTGTGTTAGGGACCGTGCATGTGTGAACATGTGTGTGTGTGTGTGTGTGTGTGTGTGTGTGTGTGACGGGGGGTTGTTAAGATTCTGTTGTTGATGCCTTAAGTCGCCCTGCCTCTCTGTCTTTCAAGCGGAGAGCACAACCCTTACATGACCCTGAGCAGTTGGCTAACTGTGCCTCCTTCACGCCTCTTTCATCCCACCCAGAACAACATCGTCCATCTGCAACCCCCCCCCCCTCCACACACCCACAACACACACCCCTGATAAGCTGGGACACAGGCTGCTGTGTACCCGCAGAGACACATGCACTCAAGTTTGTAGGTGCAAGAGGTTTCTGGGTAGGTCAGAATGTTTTGTCTGCCAAAAGTATGAAAAATGTGAGAAATTTATCTCCTTCAAATTTGCTCAGTACTGTGAATGGAAAAGTGTGAAATGATGGAGTAAAGGACCACCTGTGTTATGTTTAAAGAAACAAACAACAAAAAGCAAATAGACTTATTCCTGTGTTTGTAATAAGTACGTACATGCATACCACCTCGACATCTTACATGTGTCTATCCTGTCTGGACAGTATTTTTTTTTAATCTATACAGAAACCAGATTTTGCTTTTTTTTATAAAAGCAAAAATCAGCTTCAACTTACTGACAGCACAACTCTTCCAACAAGAGTCCAAACATGTGAGGAAAACTGCCTTCAGCTTCTTCTAAACGTTTATATATTTTTTTACAATAATACCAGAAACTTTAGCACTATTTTACCTGAGACAACATCACTCAGTACACTCTTAGAAGTAATGGTTCCGAAAGGTTTTTTCTTGAAGGACTGAGTTTCTACTCAGAATCAATTGCTTGTAAAGAACTCTTGCTTGTCAAGACTAAGGGTTCCGTTAAGAACCTTTTTCATTCAAAGAACCTTTTTTGAAAGGAAGTGTTCTTTACAGACTGGCCCCTCTGTCTGTACTAGATAGAACCCTTAGAAAACAAAAGGGTTCTTGGTAAAACTCCCTAGGTTGATTCAAAATAAAACCCTTGGAATATAGAAAGATTCTTGGTAGAACCCTCTAGGATGTTTAACCTAGATAAAACCTTTAGAATATAAAAAGGTTCTGAGTAGAACCCTCTGGGTGTGCTCTTGATAAAACATTTGGAATATAGAAAGGTTCTCTGTAGAACCCCTGGGTGGGTTGTAGCTAAAACTCTTAACACTTAAAATGATCTCAGTAGAACCCCCTTGGTTGGTTATAGATAAAACCTGTGTAATATTAAGTGTTTCTTGGTAGAACCCCCTTAGTGTGTTCTAGATAAATCCATAGGAATGTAAAAGGAATTTTGGAAGAACCCCAGATAGAACTGTGGGTGTACTCTAGATAAAATCCTTACGCTATAAAAAGGTTTTTGGTAGAACCCTCTTTGTTGATTCTAGATAAAACCCTTGGAATATAGACAGATTCTCAGTTGAAGCCCAGGCAGAACCCTGGATGACTAAAATCATTGGAATATAAAATGGTTGTTGGTAAAACCTCTGCCTGGTTCTCATTAGCAACCTTAGAAGATGGAAGGTGGTTTTTCCCTAGAACCTCAGAGAGGGTTCTAAATAAAACCATTACACCATTTAAGAGTTCTTTGTAGAACCTCTCATTGGTGCTTCTGGGTGAAACCTTTCACAGATGGTTCTAGATATTCCCCTGTGGATCTACCAATTATCAAACATCCTTGTTGCACAATGTACACACAGAAAAAAGTACATTCCAAACATGCTTCTCAGACTCTGAGCCTCATTCCAACCATTTTTTTTATGCCGACAACGTGTCCAAATGAAATTCACAAAATACAGCAGACTGAAGCTGCAACAGCAAGCAGCTTTGAAATCTATTATTTTAGCTGTGAAAGTTTTTCTTGGAATTATAAACTGCATAACTTCAGAGCGACTCCGGCCTAAATTCCCTAATCCTGAAAGTCAAACTTCATTAAAGCATTTGATTTATCTTTCAGCATTCAGTCAAGTTCTTTCTCTCAGCCACATGTTGAGCACACCCTTCGTGTAATGGTCTTATTAAGAGGGAGTTGGTTTCCAAGCAAACTGGCCCGTGTCTCCGATAGCAAAATTAGGCCTGAATGAAATCAGATACGATTAAGGAACTTATTAGTTCTTGTCATGTTCTTGAGGGTAATACAATAAACACGGCCCTCAAATAATCACAACCATCAGGGCTGCAATCATACTAACAACTGAATTCCCCTGAACGATGTGCCCACATTACAGTGTCTTGGCTCAGCTTGGTTCAGTGTTATTAGAGGTGTCTTAAAGCATACACCCTTTGTTCCAAAGGTGTTAAGCAAGACTTCAGCACTGTAAAAACATTTTCATAGCCTCTGCAGAAATGGTATTTTTACATATAAACACAATGTCACCAGTGAACAAAAAAAATCAACTATGCTAAATGCTCAGGTCCTGAAGGAAGTTTTGTTAAAGTTTGGTAATGCACATTTGTATTGCATTGTAGTGGTTTGCCAAAAAAGTAGCAACACTGTTCAGCTGGCAAGTCTTTGTGTAGAATTAAAAAAAATTACTTTGGTGACTCCTAGTGTTGTTTTTACAAAAGACACCACAGACGGACTTTAAAGGGACATTTAATGCTATTTATCTATCTAGATTGTTTTGGTGCAAGCTGCAGAGTTTTGGAGATATTGGCTGTAGAGGTGTCTGTCTTCTCCCCAATATGTTGGGACTAAATGGCTTGTGGTGCTCATAGTGGATTATAATAACAGACGTATCACTGTTTAAGTAACATTTAGGTGGTTGATATGGAGCTAACATGACCTATTTTAGCACTGAAACTAATGATTTTTGTTTTCATTTTTCATTATTATATGGTGATTTTCTCATTGTCAATCTGTTTAGTCTTTAATATGTCAGAAATAGCGGAAAATACCCATCACATATTCAAAGAGCAAAGGGGACATTATGAAAATATTTACTTTTGTTTGACCAATGGTATAATCTCAAAGGTATTCAATTTGCAATTATATTATACAAGAAGAAAACAGAAAATCCTCATATTTAAGATGCCATAGCCAGCAAGATGTAATCCATAATTTCTGTTTATTGAGTAATTGAATAACTGACTGATTGTTTCAGCCCTTAACATACCATTCACTAGCCTTGTCCCAAAAAATACACTTAATGATCATCTAGCAGTGCAGAAGTATAAAGTACTTGTGTACTTCCATTTTATTTAAGACTATAAGTATGTCAAAACGTTACCTTTATTTAATTTCATTCATGAAAAAAAGCTTCATAAAAAATAAAACAAAGCTCAGTCAGCCTTTATAAAAGCAAAGTTCAGACTTAAGATTTCCTGTCTTTTCTTTTTTTTTTTTTTTTTGAAAGCAAAGTCTCAATAATCTATCAAACAATAAACACATTTTATCTGTGGGCCAATCACTTTACAGTAAAAGTTATATGTCGCCTTTGCCACCCATTATACCCCATGGTGGCGAGAACAAGTACATCCTCAGATAAACGAGGACCTTAGAAAGAGTCTTCACCCTTGAGCACACACACACACACACACACACACACACACACACACATGCACAGACACTCTATCTCCAGGCCTTTACGCTCCTGCGACGCTCGCAGGGTTAAAATAAACGTTACTGCTGAACCATATTGTGCCCTCCCTCCTCTCTCCATATCCTTTATTCACAGGCGCGTAATTGGTAGTCAATTTGAGCTCCCCCTTTGCCTATTGTGGGCACATTTTGCTCTGACAGAGTGCGGAAGATTAATGGCTACGAGCAGCCAAGGGAGGCTCGCCTCAGCAAGCATGAGCGCCCTAAATTCATTACACCAATTTCCCCCTGTCCTGCGCTCCCTTACTCGCACCCACAAGAGAGAAAAAAAAGGGGGAAAAACACGAATGAAAAGGGATAAAAGCAAAATAGTCAGATGGCGGTGGTGAAAGAAAGACAGAAAGAGGTGAAGAAACAAAGGATTAAAGAGATGGCTGCGCGTTAGTGGTGTTTCTGAGGTCGCACACAGTCTGGCACTGAGAAGGCAAAAGAAAGAGCTGGGGTTGTTTTCGGGAGCACAATGTTTTCTGTTTAAATTTTAGTCGCTGTTGACTGCTGGAGGCAGGCACCAGCTTACTTTCACTCATAAACACAACTAAAACTGCTGGAAACGTGGCTTTAAACAGTAAGAATGTGTATATGATATCAAAGTTTAGTTTCTTGTTAAGTATTCACAAAAATCTGGGTGTCAATAAACATTCATAACTATTATGTCATTAAAAAAACAGCACGTTTTACTGTAGTAGACCATTTGTCAAGACTGTGAGGACGTGGCAGACCACTGTAGACCAAGGCAGCAGCAAATCATATTTTAGCCACTTAAAAAAGAGACAACCTAAAAAAAGCAATATCAGTCTAAGTGTACGCTGTGCATGATGAATATTTGAATATGAATACTGAATATTTTCACCGCTTTACTTTGGAGTCAAACAGCCTTTTCTGAATGGGAACTGAAGCCACCTTCTATACTCTCTTTAAAGCCAACAAAGTCCTTTGAATAAAACAATAATTTTACCCCTTACAGAAAATAGGAGTTGCTGTGCCATTGTTACATTGGTCGGTTAGTTATTAGTGTCATTGTGTAACTAACACTTTTAGTTTAGATCCAAACTAATGTGACTTACTGCAGATCGATGCAGTGGTAGCCCAGCAACTGCTGTTTCCTGCAAGTTAAAAATATTTTTTTTTTTCTTGTGTTTTGACTGGCTGTGAAGAAAGCATAGATGGTGGCATCAGTTCCCTGTTAAAAAAAAAAAAAAAAAAAAAAAAAAAAAAGGGCTGTCTGACAGTCAAGTAAAGTGGTGAATTTAATTTAAATATATTGCACACTAAAACTGATGTTGATTTATCAAATCCTGGTTATAATACAGGTATTAATATTTAGTTTTTACATGTGTGCTTTGTCTGTTACTGTGCACAGTTTTTATTTATCTTTATGATATTTTGTTGCATTCAATTTTTTATTTCACTATTCCAGTCTCTTATTTTCATAAAAGCTCTTCTAGAACCAGTTGTTGCAAATTAGCATTAGCTACAAACACTTTCTTACTTTCACTGGATGGCTGTTCACATCTTGTCAGTGTATACTGCATCTGTCTCTATCAAATAAATAAATACATGAATACATTTCTGGCAGGTAAAATTTCTGTTTTACAGTGTTTGATAGAACGACTTCAGCTTCCCATTGTTGAGTGGGCTCAGACTCAGACTGGAGCCAGTTGGAGCAGAGACATTTTGTTGCATGACAAACTAGCAATGGACTTGTATTTTTTTTAGGATTGGTGCCTGGATTTTATTGCTTAATTTTCGGAGGTGTTCGAACACAATTCTGTTCATATTTGTGCGTGCATGTGTATATACGTGTATATATGACTGTCCCAACAAGCTTTCAATATCCAGAGGGGTGCAGCAGGAAATCAGATGAGTAAAGGAATGTTGTATTAAACCAGCTTTGGAAATCTAGAGTAGAAAATGTGGGCAGCAATGCTGGCAGGAGATGTAAACTGCTACAAAAACCATCTCAATGCTTATACTGTTGCTATACTCTTGACTTTGCTGCCGTATCAGTATCTAGTCAACATCAAAATGCCTGCTGGGATGAGCAAAACCAGCCCTGCTTGTGCCAAGTGTTTCACAATCATCCAGGGCACATTCAGATCTCATTGGCCATGGGTCTGTTGGCAACCAGGCCCGGCTGGCTCGGATGAGCAGGAAACACCTTGAACTTGGGAATGATAAGGGTGACCTGTCCCCATTTACTTGGGCCGGCCCATAATTGTGATGATTTATTTCTCCTGTCAAAGCCAAAGGGAATGCCCCTAGCCACGCTTCTGCATTTAGTCTCTCTGTTTTTTCCTTTTTTTCCCTCTCCAACATACATTTTCTCTGTTCTTGCTTCTTGGCTGCAGTGTTCTCTCTATGCAAACCTAAAAATGTGTTAGTTCATATGTGCGTTTTCATACATGCATGTCTCTGTGTGTGCAATGCTCCAGAGTACCTGCATGTGTGCAGCTTTCAGGGATATGAACACGGCCGTGTGTTTGACAGTCAGATGCTCCGTGCCCCCGGCGATGGCACCACGCCCCAAAGACTCGCACAGACCGCTGGAAGAAGATCAGTCTTGCGCCAGGGACGAGGCCATTGTCTAACAGTGACAGGCCTCGTGGACGGTGCCGTGAGGGACGCCAACGGGAGCCCAGCTCGGCCCGGCTCCTGTAGCTCCACAATGAACCTGTCTGTCACATGTCGCCTCCCCCCGGCTGTCCTGCCAGACACCACAGCCAGGAAAAACCCACCCCCCAATGTTACTGACACTTCCTGTCTGTTGTTGGGACCACAAATAGATGGAAGTTCTGCAGCAGGCTTTCAAGTGGCAAATCATACCCTTGAGCAGCCATGTTGGACGTCCTTGCCCCTTGGCAACAATAGCTGATTATAGCCGATTGCCTTTCCACATTTCCAATATGAACAGGTCCTGTGGTATTTTTTACAAGGGAATAATTGCATACTGGCACAGGAAACATTTTGTGTTCAGCTAAATAGCATCAGTTACTACCCCAAGTGAATTGCACACTAGCATAATTAGTTAAAGGATGAGTTTTTGGAAATACGATTATTTATATTAGGTAGTTGATTTTCATGAGGTAAATTTGGAGCTTGAGCCAGGAGTCAGTTAGCTTAGAATAAAAGCATGAGGAAACGGCTTGTCAATTTGTCATTTAAGGAGGTTACATTGTGTAACTTCATGATGTGCAACAGTTTATCCATCCTCAAGAATCTGTGCAGTGTCACTGCTGGTTGCCTGGCAACGTCACTGCGACAACAAGAGAAACCTGGAAAGTCACTTATCCCAGCTGTTGTTTACCAAGAAATAATTACAGCCCATAACTCCTGCTTAAACAACAATATTACCATCTTTACATTTCTGTTTGTGTAGGGATCAAGCACCAAGATGTGACTGGTTAGTTTGGATTATTTGAAATGTGGTTGTAAGAGGTATTTAGCAATAGTCAGTCTATTAGCTACAGTAGATGATGGTCGGCACGCCCCCAGAAGAATAGAGGTGCACAAACATGGAAGCTATGCAGTGTATAGCTGTGGACAGGGCAGCAAAATGTATTTTAGCCACTTAAAAAAAAAACCCTGAAAAAAAATCAGTATCAGTTGAAGTGTAAGATAAGTTTAGAATATTTTCATTGCTTTACTTTGCATTGTTACACAGCCTTTCTGACAGGATATAAGCCAAATATCTCAGTCTCCAAACCGCTGGTCTACTGCTGCCTCCATCTGTTAGTTTGTTTGTGTTATTGTGTGACTTAGGTGTTTTAGAATTTTTTAGAATCATTTATGGAGTCTGGTTGGTTTGAAAAGACCGATATTTGGCTTATAAAAGGCTATGTGATGGTCTGGTAAATTGGTTAAAATATTCAAAACATAGTGTACACTAAAATAAATATTGTTTTTTTTTTTTTTTTTTTTGTTTTTTTAGGTGTCTCTCTTTTATCTGGTGAAAACACCTTTTGTTGCTGACCATGTCCACATCGGTTTATTGCTTAGCTTCTGTGATTCTCCCCCTCTGCCATCTACTATAGACAATATACTAACTATTGAGAAGCACCTCACACAACCTTTCACCAAATAATCCACTTTAATTCATAGACATTGAATTTTGGACAAAGTCGTTCATGCTAGCTGTCCCCCCTGCTTCTTCTCATTATGCGAAGCTAAGCTAATTGATTACTGGCTGTAGCTCCATATTTCAGACACAGACATGAGAGCAGTATTGATCTTCTCAAATTTTGGGTAAAATAACAATTCTGTGTATTTCCCAAAATCTTTTATTATTTATTTAAATATTTCCTTAAATATAATGTCATTTTATAATGTCTTTTATTATCAATAAATCCCATGAAAAGGCCAACCCAATGGCCAGGAGTCTAACCTGACAGAACCTTCATGCTATAAAGCTCTGTTATTGTCCAAAAACTATAAAAACAGATCAGTAACACATACAGCTGCATCTGGACTTTGACATTCTTTTAAATGTAGTTTGTTCCTGTTAGCTTGCCAAACATCCAGGGGAGCATATACACAATGAACTGTCAGCATGTTGCACACAAAGCTACTCTCCAAAGAATAAAAAGGCACGTTGCAGTAAGAATATTTTGAACATACTTTTCCCAAAAGTAAATAATGAACTTGAACAGAGTGGTTTATAATAAACTACACCGGACATGTTCATCAGCGACAATGCTTTTTTATTTGTTTTTAATAGTATTTGGATGACAGTGGTGTTCTGTGGTGCAGCAGCTGGATAAAGTCACTAACAAACAAGAAGAATACAGCCAACTGTTGGAAGCAAATGCCCTTATTTTATGTAATAAACCTGAATGGAAATTCACATCACTTCAAAATTCACAACAATCATTTTCTCATCTAGATGTTAGATAATATGGTGGTAGCTGTAAATGTCATAAAGCCCTAATTCACCCATACAGATATGGAGGGAGGTGCCCGTCTGATAACCCCAGTGTCATAGTTGTAATCACATAAAAAGTTACATTTAAATGAGGTGGTTAAAGAAAACCTTAACACAAACGTTCCAGATTGAACTGAAGAATGCGTTGTTTTTCATTTTCCTCATAATCTTTTTTGAAATGCACTAAAAAGACTGCCAGAGGTTTTACAATCCCAGGGGTATGAAGCCATAAATTACCATGTATAATTTTACTTGAAGCAAGACAGAGCAAAATTTCAGTCATGTGGTTTTGAATGAGGGGTCATTCCAACCTCAATGCTGTTGTTTTATCTTGACCAAACTTGGTCACATTTAATTTAATCTATGTCAAGGAAATATCACGCGACAGTCTTTTGTAGTGGTGATATTTTACATAATGTTCAGCCTGACACTTCTGCATCTACTGTAAGTTTTCTACTAACTAAAGATGCTGAGAGGCTGGATATTATGTTGCATGTACTGTAATAACACAACAGCTGTTATATCTCTTAAAAATGCAGTGATAATTTGCTGAGCATGCATCCACTCCCAAAGAGAGGGCCACACCTTCAAATGAGGGGGCTGCCCAGTTCAACCACTTCATTGTACTGTAAATAGCATCTGTATACTGATTTGGGTTTTAGCAGCTTGCTCAAGGTCAACCTGAATATTCGTTATTGATTAGGGTTAGTAATTGATTGTAATTTAGTGGTGAGAGTACAGTAACACCCACAACAGCTGAGGTTTGATTTCTTGGATGAAAAGTTTTCATACCTGCATCGTAGAAAGAAAAAAAAAGAAAGTTAAACTAAGAGGAAAATTCAAGATGACGTGTAATTAAACATCCGGGTATGATTACCACTTTTGGTCAACGGCTTTAAAGGGAGAGTTCAGATTATCTGAAGTGGGGTTGTATGTGTTACTTATTCATAGTTAGTGTAATACTTAGGAGATGGCGGTTGACAACACACCCCCAATTTGGAGCAGCAGAGGGGTACCAGGGTCAGCAGCTTAACATAGTTTAGCGACCAAGACCAAGTGTACGCTATATTTAAGATATTTTCACTGCCTTACCTTGCCATGGTTTTTCAATGGGAAACCACCATTATATAAGCAAAATATCTCTCTCTGTTACTCAACCAGACTCCTTTGGCAAAAATTTTAATTTTACCTCACATAAAACTTTTGTGTTATTGTGTTGACCTTGGTGAATCAGAACTAAGTTTCTCAGGCACTGAAGTCAAACTAACAACAACAAACAAACTACCTGACTGAGGCAGCAGTAGACCAGCAAAATTACTGATTTTGCCACTAGAGTCTGGTTTGGAGAGAGTGACATTCGACTGCTGGTGATTTCCAGCCTAAAAAAGCTCCCTGAGAGCAAGTTATAGAGATGGAAATATTTTAAATAAGGACTTCATACAGTCCCACTTCAAATAATCTAAATCCCAGAACTTTTGTCTCCACCCTCTGGCAGTTAGAGTGATTACACAAACACTGTTGACGTATGCCTACAGTTTTCCGCCGCAGGCTCCACCATGATGTAGCCTACTCCGTCGCTTGGTTGCTTCCCCGTTCTGCTCTGTCAAACCACTCATAAAATGCATCACAACAGGAATGTTAGTGCAGGAATGTTGCCACATACACCAGATTTAAAAACTGCAAGATTTACCTGGCAGTGTTAGTCTTAATAAGCATTGTGTGAACCTGTTTGTAGACGGCATGAATGTGTAACAGAATGTAACATTCATTTAAAGTCCTGCACTGTAATTTTTTTTTTAAACTATATTTTAATTTCAGCCAAAAGTCTCTAGCAAGATGAAGTTTTTGAGTGAACATCATGAAGACTCTCAGCTCTGCAACACAGTTAGAGTTGAAACCTTTGATGGTGGCAGTTCAGTCCAAAGGATGACGACTTTTTTTTTCTTCCCGGGGTGAATTCACTGGTCCTGGCCTTCAAAGCTCTTGACAGATTAACACAGCAACAGTGCTGTGTGATTTGGCCTGCCATGTAATTTATGTACCTTCTCTGCCTCACGGTTTCCACTCTGCACCTGTTCAGAGCCCACAATAAGCACTGTTTCCATGCCAGGGCCTGGCCGCGGTGCAGAGATGGTGACAGTGGAGGTGGGAACACAGGTCAGAGCTTTAAAAAACGTGCACACCATTCTCTTATTTTATTCTCCTTTCGACTTGTACAAGAAAGGCAGAACTTTAGGGGGTTGGAGGCTTTGAGGGGCACTTCCAGGCCAACCAGTAAATCAGTGTAGGCGAGATAGATTCATCGATAGGAGAGCAACATAAAAGGCCTCCACTGAAGTAATGTGGACAAGGTGTGCAGGTTTGTTCCTCTGCTGCTCACAACTCTCTCAAGATGGATACCCAGCAAGTTTGCAAGGTTCCACTTAGCAGCACCTTTTGCAGAGACCTGGAATCGGAAGACACTCCAAATGTTTCACATTAAGGTTTCACCATCGCTTCAGCTCTGGATTTTGGGAACCAGGGGTGAGAGGGGGACAGTCGGGGGTGTGGGCTACGGAGTTTATTGCGAGAGATATGACCAGAACACCGGTGGGTGCTGCGATTTGTCACAGCAAGTGTTCATAAAGATGTCACAAGAAAACTTCAGGAGACACAAAGTCTCAATTTCAGCCAAGGTGCTGCCAGCCAGATGTGGAGGCACAGAGCAGCAACTGGACCACAACCTGCCCGTCCTCCATGCCAAATCTAAAACTAACAGGCAGAACCTCGGGCTTCTTTTGAAGTGGGTGCCAAGAGGTGTCCAGACCCTTAACAACCTGCAATTTATTACAGCACCGTCCAGCTAGGAGTGAGAGGTCGAAGTTTGTCCGGTGAAACGTCTCTTCATCTATTCTTTCTCTCAGTGCCTCCCCCTGCTCACTTTTATTCCTCCCACTCTCTTCTTGTCCCACACCTGTTTAACACCTTGACTTCTTTTATGACCTTTGTCAATCTGCTGTTAAGTGTTTCATGTTACTGTTGCCTTCGTAGGGGTGCAGCTGGCTCAGCAAACAAGAGTTGCATGTGATCTTGAGGCCCAACGGACCTCTTTCTCTTTCCCAGAACACTTTCCTCATAATAAACAGTGTCAGAATCAGTTATAACATAGAGTGAGAGCCAAACAACGTCTAAAAGCAGATAACAACAACATTGTAAAAAGATGATACAGGAATATAGTGGACTCAACTTATTTTTTCTCATTGACTTAATGTAAATATAAAGGGTTTTTTTGTTATAACCATGAGTTTTTCTAACTTAATGTCTGTTGACTTGAAATGATGAGTTGAATGAATTCAGGGACATATGTTTAAGAACAAACTACAATGACATACAGTCATACAATGGTCATACAATGACATACATTTTTTTTTTTGCATAGCCAAATCATATGGTAAATCATGGAAACATGTATTCATGTGTGTTTGTGTGTTGTCAGTCATATGTGCATGTAGAATGTGTATACTGTAACTTAAAATTTCTAGTATTTATTTCCAGAACATTTAAGAACATATAAACATGGGTTCCTCTAACTGGATATCTTTTGACTTTAAATGATGATTTCAATTAAAGTACTGTAAAGAGTTCAATCATCTTATTAACTCAAATTTCAAGAAACACGATCGGTGTAGTAGAAGACGTTGAAGCATGTATTCACAACTCCCCTGAGTCCCTTCTTTTTATAGTTAGGAGAAATATATGATGAGTTGAACGGAGTCCCTACCCCCTTACACATTAAATTGAATAAATTCACATGGCACAGTTTCTCATATTGTCTTTGTGCCAGTGCAGTGCAGGAGCAGCTGCATCTGTAAGTTCGTTATGTGAAATGAAAACTTTAAAAACTTTTAAAACTGAAAAAATGTAAAAGGAAATCAAATTTGTTTGCAGTGTTTGTCACTTTGACTGACGAGTTGTTAGTTTAACTTTACATCTTAAGCTTATTGAACATGTTTTCTCAAGTACAACTGAATTAATATAAAATTTATTTGATCAGAAAAGTTTATTTGTTTTGATTAATTTTAAAATTACCTTAATTTTCCTTACCAAAAAAATGAGTAACTTTAGTTCAGGCAGCTCAGACACTACATTTTTTAAATTAAAACAAATTTTATTTTCAGTGATTTATTGTGGTTAGTGTTGCATCCATGATTTGATTTTTTTTTTTATTTTGCACTAATGGTTATGCCATTGTGAGTTGTTGTGATTTGTAAAAATCAACACATCATTTTCAAACTTTTGTTTAAAGTGTATTTTTTGTCCTTCAGACACACACTAGATGCCACGAGTAGGTGGGGAGAAAAAAAAGGATTTTCAATTTAATATTGAAATTGTGACACCTGTAGTAGTTGTCATGGCACAGTAAAACATACAGCTGTGGTGGAGACTGTATGTCATTTGACTATATAAGACAGAAATGGATTTATGGAGCACAACCAGAGTAGAGAGAATAACTCGTACTTTAATTTTATTACAGGGCTTAGAGCTAATATTTTAGTCTTTTAATGGCTAAAGAATGTGGTAGACTTGTTAACATACATTTGGATTTATACCTTTGACATGCATTATTTAAGTGGAAGATAAAAATGTATTCCACTGTCATTTAAAAGACTGAAAAGAGGGCTTATCCCAGCTGGAGATGTGATAACATATGGGATTATTAGCTTACACATATCTGTTATCACACCATTTTATATTTTGAACTGTTCCCTGCACTCCACGCCTCAAGTAGAAGGAAAAAAAAATCCCTTTCTGTTGATGTTAAGTGAAAGTACTGTTTGACCTGCGAGTGACTCAGGCCAAGACCAGATGGCCTGGTAAATTAATAAAAAAAGCAAAGCCATGTGAAACAAAGCATATGGACTGGAAACAGCAAATTCCAAGGGGATTCCCCCGCCTTTCATTGAGACAAGTGTGCGGCCGCAACATTTAACTGAAACAAAATGTGAGCAAATTTGTACCCGTAAACGTGAAATTACTTTTGCTCATTTTAATCCCCTTGTCTCCTCGCTGCTGCCAAATAAGTCTTTGAGGCTTTGCACAGTCGTGCGCAAAAAGAAACAGCCTGATGTATACGGGGAGGGAGGTGGGAGAGGAGAAAAAAAGAAATCAAAGAAAATATCTGGCGAGGAGATTTACAACTCTGGCGAAACGTTTCCACTGCTGCTAGAGCAGAAGCAGCAGCAGTGAGTGTTTTAAACCTGAGGTCTGACAGCGCAGGAAGGGTGGCAGGGCGGTGGGAAGGGGGGGACGCCTCAAAATGGCTTTACGACTCTTGTTATCAGGTCTAAATAAATCAATAAAAAGCCCACTTAAGGGAGGCTAACATATTTCATTCTTCAGCTGTTATTGATAACTTCAGGCCATTTGGCCCGCCTGGAGTTTTATATTTTAAAAGTCATGATGCTTCAATTTGTATAGATATGCAGCTTGATGTGCTGCAGGTGTGGGGTTTTGATGTTTGAAGAGCATAAACCTGTGGTGTGAACCGCACGGAAAACTTCAGAGCCCCCTGTGGTAATAGCAGATTATATGTACTCTTACTCCATTATTCATCAGGCAGCTTTATCAAATCTGTTTACCAGATTAAGCAACAGTGTTAAAGATTTTTTCATTATTGCATAATATGCTATATATAAAGCAGGAGAAGAAAAAAAACAATATTTTCATTTCACAGGTGCTTTATTGTGAACACCTGTTGTCATCCAGACTGACAAATAAAGTGCTCAACTCAAACTTGGCACATGGTGAAAACATTTTGAGCTCCACGATTAAATAGTTTGGGTTTTTTTGTTGTTGTTACACATGCGTTGAAAGGATTGCATGGCGTAAAAACAAATCTGTTGTGTTCGCTTATTGTACAGAGCTGATGATGTGTCTGTCTCTCCCAGAAACTTGTTTTAATGAGCAGAAATGTTTGGACAGGCTGAACCTTTTGTGACGGGTGGAAATTTATCATCCATTTAGCCATCCAAAAGAAAGAAGTGTTAATTGTGTCAAGGGAATTTCAAAATAAACTGAGACAGACAAGGACACCCTTTGCCAAAGTCGTGTCGTACAGCATCAGGGACACATGTCTAAGAACAAACTACAATGTTGTTTTGCATAACATACATGTGCGAATCAGATCTTCTAAACCTAAGTTCTTCTCACTTGATGTCTTTTGACTTGATCTGATGAGTTGAATGAATGCTCTGTACAGAGTTCAATCAACTCAGTAAATTAAGTTCCTAAAGGAACACGATCAGCATATTAGCAGACTTCCCAGCATGCATTGTTTGAGAGTTGAAAATAAGTGTGTGTGTGTGTGTGTGTGTGTGTGAGATGTCAGTCACCTGTGCATGTATGTGGAAGTGTGTGCTCTTCAGCCCAACTTAGAAAAATGCTTGCCTATCACATCTGTCTCCACTTTATGCTCTAGATGTTTGGCACTGTGCACTATAAGTCACTGAGGCATTTCATGAGCTCTGAAAAAACAGATGAGATCTCATATTTTCTTATTACATTAATTGCATTAATTGCAGGCCCAGTCTTTGTGTTTGTTAAAATTATGTCCAGACTGTAAATTATGATCCTGGACATTTAAGTGAGCTCAATTAAATTTTAAAACTGTCAAAAGTAGGGGGTGTAACAATATGTCAAATATCACAAATCGATATCACCAATTGCTGATTGGTGGGCTGATGATGGTCGTTTGGAAATTTTTTAACATATCGCTCAACCCTGCTACTGACTGCTACATTGTTCTTGTTTTGTATTTATACATACATAATTCAAATATTAATTCATGCTAGTTTCTTTGCACATGCTCGGGTCATGGCTGACTACTTTTATTTTATTTTATTAAAAAAGAAGCAGAAGCACTTTAGGCTTAAAGGGGAAAAAAGTAATTTATATGAACAAAAAATGCTGTACACATCAGATTAGTTATTTAATATATTACATGTCAAAAAAAATCACAATAAATACTGCATTGTGGGGCTTTTATCAAGGTATTATGGTATCTTGAGCTAGTGTTACATCCCTAGGGTGCTTTAAGTATCATTAAAACAACCTTTGTTTGAAGTAAAAATATAGATATCTTATGTGCAGTCATGATTTTGTTCACTTAGCATGTCTAATAATGTTTTACATGAAAACAAAAGCTTATTTATACAAACTTGATCATCAGAAAACTAATAAATGGGTTGCAGGATGTATGTTTAGGACGGTACGTTTACATGTGAACTGAATGTGTGTCTGAATGTGTGTAATGTTAGGGGGAAACCCCGTCTTGCTATACTGTAAATTACAGCATGTAGTTGTGTCAGGACATACTGTGGAGATACTAGAAACAAGATGACTGGAATATGGGAGTTGGGGGAGGCTGCCATGCTTCCCACTCATGCCTCCCACACCCCATGCCTGGCACGGCGGGGGGGCCTCCTGGATGGCACTGTCGCCCATATGGCCAATCACTCAAGCAGGGCCGAGGTGTTTTCAAAGGGACCCGGCAGCAACTTGAAGCGGGACTGTCTCCACAGGGGTCAGCGGCCGTCTGGGCAGGAGAGGCCAATCTCCTGCTGGCCTTTGAGAGACAGACATATCAACTCTTGAGTTGTAACCCCCCTTATACACCTCTACCCTCCCTCCCCCTTCCCACACACACCACCATCAACCCTTTCCATGTATAGCACACAGGGCAGCCATGGTCTGCTAATGGGCCAGAGACCATGACCTTGAGAGCTGCACAAACAAACGAGGAGGGAGCTCGACACGAGACGTAGCTCACTAACCAGCACCTTATTTACGACTTTGTTTTTACTTTGTGACTTTTTTGGGCATTTCGTTGGAGTTTGGACAAATGTTGTAACAAAAAAGATTTTTAAATATTCAAACATAAATTGGAAGCATTCCTGCTGCCAAAGAAAAAAATACATGTAATTAAAACACATTTCATTAATGATTTTCATCTTTTTCTTAAAACATACAAATAGATGATGTTTTTGTTTTATTTATTGAAAATGATGACTGGCAGGCTTAGCTGGTTGACCAACGATAACTAGCCTATGCTACAGGATAGCATAGCCACTTGAAAATCAGCTAATGGTGACCTCAACAACTTAAAGGAGCAGTTCACCACAAAATCAAAAATATGTACTTTCTCCCTGGCCTGTAGTGCCATTTGACCATCTAGATCTTTTTTTTTTTTGGCATGAGTTGTAGAGTTTTGACCATAGACATGTCTGCCTTCTACTGAATATAATGAAACTAAATGGCATTAGTCTTGTGGTGCTCAAAGCACTAAAAAGAGTGCATTTGAAAAATTCAAAACCAGTGTTTCTTTCTAAAAATCATGACCTGGTTACTGAAGGTAATCCACACACCTTTTTGTGAGCAATTTCATGTAAGAACTACTTTTTCTACTTACAGCAGAATATACAGGAACTACTTTCTTTTTTTGGTTCAGAAAATAGTTTCTACATAAAACTGCTCACAACAAGGTCTGTGGATTATCTTCAGGTCACGAGTTTTAGACAGAGACACTGGTTTTTATTTATTATTTTTTTTAATTTACTTTTTTGGTGCTTTGAGCATCACAAGCTGAGTGCCATTTATATTGGAGAGAGGGCAGGCATCTCTATGGCAAATAACTCTAAAACTCTACAACAAAAACCAAAAAAAATATGGACTGATGAATAACAATACAGGACTAAGATGCTTTTGATTTTGGGGTGAACTGTCCCTTTAACATGTCTGCTCATCTTTTTTAAAGTCAGTAGTAAAAGTGTAGACTTATATCTATTCTACATTAAGATGTTTGGCCATTTTTGAAGTTCTTGGTGTTCCTTCATTGTTTTTGAGTGTTCTGTACAAACATTTCAAGGGCTGTCTAGTTTTTGCACCTTTCATATAAATGAAGGTGAATCAGCAACATCTCTGACACAGAGTTCAAAAGGGCTGTTCTAGGGGAGAATGGGGAGTGGTGTAACATCGGGTTAGTTGTAACACTGTCAGTTAGACCGGTTTAAAAAAAAAACAAAACAAAAAAAAAAACGATGGTGTCATCAATATCATCCCATGTCTTTTTTGAGCTCACAGGAGTGCTACTTTTCTGTGAGCAACACTGTGGATTTTAAAACCAAAAAGCTGATTTTCAGGAAAGATGGTTGAATATTTTTTATCAGGATTATTTTTGCCTAGTGTTCATTGTATTGTAGATACAATAATTTGACTTATGCAACCTAAAGCTGTAGCAGTTTCTCTACTTTAATTTGATGCTTTGCATTCTTGGTTCCTTTAAGCCCACATGCTAAAACAGTTAGTTACTGTATGTAATAGCTGATTGTTGTGGGGATAGTTGTAGCAGTGTATTAAAATGATGATGTCTGCATCATTTCCAGGGAACACAAGAAGTGTGTACATTTTCAGCTCTTGGCACACAAAGCCTGCACACCAGGAGCAGTCATCTACATCTGACAACACTGTGGCAGTGACTGAACCCTTAAATACAGTCCATACACACACATAAAGGATTTTTTTAAATTGCTTTAAATTGTTTTATTCAAAAAATGTTTATTCTCAATTAAGCTTTTTTTTTTTTCTTAAATTTGATAGTGTGGTTCTTATTTCAGCAGGTAACCTCTCAGCAGGTGTTACAACTCAGCCCAGAAGTGGGGCAGGTTGCAACAACAGAACTCTTTGTATTTGACATTAACTCACACAATATCAGAGCTACACTACTGGATTGTAAAGGTGTACCTACTAATAGTTCTTCTCTTCTTCCACTTTGATGGTTAAATTAATTAATAGGACAAGTACTTAAGCCTTTAAGAAATGTGATTTCACTAAAATTGCTGCTGACATCAAAGTCATAGTAACTTCTTTTTTTCTTTTTAAAACTTACAATGACTTAAACAGACCAAATACCAACAGTCGCTGAAAGATGAATACCTCAACGTGTCAATTAACATGTAAAATTTTAATTGAAACATAAAAAACCCCCAAAAAAATCAAATTTGATTTTCATTTTACTAAAGCAAAAAAAGTGAAGCCATCCAATCAACAACATGTCAAATAATGAGGGGTCTTGTGAATAACATTTAATTTATGTTTTAGAAGTTATGACGTGATGATATGAGGAGTGCTTAATTATATTTTCAGCCTGTCGCGTATCTGAAGTATTTCTTGAGGATGGGAAGGTCAAGGGATGAACCCCGTCGAGAATGCAAGGGAGTGACTATAGATTCAATTTCTCAGTCTCAAGACGGCGTTTACGAGTCTGTGACATTATCCACAGCGACAAAGTCTCACATCTGCACGGATTTTCAGCTGTTAGAGTCATTCACAGAGGCTGCAGACGTGAAGGGGCGTCGGCCTTGAGTTATCAGTGAACTGTAGAGGGCGGATGAAGAACAACACAATACTGTCAAACTGCCATATTTGATTACATAAAGACTGTTTCTGAAATGAATAAGATGGATTAATATTAATAACTTGTTTGCTTTTAAAAAAACTGTGAGAAATTAATGAAATGTTTTGCAATTAAACTGTCAGGAAAAATTAATGAGCAGTGTTTGTAAATCTCTGGCTTTTCCTTCTTATGAGGTTTGATGGATTGATGGATGAGGATTTAGTAGACTTTTCTTCCTCCTTCCAGAATTCAGTTCTTCTGACAGAAATCTAACAGTTTCCCAAGGCAAAAAACATAAACCGAGGGTTTTACAAGGATAACACGGTTCATGGCAAATATGTCCTTTACTCAGATGTCTGGCTCTATACCACACATGGAATAAAAACCTGGTCCGATTTGAATGAGTGCCAATCCTGGCTGTGCTCAGTTATTCTTCCCTTTTTTTCTTTTTTTTATAGTCCATGAGTACTTTTAGCATTACAGAATCCTTTACAACTGCACATTTTGCACAATGTTAATGTATTTTTAGAATAAAGCTATAACTTCTGACATCACTGTTTTAAGTTGCAGTTCAAGTGAGTAGACAAGGGCAAAGGCAGAAATTCATAGAGATTGCACTTATTTAGACCGGATTGCACCAACAAAGATTAATTTAATCTAAGATTAAATCTAATCAGAGTTTAGCAAAACTAAGTTTAATTGATAAATCGAGAATTAAACATTGACTGAACTCTATTGCACAATTAAAAACTAATCTGTTTAGTAAATCCAAGTTTAATCAATGTGGAGATGCTCGCTTACCTAAATGCAAATAAATAAAAATGGCGAGCTAGCTAAAAATTTAACAAAATGTTGCATTGTTCAAAAAGTTACAAACATTACATTGTTTGCTACCTAGCTAAAAGGTTAACAAAACATTAATGGTTTGCTAACTAGATAAAAGAGTCAAAAAGTTGACAAAACATTTCATTGTGTTTGCTCCCAAGCTGTAAATTTAAAACATTAGCCTATATTGTTTGATTATTAGCTAAAAAGTTAACAAAACTTTATATTGTTTGGCTAATTAGTTAATACATTAACAAAACATTGCATTGTTTGCTAGCTAGCTAAAAAGTTAACACAGCTTGACGCTTGCAGAATTAAGGAAGCAATAAAGCCAAATAATAGCAGATTAAGAAACAGTAAACAACACAAAAGAGACTGCCTGACAGCAGCTGGCAGAGTGTTTTAACAAATAGGCAGCCTCTTAACTTTAAAAGTTAAACCTCCTCGACTTTAACATTTTGTTGCAACAAATTAATCTAATTTTATAGTAAGAACTAAACTGAGGTTTGAAGGGAGGTTTAATTTAAATCTTTAGTTGTAAAGTTTCAAAGTTAATGCAACACAACTTAAAGCTAAACCACGGTTTAATCAGGTATAAAAATGAATCCGTTAGTGCAACCCAGCCTCAGTGTTTATTTTAACAAGCTGATGAGTGCTATTTATCACACCAGAATAATTCAAGAGTCATACTGCTGAAACATGTGGTTTTAATTATTGTCTGATATCACTGTCAATCATTTTATTGTTTTATTGAGCATGTTTAGTACTGCATACAGGGGTGGATGTAGTAAAAATAGTGCACAATTAAAAGAAAAAAAAAAAATCAATTTAACAACAAATCCCTGAGAATTTTAAAGGTTGAGTTGATGTTGTCTTCTCAGTTTCATAGTTACCACTGCTGCTGAATGACTGCATCATAACTGTATCAGAGACCCAAACAAGTATTTTTTTCTTCCTTACTCTTGAAGCGTAATTTGTACTTGGCCATGAATTTGCTGTTTGCTTACACCACCCTCTTTTTGTGGCACTGACTGCAGCTGTTGATTTGTATTTAATATGAAACCTCTGTAGCTTGAGCAACACAAGTACAAAACAGTGCACATGGTGCCTTGCATCGTAATCTTCATGAATCTGGATCTGAATCACTGTGCACTCCAGGGTGCTTCTCTGTACTGCAGCTGACCCTGTAAGGTCTGACTTTTCTCTGGAGATCGTTCAGTGAAAAGAGAATTTCCCCACTGGGATCAATAAAGTCTCACATTATTGTTATGTATTTTGGAAGATCTAACAAACAGGAGTAGCACAGCCAGACGCAGAGAGTCTCCACTGCCGTACATGTCTGCGGACTGCTGTTGTCAGCATTCCCCTTCTCCTCTCCTCTTTCAGCTGCCCAGTCGCTCAGCGCGCCCTCCTTTTGGGGTGATCATGAATCATGGAAATTGATTATGCTGTCACATCTCAAATCCCCCTGCCCAGGGCTTGACCGCAGAGTGTGTGACTGCAGGTCGGTCAAGCCTGCTTAAGGGATGCACTGCTGGCTGCCCTGGAGAAGGGGCCAGTCAGTCGGACTGCCCCCACGGGGTCATGCAGCCTCCTACCGTAACAAATAGAAGAGGATCACTCACGTCTGCAGGAAGGAATGAAGATGTCCTGCTTAAAATACCAGAGTCCAGCCATCACCGCCTGTGCTGCTCCTGAGCCTTTTCTACCCTTCCAACTCCTCGTCACCACTCTCCTTGTGTCATCTGTCTTTATCAGTGTGCTATGCTAATGACTTCATCCCTGACTACGGACCAGTCCTCGCCGACTTCCATTCAAATTCTTGGAGAAGTCTTGAGTAACATCATAAGGTGTGAGGAGACATCTTGGGGTTTTGAATATCTTTGGCTCATCACATGCAAGAGACACTCAAGAGTGATTCGGGGAAAGAAAATGAGGACGCTAATCCCCTTAAAATGAAGCACAAAACTATAAATTGCTCTTCCTGGAACTTAAATTTGCAGAATCAGTGAGGCTACAAAATCAATTTGTTACAGCCAGAGATTTAAGAGAGGCACCTGTAATCAGTCCTGTCTTGTCCACACAGAGGGTTATGATGCAGGAAAAGCAGCCCGTCCTCACCAGAAAAATGTGTGTGTTGGTCAGATGTGCAAGCAGCTTAAATCCAACTGATATATCTTTTAAACATGACAGGGGAAGTATAAAAGTCCACATATGGAGAAAGTGGGGTGGATGGATGGCTCAAACAACCAAACAAATGAAAAGTAGACATGGAGTTAGTTAAAGTTAAAGAGAGAGAGAAGATGTGGTTGCTCAAAATACTCCACAAACCTTTTTGTGAGTAGTTTCATGTAGGAACTACTTTTTTTCTGCAGTAGAATCTACTGCAAGTAGCTTTTTTCCTACTGAAAAGAAAGTAGATCTGACATGAAACTTTTTAAATAATGGTGTGTAGATTATCTAGAGTAACTAGGTAATGATTTTTGGAAGGAGACACTTTTTTATGCTTTTAGCAGCACAAGCTGAGTGCCATTTAGTATATTGAGAGAGAGAGAGAGAATGTAGAGATCTCTAATGGCTGATATCTCCAAAACTGTGCAACTCACAGCAAAACTATCTAGTTGAATAAATAACACTTCAAACCAGTGGAAAAACATGTATTTTTGATTTTGGGTTGAGCTGTCACTTAAGATCCAGGAAGCTGCTAGTACTCTCTGTTGGTACTATTTGTCATTTTGGGAGTAATTTGCACTCAACCTGTTCTGTTGTGTATGTATGAGGATAACATGCAGAGTACTGAAAAGTGTATT
Source organism: Lutjanus erythropterus (assembly GCF_056507025.1). Lineage (NCBI taxonomy): Eukaryota > Metazoa > Chordata > Actinopteri > Lutjaniformes > Lutjanidae > Lutjanus > Lutjanus erythropterus. The sequence goes on along the minus strand of NC_139321.1, from coordinate 39,553,944 downwards.
GTCATTTGGTACCACATATCAATACCTGAGGAGGAAATTGCATCAGCATCAGTGAGCCACTTAGCACTCAACATGCTTGTACCAAGGTTTAATAATGCTGGCGACTAGCTGTCTAATGTTACATGTTGTGGAAACATGGAGGGGAAAAATAGTTTTGGTAGTGTTATTAGTTACGCCCATTGACATAAATAAAGATGAATGATGCAGCTTCACCTCCTCCCACTGCACAAATATAAAGCCAAAATATGAGCCAGAGCATTTGCAGGGTGTTTATGACTAATACTGCAGCCAGCCACCAGGGGTGGATTGAGATGTTTTGGCTTCACTTTTGGGACGATGTCATATTGTTCATATTTATATGTCAGTGGTCAAGCCCAGAGATGGAGATCATAGTTTTTGTCTTTTTTTCTACTAGTTACTTATCTGCACAGATAATTAATGTTAAGTAAACTTTGTGCTGCTTGTTAGCGAGCTGATGAGCTAACTTGGTAGCTTGTTGGTAAGCCGTATTGTCCCTGGCGTAACGTCTCTTCGACACCACAGGGAAGAATGACTTGGAGCAGAGGACAGGTTGAAGTAGAGAAAAACACAAGCTGGCATGGTGGATGGGTGTCAGACCCAACTAGCTCTTCATTTGCACAGAGAAAGTAAGAGGTCTCACTCTTACACTATTTCCCACTACCACAAATGTAACCCATGCAGTCATTTCCTCTCTCTTCTTCTTCTGTTATTAATGTTCCTTTTGACAGTTATTTACATTTTTATATAATTCAACTCTGGATCAGTTTCTTCATTTTAGTCTAGTTATCCAGGTTGAGTAAAGAACGCAGAGTAAAAACTGTCTCTTCTGCTGCTACGTCCTTTGAAGTGAATAATTGTACCATCATGTGTAATGTAATCTTCTCTTTGTTAAAACGGATTTTATAAAATTGATATCAAAACAAGTATCTTCAAGGAACCGCTATCAAAGTCAAAACATTGAATCAGTACTGATATCAAAATATTTTAAATAGAACCCGACTCTGCAGGGTTTACGTCATTAATTTGGCCTGAAGTGTGTTTCCTCTTGGGCCTATTTCTCTGTGCAAACAGTAAAACTACACAGGGTATTCAGTCATTCATTGACAAAACCAAAAGTGCTTTTCAAGAGTTTTTTTTTTTTTTTAACTTAACTTCCAAGTGTTTGTACTTTATCATATCAACATTATTTTTCAGCTGCTTCTGGCGTACTTCTGCCTTTAACCCCGAGTTTCCAGCAGACTCCCCTTAATGATTTCTGCAGATTGTTGTTCTTTTTTATTGTGAAGATAAATCTGCTGTAACAAGCTGAAAACACCCATAAATCTGGGCCAGGCTCAGGTTGCAATGAGACTTTAAGGGTCAATGTTGCTATGGCGACGCATCAATCCTTCTCAGGGCCGAGGCAAGCACTATAAAAGAGGTGAGTGTCTGTGACAGTGTTACTGTTGTTATTGTGGGCTCGCCATTAAAGCCTTTTTAAACGACACAGACTGAAGGGCCACTTAACCTCTCTCAGGCATGTCCACGCTTCAAGCCTTTCCGGATTATGGCGAAATCAGCAAATTTCCAACTCTGCTTGTTACTGTACTAAAATTTTCCCACAAAGACATTTATTTCACGTTTATTTATGCAGGAAAGTATTTGCAGAGGATGTACGTTGTCATTAAGGAATGCCCTGCTTCACATTCATACTTTAAGCTCTGAGAGCAGCCCTGTTCTTCGCAGAAAGGTGTTAAAAACCTTGCTCAAGGGCCTCTGAACAGAAGCTAATGAGGAAGGGGAAGGTGTTGTTCACTTACGCCTGCAAAGGTGGTCCTACCAGCAGTTTCCAACTTGGAACCCTCCAGCAACAAGCCTTTATTTCTAACTTTCAGGATGCATTCCAGACATTTTTTTGGGAAGCCAAGCAAACATTTTTATGTTAATACTTTGGCCAACCTGGTTCAGATCGAAGCCTGGATAATATTCCAGAATGGACATGTACACAGACAGCTGTGGACACCACGACTGCCTGTTAGTCCATTGATACTACTTTCTGGAAGACACATTCCACGTGTACAGTAGATTGGTGTCTGCACTGGCTGACTGGACAAGTCTGTGTAGTCACAACAAATTGTCATTGGCCTACTTGGCCTACAAATATGGAGGACTTCAAAACCAAAGTGTGGGTCTGCTGTTCCTCTCCCAGAAAAAATTGAGTTTCATAGAAAACAAATAAAGGTTGGAAGAAACTGAGTACAAATACCTTGTAACTGTACTTGAGTAAATTTTTCAGGTGCTGTGGGTTCTGTACTTAACTTGAATATTTATGTATCTTTCCTAACATCTTCAAAACAGGCACATTACTTTAGTTTTAATGCATTTGAGGGGAATTATTGATTATTTTGCACCATTGCGTAATGCCTTTCCAACATCAAGACCAACTTGAGCCTAAATGAATGGGACAATAGCGGATAGAAAAGACAATTTCTTGGTGTATCCATTTCACATGACAGACGTAACAAGACGGGAAAGACACAACAAGTCGAAAAACAATGTGAAAATTGTAAGAAGATGAAAAAAACATAAGACAAAAAATATGTAACAATATGAAAAAAATGTAACAGACTTAACAAGGTAAAAAGAAAAGAAACAATGCAAATAATGTAACAAGGAGAACAACATAAGACACAACAAACACAAAAAAAGAAATGATAAAAAAAGATAATAGACCTAACAACACCAAAATCAATGAAAAAGATGTAACAACACTAAAAACTAACTAACTAAAGATGTAAAAACAGACAAGAAAGGGAGAGTCGATCAGAGAAAAGTTGAGCTTGAGTCAGCTTTGCACAGAAATAACTGACAGAAATGTCGACTTTTAGAAGGCGACTTTTTATTTTTTGTTTTTGACGACTTATCAGAGCCTGTACTTTTTCACCTTTACTTGAGTAAAGAATGTTAGTACTTTTCCTACCCCTTCAAACAAATGCCTGCAGATGACTTAAATTATTAACTGGAAAACACAATGGGACAACAGTATTTAGCCTCATCTTTTCCAATTTCCAGACCATGAATATTTTACAAATACTTTTTCAATGGTATGTTAGTTTTGCTGCTCTTAGAAAAAAAAAAAAAAAATGCCCGTTTCCTTTAAACTTTCCTGAAGAATGGGAATTTTTCTTTTAAAGACATCTGAACATTTTCTGAGTACTCTGCATTTCTCTTTCTGTCTCTCACTCACTCAGGAGAACGAGGTGCCAGTATGCGTGTATTAAGGAGAATTGGATACAGGAAGTTGAGCAGGTCCCTGGTCACATGCAGCTGTATTGTTGTCTGAGTGGAAATGATACACTTTTAGAGTCATAAGGCTTGTACACTGCACAGTGCCAGAAACAGTGGGAAAATGTGTGAAAATTTGTCACAAATTGGGAGAAATACAGGAGAATTGTGACCTGGCAATGAAAGGTTCAGTCTATGTTCTTATGGATCTATGATGTTTTGGCTAGTTTTATAATCTAGGTTATTTTGGTTTCTTCAGTGCCAAGTTAAATAAATGATCTCACACAACACATTCATGCACAGAAATGCATTCAACCCCTGTGCAATTTTCAATAACAATAACTATGTGCAACTTTGAACACACACAGACACTACCAGTAAACAACCACATAACTCACTCACACTCAGACTCAGGCATAACAATATTTTAGGTATATCTATATTTATGTCTTTGTAGTGATATATATTTTGCACATTTTATTTTATTACTGTATATTTTTATTATTATTGGTTCTTATCTTTAAACAGCTGTTTATTTTTGTGGTGGAGCCAGCCAAAGTTTTTCACATGACTGTACTTGTATAATCGATGCAACAATGAACATCTTTAATCTTGAAAATATCATACATTTTAATCTCTACAAGGGTAACAAATGAGGGACAGTTGTTTTAACTTATCTGCAGCCTATAGTAAAGTGTGATGTCACACTCCATTGTCATAGCGTACTTTAAAATGAGCACCAGCATCATTTCCTTGGTAGTGGTGAGCAGTTCAGCTTTCAGGTGTAAAGCATTTCATAGTTGTATTATAAATAAGAATAACAGTAAAAAAAAAATGCTTGAAGACTTGTCACAGAGCCCAATCTGTGTTTTTGCATAATCATCCAACACCAACATTGTTTGTCCAGTGGTTTCAGCAATTTGCATTGTTTTAAATTAAACTTAACTTGCTATTAGACGAATGACTGACCCAACGTGTATCAGCAGATCAAAGACAAACACTCCGTCGTCACTTGGTCTGCTGCTCATTGTTTCTTGAGCTTCCAGCGGCAGCATCCGTCCGATGGCGAGCACTCCCAACAAGGTGTCCCAGCAAAGAGCCAGATCCCGTGCTGAAAGACGCATCTCACGCTCAAAGTTCACTTGGTCCCAAGCAAAGCACTCCCTTGTTCATTTATCTTTAGGACCATATTAATGAATCCCAGTTGTTCCTGTGCTTCACAATCAGGAACTTCATATTTGGCCAGGCATCAGTCGCATGCAAAAGGCTTTGCAGGAGCCAGTTATGTGTGCTGGCTGATCGATCGTTTTTCCTCTCTCTATTCTTTTATATTGACTGTGTGGTAACAAATAAAGGCATCCACCTTCTAGCATTCCTCACACTGTTTTGATTTGATAAAGGCATGCAGCAGGGAGTAGCATAACTCCTCAAGAGTTGAAATTAAACACCCCAAAAAATCAAAAATGTATAGATGAATCTGGCGACTGCTTTGTGTTTTCCGCCATCTACCGGCGCCACCATTACTGTAAATATATAAATGTGTATGTATGCATGTATGCTTCCGTGTATATACATGTATATATATTTTTTGCCTTTCTGTTCATGCTCTCATGACACGACATGAAGTCCATTTTACATTGTGCTACTACTGTTGAAGCAGCAGAGAAACGCACAGATTCTTCCCCACTTCCAAGACACTGTTGTCAAAAGTAACACTGCATAAAAAGTGCATGTAAAAGCAGAACATTGTACGCTTTTTATGAAATCTCGCACTCAATTGCACACATAATGTAGAGAGATGCCACCCCAGCAATGGCAGCTTGTTTGCTTAATGGTACTTCGCTTGATATGTCTGTATGAATGAAATTTCATGGGATATTCATTGGTATGTGCACACTGGAACTGAATTATAATATTCTTTGATTGAACACATCAATGCTGATGTTAATATTGACATTTCTTTACAAAACTGATTGAAGATGTTAATGATTTGTGTGGCCTGCAGAAGGAAATAGTCATCTGAAACACATTGGTACAATAACATTTATTATTGAAGGAATCCAGTCACTGTCTTGAGCCCAACTTAGATGTTTCCCTGTGATTTTGTATTTCTGAGGTCTGTGCATTCATTTAGCATTCCAACGTTTGATTAAAGTGTGAGCGTTTGTTTGAAAGCTACAGCTTTGCTGCCTTTGCTGTAGAGATGCTTACGGTATGCTATGGGATAATCAAAGAAATCTTTTTTTATCTCCTGTCTTAAGATTCTTTCTGATTTCCTCGTCTCATATTAAAAGCCGAGGTAACTCTTTTTCCATCTTTCCCTCCTCGCCTTACTGCAGGTTTCATGTGTTCTTTTGCACTTTTGATGCATTGCTCTCACTGATTAGAGGCTATTGGTTTCAGGCTCAAGACATTTTCTGTCCACTCCCCGCGAAAAAGGTCCGATGAATTACACCACAACCAAAACCCTTCATTTTGGACGTCAACGTTTCAGATCCTGAGCAGCTACCCACATCAAAATATGATTGCTTTTCAAATACTTTGACCCAATGATGGGGTTGCCATGAGACAACAAACTGTTGCCAGAGTTGCTGGAGTCTGAGTAAACACACAGCTTAAATGCACTGCAAATCCCCTATCAACAGCTCCATGCTTGATGACAGCTAAGCAAAGTACACATTTCCTGGTATTAGGGGGAAAAGAGGAACTAAATAATGAATTCAAAATAGTTGTGGTTGTGTGCCCTCCTACCAGAGCATCTGTTAAGGGTCTGTTTTTATTTTTGCTCATTAGATCCTTCTTCACTCTTAAGATCAGGATAGTCTTCTCTTAGAAGCTCATCACTGCTGCAGAACGTTACAGGATACGTTGATTCGTCAGACTGCTGCCAAAGCTGGTTATCGCTCCAATCAAGCTTTCATCAATTACTTAGCTCTTCTTTGCCATGCAGATCAAACAGCGCAGCAATCCCCTGGTGACATTTCACTCTGGACTCTTCGGTTTGTGACAGGAAATAAGAAACCAGGGAGGAAGAAAGAAAGAAAGAAGTGGATATACTGTAGCAGATTAATAGAAACCATTCAAAAATGCAGTCATAAATTGTAATCATATGTGAAATGTCTTCGTCTTCACGTGTTACTGAGAAAAAACATACATACACTAGCTCACAGACAGCCGACATATTCAGAGTACAGTTTAATTTATGTGCTATGCTTTGTTTGAATTCTTTAAAATGAAAATTGCAGAGGTCATTATTTTATAATATTACAAAGCAGAGGTCTGATGGTGCTTAGAGGGCCATTTCAAGATACAAGACCGATGGTTGTCACGACATTGCATGCTTGATTGAACTGAATTTCTTCAAGGAGGCAGTTGACTTTGGATGTTATTATTTTATAGACTAAAATTTGCAAGTTTGCCTGGACGTTTCCAATGCTGCAAAATCTAATTAGATCATATGCAGACTTCTGTTCAGTTTAAGACAGACATTGTTGCCTTTTAGGATTCTTCCCAAGTCTGCCACTTCTTGATACATCTGCCAAAGCTTGTCAAATACCACACATTGGATCTTTCAGGCAGAAAAGTGTAATAATGTCCTGTAATTTCCACAATCTGCCTCTAATCTTAGCTAATGAAATTGTCATCTGACACTGTGTTGTTTGAGCAGCGTGTGGGGAAGAGACAGTCTGTAATTGCCTGCATAGAAACAGTTTCCCAAGAGGCCTATCCATCACATAATCTTGTTATTGCCTGGAAGATGAGAAATGCATTTAGCTATATTGTCATTTTTTCTCCAAAAAATGTCTTTGCAAGCATGCAAATGTCCCTTGTCAGCTGTGTTTGAGGCTTTGTGCAGGAGGTAAATAAGCATAACGCAGTGCTGATTTGTTGTTTAATAAAAGAGGGATTAAAAAGAAATTTGGATCAGATTCCCAAGTGGGTGTGTGTGTTTTTGATCCTATTAAAATGATTGTTACACACAAATATTGAAGCACAATGGGTGTTCTACAATTGTATGTGTCCCATAGTGAGCTGTTTCACCCAATCTTTGTTAATTATTAACAGTCATATCTTCTTAATATATATATATTTGTTTGCATCTCTCTTGTCTCTCAGCCACCGTGACTATTACTACTCAGTTCACCCCAAAGTCAAAAATAGGTGTTTTTCCTCTGGCTTCTAGTGCTGTTTATCCATGTAGTTAGTTTTTGTGTGAAAATGGCACTGGGATTGTGGTGCTTAAAGCGCTGAAAAAAAAAGGAAAAGAACATTTGAAAACCTCAACGTTTCTTTCCAGAAAGTATCATCCAGTTACTCAAGATGATGTTACATTCACAGAGATTCAGGCAGATGGTAGACGGCAGAAGGGAGAACACCTGCTAGACAGAACAGGAAATACAAACAAACAGTCCAACGGATTGGCAGGATGTCAAAAATAAAACACGTGTGACGCTATGTTGCTATCATGATGTTGTGTTGTTTACAACAAATGGAAGCAAATACATTAAATAAAATTATTCCATGAGTATTATTTTATGTAGTTATTATAACAGTATACCTGTGGCTATAAAATGCTTCTGTTTTCTGTAAATATTGTATTATAAGATTAAACTTACAGTTAAATGTAAGGTTATTCATTCATTTCCAACATGGACAGTGAAAGGCAAACTACACTTTATGTATCCTGTCCTCATGTGTGGATATGTCTACCTTTCTTGTAACATCTTGGCACAATTTTTAGGTCTGGTCTTATAATGGACATTGTTGTTGCACCAAAATGATAAGCTTCTTGTTGTTCAGGTTTGGTCATGTTTTTGCCTTGTGTGAAGGAGCTACATCACATCAGGTTGTAAATTATGTTGTAGAGGACAGTAAAAAGTTAAAATATTTTCACTTTGGACAGCAGTGCTGCACCGTTACAATACAATATTCTCTGCAGGCCTCACCCGCTTTAACTGTCCCACTAAAATGATATCCGCTTTGCCATACCATCTGCCTGAATCAATGTGAATGCAGCGTAATCCAGAGAGTTCAATGGCAGTTTCATGGAAGAGCTTTCTCCGGTAAAGTCCACAAAAAGAAAGTAGTTCCTTCATGAAACTGCTCACACCACAGTCTGTGGATTATGTCGAGTAACTGGGTCATGGTTTCTGGAATTAGATATTAGTGTTGAGTTTTTCTTTTGGTGCTTTGAGCACTACAAGCTGAGTACCATCTAGTTTTATTATATTTGAGAGAAGGCAGACATCTCACTGGCAGATATCTCCAAAACTCGGCAAACAACACAAAAACAATCCAGATGAATAAACAGCATTACAGGCCAGAGAAAAATGTTTTATTTTTATTTTTATTTTTTGATGTGAACTGTCCCTTTAAGTATCCAGTTCATTGCAAACAATGTGCTGTAAATTGCTTGATGTCTTGTGCATGAGAAGATTTTTCCCTGGAAAGGCTCAAACACTCAAACTAAAACAGCAAACAAAAAATATTCTAGAACAATAAATTAAATCACCATTGTGTAAAATCAAGAGTGAATACAAAACAAGGTAATTTTCTTTTCTTTACTTTTAGTTTTCAGTCTAACAAAAGTCAGCCCTTGCTCTTCAAACTATTAGCAAAGCTGGAAAACTACTCTTTATTAGTAAAGTATGTGCGCTCCCACTTCAGGCCCGTCCCGCTGTGGAAGCCCAGAATTTATGTTCCATGGGGAGCGCGCTAGTGAACAGACGACTCACATGTGTCTTTGCGCTGCTTCCCCGCGGCCCCCTTTAAAGGCATTCTGAACTGATTTGGGGGATATCGTAAAGCAAATGATAAATTTGTACCCCTGTCAAGTGCGGCTGTGCGCTGACGATTTGCTCCAGGAATCATGTAGGAATGCCATATATCCCGACTGATTGCTACTCCCTGCTAGCTGATGGCAAAATACATTACATCATTAAAGGTATCGGAGGAAATAACTTAGGCTTTGTTGCTGCTATTGTTCTGACATCGAACAGCCCGTTTGATATAATAAAGATCTATGCAGAGAGACAGACACTGAACATGTGTCTCCCTGCTAAAAACAAATACATATTCATCCTCTCCCTGCTGCACTCTGTTTTCCTCTCAAGCCTCGACATCTTGCAAATGGTTTCTGGCAAGTGCAGATACCATATCTGCCATTGTGAATCGGCCTGCTATTGCATTTAGTAAAATACATCCTTTTTGTTAAATTTCCTCAATTGCACGTCTTTGATTTTACGATTGCTGTACAGAGGCCATTGTTTTATCAACAGAAGGGTATATTTCATAATCAGATCTTTTTCTTTTGTCCAACAACCAATGCAACTTTTGACATATATTATAAATAAAAAAAATAATCAGCCCTGTCTTCTAGAAATTACTTTTATATTAAAATAATTTGCAACAGCAAATACATTTTTGAGGGAAACGTAATGCTGATCACAATATGTATAAATGAATATAATGAGAAAGCCGATCTTACGTCAGCACTGGATACGGTCAGATACTGGCCAATATCACCATATTTGACATCAGGAGGCAAAAAATGATAATCTGCTACAATCCATTAGCCTAAACTATCACAGAAATTGCTAAGCTAAGCTTTGAGCAAAATGCTGTAAAGAGAGAAGTGTCAGGAGAACATGGACAAAATGTACTGAAATTGTAAATGTTTGAATGGCGTTGATCAATCAAAAATGCTGCCTGAAGTTCTGTGTGTGGAAAATATGTAAATAAAATAAAGCATCAGTATGCATAACTGAGTCAGGTAATAAATTCCTTCCTTCAGGGTAGTGGAAAATTTGTTTCACTGTTTTCACTGAGCATAATGTTTTTTAAATGGCAAGGTTAAGTAAAGTGAATCCATTAATTGGTATTAATATATTAAAGGTATTAATAACAGCTTAGTTATTTAAGAGAGGGGAAAGAAAACAGTATCGGATTGGTATCAGAAATAGTCAAGGTTAGCGTCCCTAAATATTGTTGCATAATGGTAAAAATGTCACTGACAACGTATTAGATGAAAATAAAGCAAACACTGACAGTGCAACTTTTTTTAATTTTCATCTAATTTTTGGCCACATTCGTCTTTTGCATTGTCAATACTTTTTTGACCCATTTTTTTCTTTAATGTATTCAATTAGTTGTCCGCCAGAATCGCCGACCTTGCAAGACACTGTCCACTCACAGTGACCACAGCATTATTCACAAGTCAGCAGTGTGTGTGACATGAAATTTCTTTATTAATATTTAACTGGAATGATGCAAAGGACTTTTGTCGCCTTGCCAAAATCTTTTCCTTACCCTGCCCAAAGTGCATTTATTGCCTGATTCTACCCAAAATTTCCTGACCTCAAACCTACTATAAGGAGTTTTTAACTGGTTGTGAGGACATTTTTGTTGAGATAATTTTAGTTTTGAGGTTATATTTTGTGGTTATTTCGGTGGAAACACCACCACTTTGGTCCACAAAGGCATCCAAAATCAACAAAGTATTCATGTTCCATGTAATAGCTTTAACCAAACCAATTCTAGGCACGAACTCTGCACTCTGAAGTCCTGCCCTTCATATGCCTGTCATTCATCCCAGCCACCTCCTTGCAAATCCAGTGTGTGTTATACAAGTCTATTGTCTCAAAGAAACATTTTCTGTGAACATAATCCAGGCAGGGTTTACATTTGCCACCACAAGGTAATTATGAAAACAATTTTGTAATGCACAAATGTAATTTCTATGAGAGAGTTGGAATAGTGAGCTGTTTTTCAGTTCCAAAGTATTTTATCACCCATGGCACAATGAATCAATTAACTATTTGAACCGTCCGTTGGAGGAGTAAATGGTATACCACCCTGGATCCCTTTGTATTTGGAAGAGATTAGCAGGATTTGAGCCATGCTTTTAGATTAGATGGCGTGAGAAATGTGGCTGGAAGGTTCAAGGGAGTGAAGGGGTCTGCCGCCTCGGCTGCCCCATCCCTGGCTCTAGGGTGGCTGGTAATCCCCCTGGGCAGAAGCCATAAAACTCCAATTTCTACTGTACCTGCCAGCTGAGCGTCTTAGTGCGTTCGAAACACAGGGAGCATGAAATTCCCGAGGAGCCATATCAAAGCACCAGCCCCCTTCATTATGACATCAGAACCTTCTGAAGTCAACAAGCATGAAGGCAGACTGGAGCACTGCGTGGGTTCGCAGCCTTGAAGGGGGATCCGTCGCTATTAAGGGCTGTGCGGGGGGATAGCAAACAGAGGGCAAGAGGGGGAGAGAAGGATTACATCTATCACCATGCATATGTGCTCCCATCTAAAAGGCCTGCCTGCCATTTTCTGCCCCCAGCAAGTCCCCCAACTGTTATGATAGCCGAGACAGTAATAAAGGCTTTGGCGGTATCGTAAACACAGCGTGATGTTGGGTATCAAATACTTAAGGGCCCGTGACGAAGATCTGAGGAGAAGCCCAGAATGCTGGTAGAAATGTAAACATAGTAATGGTGATAATTACAGCTGGTTGTGCCCAGGATCCATTTGTCATCTTAATAAACGCCTCTTAAAGCCATAAAGTAAAGCTGAAGTGCAGGGGAACCTATAAAGACATAACGACCACATTTTAACACTAAAGTGATTGAGAACGTTAATGTAAACGTGGGGATCAGATGCAAAACTAGAAGAAGCCGCACATTTTGCAGTAGACAACAAGACAAAATACATATATAAGTGTATGATTTTAGTGTAATCATGAAAAGTGAGAAATACTTTTATCCAGCTTGAGCCTGGACAGCCTGGGCTCTGATCCCAACTCACGTCACCAGTGTAAAAGTTTTATTTTCAGCAAGTTTTTCCTTTTAAACAATAAAAATCTTTACCCATAGCCTTGAGCAGTTACCTGCACTTGTAGGGAAAACATTTATAATGAGCAATAAAACTATTCAAGTTTGTGATATTTTTGATTAATGATTTTGTGTTAGAAGAGTTGTCTTTTTGTCAATATTAAGTTCTGTATAGACCGTCATTCTAACAAAAACAGTCACTTTGGTATAGAAAACTGGCAGCTGATTTAAGTTGTTGAGATATCTAAAACTGGCAAACTTCTGCTGTTACTTTTAGTTCTGATTGTAAGGCTGAAAGATATATATATATATAGTTAAATACAACCTAACTGATGTTTCTGCTGTACTTATTTTATTTTGTGTTGCTTTGCTAGTGTCTTTGATAGGCACCCAACCAGCTGTGAATATCTGTGAAACAGGGTGCTATCCAGGCGGAGTTCATGCACCAAACAATGATAATCTCCCAGCTTTGTCCTCACTTAGTTTATTGTTTGTGTACTTAGCTTCATCATCTGTGTCTGGCTGCAGTTTAAATTGCAGAATAGCAATACTAAGAAGCTTCCTTTGGTTTGTGTCCTTCTCTTTGAGAGAAAGGCAGCGCTTACCTTGGGAAACAGTTGGACTGTCGAGATTTCTTGAGAATCCCTCTTACCAGGCTTCAAATTATCCGTTTGTGTACACACCAAAAGTGGTGTAGCCAATCAGTGTCCAGGGAGGGACTACTGACAGCTATGGGTGTGGTTTTAGGTGCAACATTACGACAACGAGAAGCATCCATGGAAGTGCAGATCTGATTGATTGAAGTTAACCTGTGTCAGACATGATAGACAGATGGTGTGTCCAATCATCTGCCAAGTGTTTTTTCAAAGTGCTTGCCCTTTTCCAAAGAATTTCCAAGGACAACTTCTGTGTAACAAACCATCTGGCATGGTCAGGTTAAGACAGCGCAGCAGTAGTTGAAGAACCTGACTGGGAAGAGTGGTAGTAACAAGAAAGCCAATGAAACAAAACGTTTTCTGATTGTTTTGCAGCGGTTATGTTCAAAGCACAAATAAACACCCCCTAACACTTTACACAGCCACACAACCCTACACTAATTGTTTCAATGCCTGATGCAAGTACAAATACATTGTAACTATATTTAGCTTTGGGTAAACTTGTCAACTGTCATTTTCTTTAGTCTGTGGCCCAACAGGTAAATTAGATGTGAATAAAATTTCGAAGAACGCAAAGCAAATTTTTTGTGAGAACTGATGACTTACAAAGATGTGAATAGACACTGACGGGTAATTTGCCTCTTTCACAAAAGTTGAAACATTTCAACTTCAGTTGAAGAATTTGGGTGACACTATGTCCTGAAAGACTGACATTCACTGGACGTCCTGTCCTGATGTTGCATCCTGTTGTAACAGAGGAAATGGTGGACAAGGTTGTAGTAGCTGTCTTTGGGCACCCACAGTTGTGTGTGACAACATTGTATCTTTACAGAGACTACAATAAAAAGAAGCTTGCTGGGAGGAAATTAAGCCAGGAGGTTGGACCAGGCCTAGGTGGTGTAGCTGAAAAGTTTCATATCGGTAGATATTGCTATTATTTTATTGCCTAGCCTTAGGTTGGACTGCCCAGTATGATCTGAAAGGCCCGTGTCTGTGACTTGATCACAGCATGTGTCTGTTAGCACTAACTAGCCCAAATTAACTGCTGGCTTTCTCTGTGTCTAAAAAGTAAGAAAAACTGATTTCCCTCTACTTTAAAGCTATTAAAAACTGGTTGATTACTACTATGCTTTAAAAACTATTACTATAAACTGCAAACACGTCTTTGGCCACAACTGTTTTTATTCAGAAAGTCATGCCTTTGCTTTTACCACGGACATGGAGTTATGTGTATTTACTCGTTATGGCCGATCCAGATAAAAACAGCTGCAGATGTAGTATATAAACTGAGCGATACAATCAGTCATTCAGAATGTGTTGTTACTCTGACTCACAGATACCATCCACACCCACAGAGATTTCTAGAAGGTGTTGACAGCAGCAGTCTCCATGCATGGCAACCATTACAGTCAAGCCCAATGAGATGGTCCGTTAGAAATGAAGAGATCTGTTTTTATAAGTTACCATCAGTGTGTGTAATTAATCATATGGGCAATTATTAATCCTGAGGGTTTCCTGGTAATGTTTCACAGAGAAGATAATCTCAGGCCGGGGACACTGCTGGCTCCTTCACAGCAATGTGTATACAGCACCACTGTGTAGGGTCAAATTTTACTTGTGAATAAAGTTTCACAATTCTGCACCAGTGGATTTACACTGAGACACATCAGGATGAAAAATGAGGCGGTGATGCATGAATGTATGAAAAAATCCTAAAATATTAAAAAGCTAACTAAACTGAGCATAAAACATGATTTGGTTTGCTTTTCGTTTGAAGTCTAGGCTATAATACTGAGTTTGAAATGTTTTTTGTTGGAACAAAAATGGAACAAAATGCTACTTTTCAAAGGAATGTGTTTCTTGACAAATAGGATAATTTATTAGAGCACTCATCAAAGCTGAACAATCCATTTCTTCTGTGAGCTGGACTGAGTGGACACACATGTTAATAATCCAAACTGTTTCCACAATTGTTTAAAAGGAAATATTGGAGACATTTAAAACCAGGATCTAGTCGGGAGTGGAATGTGCTTTAATTGCCGTCCTTGGCAGAGGAAACAGGCTTGAGTATTTGATCTTGCCCAGTGTTGGCACTGTTCTGGGGAACACGCCTCCATTTTAAACATGGCCAGTCACTCTCTTCCTGCCAAATCAATGAAAGACAATAATTGTTGATGATAACAATGACTGAGCACGCTCGGCCCACGGTCCAATCTGGCCAAATTCTGATCATTTCTGCGGCTTCCAGAACAACACGTAGCCCACATTAAGGACCAAAATGAAATTCCTCATGATGGATGACTTTAGGAGGCCTCTGGATGGGAACGGCCGTCCAACGCTGGGATGCGATCCCAAATCTCTGCATAATGCCTTCAGCTGCCTTGTCAGTCACCTGAGCCCACTCCGCTTTTTAATCGAAGTGCCAGTAATGAGTCGGTCAAACATGACCTGACAAATTGATTTGGATTCCCATCTGATGTGTCCTTCCATGAAACAGTCCCTCTGTACATCGAGCCAAACGTTGTCACGGAAAGAAATGAAATGAAGAAATGCAATAAGCAGAGATGCAATAAAGTTCCAGACAGGCTTTTGATCAATAGAGAACATGCAGAAAAATGAATGTGAACTGTCTGATTTAAAGGGACATATGATTCAATTTAGCTGCAGTGTTAAAAAATAATAGTGTTGTATTTGATTGAAGTTTAGATGAGCCTGCAACTCAAACACACTGCAGCTGCATTAATCACCTCAGACTAATATTCATACACATGCATCTGTAATTGCAGCCTCATGAACGAGCAAAGCAGACATGTAACACAAGAGCTTCAACGATTCATCAATTATTCATGGATTATAAAATTAATCGCCAACTATTTGATAATTAATTAAACAGCTTGAGTCAAAAAGTCAGAATCTTCTGATTTCAGATTCCTAAATGTGAATATTTCTGGTTTCATTACTCTCATTACTCTCGGGCGGCACAGTGGTGCAGTGGTTAGCACTGCCACCTCACAGCAAGAAGGTCCTGAGTTCAATCCCCCAGCTGGCTGGGACAGGGCCTTTCTGTGTGGAGTTTGCATGTTCTCCCCGTGTCTGCGTGGGTTCTCTCCGGGTTCTCCGGCTTCCTCCCACAGTCCAAAGACATGCATGCTAGGTTAATTGGTGACTCTAAATTGCCCGTATGTGTGAGTGTGAGTGGTTGTCTATCTATGTGTCAGCCCTGTGAGAAACTGGCGACTTGTCCAGGGTGAACCCCGCCTCTTGCCCAATGTCAGCTTGGATAGGCTCCAGCAGCCCGCGACCCTTACGGAATAAGTGGTTACAGAAAATGAATGAATGAATCAATTCTAGTATCTTTGAGTTGTAGACAAAACATTTGAGAATGTTTCTGATATTTTATGGACCGAACAACTAATCAATTAGTGGAAATATGATCAACAGATGATTAATGAAAATAATCATCACAGGAAAGACTTGAAAGATAGGACCGTGTGCTCCTCATGTTTGGACCTGTTTTTCAAGTGACAAAATTGACAGGATAAATAATCTAAATACTTGACAGATTAATCAACAATGAAGCCCTATCTAGTGCACCTGTTCACTCACATGCTCACAGAAAATGACAATTGCTTACAATGCCTATGGACATAAATTTTCTATTTTGTTTTGTTATACATTATTCTAAAATTGCAGACATGCATTGTTGCAATCAATAATAAATACACATAACATTTTAAACTAGAAGAGTGCTGATCTCTACCTGCTGCAATGCCGCCACCATGAACTGGCAGAGGCAACCAGTGAATATTTGCAGTTTTAAATTAAGTCTTTGTGTATGGTATAGTCTCACTTTTCTTTACAGAAAGGTGCCATGCATCAGCTGACTTTATTTCAGTCAGGAGAGACTTCATTCTGAGTTTATGAAATATTTAACTGACGTGCACAATTCAAATGAGAAATGTGAAAAGGCTTTGGTGATTAGACCACATTGTGACCTCATCTTGTATAAAGGGGGTAGTAATCAATATAGGAAACCCCCTGATGGAGTCTAGACACTGGTGGTGGAAGGCTGGCTGAAGATTTGGAATGAGGTGAGGACTGGACTGATGAGCTCAACCTGGACACTGAATATGAAGAAAAGGAGGTAAATTGGGTGGAAGAGGTTCACAGCGATTCTGCACTGAAATGACAGCTGACGGCAGCAGAGAGGAGTTGAAGTTTGATGGCAACAACATGATTGGCTGATGGAAATTGTGGCTAAATCTGGTTGGTTTTCCTAAAACTGAAAGCATAATGCCTCTGGCCACAGCTGTCACCGGTGTAGAGACATAATAAAAAAAAGCTTTTCAAGGTTTTTTAAAACTTGTGAGGCTCTAGGTTGATGGGTTTAGTAGTATGCAAGAATAGCTGCAGATAAGGGCTCACAAAGACAGTTATGGACATAAGTATACACACACATACAAACACACCTCTGGTTGAGATAATAATCATGAAAAAAAAAGGGCGCTATCTAGTGGACCTCGGAGGCATTTGTACTGCCACATAGATTAAAATTTCAAATAGATTTGTGCAATTTCTATGGGTCTAAATCACAAGTTTCATCATGATATAATACTGATTCTTTGGCCAAAGATGTGATATTTGCCAATATCACAAAGTCTACCATTATACAGTTTTGATTTGATTCAGTTCAGGGGTCTGTGAAAGAAAAGTAGTAAAGTAGTAAAGAAAAATATCATATGTCAATTTTACACAATCAATTAGATTCAAATCAGCCTACAGAAAGCAATTAAATTGCAATTTGACAATTTTATGATCGATCTCTTCCAGACATTTGTGACACAGACATGCCATGGGACAATAAAGGCATACTTTAAAGATGACGATAGAGATCAATGTTTCCATCCAGATGTATTGTTGCACCCAAACTAGCTGTTTGTATATCCAAATATGCTGAAGAATTCACAGAAATTAAAAAATGTCCAGTTTGAATGCATAATTTCAGTGACTCGTTAAGTTTTGATAACATAATGTCAATCAGTTTTTGGAGGGTGGTCCTCAGTGATTTTTTAACATCAGAACTGTGCCTTAAATTGCTCTAGATTGAGAACCCCTGGCTTAATGTTTCCTCCCAGCCCTACCAAGTGTTTCTACTTCCTCAAGATAATGCTCAATTTCTCGCTCCCTCTCTGTTTTTGTGTCATTTTTTGCTCTGTGACTGTGTCTGGCCAAGTCTTCCAGTGATTTTAAAAAATTGCAGTGAGCATATCAGGCTCCCAAACTGTATTCCAGAGTCTGGGGAGCCAGCGAGCGCAGCACGAGGATTCACTTGGGAGGCATTTCGCTGTCACTTACACACAGACTCTTTATCAAATTGTGTCCGACAAACACATCTCACATTCTGCCTCTCCGTGCTCCCCAGACTCCCCGGAGGAAATGTCTTGATGTCCTATCTGCCTGCCTGAATGATGATATCTAAATCTCAGAGCAGCTGCCGTGCCAAAAACAATGAGGAAAGTCAAGGGGAAGGGGATCAGGAGCGGTCGGAGACATGTTGGGACGCTCCAGAGACTTTCACAAGGCCCAATCGCAGAAGGGGGGACAGTGAGGAAAACTGGACCAAACTTTAATGCTGTGCTTTTACTTTGAGTGGAGTTCAGTTTGGTTATTGGGAAGAGAAAAAACAGGAACATGAATTTAGTTTGGCCTTGAATTGTTGGATGCCTATTTCAGCTAGATTGCACAACATTAAACTGAGTTAGGTACTTTATAGAGGTTAATATGTTGCTTCAAAGCCCTTAATAAACAAAATAAAACAGGTTTATATTTTTTATGTTTGTGAGATATTGATGTATTTTATTTTCACCCTGCAAGAAATGTCATAATGCATGACATGTAACTTGATTTCCCGTTTTGTTACTCTGAAAGAAAAAACATCACATATTCTCTGATGCCTTTGCAGGCGCCACATCGATTATTATAAAGTATATATATATATTTTTAATAAATATGCTTTATTGTGCAAGAGTTGGCGCGGGACTGATCTGCAATAACTTCTCTGCTTCACTCCTTCTTTCCTGGGAAGTTGAAAGACATTTCCCCCTCGTCCTCCCTGCTGAGTGAGGTGAGGCGAAAACTTTCCGAGCACCATTGGGAGGCTAATTAACAAGGCGGGTGTGAAGAAACTCCTGCTCTTGGTTGTTTTTACCCCCTGACGGGAAACACCCACTCAGTCAATGGCTCTGCCCCAGAGTGTGCCTTTTACTTACAGGGAGGAAGTTGGATGTGTTTCCTTAACTTCCCCCTCCCTCCCCAACTCTCCTCCAACTTGGTCTTGCCAGTGAGCGCTGTGGCACAAACACACAAGCACACATTCTCATGTGCACACACACTCATTTTTATGGCAAGTCACAAATACATACAAAATGTAGCTAAAGCTCCACACATTGGAATATTTTTTAGTCATTATGTTAATGTTACATACAGCTCACTGCACATATTTCATAGAAATCAGCATCAGTGATAAAGCAAGTCTACGGTGAAATGTTATCCTACAGAGCCTTACTAACTTGCTAACTGTTTGGTAATTAGGGTTAGGACCTGATTTAGGGAAAAAAAGCCATTATTGATGAACAGTTTGTAAATCAACGTTCCTAGCATAACTTAAGATAGGAAAAGTGTAATACAAGCATCCCAGAATCTTAAATAAACTGTCCTAACTGTTAAGCTGTCCTAATTTTCATTTTTCCACCTGTAGTAGTAGCAGCTAACTTACTACCTGGCTAACAGACTACCTAGCTAAACAACAGTAGTGTTCATTAACAGTGGCTAACAATAATGTTAGCAAACTTATTTAATCCATATGGCTGCTCTTTTAATGCTTTTACACAATAAATACTGGATATGGTAGAGACTGTGTTTGCTATCTTTAGCCAACTGTCTTTTTTTAATCTCCTGACTTGGTGGTGTTGTAAATTTCCAAAAACGAATGTCTTTGGGTTTCTCTATAGATGTTACCAACACCGCTAACTCATTTGTCTCAAAGTGTCTGTCGTCATTTTGGCTCCAATTGTTGTGTGTTTCAGTTATAAAAACTGTTCAGCTCTGCGAGATGAGAACAATAGTGTTGGTTGCTAGGTAACAGCTATAAACGTTGATTACCAATATTGGATTGAGTATTCAGGACTTCTGAACCTAAGATAAGATAAAGATAAGACTTAAGACTTAAGATAAAATGTTTCTCTAATGTGGGCCATGACCTTTAAAATTATTTTGGAACATACCTAAAAATTAAGACCTTCTGAAGCTCAGTCCAAATCAGCCCAGCAGTTCACTTCAGCTCACTTCAGGTCCAAAAACCTGACACGGAAGAAAAAAAAAACATTTTGTCACCGTCCTCTGGCCCTGGTGCTGAAACATATCTGGATGTGTCCAATAAAGCTGTCCATGTTTCAGGTTGTAGTGGTGTTGGATACTGAGAAAGCGGAGCAGACACGCCCCCAGTATTTCAGAGCAGAGAACCTTCGAGACCTAATTTTTCATACTTAGTGATTTGGCTGTGGGGTTAATAACTAGGGATGTTCCTGGTGATTAATTTCCCAGCAAAATTTAATTTAGACTAGTTGACTTGTCTAACACTAAGAAAACACTCAGAAAGCAGTTAAAATTGAGCAGAATTTATTAAGCTGTCATCTGTCCAACTTTGCTGATATAAACATCCGAGGTTGCCTGTGCCATCGGGGCATTCGCGCTGATGGCGTACAATGAGAGGGCTGATGGGGCCACTTCCCTGACTAGTGGTGGGCGGCTGCATAACATCTTAGAGGCCACAGATAACTGGCATTTTGCATGAATGAAATATTCATAAATAGTTTAAACGAGTAGTATTTCTGGTGCCAACTAGCGAGGGTGGCGACCTTTAATTGTATAGTCGACTAATCGCACACATCCCTATTAATAACACATGTTTTCTGTGGTGTGACAAACTCAGAACTCACATTTATTGTTGCTTTACAGTATCTTTAAGGTTGACATATAGGAGCTATCAATACAGACAAGAAGAGCCTCATCTGCCTCCTTGTGGTATTTAAGTTAGAATAATTCAAAGGAGGACATCTTGGTTATAATTAATGTCTCCAGCAATTTACTTTTGGAGGACTTTAAATTTGCAAATAAAATTATTTTTGGAACTGCACCTGCAAATGACTTAAATATGTCAAGCTTCCAACTTGTAACGCAGAGGCGTCATCTCTTTATTTTTCTTCTCCTGAGTTAATAATGCATCTGGCCCAAGTTTCAGCCCTCCTCCATCTCTGTCTTTCTCCCCCTTCTTTCTTCAGATGCAGTATTTTGTTCATGTGCTGTCCTCCTGTTTCTCTTGGCACCTTATTAGCACCACGGCTGTTCTTAAGGAGCACATCTGGACACATATTCGAGACGTGATGGGCAAATGGCCATGACTTTTGCTAAGTGCTCTATATATAATCCTTGTATTTTTAAGTCTATTAATAACACACAGTAGGTTTGATCTATAAATTGTCTTCACTGCTCTTGAGCAGTCATTGACTGCTTATTATGCCTCTTTTTGAAGTAATTTATGAATTTAAACCATTTTCCTGCCAGATGGATGAAGTAGTCTTGACCTTATTTTCTTATCTGTGAAATAGTGAACTCTCAGCTTGAATACATGAAAGTATTTGAAGTTCTTGTTACATTTTGGCTCAGTTATTGGTCTTAAAATCTTTGTTCAAGCCACTGTAAAATCATTTCACTTTATTTATCATTTTATTTAGCATTATGGCATTGATATAGAATTGCTTTGGGGTGCTTATCCATAGTTTGGTAGAGTCAATGCCAGTCAGCCACTTAGAGAAAGAAACAGAGGAGTACCAGCATGGAAGCTGAGCAAAGTACTGCAATGGATAGGGTCACAAAAAGCAACAAAGTGTATTTAAAGAAAAGGTATACCTTAAAAAAAACATTTTTATTGCTTGACTTTGCTGTCAGACAGCCTTTCCTGATGGGAATCCACAGTTATGTAAAGCAAATATCGCTCTCCACAAACCAACCAAACTCCACAGATAAAATCAGTAATTTTATCTTGCAGAGCATGGGAGTCGCTGGTCTACCACTGCCTCAATCTATTAGTTTGTTTTAGTTCTTGTGTTACTTTGGTGAATCAGAAATATCCTTTTACAACACCAAAGTCACATAATAACATAAATGAACTAAACAATGCGAGGCAGTGGTAGACTAGCAACTCTGGTCTGTGAAGGAAAATTACTGATTTTGCCTATGGAGTTTTCTTGGTTTGGAAATGGCAGTATTTGTATTATATAACAGTGATTTCCCATCAGAAAAGGCTGTCTGATGGTGAAGCAAAGTAGTGAAAATATTATAAATATAGTGTACACTTGATATTGATGATTTATTTATTTATTTTTTTGTAGATGGACCTTTTTAAAGTGGCTAAAATATCTTTTGTTGCTGACCCTATCCAAAACAGTAAAAGGTTTAGCTTCCGCACGAGTGCTCCTCTCTGCTTTTCCTGACCGGAGGCATGCCGACCAGATCTACTGTAATACAATGACTATCGATAAATACCTCATACAACCCCCCTTCAAATGATCCAAACTCTCACTTTAAGTAAGATTTTATCCACTGGTGGACTTCAAAGGGCAGCAGACAGTCTTTCAAACAGACTGAGTTCAAGGCTTAATGACAGTAGGTGTCCTTGAGCAAGACAGTTTACCAGCTATATTGGTGCTGTACTGTCAGATCATGACCTCTGATTCCACTGTAGAAGCAGTAAACACCCCTTATGTACCCTTCTTTCAGAAAAATGTTTTTTATTCAGTTTGTTAATCCCATTTAGTATGAAAGAACCTCACATTTAAAGCCTTCCAATTAAAAAATGGACAGAGCTAACATTATGTTCCCATACCAGCCTGTTTGTGTACGAAATGGAAAAACCTAATCACCACTCTCCCCCTCACACACTCTTTCTGCTCGTCTTTAATGGGAAATTTGAGATAGTACTGAGTACGGAGCTTAGTCTGTCACATCACATGACGCGCTGCAACTAATGCAGCCGACAAATGGGCATATCATGGATCCCAGTTTTGTGAGCGATCCCTCCTCAGAAACAGGTGGCAGCCGCTGTAAGACCAGATGTCCCAGTGCAGCCGTGGTAAAATGGGGTCTGTCGCAATACAGTGGTGAACAATGCGTGACGAAGACCGAAGGTGGTCCGGCTTGTGTTCAAACCCCAGGAGGGCCAACAATGGGGTGAAGTCTGGCAAAGGGGATGGGGAGGGGGATGGGGTGTGGCGACTCTCCCAGACTGCCCCAGTTGTGCCCAGTCCCTCGGGGTAAATGAAGAACACGAGCAACCCCACCTTTGAAAATCATCCCCTCACTGGTCCGATGCGAGGAAGTGGATTCTTTTCAACAACGAGGTAGTCATCTCAAACATTCCCCTGAGCTGCCTCTCCACTCGACACATAACACTTCATATCCATCGGTTCCTTTGTTCAGACATCTCTGCTTGTTAATACCACGCTGCAAAACCTGCTACGGCCATTTGCTCGCACTGTATAAATAGACAGTAAGCATTACCGGTGCGATGGAAGTAAGGTTGTGGACCTATGCCAGCCGCTGCTGAGAGCTGTCGCCAGATGGCATTGGATCAAACCATAACTGAGCCACGCTGTTACAAAATTAGCTTTAGCACTTTTGCCCCATATACATCTTGAATGTTGTGTTTTGACATGTTGTTAGTATATTTTCACAAATATGATGAGAAGATCTGTCCAGAGAAATCAGAAACAGATGCCACACGTGTGACTTTGTAACAGGAATCAACAGGTGTTCTTGAAAGCTGAGACCACAAGAGTGCAATTAAGAATCAGATATTCAAAGTTAAATACTGTCGTGTATTGATGAAATTGGCAGACACATTTCACCTCTGCTGCTGAGATAAGTTTGAGTCAAAGTTTTCAGGCTGCCGAGTACAATACAAAAAGTGTACTGTAGGTGACAGTCCACATCAACTAAAACAAGCTTCAGGGCACATAGTATTTAGCGGCACATTGAGGTAAATATAGATTTTAAATATTCAGCAGTAAAATACAGTTGTATTCTAATCTAAGCCTGTAGTGCATGCATGCATCTATACTGTTTTGGGGTGTGTTGCAAAGGTTTGGCGATATTGGCCATAAAAATGTCTGCCTTCTCTCCAGTATAATGGTATTAGATGACACTAGTTCTGTGGAGCTCAAAGTGGCAAAAAAACTCAACTTCAAATGTCAGTTTTCAGGAAACCGTGACCCTGTTAGGAACTACTTTCTGCAGTAAAAATTTACTGGAACTACTTTAAGATCTACCTGAAGTACTTTCTTTTTAACAGAAATTTCAAATATATTTTTTGGTGCTCTGAACACTACAAGCCGAGTGCAATTTAATCCCATTATGAAGGAAAAAAGGCAGTCATCTCTGCGGCCGATATCTCCAAAACTTGACGACTCACAAAAACACAATCTAGATGAATAAGTAGCACTATATACCAGAGGGAAAATATGTATTTTTTTTTAATTGTGGAGCGAACTGTCCCTTTAGAGGTAACAAAACAGGATAGAAATATTCCTGTCATGACTGTGTAATTGATTCCACCATGCAGTACAACATAGTAGTGGTACATGGTGAAATGTGTCTGAGCTTTCTGCTAAGCTTATTGTGTAGTTGTAGTGTACATGGTTGTAATTCATGTCATAGTTCTACACAGATCAAAAGGACATGTATTTAATACCGCATATGCTGGCAGGGCTTGAAAGGACAAATCATTCTTCAACCACTACTCATATCTATTTGTAAAGACAAGTGTGACATACTTTCATTCTTTCAGGTGCACAGGTGCAAAACAGAAATATTATCCCTGAGCCGGAACTAATGCAAATATTGACCTGAATCTCCCTCATAAATAAACCTATTCTAAATACTCTTTGATGAGCTGAGGTTAGCTTTCAGCACATTTATTTTTATCATTTTAATGGTTGATGCACTGTTGGAGATGCTCTGTAAATAACACTTTGTAACATCTGGACCTCCTAACTACAGTTAGTGCTCACAATACTGATAAAGGAAAGAAAGAGGCTCAAAAGCCATTGAGAAATAGTCAACTGAGCAGCAGTACACAGGTTTGTCCACCTTGTTAAAAGTGACTGTTTTGCTCTCTGGCTGCAAATAGACAATATGTTTGAGCCTTATTGTATTTAGCAACCAAGAACAAGGATAAGAGGCTACAGCCATGCTTGTAGGTTGCATGGCTACTGTGATATAATGATGCTTTGAGACAAATGCTACTGTCACCATGTTGACATGCTCACAGTAACAGTGCTAACAGACTTGCATGCTGG
The DNA here is from genome assembly GCF_056507025.1 of Lutjanus erythropterus. NCBI lineage: Eukaryota > Metazoa > Chordata > Actinopteri > Lutjaniformes > Lutjanidae > Lutjanus > Lutjanus erythropterus. The sequence continues at coordinate 39,528,763 of NC_139321.1, read as the reverse complement.
TATGCTCAAATTTAATAATTAGCACTAAATGCAAAGTAGAACTGAGGCTGATGGGAATGTCAAACAGATTAGCATTTAACCTGAGAGGGGACATCAATCCATGGTGAGCAGGCTGCCCAATTCATCTGGTATTGTCCTGGTTTCAAGCTGGGTACAAATATCCAGAGGTGGTAAAAGTACACACATTCTTTACTCAAGTAGAAGTTCAGATTGTGTAAAAAAGAAAAGTAGAAACTGCTGATTCAACTTCTTTACTACAGTAAAAGAGAAAAAGGCTCTAAAATGTACTCAAGCATAAAAGTAGAAAATAGCCCTCTGAAGGACACTTCTGCTGCCCGTTATGTGCAAATCTAACTTAACCTCATGTTTTCTGCAGGGCCGAGTCTCCTTCTCTGTCTGTTTCATCTTGCTATATATATATATATATATATATATATATATATATATATATCTTTTTTTTTTTTTTTTTTTTACCTTGTTTTCATCTTGTTAGGTCTGTCATGCATGATATGCACTGGATACACCATGGAATTGTTTTTTCTATGTGTTATTGTTTCATCCATTTAGGTTGAAATTGGTCTTGATGTTAGAAAGGTGGTGTGCAATGAAGCACTCAGTTGCATTAAAAATAAAATAATCAGCCTGCTTTGAAAATGTAAGGAGTAGAAAGTACATATATTTGTGTTAAAATGTAGGGGGTAAAAGTAAAAAGTTAAATACTCAAGTAAAAAAATTTACTTTAGAGTAGCAAAGTATTTGCACTTTGTTACTTCCCACCTCATGTTGCAGTTTTCAACATTCACTAACAAATTCACAAGAATTAAAATAGTCATTCTAACATACTTATTTTTAGCATTTACAAATTTACCATGTTTTCCTGCTCATTATGACTTAACCCAATTTAAAAACATAAACAGTGCAACACATCTGAATTCAACACTCATTTGTCTGTACAGCCCATGGTAAGGAATAAAATAATTAATAAAAGATGAGATAAAGCTTTATGGATCCCACACCAGGGAAATTCACACATTGTGTCCCATTCCAACAATCAATGGCAGACAGTTTGATGTGAGCTGGAGAGGGAATTTGAACATCAAGATGCTAAAAATCGTCAGGAGATGGTGGAGACCAAAACAGAGTTATAATGAGAGTAAATATCAGACTTTGTGTTTACTGGATGTTTATGTATTTAATCACCTTGTTGTAAGCAGTGCAAAAAAATCAAATGTATGTCCATGATGACCATAATGCTGCCAACTATGAGGAACAGTGAGGTGTTAAAGTGTTCAACAAACTCCTTTTGCCTTTAAAAAAAGAACATCAAAATTGTGCAACCAGATCTGTGGTTTCAATCTCACTCCACTATATTTTGATGAAAGACAGCATTACAAAAATTAATTTTGATACTTTATTAATATATGTTCAGATACTTAACTTTCACCCTGTCACAGTGTGAATCAGGAAAACTTCTTTTCCAAACACTGGTCTGTGAATCATAATTTAGGTGAAAGTCAGTAGCCGGAGCTCTTGAGATTAATAACAACCCTCGCTGTGGTTGGCCGAGGTGGAGCGTAAAAAAAGCCAAATAATATTTAACACTTGGCATTCACACGACACAGCAAATCATTTGAGGGTTGCATGTTGAAGCAGAGCAAAAATGTGAGTCAGTCAGCTTACTATCAGTCCTAGTGGTCCTATTTGTGACACGATAACCTGCCTACTGTCAGGGTGTGACACTGACACAGGATCATGTGATGGAGATGTAATCCTCAGCTTGTGGCCTGGCAGTCTCTTCTTCTTTTGTCTCCTTTCCTCTGTCCTCTTTTGTTTCCTAATGCCTTCCTTGTTTCCTCCCCTCCTCTCTGTCTCTCTGTGGGGTGTCTCTCTCCAGCAGGTGGCTGGTCAGTCAGCAAAGACTTCTTAAACTGTTTGACACCATGGCAACAGGCTTTGAAAACAACACTGACACATACAAATGCATGATTGTGCACAAATAAATGTGAACACATACACTCACAAATCCTATACTTGCATGCACACAGGAAACACATACAGCACATGAACATAAGCTTAGGTACCCATGTGTACAAGGTGACAAACTTGGCCCACACATTCACACACACACACATGCTCACGGTTGCGGTGTGTTTGCAGCAGCTCCCGCAGAGTGATTTTTGTAATCCCTCACCTCGCGGCAACATTTTTTAAAGCAATAACCAATTTAGCACTTCATGCCGGATCAGGCAAACTGTATCTAACCGGCTGGATTTCGACCAGACGCTAATGTTAAATGCAACACCCCAGCAACAGGTCTTAAATACAAACCTCATTTCTGTCAGCAGGGGTCAGACCTCAGCTTGGTGTCTGTCCCGGCCCGGCTGCCAGCTGGAGAGAGCAGCAGCGGCGGCGGCGGCAGCAGAGAGGATGCATGGAAAGGAGAGCAGCAGCCAAAATTGGGGTCACGAGAAATGTACAGAGCAGGACTGTGACATCTTGCCAAGTAGAGACAGCGCAGTCCAACTCTTTTCCACATGTGTAAGCTTAACTATTCCTCAGAGCCTCAGCCGTCTGATGGACACTTTTATTCAAAGCGCCTCCAGGAACAGTGGGGGTATTCTGTCCATTTTTAAAGTAAAGTAACAGCTGAACTTGGCAGTGCCACGGAGTCATTCCTCGAAGTTTATTAGGGGACGTCTTCCACACCACATGTAATGACGTTACTCTGAAATGTTGGCCTGTTGTTTTGAAATGATGCAGGGAATTTTCAAATAAATACAGAAATGTTATTTTTTATTACCAACATATGTAAAGGGTTGGATTGCTTATTTAACAGGATGGAAAAATTAAAACTTCAAATGCTCACAAGAAAACCAACATCAAACAGTAAGCGGTTATTTTTTCAGAGATAAGGATTGAGAAATTTTATATTGCATCAAATAAATATGTGCTATTATTATCACTGTCTTAAACAATTATATTATAGCAGGCATATTTAATCACTGTTTTAGAGTGGTCAGATTTTAAAAAATAAAGTTCAAAGTCGATTACATTTCCTATGTCTGACATTTAAAGTTTGGAATTTAAATGTATCCCTTGAAAAACAGATTCTTAATCTCAATGAGACTCACCTGCTTAAATAAAAGTTAAATAAAATAAATAAATAAAACACTATTTTACATTTAACATCTTTATTTTTTCATTCAGTTTGACTCCCTCTGCTTAAACAGCCTGAGTTAAAATGTATTCATAAAATAAAGATCTCTGTGCTGAAGAACAGACATAACAAATGAATAGGTTTTATTAGCCTACTAATAAAATGATCATCTTAATGATGGAACAAGCTTTGTTGTGAGTGCTCATGTTGATGAATGAGTAGTGACGTGTGTATGGCTGCGTCAGTAATCACGATAATGTAATATATTTTAAAAAAGAAAAATTCTCTCATTTGAATAAAGTATTTATTTATACTAATTCATATTCATAAATGATCAACTGGATGTACAGTATGTATATGAGATTATGTAGTTTAAACTTTTCCAACTATTGCATGCATTAGTGCCATTTGTCAGTTTAAATTCACTTGTACAACCACTGATTTGCAATTTTATGTAGCCTGGTAATTGTTTAGATTAATGTAAAACAAACAAAAACTTGCCCACAATTATTTTGGATGAATGTTTTTTATACCAACAGATCTCACTTTTAAATTATTAATACAAATATGTAAAAAATCCCTTCAAATCAGACTAGAGAAGTTATAAAATATAGGGTTGATTATATTCGAGATCAGAGGTTTTGATAGTGGGTGGCAGGCCTGACCAGGGGGCCTCAGACTGTTTTAGGGGAGACTCAGTGAATGGAAATGAAAAAATAATACCTTAGTTATCAACAGGAGATCACATAGAAAAGCCTAAATATGTGCGATTGGGTTAAAGAGATCAGTTAATTTTTTTCCGTTTTTCTTTCTCACCCAGAGTCTAATAATCTCACAAATGTCTTTGGACAGAACTTTTATCTGCATTTGGTGTAGTCTGAAGTTTTGTCAAACAGCAGTATTAGGGTATCTTGGCTCTATTGTTGAGTGTCATTGGGATTAAATATAAGTTTAGTCTGAGGGGAGGCCCTCACTTTCAGATCAACTCTCAGGACATAATATTTTGCTCCTTGCTCCTTGGAGTCCTCTGGATATCTGTTCTTGCATCCCCTCACTGTAAGAAAGCAGAGAAAGCTCAGCCACAGCAGTAGAGTTTCTCAAGCCTCGTGCTTCGTGAGGATCTCCCGAGCAGCTCCAAGAAGGGGCAGTTCATTCATAACCTCTTGGTGACAGGAAGCTAATCAATCAGAGGTGGCAATTTCCACACTCAGCTAGCATGAAGAGTAACACGCCACCACTTACTCCGCCAATAACATGGCGCCTGAGTCCCAAAAATCACCTCGTCAGGGCAGGGCAATGGAGAAGAGAGGGAACTCCAAGCAATTGGCCACTGTCAAAACATCCCATTATGGTTTTATGGGGAAGAGTGACGAAGACACTGACGACCTCATCGCGGTCATGTGATTAGGGATGTGGGAGCTGAGGCTGCATGTGGAAAAATAAACACACAAGTTACATTTACTATTGTTTTTACATGTCAAGGTTCATCCTAAGCTCTTACCGTCTAAAATGTACTTTAACACTATAAGTGCCAGAATTACATAACTATTAAAACTGCAGTTGGTGTTTAGTTTGACTGTTTGAATTCTATAATCTCTCATGATAAATAACCAATTAAGAAATTAATGCATCGATTCTGAAATAAAAATGAAAATGAAATGAATAAAAATGAAAATAACACTAAAATATAAATTCTTTATTCTTTATCTTTTTTAATTTAAGTTCATTATGTGTAATATTCATGCCATGATATATAGTAAACTGTAATGACCACCTGTGTTCACTGTAATGTAACATGTATAATAATATAAGATGTAAGGGATAATGTACAGTGAGCAGGTTGAGATCCTGCACCACACTGTCAGGGTTTATTTTGCAATAATGACTTGCTCACCAGACATTATCCTGCTTATTACATGGATATAACAAAAATATTAATTTAAAATTTGATTTGAACTATCTATCTAACTGTCTGAAGCAGTCAGTTCGTCATATTAGAAAGCTGTAATCGACCAGTCAGAACTGAGTACTTTACAAAACCCTTATAATAAAATATAGTACTGCATTTCCAGCAGATGTCAGTGGATGTTCTGGAGCTGAGCAGCAGCAGCAGCAGCAGGTATTTGCAGTTACAGTGGTAGCTTCTGCTTCTCTGTATAAGTATTTGTGCATTTTTTTTAAACTGCGGAAGAATAAACAAAAAAAAAAAAATGTTGGAAACGTTATTTCTAATAAGTAAGGGTAGTTTATGTCAAAATTTGAGAGCTCTAACAAAAATTCAATGACTTTTAGGTGCTGAGACAAAAAGTGTTACAACTGTCTTTATTTTATGTTTCTCAAATTCTTCAATTCTTTTGATGAGGACAAATTAGTGGAATTATTTCTATTGTAATGTAGGGAAATTAATGGACCTTGAGACTGCTTGTGAACACAGACAGTGATAGTTGCTAAGCAACCGAAATTTATCCCCAACCCTGGAAAAATGTAACAGTATAACAATTTCCATGTGGTCAGTATGAAGTATGGCCGAAATAGGTCAAAATGATCACATTATCTTTGGCTTTTAAACGTTTTAAATGAAAATATAGACACTTTTATGAAAAATCAGATACAAGCAGCATTGTTTATTTTAATTCCACAAAGTTATTGCATATATGAGTTTGTAATCAGTCAAAGTGACTGTCTTGGCTGTTCAAATGTTAAAACAGAGATAATTATCTAACATGGTGATCATTTTTCATTAATTATGTTCTAATTGGTCCAAGTCAAAGCACAAAGAAGCATTCTTTGGTATCTGTTTGTGACAAGAAAAAAAAAAAAAAAACATTTATAGTTTCTCTATATTTAATCAACAATAAATAGTTGTGACCCTATAGTTGAATAAATAAATCAATCAGTAGTATTAGCAAAGGAAGGCAGAAACCTCAGTCAGATATTAGCTGCTGTGGAATGAACCATATTTTGGGAGAAGTTAGTGAATGACCTGTTTTAATAGAGAGGGTTTCAGAGAAGGTTTGAAGGGGCAGCAACACATTCACAGAAATGAACCTCGCCTTGACCTTGCCCCGACCCCACGTCCAACTCTAGCCTCCAATAAAGAAGTCCTATAATGTCAAGTTAACTGTGATTAATGGCAGTACCAGGCACAAAGTCTTTTCTGTGTACAATACCCAGAACTTCAATACGGCTCAAGGCAGTTCAGCTGTAATCCAAAGAATTTATAGAAATATTTGAAGAGGTCTCCTCCAAGACTTCGCACAGAACAACCATGTTGAGAAATTTTACAAGTTCCTCAGTCACTATTTTTCAGTGATGGCAGATCCAGTCCATAAAACTCTGAGGTTACCTTGTAGGCTTGAAAAAGTGCCATCATTTGTTTTCATTTTGTGTTATTGATCATTCTGTGAGAGCAGCTGTCACTTTTCTGAGTGCTTGATGTCTTATTTTGGAGCTGAAACTCTGGATTCCCGTCCACCTTATAGGTTTATTGGCTAACGCGAGAGCTAGCTGTCGAAGTGACACCCATGGCAGGGGAGAGTTTATCATTCTGCTGACAGGCTAAATAACTTGTGCCGAGGCAACAGATAACAAATGGGCTCAAGTTGTGGCTTGAGTGTCTGTGTGTTAAAGACAAGAACAACTGGGCTGCAGTAGAAATAAATGGTCTTTACTTTCTGGCACTTGGCCATTATTCCCAGGACACCTGAAGTACACAGAAACAAGAAGATTTGTAAGTGCTTCACTGCGTGCCAACTTAGGACACGCATTAAGTATTAATGAAAACTAACTTATGTTAACATGTTCCTAGAAAGTATGTCAATTAAATGTATTTAAAATATATTTTTTTTACCCATAAAAATACTCAAAAGTCAGTAAATATATAAGATGTAAAAAAAATACTTCAAGAGCTTGTATTTGAAATACTTAAAATACATTATTTAACATATTTTTTTCTCCAATAATCATTTTTATCCCAGGAGCAAATAAACTGGACAACATTTAATCTAATCATAATATTTGACTAAATGCAAGTGAATCCTGTGACATGCCTTGTCGGGTTTAGCAACATGCTCATTGTGAGCTATATTTGCGTCCTTGATAGGTTGAGGAAAGATTGTTCTCTGGTGTTTGGTGCAAATATTCCCGTATATATAAAGGTATGTAATGAAAATATGATCACATATTGCATGCCGAGGCAAGACTGACACTAAAATACAACAGAAGTAAAAATCAATCAGCAGAAACCACCCAGCATGCACCCCTAAATCACCTCCAAGATTCCCTCATTGGCCACTTCAAATCTATGATGTGGGAAATTAGCGGAACTACTTTTGAATGTATAAGCATCACAACCCTCACAAAAATGACTTGTATCACTATCAGGATTTGATTCTTTCGATTCAGTAACATTTGAAAAATCTTGAAGAGCCACATGAGTGAATCATTTTATCCCCTTTTAAGTTAGAGCAGGGTTAAACTGAAATTTAGCCGACTCTGAAGTTTTTCACTGCAGCCCATAGAGCATGTGCAGTATGCATTTATACATCCAGGTCATTTTTTTATCGCAGGAAGTGGCTTTTTTGGCTTCATGCATCACTGATCTACG